>NC_140591.1:1046725749-1047350749 GCF_964204655.1 Triturus cristatus | reverse complement strand
CCTGGTCTGGCACCGCCTGCCTTTCCTTTCTTCCCTATTCATGCTCCACCTCCCTTGCTCTGCCATCTGTATCTGCAGGCACTGGCTGCTCCATTGTATACCCCATGCAGCTGCTCCTCCCCCTCTTTCTCCAGGTTGTCTGCTCCATCATAAACACCCGTTATTGGCCACTGACTGTTTTTACGGCCTTGCGCTCCACTCTTACTTGTACTGACACAGCATGACTGACACCATATGTTGTACCTGGAATATCCGCGGTCTTAATGACGACCGCAAGGCCCGGCTTATTAACTCTCACCTACTTCGGCACAAAGTGGACATTTGAATTGTACAAGAAACCCACCTGCTACCTGCGACTTCTGCTAGGCTTAAGTCCCTATAGTGGGGAGAATCGCACTCCTTTTTCTATTCCAACTATTCCCAGGGAGTGTCCATTTTGATTCGAAAGGGGATCCTGTGGCACACAACTCAGGTACTCACTGACCCTGATGGACGTTATGTTATCTTGCATGGCACCTTGTTGTCCCAACCATTGACGATTGCGGAGGTGTACAGCCCTAACACGGACGACCCTGATTTCTTCACGCATATCTGGCATCTTATCTCATCTTTGGGTCCTGCGGCACTCCTCTGGGGGGGGACTTTAATGTTACACTTTCTGTAGTCTTGGACCGCTCTGGCCCCTACACGTCCCACCCATGCTCCACGGCTCTCCTTCAGTCCATACTCGTCGACAACTCTCTGTATGATGCGTCGCGTCACATGTGGCCCGAGGCCCGCGAGGGAACTTGCGTCACCATTGTCCGTGGCTGCTGGTCCCATATTGATCTTTGGATCACCTCTACTGATGTCCTCACCTGGCTAAATTCCGCTAATAATATGGCGCGCACTTTTTCTGATTACGTGCCAGTCCAGCTCAGTCTTCTCCTTCCTCACTTTCCGCGGTGGGCCTTTACTTGGCGGCTCCCCCTGTATGCTCTCCGAGTCTCCGTCTTCCGCGACGAGATTCAAACCGCAATCTCCAACTATTTTGAATCAAATGTAGGCTCTGTAGACTCGCCATCTATTTTGTGAAAGGGTTTTAAAGCTGTGATTCACAGTGAGTGTATCTCTAAGCAATCCGGAGTGCTTCGCTCCATTCGCACCACTTTAGATAAACTAGAATCGGAGATCAAGGCCTTGTACTCTGCTCACGCAACTCGCCCCTGCTCTGAGACTCTCGCCTGTGCGAAAAACATTCGGAATTTGCTGAGGAAGCCGACAGAGAACTCTCCTTCCTTGGCAGAGAGGCCCGGGCTCGCCGTTTCAGCGAGGACGATTGGCCTGGCAAGACCCTGTCCAACCTCCTTCGGCCCCCCGTGCTGCATCATACGTCACGGCACTCCAGGACGGTGGCCCTACTCGAACCACCTCCACTGAGGAAATTAAGACGTGTGAGGACTTCAACCAATATTTTGACACCATCGCACTCGTTTGGCTCAAAAACTACCATCGTGAATTTCTAGACGAGCCCTTCTCCAAAGAAGAAATACTTGCTGCTATTAATAGCTTGCCTGGCGATAAGGCCCCTGGATTAGATGGTCTCCCCACCTCGTTCTATAAGACCTTTGCTCCGCTTCTGGTGCCGCATCTGGCCGCTATGTCCAACGACTCATTCAAAAATGCTCTCCT
The DNA here is from genome assembly GCF_964204655.1 of Triturus cristatus. NCBI lineage: Eukaryota > Metazoa > Chordata > Amphibia > Caudata > Salamandridae > Triturus > Triturus cristatus. Next base: position 1,047,349,078 of record NC_140591.1, on the reverse strand, counting down.
CCCGCCATCGCTCCGTGACGCTTCCCCTTAAACCGGACAAACCTTCAGAAACACTGGAGCTGGATTCTCTGTGAGAAGGTTGACAGCGTCTGGTTAGTGCATCAGGTGGGAACTCGATCTCCTTCCGAACTTGCAGTGGCGAACCGCAAGTAGGCAGTCAACTGGACCGTAACGGAACCGTGGTTAGCCAGGGCAAGTGCAGGTATATTTATACCTTGAAGGTGTTTAGGAATGCCTGTATTGACGTAAAAGTCGGGAATCGGAACGTCATGAATGAACCCATAAGGAATAGATGTCCATGCATACTAAATGAATTCTTGGAGAAATCAATATCCAAGCAAGCGAAATTCCTGAAGGCTTAAGAGTCTGGTTTTCCAAGAACTCGTTGTGACGTGGATTGACCATGCCTGTATTTGGTTAGCATGTACAATGCCTAAATAAGGACTGGATTTTCTTTGCCTAAATAAGGGCAATATGAATTGTACCTATTTAAGGGCATAAGTCGGGAAACCTATATACGGAATCTAAATCTACACACACCACCATGGTTAGTGCCCTGTTAAGTTCCATTTTTAATCCTTTTTTTGGTGGATGGGACTTGTTGTGAGGAGAGGGTGGGAATGTAGAAGTTGGGGTATTTTTTTGATTTTTTTATGGACAATTTCATTTTCGGACTATACTTTGGACACTACTTTGGGACATTGATTTGTGAGAGGGAGAGGGGTGGGTCAGTTGTGGGTTCAGTTTAAATTCTGAGGAGACTACATTTTATGTAGTTTCACATTCTGATTTAAATCTTGTTTGGCGTGTTACTGTTTTACTTTGCACTGCTGCCTTTGCCACAGCCCATTTAAAAAATGTGCTGATAGTGTAACAACAAAATAGTTATGCTGGTCCCTCCTTCATCCTACTAGTCTCTCCTCCCAGTCTTTGCAGTCTGCAACTATATTAACCCCTAAGTACTCAGAGATGGGGGGTGAATTTCCATTAGATTGCAGTTCAACATTCAACCACAGTTCTCTTACCTGATTAGATGATTCGAGGTCTGCATGGTTTCCCAAGGTACCATGGTGGTGGTAGTAGTAGTACCATGCTAGCGCACTAACTGTGAATGCATCAGAAGCGAAGTCCCCTTCCCTCCTGGGCAAACTCAACCTGTGGAATAAGAACTATTCATTTCAGGGAACTAACCAAATTGAAATAAAAACTGAGTTAATGCTGTTATTATATGCAAGTTTAAAAGTAAATTGGGACAGTCACCAGAATAGGCTACTAGTATGCAAGAAGAGACACAATAGAGAAAATATGATAAGCAATACCAAATTTAATTATTCAAAACAAGTTACAAATTGAAGTGGACTCAAACTGTGAAGTGAACAAGATTAAGCTTTGACACAATACAGTGCCTGAATGTTGATGCTGGCAATGATGTTCCTCTGAAAATATTGAACACTGTTTTTATGCGTGGGTGGTTAAATGATAAATATGGCAGAAGATCCTCACCCTGCACAGTACTGGTGTTGCTTTCAACACACCTGCCCCACCAAGTGTGTGATCAATTCATGGTGTAAATTATTAAGTTACACCTCAATAAATCATACAGTTCAGGGAAAAAGGGTTAGGGGTTTAATGAATGGATGGGAAGGGGGATTTGGGGAAAGGTTTGACAAAGACAAACAATACACAAGGACAACATTCGTCTTGGCAATGAGCAGCAGACCATCATAAATCTGTAATGGGAGGAAGAGGAAACGAAGACTTGATGGGTAAAGGTAAACCAAACTAAATTGTCCATTTGCCCTCAGAGAGACCCAAGTTACATTATATATCCAAAAGTTGTGTGTTACCGAGCTTTGAAAGATAGCAAATATATTACAAATTAAATTATCTGTAGGAGTCAAGTTAACAACACACACAGTTCTAATGATTACTAAAATAAAAAAATGATACAGTATTGTCAGTTTGGGATTTTGCATCTGCATTCAATCAATCAATCAATATGGAGTTTTCAAAGTGTGACTACTCACCCGTGAGGGTATGCAGGTGCTATGAGGGGGCGGCTCCGTAGGGTGCTGCGGTCATCTGAAGAGCCAGGTCTTGAGGTCCTTCCCGAACTGGAGCAGTGTAGGGCTTTGCTGAAGGTGGAGGTCGTTCCAGGTCTTGGCTGTGAGGTAGGAGAAAGACTCTCTACCCTTTCTGTTTTTGTAGATGAATGGGATGGTGGCCAGAGAGAGAGGTTGGCTGATCGGAGGTTTCTCTTGGGTGCGTGGAATTAAAGGCAGTTGTTTAGATATGCTGGTCCGATGTTGTGTGAGGAGCTTGAAGGTTATTTTTCTTCCAAGGGGGAGCCAGTGGAGAATGTAGAGGTGTTGGATGATGTGATTGTGATGAGGGATGTGTAGGATCAGTTTGGCTGTGGCGTTCTGGACAGGCTGGGGCTTGCAAAGGAGTTTTGTTTATTCCTGCATAGATGGAATTGCAGTACTCCAGTTTGCATGTGATAAGGGCATGCGTGACCATTTTTCTGGATTCATAGGGGATCCATCTGAACGTTCTTCAGATTATGTGGAGGGTGTTGAAGCAGGCAGAGGATACAGCGTTGATCTGGTGGTTCATAGTGAGAAATTAGTTCAGTATGATGCCGAGATTTTGTGCATGGACCTTCGGGGTGGAGGTTTCTGAGGGAGGGGGGCCACCAGGTGTTGTCCCATGCTGAGGGGGTGGATCTCAGGATGAGGACTTCTGTTTTCTCTGAGTTGAGTTTCAGGCAGCTCTTCTTCATCCAGGTGACAACAGCTTTTATCCCTTCTTGGAAGTTGTGCCTTGTGATGTTGGGTTTCTTGGTAAAGGAGAGGATGAGCTGGGTGTCTTCAGCATAGGAGATGATGTTGAGCCTGTGGTTTATGATGATGGTTGTGAGGGATGCCATGTAGATGTTGAAGAGGGTGCGGCTGAGGGAGGATCCCTGAGGTACTCCACATCTGGTCTCTGTCAGTTCTAAGAGGTACAACAGGAGTCTAACTTGCTGAGTTCTGCCTGTGGGGAATGAGAATGTCCAGTCAAGGGTCTTTCCTCTGATGCTGGCTTTGTGGAGTCTGGTGGCTAGTGTGCGATGGGAGACGGTGCTGAAGGCAGCTGAGAGGTCCAGGAGTATGAGGGCTGTCATTTGGCAATAGTCAAGGAGGGTGCGGATGTTATCGTTGGTGGTGAGTAGGGAGGTCTCCGTGCTGTGGTTGCTGCGGGATCCAAATTGGGAGGTGTCCAGGACATTGTTGGCTTCGATTAAGTTTGAAAGCTGGGTGTTGACTGCCTTTTCGATAAACTTGGCTGAGAAAGGAAGCAGTGAGATCGGCCTGAAATTCTTGAAGTCTGTCAGGTCTGCAGAGGGTTTCTTCAGGAGGAGGTTGACTTCGGCATTTTTCCAGTCATCTGGGAATGTGGCGATCTCGAGGGAGCAGTTAACATCCAGCGCAGTTCAGGTGGATTGGCTGCTCTGTAGAAGATGTGGGGGGACAGGGGTCTGAGGGTGCTCCGGAGTGGATGCTCTTCATGGTCTTTAAGGTGTCTTCTGTCGTGAGCAGGTTCCAAGTTAGTTGGGTCTGTTGGGTGGTGTTGCTGCGAGTGGGGCCTGAAGCGGTTCAGAGGTCTTAGCTGTTAAAGATGTCGTAGAGCATCTTAATCTTGAGGTGAAAAAAGTTGCTGAGTCTGTTGCAGAAGTCTAGGTAGGGTGGGACATCTGTTGTTTTACTGCTCAGTTGGACAAATTCCTACATGCTGGAGAAGAGTTCTTTGGAGTTGTGGGCTTTTGTGAGGATTCTGTCTTGGAGCAAGTCTTTCTTTGTGGATTTGATGAGTTGGTGGTGTGCTGTGATGGCTTTTCTGTAGGCAGTGCGTGCTTCTGGGTTTTGCTGTTTCTTCATCTTTTCAAGTCATCAGCGGGTGCTCTTGGATTCTTGGACTGCAGGGGTCAACCAACTTGCTTTCCTGTTGTTGGGGGTGTTAGAGGGTGTGCTGCAGAATGGCTGCACATTAGTGCCGCTCTGCCAGTCGGGTTCAAAATCCTGCCTAGATAGCTGGTTCTGGTGTGCCCAGTAAAGACAGAACCACCAATAAACATATTGTAACACACTGGCTTGGATGTACAACCCTTGGATGTGAGCAGAACACAGCGGCAACCGCGAAATCTGCGCTGGCAGCTGAAGCCTCCCAGCCATGGATGCATAATCAAGATGGCAGCCGCGGGAACGGCAAAGTCGCAACCGCGGTATGTAATGGTGGTGCAGTAGTGAATATAAACGGCTAGACACTAAAGTGGTGACAGCGGGACGCCCTACTCCCCCCTCAGAACCCCTGAACAAAGTGCCGCTACACCGCCACTAGAATCGGAGAACGGCCATCCACGAAGAGGCATATGTGAGAGGGTGGCATGAACTAGCGGCGCGGTAGCGATTATAGAAGGCCAGGCGCTAAAGCGGTGCCAGCGGGACACCCTACTCACCCCTGCAGAACCCTGGAATGAAGCATCGCTACACCACTCCTAGAATCGGAGAACGGCCATCCATGAAGGGGTGCATGTGAGAGGGTGAAATAAAATGGCGGTGCAGTAGTGAATATAGACAGCCAGACACTAAAGAGGTGCCAGCAAGTCATCCTACTCACTCCTGCAGAACCCCTGAACGTAGCATCGCTGCAGCACTCCTAGAATCAGAGATCGGCCATCCGTGAAGCAGCGGCTGTGAAAAGGCGCCCGGGGAATAGAGGCGGATCTCGGCGGGACCCGCGGCAATTAAACAGTATCTGCCAAGGCCAAGGTCCGTTCCTACAACCCTGCGACTGACATTTACATGTGGGCAACACTGCTGTGTAATATGAGCCGATCCACACTGATGCGAACAGATGACAAGGCCAGACAACGCCATCTCCACTGAGAGCTGTAATCATCGTAAAACATCGGCAATACAAGAACAGAGGAGCTAAGATGCAAGACGCACTTTGGTACATCGGGACACCATAGCTGCAAGCTGACACGCTGATGTGCTGCGATAACAAGAGGACAAAGCACTAGGATTACCCACACCACTGGTGCCTTTCTGCTGTGTAGACAAAAGGTACCATACTATACCTGCTCTTGTGGGCAAAGAGGGATTGTGTATTCGAAATGGGCAGTCTACAAACGCGCCACTTGCCTACCGCTGCGCCACCACGATGTGAGCACGATGATGGTGACCCAGGCAGGAGATTACCCTTCACATCGGCGGCAACAAATCACCGGAATATAACCAGCCATAGACGGAGGAAAACAGCCCGGAAAGTGCTCTTAAGTGATAGAGATATAGTCGACCTGGGTAAGCCAGACAAACATCAACTGAAGCTGACATTCGACAGTAAACGATCCAACAAACAGATGACGGCGCACTCAGACACTGAGTTGGACTCAGACCATGCACAGCAATCCAAGATGGACAATGCCCTACAAGCCATCCAACAGAGCCTCCAGGCCATCAACGGTAAACTTGACTCCCTAACGCAACGAGTAGACAATATGATGTCTAAACTAGACAAGCAAGGTGAAAGGCTAACGGAGGCAGAGGTGCACATATCTGCAGTCAAGGATGAATCTGGTGCAACAACACGCAAATGTGCGGGGATGGATAAATTACTGGCGATTATCCAACAGAAGAACGAAAATTTGGAAGCTCGGTCCAGCCAAAATAATGTGCACATAATTGGGCTCCCAGAAAGCACCAACATGGGTAGAATGGAAACCTTCGTGGAGGATATGCTACGAGACATCTTTGGCACTGAACACTTCTCTTACCTGCTTATTGTTGAGCAGGCACATAGATCTCTTGCACCTCTTTCAATCCCCGATGGACCTCCAAGACCCATAATTGCGCAAATCCTACACTTCAGAGACAAGGACGCAATTTTACGCAAGGCGAGGGAGAAGCAGCAGATAAATTACAAAGGCAATAATATTTCTTTCTATCCGGACTTCATGATGGCAGTGCAAACGGCCCGCAAGGACTTTGCCTCCTCCAAAAAGAAATTAAGGGAACTAGGAATCGAATATGCCATGCTGTACCCAGCGAGACTTCGCATCATACACGACGGGCGCCCGAAGATCTTCCCAACACCCAAGGCTGCACAGGATTTCATCAAAAAAACTTTTCCCAATCGAAAGACCCACCGCACTCCCATGCCAGATCCGGATTCAGACTTACTTGGCGGCACTAGGTGGTAATGTATTTTATAAGTTACGCAAATCACTGATTGTCATGTTACGTGTTATCTCTGAGACTCTTTAGGGCCTGTACGGCGATACTACACCATGGGGATCTTTCCCTAAAAGACTATATGTGGCTAAAAGACTTCAAAATGCTATAAAAGACTTTGTCGACCACACAGTGACCATGTCCATGTACCCTCCTTATGAAGGTACTCATAACATCTACACACTCTCTTGTACTTAAGTTTATTGTTTATTGTTTACTAAACTAAGAAGAGTGCAGGCGTATTCGCCGTGGTACGGTACGCAGTTGAAAGAGTTGAAAGTTACCTGCAGGAAAGCTGAATGTGTATGGAGAACTGAATATAGTAGGGAGCACAAGATATCTTATAATGAAGCGCTACAACAGTATAAAGAAGCTATCATACAAGCTAAAAAGAGTTAATATTCAACAAAAATAGAGGAGGCCAATAACTCCACTAACAAACTTTTAAAAAACATTCAAGTGCTATCAAGACCACGTCAGAACACGCGTTTTATTCCAGACCCTGCTTTATGCACCAATATGGCGAATTTTTTTCAAACTAAGATACAAACAATCTACGATGACCTTCGGATTAATAAGCAGACAAAAGACAATGGTCAAACTACTATAATAGAGGACAAGTTGCAGCATTGTCAGTTAAATATGTTTAGCACATTGTCTCCTATTGAAGTAAATAAACTCCTGCTATCCACTAAGTCAGGATCTCTGAGGGATCCGTGTCCACCTATTGTCATGCATATGGTGTCCAGGGCTATTACAGACACCTAACCCCCATCTTACATAAAGTAATACAATCTTGGATTTATCCGCTAGTCTGGAAAAAAGCCTGTATCAGACCAATTCTCAAAAAGCCCTGGCTTGATCCATTGGAGGTCAAGAATCATCGACCTATCTCTTGTCTGCCGATCGCAGCCAAGATTCTTGAGAGGTTAATAAATCAGGAGTTGTCGACCTATCTAGACATCAACAACCTGTTGGATTCAAGTCAGCACGGATTTCGGTCAGGTCATTCGACCGAGACAGCGCTAGTCATGGCAACAGAGGACATTCAAGGACAGGTGGATGGGGGTGGTAGAGTGATCCTCATCCTCCTTGACCTATCGGCAGCATTTGACACCGTGAATCACACAGTGTTAGTGCAGAGGCTGAAGGCAGTGAGGATTGGGGAGGCGGCTCTGTCCCTCTTATCGTCATTTTTAGAGGACAGGGAACAGACATTGCATTGGGAAAATCTGCAGTCTGAAACATTCCTCCTGCCTTGCAGAGTCCCACAGGGATTGGCATTGTCTCCAACTCTATTCAATATCTATGTCACCCCTCTCGCCAGTCTCATCAGACAGCATGGGTTTTTGTTTGTGTCTCACGCAGACGACACACAGATTATCATCTCTGTATCACATCAGCTGGCGTCTGCGAGTTTCCATGCATGTCTGACTCACATCATGAGCTGGATGAATAACAACTATCTGAAAATAAACACGGATAAGACGGAGGTGATGGAGTTTGGTGGCAGCCCGTCTCTGTGGGACCCCACCTAGAGGCCAACAGAGGCAGGCATATGTCCAACACCATCCTCTAACGTTAAGAACTTGGGAATCATAGTCGATGAACAACAGGGCTCTGCGGCCCAGATCAATCGCGTAACCTCCACTTGCTTCTATATTCTGAAGCTACTTAGGAAGGTGTTTCTTTTTATTCCATTGGAATTAAGGAAAACAGTGGTAGTGGCTCTAATTTTATCCCATCTAGACTACTGCAATGCTCTATTTTTAGCCATTGCCAAGGCACAGAAGACTACATTACAGTCCATTCAAAATGCTGCGGCGCGGCTACTATTGAATATTCCTAAAGGTCACCCTACGTCGGATGCCATCAAGTCGTTGAATTGGCTTCAAATACAGCAACGTCTAGAATTCAAGGCCTTACGTCTGGCTCATAAGACACTGTATGGCGGAGGGGCTGCGGACCTCCAAAACATCTTCCACTGGTATGCTCCCACAAGAAGTCTTAGATCAGCTAACTCTGGTCTCATTTGTGCCATGAAAGTTTGTAGAGCCAGATGGGGTGGTAAGAGTTTATCTCATTGTGTGGCCAGGCTGTGGAACCAACTACCTATCACACTCAGACTCCAACCAAACAGGATAGTTTTTAGGAAGCTAATAAAAACATGGCTGTTCCCCAGGTCTTAAGGTATCGGTTCTGTTGACACTTGTCCTCCCACTCTTTCACCCCAGCACCAAGACGGCTCGGCATTCATGCACTCTACAAATGTCAATCCAATCCAATCACTCCAATTGTTCCATGGTGCAATTATAATTGACAACTGTTTACTTAACCTATCACATGTTCTATATGTGACGCTACATATAACATAGCATCCCACCATTGCGCGAGGACCCCTGACACCTGAGTCGTGGGGCTTAGATAATGGCGCTGATAATGTATAATTTGCAAATAATTTGCTTAAGTGGTTGCTCTGTTTGCATAGCATGTGGTTGCCGTTACCACACAACATAAGTTCCTCCCTCTCACGGGCAATCCTCACGGAACTGAATGTTAAGAACACATCCATTGAAATTTGATATGTTGGTTTCTTTCTACTCTGGTTTTTTCTCTCTTTTAACTAGCTTACACACCTCACAATATGCGAACCCCGACCACATCTGTTTTTTGTATACAGATGTTGGGACGAGCCCTCGGCAGCCCCCCAGAGGGTGTTCCCCACAATGGTTAGTGCACTGGCACTGTTGGTTGTATGGGTATGTCTTTGACGTAATTGGGATGCCAAAGTGGGTGGGGGGATTACGGGTACATTTTTGTTTGTTTACGGGCTACTCTCATTGAAGTACATCAACTTGTATAACATAATGTTCACAAGATTTGTTCCTGTGGTGGTATTGATGGGTCCTACATGACGTGTATATAAGAGAAACTCCCCAGCCGTTCCCACACTCTACAGACATGAGTGCTCCTCGTGATACTCAACTAAAATTACCACAGGTCAGATTCATAACATGGAATGTTAGGGGATTAAATAACCCTAAAAAAATACGACAAATATTTGCATATCTAGACTGTCATCAGGTAGACATGCCTTGCTACAAGAGTCCCACCTGAGCAAGGCTACTCATTATTCAATTGGCATTAAATGGGCGAAACAGTCATAGCATCTTCATATTCGTCCTACTCATGACGGGTTCTCCTCTTAGTTAAGAAGGGACTCAATTTCGTTATAGAACGCACCATGACTGATGAGCAAGGTCATTACATTATTGACCTGGGACACTTACGAGGGTATCACCTGGCATTAATTAAAACATATTGCCCAAATATAGATGATCCTGAATTATTTTGCTGCATATGGCGCACCCTTAGAGAACTACCTGACTCATATGGGGGGGAGTTCTCAATCTATCACTCGTGGAAGAAGTAGACAGATCAGGCACAACTAAGGAACCACATAAACGAGCGGAGAGGGCAGTAATAGAGGGTATGGTAGAGTTCACCATGGTGGATATATGGTGGATGCATAATCTAACCCGCAGGGAAGCCACACACCACTCCACATGACAGTTGGTCACGCATTGACTATTGGGTCGGGACAGGGAAAATATCCACTTGGACCACGGACATACAACACTTACCAAAAACATTATCGGGCCATAAACCAGTCCTCCTCACACTGCAGCTCCCTGCTTATGCTCCGCCCCGTAGCTCTGGAAATTTAATGCTAAAGCATTACTTGACCCCACATATGACTCCACCATTAGAACAGCCATTGAGGAGTATTTCACACTAGACCAGAAATCAGTGGACGACCCTAGTCTCATATGGGAGGCCTTTAATGTGACGATTTGCAGTGTATGTATTAGTACCACCTCAGGAATTACCAAAGATATACGCCAACAACTCAAGCAGCGGGAGGAGAAACGTAAGGCTTTAGAACAACAATTTCAACACACTCAGGACATAACAATTCTAGGAGAGATTCGTAACATAATCACAGAATACCAAGAATATGCACATCAAGAACTCAACTATATTAGTAAAAGAGCAGTGGCCAGAACATATGGGGAGGAAGGCAGACCGGTACACGCACTAGCTCATGAGATTTGCACCGGGCAAACCACACATATAGTGACCAACATTATAGATCACCAAAACATCTCTCATTATGATACAGAGGGGATACTGAAAGCCTTTATGGATACTTACGGAGATCTATATAATACCCGAACGCTAGCTCCATCCTCTGACGTAATGCAATACCTCGAAGATGTGGCCATAGCCTCGCTCTCAGATTCTCAACGAGAATACTTATCCCAGGCGGTAACGGTTGAAGAGATTACAAGCAAAATAAAATCATTGCCTAATGGCAAAGCTCCAGGCCCCGACGGCTTCATCTATGAATTCTATAAGACATTTGTTGATATCTTAGCCCCGCATATGGTGGAGATGTATGGTGACGCCCATGAAAAACAAATTCTGCCGCCTACACTGAGGGAGGCTATGATCATAGCATTATTGAAGCCTGATAAAGATCCCAAATCCTGCGACTCTTATAGGCCACTGTCACTGATCAATGCAGATACCAAAATGTTGGCGAAATTATTGGCAACCAGGCTCCAACTCCTGATGTCCAATATAATCTTGCCCGATCAATCAGGGTTCATACCCCACCGCTCCACTGCACATAGCATCCGCACTTTATTTGCTCTCTCCCATCAGCTGAACCCAGACATGCAAGCAGCGGCAGTATTACCGGATGCGGCAAAAGCATTCATTTCAGTTGAATGGACTTACCTATTTACAGTACTGCAGAGAATGGGATTGCCCCCTGTTAGAAATGGGGGTCTCTAGTTGGCAATGGCTGGCCACTGTCCAAGTAGGGACCCTTCTTCGTAAGTCAGAGTAAGAAGACTACACCCGTTGATAAACCCTGCTCAATCCTGTGGTAACATAGCACAAGCAGCTAGGCTTATCTCAGAGGCAGTGTGTGAAGCATTTATGACCATACACAGTAACACGGTGAAGAACACTACAAAGGGACACTACTCAAGTAGTTATAACAAATAAGTATCTTTATATATAGACTTAACACAAGACCAATAACAGTAAAAATCCACAATACTAGAAAAATAGGGTTACTCTTAAAATGCTGCAAAAATAGTTCAAGGTGTGCAAAGAGGAGTTCAGTTCAAGGCAGAGGTCTCTGCGACCCTTTTACTCACAAGATACCTGGATTCTGTAGCAAAGCACCAAAAATGTCGCTAAGGAGTTGTGGCGATGATTTTCCTCACGCTAACCAGCGATGCGTTGAATCCTTGCCGCAAGGGAGGATGATGCGCTGATTTGTGTGCAGGACAAAGCGACAAACTTCTGCACGCTAAGCCGGCGATGCGATAAAATCCTTGCCGCGAAGGGAGGATGATGCGCCGAGCCTGTTGCGTGTGCGATCTTGTTGCGATGAAAGAAAATGGCGCTCCGCGAGGGAGCGACGATCCTGGTGCAATGCGATGAAAATGGCGAACGCTCGCCGTCCGCTCTGCGATGTCATGAGGCGATGAACTCGATGCGATGATCTTTGGTTAGCGAGCGCTTTCAGGCCCGCAAACATGTGATGCGATAATCTTCGGTTTAGCGAGCATTTGGCAGCCCGCAGACAGGTGATGCGATGATCTCCGGTAGCGAGCACTCGGCGGCAGCAGCGCAACGATTTTCCTTACGCTCTTCAGCTGCAGCGGCTTGCTAACGGGCGTTAGTGGCGATTTTCAGCACTCTCTTCTCTACAGTAGAACTAGAGGCCCTGGAGCTCACAGGAGCCTCACCTGCAGATAGAAATCCTCGCTGGGAGGAAACAGGAGGCTGGTGGTGGAGTCTGGTGTGCCTGAGACTCCTGTAGGAGGCTAGCTCTCTTCTGGCACTTGGGTGATTGCTGTAGCAAAAAAAATAAAAGTTCCTTCAAAGTCCTTTTCCTCTTCTTCCAAGTCTAGTAGTAACCACTGCAGGCCAGTCCAAGAAACAGCACACAAGCACAGGGACAGTCCTTCTCCTGCAGATTCCTTCAGTGTCGTACTTTGCAATTTGGGACCGCGTAGGAGGCAGGGCCCTACCCCTGTCTATCCCGGTATTAGTGAACCGCGAATGGTTGATGCGGTATGTACAAGTGCTTTGTGTAACATTTTAGCTATGAATGCACTGTGTATACGCTATTATACATCACTACGTGGGTTCCATTTTATAGCGGTGGCCATCTTATGGTTGCCCTCACATAGGCTACATAGCATGAAGCAAATACGGGCCTTTTAGAGCACATGTGCCTTTCTTTGACTTTTCTGTGACCTGGGCAGCTTGGCTCCGCTGCCCCAGGTCAGTCCGGTCTTATGAGTTCCCCGTCCTCTGGCCACCTGTGATTAGCATCAGGGCTTGACACACCATAAAGTCTTTTCATCCTACACAAGCCTCCAGCTAATCTCTTTCGCACCTGACTGTTCCTGCTTTATGGCTTGTTTTCCAAACAGGAGATGCTCATGTTTATTGGGGCTTATCGATATCTGTTGTGGGATGTGAGCCTTGCTGGGTAAATAATTGCGGGCTGGCTTGACTGGAATGTGGGATGGTCATCATGACTCTGCCTTTTTGTTTGAAATGTATACATCTAAATGACCATGCCATAAAACTAGGAATGTATGCCTGAAGCAGGATATTTTGTATTTAAGGAGAAGCCCGTTTCTGTGATTTTCAGCAGTCTCCTAAGAACATACACGCTGTTGTACTTCTTGGATACCTGGAATTGGTCTGCAGCCAATAAACTGATCTTTGACTTCACCCAGAAGACTCTGTGTTTCTGTAGGTCTGAAACAGGAAGAACCCGAAGTCATAGGGTGTGTTCCCCTGCACCGCTGGGCTTAAAATTCCCAGTACTTCAGTTGGCGCCCAACTCGGCGCGATTTCAGCGGTACCGGTCCAAGCCAGAGGTTCGTGAGGAGCTTCGTGTGGAAATTCTGGAGGAAGGCCGCCACTTCATCTACCCCTGCATGTCGACGTGGTCCGAAAGTCTTTTCTGCGAGGTTCTCCGAGTCCCGACGGCTACGAAGGACTGCTGCCCTGATTAATCGCCCTGTTTTGGACCCTTGGCGATTTTGGTAGAGCGAAACAATCGAGAGAGTCTTCTGGTGACGCCATTGATCATCGATATTCAGTTAAGTATAAGTGGAGCGTCTCCCAATTTGTTTGGTATCCTTCGGGATAATTTTGGTTTATTTGGAGTTTGCAAACCCCAAAGCCAGAGGACTCGTGTATTCACGAGACTATCGTAATCGATAATCCTTTGAAGTTGGGAACTAGACTAGTGAGCGAAGATGCCTGGTGCTAGTGTATTTGGTAATTGGTTTTGTTTGAGTTGTGGAAGGGATTTCCAGTTAGAGGATTCATGTCCGGTTCCTCCAATTGGAACTCCAACTTATGAGCTTTATGTAAAACATGGCGTGGGCCCCATTGCATATAATGAAGTATGGATCCGATACACCAGAAAGGACGGTGTTTTAAAATGGCCCCAAAATGGTAGTTTCGATACAGATATCTTAGATAATTTGGAAGTAAAATTGTTTAAAAAGAAAGCCCGGCCGGCGATGTTTGATTCTTCCCGCCTATGGCGAAAGGAAGCCAAACAGAAGGAAATTAAGCTAGCGAAAAGAAATAGGAGAGAAAGAGGTATGTCAGTGATGCAAGCAGCTGTGCAATTTAAAGATAATGAGGAGGAACAAATGAATGAGCAATTGCACAGACAGCGCAAACTAGGGATCGATAAATGTTACCCTGTTTTGTCACCCCTTGTGCAAGATGAGACAAAAGAGAAAGAGAAAGATTCCCTAATGTCCCATTTGCTAAGTTCGCCACCCCCGTATGCGCAAAATGCCACCCCGCCTCCACAGCTTGTAAATGCGCAGCCTCCAGTAAATATGCCGCAAGCCTTCCCGCAGCTGCCAGCTCCTCTTCAGCTGGCTCCTATCCCTGCAGTGCAGCCCTCTCAAGGGCCGCCAGTCTTGTTACCTGCTACCCCCGCGCTTCCTGCGACTTTGCCTAGCACGCCAGCGGCTTCCCCTGGCGCTCCTTCTTACACTACCCAGGTACCTGTATCTGAATCTGTTTTTCTTCCCTCTGTCTATCCCCCCGTTTTCGCCTCAACTTCTCCTTCAGCACGACAACGACTAGCTAATGTAGTTACTAGTCTAATGTCGCCTCTCTTTGGGTCATCTAGTGCGACTCCTGCCTTACAGCGTAAGCAATTGCGCAGTCAGCTGCCTGGTCCTGACGAGAAAGAGGTGTTAGATCATCTGGCGCGTAGGTGGATTGGTTTACCTTCACTCTATGATGTGGAATCAGTTGTTACCGTTTTTCACCAATGGGATGCCCCAACACAGAGGTATGTCTTTGATAAAATGTGTGAATTCCTGTGTGAGGAATTGGAGGATAATGGTGCAAACCCAAACCCACAGGAATTGTGTCGTGTGCGATTTGATTTTGAAAAAGGTACAATTGTGGGTCCCAATGTAGATAAAGCAGTTGCGACTTTACTGTCCTTCAGAAATGGCGATTGTCATCAATCATTGTTTAAGCAGGATTTCCCTGTGGGGAAGAAGGTAAAAGCACGCCAATATCCAATGCGTGAGGTTCCTCCAGTTTGGAGACCTGGTGATTTAGCTGCTAACCCACCTGTTCAGCCATATTTTCAACGTGTTTGGGTGCATGTCCCTTGGAAGCGTTCTGAGGTCTTAGCACTTAAGCAGACATTGCCTGACCCCCGTAAAAACCCTACAGGTTATTATAAGGAGTTATCACAAACTGCAGAATCATGTGTAATGAATCTGGCTGACATAGACATGTTGTTTGGGAATGTTGTTCCACAGCCTTTATGGGGATCCATTCGTAATGTAGATCACGCTGCAGAATTGGGTAACACATGGGCTAATATCATTGCTGCAGATGCTGGACAAGTTGGTGACGCGAAACCTGATCCTTTGGTAGCAGAACTCCCTGGTAGAATTATTACCTACATGAAAACTATAATGCCCGCGATGCGCGTAAATTGGGATAAACTATCCGCATGTAAGCAGAAAAAAGATGAGACAGTGTCTGATTTCTTTACCAGGTTTGAAGAAACGTTTATGGACCACAGTGGTCAAGACATGAGCACTGAAGGTGGCCAACGGTTATTTGTTGATAAATTTGTGCAGAACCTACTTCCCGAGTTGTGTAAGAAATTAAAAGACTCAGAAAGTTCTTGGGCTGTTTCCTCTTCAGCGCAAATACTGGCTACTGCACAGTATTATGAGAATAGAGACAAAGATAAGAAGGATAGAACAGATAAGAAAACGAAAGAACTAAAGACAAAGGTCCTCTTGCAGCAGGCTTATCCACCATGTGGAGGACAGAATAATTATAGGCAAACACAAGGTATCTATCAGCAGCCCCAACAGTTTCAGAATAATCAGCAAATGAACGGGTATTATCAACCACAAATCCCTGTAGGTCCCAACCAATGTTCATATTGCAAGGAGGAAGGTCATTTTAAATATAGTTGCCCTAAATTAATGCAGCGTAACAGTAATGCGTATGGCGCAAGAGGTAGAGGTGGTCAGCAAGCTCCTAGGGGCAGAGGGCGTGGAAATATTCCCCAGAACGCGTGTCCTCTTCCGCCTCAAAATACCATAAATAGCTTTGATCAGCAAGCCAACACGACTGGTAATACAGCTCAGTACTACAATAATGATTATTATGCAGAAGATGACAATGTAGAAGATAACGATTACTAGGACAGCCATAGACAGAGAGAGGGAGTTGTTTCAGTGCCAGTGGATCAGAGTGGACCCTATGTTAAAGTAACTACAGCAAATGTAACTGAGCCATTTCTGCTAGACACTGGTGCTGCAAAGAGTTCAATCATGCATTCAAAACTCCCTGGCGCGCCTTTGTCTGGCGAAATTAATGTCTCAGTAGGTTTTTCTGGCGCCCCAGTTAGGAACTCGATTTCTAGTCCTATGTCACTTTCTGTTGGACCTTGTGAGCTAAAAGCACCCCTCATTCTAACAACAGGTTGTGGTGAAAATTTGCTAGGATTAGATTTGCTAAAAAGATTGCATGCAACACTATATTGTTCCCCCTCAGGAGTGCAACTTACATTAGGTAAGAAAGTGATTTCCCCAATGTATTTGTCTAAAAATGCAATGCCACCTGAATTGTCATACCTTACGGATGTCCTTTGGGCTACTGGTCCCAATGATCTGGGTCTTTTGGAAATACCGCCATATGTGGTCACTTTAAAAGCCAATGTCAGATTGCCACGTATTCCCCAGTACAAGATCTCCAATGAAGGTCAGAAAGCATTGTTAGCAATTATCAGTGATTTGATTAAAAAGGGTGTAATTGAAGAGACAAGGGGCAACGTTTGCAATAGTCCTGTTTTACCTGTCTTAAAACGAACGGACCCTTCACAGCCACCGGTTTACAGATTTGTGATTGATCTTAGAGAGGTTAATAAGATTGTTGTACCACCGTTTCCAGTCGTCCCTGATATAACTGCCTTGTTAACCATGATTCCAGCCTCCGCTGCATGGTTCTCAGTGATCGATCTGAAGAATGCTTTCTTTAGCATCCCAATTGCAGAGGAGAGCAGAGACATTTTTGGCTTTAGTTTAGGAGGCCGAAGCTTCCGCTTTAAACGCGCTCCCCAGGGCTACTGTGAAAGACCATCTATATACAGTCAGGCTTTAAAAGCGCAGCTTGATACACTGGTTTTACCTAGTGGCGCTATCCTTATTCAGTACGTCGACGATTTACTAATCGCCGTGGATACTGAAAAGATTTGCAAACACGCTACCTTGTCATTGTTGCGTCATTTGTCTGCCTTTCATCACAAAGTGTCTCTCTCAAAGCTGCAATATTGTCGACAAGAAGTGACCTACTTAGGTCATCTCTTATCGAAGGAGGGAAGGAAACTGACCCCAGAAAGAATTCAAGCCATTGCACAGTTGAGTGTGCCAAGAACACAGAGAGAAGTGCGTGCTTTCTTGGGCATTACTTCATACTGTAGGCATTGGATTCCTAATTTTTCCTTGTTGGCAAAACCTTTGTTAGCATTAACATGCAAAGACACACCGAATCCTATTCCATGGTCTGAAGAGTGTCAGAAAAGTTTTTTGGAATTGCGTAATGCATTGTGTTCAGCTCCTGTGTTGGGTACCCCTGACTACAGCAAGCCTTTTACATTGTATGTTCATGAGAAAGATGGTTGCGCATTATCAGTGTTAACACAGCCTTTTGGCGACAGACCGCGTCCATGCGCGTATTTTTCGTCAACCTTGGACCCGGTAGCGAGGGCATTGCCAAGTTGTCTGAGAGCCACAGCCACTGCAGCTATGTCTATTCGACAGTCTGCTGGCCTAGTAATGGATAATACATTGATTGTTATGGTTCCACATGCTGTGGACACATTGTTAAACAGGACCAAGACACAACACTTAACTAGTGCGCGATTATCTGGTTATGAGCTGACACTGTTAGCAAATCATATACACATAAAGAGATGCAACACGTTGAATCCAGCTACACTATTACCAATTCCAGCAGACCTAGATGAGATTGAGCAACATGATTGTCTGTTCAGAACAGAAGAAGAGACGAAAGGGAGAGTAGATCTTAAAGATACTCCCCTGACTGAGTGTGATGGTACTTTATGGGTGGATGGTTCGTGTTTTAAGCTTCCAAATGATGATACGACTGCTGCATATGCTATCACGACTTTGCACACGATTGTGGAAACTGCGTGTGTGCCACAAAATTCGGCTCAAGCAGCAGAATTGATTGCCCTTACGAGAGCATGCGTGTTGTCTGAAGGAATGAAAGTGAACATATATACGGATAGCCAGTACGCCTTTGGCGTGGCTCATAGTTTTGGGCGATTGTGGAAGGAACGTGGGTTCCTGACTTCGCATGGAGCTAAGATTCAGAATGGCAAGTTGGTGAATGATCTCCTTGAGTCGCTGGCCCTACCGTCACAAGTTGCGATTATGAAATGCAGTGTGCACAAGAAAATCACTGATGACGTTGGTCGTGGTAATGTGTTTGCTGATGAAACCGCGAAAGAAACAGCAAAAGATGTAAAGACTCGAATGTATGTTGCAGGCCCTGCCAGATGGGTTGGTGATGTTGGAATGTGTGAAAACACAATAGAGAGTGTAAAGTCCCTTCAAGCTGAAGCCACAGAGAAAGAGTTGAGCAAGTGGAGAGAAAGTATGGGTAAGTTGGATGAGAATGGTTGTTGGATTGATTTGTCAGAACATAGGCGATGGTTGTTACCTGATGCATATGTGCTTCCAGTGGTTACTATGGCACATGGAATGGCACATATCAGTACGAAAGGAATTTGTAAGTTGTTGGCTCCAGTATGGCAGAATGCTGGAATTCCTAAGTGTGCAGAGAATGTGGTCAAGAATTGTATGGTATGCTTGAAGTACAACCCTGGTAGGGGAACCCCAACTCCAGCTGGTCATTTTGCGCCTCCATCATATCCATTTGAAGTTTTGCAGTTAGATTTTATCCACATGGAAAGATGCAACAACCTGAAATATGTATTGGTGGTTGTTTGCGCTTTCTCAAAATGGATAGAGGCCTATCCCCTAAAAGATAACACTGCTCTGTCCACAGCCAAAGCCCTTGTGAAGGAATTTTTCCCTAGGTTTTGAATGCCAAGAATGGTGTGGAGTGATAATGGGAGTGAGTTTGTGGGTCAAGTGATGAAGAATGTGTGTGAGGGAGTAGGGATAAAGCAGAAATTCCACGCTGCAAATCACCCCCAATCAGCTGGATTAGTAGAGCGCTACAATGGCGCTCTAAAACTCAAACTGGCCAAAATCCAAGCGAGCTCAGGTCTTAAATGGCCTGACGCTCTGCCTCTAGCACTCCTGTCCACCAGAATGACCGTGCATTCACGAGTGGGACTTAGTCCCTACGAGGTCGTTTTTGGCCGCTTGGCCAATGTATGGGGTGTGCCAAGACCGACGAAATTCAGTGAAATCGAACACCCAGTACTGCTTGATTACTTGTATGAATTGACGGCTAAATTACGTGTTTTACACCAACAGGTGCACGATACTCTTCCCCAGGCCTCTGAGGCTCCAGGACACCCTATCGACCCTGGCACGTGGGTCTTGGTGAAAAAGTTTCAGCGCAAGAGCAACGATGAGCCTCGTTGGATCGGCCCTCATCTCATGCTCCTATCTACAAGATCAGCTGTTCGAGTAAAGGGGAAGAAGAACTGGATCCACGGCGCCCACGTGAAGAGGATACCTTTGCCTCTGCCGTATGACCAGTGGGTCCAGGAGGGTATCACAGACTCTGAAACAGACACTGTACCTCGTTTTGTGCCGTTCAGTGATGCACGCATAAAAGGCACAACTTCAGCACAGGAAAGTGACGATATTTTGCAAGAAGCTGTGCCACCGTCAATTCGATTTGACACTACAGAGCCTGAACTTTTGTTTCAAGATCAAACAGTACCTGGCCGTTCTCGTTATAATCTAAGACCAAGGCCTATGGACAAATAAATATTCTTTTTCCTTACCCTTTTTGTTTTTGATAACCAGAGCTCTCCCATCTGAAGGACTTTCTTGATTTTTGTTTTTCGAACCACCATCCGGGTTCAGCCGCAGGGTCGCGGTGCCAAGACTTTGGGGTACAGGCCAAAGACGTTAGGTCGACGGTTCTGGTTGGTCTAGGGCGTTCCCTGGACTGACAGGCATACTCCTTAGCAGAAGATACTCACCCGCCGCGAGCGGCACGATTAGAGGATGGAGTTTTTCAAGATGGAGAGACTCACTGAGGAAATGAACTTTAAAGCAAGAATGTGTAAAATAATGAAGAGCAAATGTTTTGTATTTTTATGCCTGTTCGTATTATGTAGTATGATAGTGTTTACTGTAGGATTTGTATTCTTCTCCTCTCAAGAGCCCATTGCACCCACTGTACAGCCTATACCTCCTCCTACTATCTCGTCACACTCTTTTCACCCTCTGCCTGAACATGAACAAGCTAGACGATCAGAGTTTGTGAATAACTTGTTTATTCAGCTCCTGCACCAGCACCAACTAGTCATGAATACAACAAATTGCTGGGTGTGTGGTTTAATGCCACATACCATTAATAAGGGTATTCCCTATCTAGTGCTGCCGTATAGTTACAATGGATCGTCATGGGCATTCCAGACCATGTTTCTCTTTGCACTAGACGCCTACTCCCCGCGACAACCGCGTTCCATCAGACCTAGCACCAATATCAAAGCTTTAATGAAAGGAGTTGCCGATATGAGCAGAGATATCGATGCATACTCATCTATTCCCAAAGAAGAGTTGAGAGCTTATGTAGGGTGGAACGCGACGGGGTATAGTATTAGTCTGGGTGAAAGACAGCGAAATATCTCATCCCCAATCTGGGTCGTACCCCACATAGGTCGGTTCTGTTTGCAAGGTAATGGTCAGAATCCTAGAGCTCAACTGGGAAGAAGTGACTGTACTGAAACGTACACTTTTCAGTCACAGTTTTCCCCTGCGTTTTTGGCTGCCAAGGGTACATATTTTATCTGCAATGACCGAGCATATACATGGTTGCCCCCTGATTTCTCGGGCACATGGTATATTGCAAATCTGCTAACGCCAACATTTACTGCCGCCTCTGACTATCACAAGACCAGAGTTGTGAGAGGCGTGATTAGTAAGGAGGATACTGCCGGTCAGGAAGCGGGAGATTTCTTTTTGGGTTTCCTGCCGGTTTGGGGACCTATGGTCAATAGTAGGAACTTGAGACAACTGACTCGTGTGGTTGAATCCACTGTTAATGTTACGGCTGGTGCCCTTGGTAATTTGACAGCTGAGCTCCAAGCGGATCGCCTCATGACTTTGCAGAACCGCATGGTTCTAGACGTCATACTTGCAGACCGCGGTGGGGTATGTAAGGTTATCCAATCTAGTTGTTGCATTTTCATACCAGACAATGCTCCAACAGTTTATCAAGCCATCTCCAAACTACATAAAATATCTGAGTCCATACACGTGGATAAAGGAGATTGGTCACTGGTGGGGTGATTCTGGGAACTGATATCTGCCTGGGGTTGGAAAGTTCTGATGGTCATTGGAATGATATTAGCCATCCTTTTCCTGTTCTGTCTGTGCATACAGTGTGCTCCTGCGATATGTGGCCTCTGTGCTACATTATGTGTAAGGAAACCTGTATCGAGGGACGAGCTAAGTAATAGGATGATGCTACAGCAACATCTCCATGACTTCGTGAATATTGACCTAGACTCGGATTGAAATGAGTATAGTTATTGCCTATGTAAGGGCAAAAGGAGGGTCTGTCGTACTTTGCAATTTGGGACTGCGTAGGAGGCAGGGCCCTACCCCTGTCTATCCCGGTATTAGTGAACCGCGAATGGTTAATGCGGTATGTACAAGTGCTTTGTGTAACGTTTCAGCTATGAATGCACTGTGTATACGCTATTATACATCACTACGTGGATTCCATTTTAGAGCGGTGGCCATCTTATGGTTGACCTCACATAGGCTACATAGCATGAAGCAAATACGGGCCTTTTAGAGCACATGTGCCTTTCTTTGACTTTTCTGTGACCTGGGCAGCTTGGCTCCGCTGCCCCAGGTCAGTCCGGTCTCACGTGTTCCCCGTCCTCTGGCCACCTGTGATTAGCATCAGGGCTTGACACACCATAAAGTCTTTTCATCCTACACAAGCCTCCAGCTAATCTCTTTCGCACCTGACTGTTCCTGCTTTATGGCTTGTTTTCCAAACAGGAGATGCTCATGTTTATTGGGGCCTATCGATATCTGATGTGGGATCTGAGCCTTGCTGGGTAAATAATTGCGGGCTGGCTTGACTGGAATGTGGGATGGTCATCATGACTCTGCCTTTTCGTTTGAAATGTATACATCTAAATGACCATGCCATAAAACTAGGAATGTATGCCTGAAGCAGGATATTTTGTATTTAAGGAGAAGCCCGTTTCTGTGATTTTCAGCAGTCTCCTAAGAACATACACGCTGTTGTACTTCTTGGATACCTGTAATTGGTCTGCAGCCAATAAACTGATCTTTGACTTCACCCAGAAGACTCTGTGTTTCTGTAGGTCTGAAACAGGAAGAACCCGAAGTCATAGGGTGTGTTCCCCTGCACCGCTGGGCTTAAAATTCCCAGTACTTCATCAGTTACACGGACAGAGGTTCTTCTTGTTGTTGAGGAGCAATACCAATTGTAGGGGTTTCAGCACAGATATTTATACCCCAAAAGTCTTTGTTCTAAAGAGTCACAAGTCACTGAACCCAGTCAGAACCAGTTCTGCCCAGCCCTGGAGCACTTTGTTTACCAGGCTGCATCCTTTCTTTCAGAAAGAGGGCGTCTGCCATCAGACGCACAGTGGGAGATGGAGCCAACATTCACCTTGCCAGGCACAGCCCTATTCAGGTCCAGGACCTACCCCCCCCCCCCCATACTCCAAAGCAGATCTCTCTATTCAACCCAGGTCTGACTCAGCCTGCCCTGTCCCTTCAAAAACAGACAGCCAATACACATAACAGCAGAGCACAATGGAAGGCTTAGGCAAGAAAATACCTACTTTCTAAAAGTGGTATTTTCAAACACACAATATAAAAATAAATTTCACTAAAAAATGTATTTTAATATTCTGAGCTCAGGCATATTAAATTTGTTTTTCTACCATGTTCTGTGGGTCAGTTAAGACTATAGAATATAATAGCCAAACCTCCCATTCTAGCCTATGGAGAACAGGTAGCCTTACAGTAGTGAAAAACAAAATTGGGTGTAATTCACTACCAGGACATGCTACACACATCAGAGCATGTCCTACCTTACACATACAATGCACCCTACCATAGGGGTGGCTTACATGATGCCAAGGGAAACGTTCAGGGGCTGGGAACTGGATGCACTTCACAGCCAAGATGGCAGTTCTAGACTGCACACAGACACTGCAGTGGCAGGGCTGAGACACACTTTACAAGCTGCTTATGTGGGTGGCGCAAACCAGCGCTGCAGGCCCACCAGCAGCATTTGGTTTACCAGCCCTGGGCACACACAGGCCACGCTACTAGGGACTAACAGGTAAACCAAATAGGCCATTCATGGAAGTACCAATTCACATGTCATCTTTACACAGGGAGCATTCGCGCTGTGGCACTGAATGGCAGTGGCACAGCGCCCAGATCATCTATTACCAGTAAAAACAGAGGAGACAACAGCGAAAAATGGAAGGGAGACCCACGCCAATGGTGCCAGGTCTAACACCCCCTATTTTTACACAATGGATCAGACTCCTATACACACAGCCGATAGCTAGAATACATGTAAACCAATATGTCTCAGAGTCAATAAATATAGCCAGGGGCACCCGGCAGGGGTGCCCACTATCGCCACTACTATTCGCCATTGTGCTGGAGCCCTTGGTGTGTAAATTGCAATTCCCACAGCGTCCTCTGAACATCTCACTATACGTAGATGATGTGGTGCTATACATCCGAGACCCAGCTTTGACCCTGATTACGGAATATATTCAATTTGGAGGTCACTCAGGACTCCAAATAAATTGGAGTAAATCGACCATCATACCACTAACGGATTCTACCATGTCATGTCCGATGGAATTCCCCCTGGAGTGGCAGTCGGACCCAGTTAAATATTTGGGAATATGGTTCCATCGCAACTCGGAGGTGGTACAGCGGGAAAATTATGGCACGGCCCTTAGTACACTAGAGGACAAAGTGGAGCGATGGATCAAACTCCCACTTTTGTTAGCAGATCGCATGGCAATCGTTTAGATGGTCATATTGCCGAAACCTCTTTACCTCTTGACCAACATTCCCATTACACCACTGATGGCGATATTTAAAAGGATCTCCACCATGGTTACTCGACTCATATGGGCCGGCAAACAGGAGCGCATGGACATTTACACACTGACTCTGCCTTATATGAATGGGGGCTTCAAAGTTCCAGATTTTCTATTGTATTATTTATGTGCCCAGGAACAATATGCACACTACTGGTATCACCCGGTTAGATACTTGCCTCACCCTGCGGTTGAGGATGGCGACGCATACCCGATACCATTACGTTGCATCTTACAGCACACATGCGCACATATTTGCAAAAACGAAATCAGTACGGTCCGAACAACCAACTTAGCCTGGCAGAGAATGGGTAGACTCGCAAATAAACTGCCACTTTATGTGCCCGCCTTTCCACTACAGCACCACCCAGCCCTATCTGTTACGCAGGAAAAGGTGGGACTGAAGCAACTGCAACAAGTGGGGATCGATACGATGAGCGATCTATATAGTGATGGCATTTTCATAGTTCCTGGACTATTCGACTACATACGAAATCCCACTCTACTCTTTACATTCACATATCATAGACTGAAAGGGGCTATCAAACAACTATTCCCATCATATCCACAGGAACCACCCACCCTACAAGCCCTCCAAATGATTATCCAAAACACCCACAATACACATCTGGTTAAAAACCTATACACATCACTCCAGGCAGATATTGGGGGTAAGGCAACGAGGGCACTTGACAGGTGGAATATGGTACTAGAGGATCCTCTCACTGAGAAAGAATGGCATACATGCTGCTCCCTGACTGACATGCTCACGCCAAATGGAAATTTGAGGATTATTCACTATAAGTACATACATCAGACTTATTATACCCCTAAAAAACTATGCAATTTTGGACTTCGACAAACTGCAAATTGTCAAAGATGCAGGGCAGATGATGCGGACTTCTTGCACCTGGCGTGGCATTGCCCCGATATTAACACATACTGGGACAAAATCACAAATATGACTGGTGTGATGCTTGAGACACAGGTAGAATGTTCAATTAAAACTTGTCTGCTAGGTCTAGTGCCACAGTTAAGATCCTTGAAACGCAAGTTCTGTGTAATAGCATTGCTCTTGGCAAAAAGACAGATCTCCATACATTGGGGAGGCGAGAGTTAAACTATAGACAAACAGTGGTTGCGGGATACGTCATATTACAAGGACACTTTGCAGACTTATGAGGAAGAATTGCCCTCTTGTTCCCGACCTAGGGACTTCTGGATTCCACTAATGGAATACCTTGGCACTCATCAAGTAAATACCACATCAATGGATGATTAATTTACAGTTGTATAACTGACAGTGCTATGCAATGTTGTGACAATGATGTACCAGCTAATTGAATCCACTACTAAGCCCGAAGTTTGTTGCATAATTGTATGTATAAAATGTTTTGGAAAAGCAATACATTTTTATTATATTTTAAACGTGCTTTCTTGTTGTGTCATCATGTAGCTCTCTTTGGAGAGGTGAGTGTGTCAGTGCAGTTAGTGATCCAGCAGTGGAGGTTGCTTGCCGCAGTGTTGGTGTCTGGCGTAGTTGGAGGTGAATTGCTGGTGAGGGTGGAGGTGTGCTGTTCTTCCGTGACTGTGTTCCAGCTCCCGTGGGAGGCAGAGTGCATGGTTGTGTACGTGGGTTTTCTGAAGGAGAAATGGATGCAGTGGTGGTCCATCTAATGAAGTTCAGAGGTGTGTCATTAGGAGACGCTGGGCCCGATTCACAAAAGTAATCTGAGACAAAATCCTAACTTTACAACTTTTGGTATTCACAAAGGGCATTTAGGAGTAGTAAAGGTAGGATTTTGTCTCAGTTAAACTTAAGTTTTGGTCTTAAGTTTAACAAAATACTTACTTTCCTAAATGCCCTTTGTGAATTCCGAAAGTCGTAAAGTTAAGATTTTCTCTCGGATTACTTTTGTGAATTGGGCATCATATTTCTCCCTGCAAAAACATTGTTGAGTGAGTGTCCCGATTTGTGCGTGGGGGTGGTGAGAAGTTGCTTCAGTTCTATGTTGGTGAGGGTCTCTAGGAGGATGGTGGTGCAGGGGTCATCGCGATTGTCCAGGTGTTGTTTAGGTCTCCTAGTAGCATGTAGTATGTGGAGGCGGGGGCGTTGGGTGCAATGAGGTCCACGATGATGTCTGTAAAAGGAGTGCTGGGGCCAGGCAGCCTGTAGGTGAGGGTTTCATGGAGAAACATTGTGGGGTTGGTCTGTATCTGGAAGTGGAGATGTTCTAAGAGGGTCTTGGCGTTGTCTGGGTCAGTGGTTGTCGTGCGGAGGGAGATTTTGTGGATGATGGCGATGCCTACTCCTGGGCAGGTGGGGCAGTCTTTTCTCAGAATCCTGTATCCATTGGGAATGGCAGTTGTGATGTCAGGCGTAGAGGTGAAGTCTTTGGCGTGCCTTCGGCATGCTATGGGCACAGCTGCACAGCAAATGCCATTAAGTTGGGGCCAGGGAGAAGGCGGTCAGCGGGAAGGCAGAAAGAAAGGACCCGCTGGAGGGGGAGGGGCCATGGGGGCGGCATCGGCAGGGAGTGCCGGAATGACAGAGAGCAGAAAAGAGAAAGAGACAGCAAAAAAGCAAAAAGAGGGCAAAGAGAGAGAAGGAGAGAGCAGAAAAGAGGGCACAGAAAAAGAGCGGAATAGCAGAAGAGAAGAGTGCTCTTCCACTGGACCACAAGGGATGTGGTTCAGGCAGGAGCCTGTGGGTGGAGGAGGGCCTCAAACACATACCTGGCACAGATGCTCCGGGCTTCGAGGGCAATGCTTTAATGGTGGAGCTTCAGGGAGGAGTAGTCACACAGACCAGGTCAGTAATTTGGACATTTTTATTGTTGTCTTGTATCCATGGCCATTATAATGATAAAAACGATTTAAATGAAGCATACACAAAGTATGTGCCTTGCTGGGCCTTTGCAGATTTAAAAAATAAGAACAAATAGTTTCACATGCTCTTACCTACTCAGTTTGTTGAACTCTGTGCTACAGCCTGATCTGAAATGCAGCTGCAGGGGTCAGGAAAGGTGACTCAGGATAAACAAACTTCTTTCTCCAGCAATGAAAAGAAAAGGAAATATCCACCAGCAGGACAGTAGGCAAAATATACCCGGTGACAGAAACAAATACTCCTCTTGTACTGTCCGTCAATCTTGGAAGCCTGGCGGATGCTGTCCGGTAAGGTAAGTATGAGTGTTATGATGGTTTTCCAGTTTGGCACAGGGTAAGAGGGCCTGTGGATTGAAAATCAAAAATGATATTGTAGAATCAAGAAAGAAGTGAAACTTCATAAAGAGTACACAGAGAAGAGGCAGTGCAAGACAAAATAGAAGAATATTTATTTATTAGATGAGAGCAATTTTACAAAAACAAAAATCGAAAAAAAGTGACTGCATGTAACTATCGGTATCAGGGTGATCAAACTTGTAACTGTCGTCATGATAAATAATTCATCTTAATGAATCATAACAATAATATGTAGCCTAACAGCACATGCATAATGTGATGATAAATCATGACTAAATGTCTGTCTCCAGTTACTTTCAATAACAGGCCATTCACCAAACCAACACATAGCTTTAAAGTTTGAGCCAGACAGCAGTGAGCACACACACCCAGCAACATTGCTTTTTCCCAATCAAGTAAAATCAACACACCACGGTCACCACTCATCATCACTACACAGAGTTGGGTAGGCCTGTTTAGGCCACTTTAAAGTCATCACCAAATCAGATGGATTCCGTGAAGTTGAAAACTTGCTTCTTCTGGTTGCAGTTCTTAAAGTAGTTAAGCCCACGCCCGGAGTCCTTCCATCATCCCTGATCTTTCTGGCTCCGAGTAAGGTGTCGAACTCCATACTGACTGTGTCCGGACTCAAATGCAATAGATTGACCTGTAGTACAATTTTGTTGTTGTACAACAAGAAAAACATTGAGTCATTTTTTAAACTAGATTTGTGTTAGCTTTTTCCATTCTAAAGAGACTGGTTGGGTCTGACTCTTTGAGGAGTAAAAAGCACAAAACAATTCAGCAAAGCAGTGTGGAGTGGACCCGGTGAAGAAATCTCACTATCTCTCAAAGGAGAAGGAAAAAATCACCTTTGGGGAAAAAATGATCAGCCATTGGTAGGCCACCAACATTGTAAGTCATCACAAACACATTTAAGCGTAATAGTTACAGATAAACAAACACCCAGTGTCACTGCCTGCCACCACATGTATCATCTCAACAAACTCACAAACAACAATCACTCAGTGTGCAATGCATGCCATTTACTTTTTCTAATTCAGGCGTGGTCACTGTGACCATGGTACACTGCAGATTCATCGTTCATAAAACGGACATAGGCCAGTCTAAATCAAATGATTTGGGGCAATCTGGCTAGGGTAATAATAAACTTGGAAAACATAGATAGTCACAGCCCAAGGTTGAAGACAGGCACACATTTGTTTGTATCTCTCCATCAAATGTCCGTGAGGGAACTGGGTGAGGGGACTTCTTCCCTGCACACTGATGCAACTCCAAATCTGCAAAAAATATGTCTAAGATAAAGGTGGTGGGGCTGAATTGGAAAACCAGATACAAACCAATAAAATTGAATCTTGTTCCCCCCAACTATTCATTTTTCTTGGCATCAAAGAAGGATAGCAGATCAGCGATAAAGACTGAGCAAAAAAGTTCTATGGTTTTTGGCCCGGGCCTAGTAGTTAGGGAAGTAGAGCTCACCCTCAAACTCTAGTGATTAGCCCAGAAGTAGGTCATCTAACACACTACTTCCATGACATGAGTCTCCCTCATCTTCTTACTGTCGTACTTCAGGTATGAAGTAATCCAATGGTATAAACTGCAGTTTAATTTTAATCATGGTTAATCTATCCACATTTTGGGGTGAGAGACTGATCCTTCTCACTGTGACAACAACACCAGCAGAACTGAAAACACGCTCAGCTGAGACACAGGCTACTGGGCAAACCAGCTAGTTTATTGGCAGGCTGCTGAGAACTGGCCATTGGTGTCTCTTCACATACCAGTAAACCAATGGGTTTTGACCAAGGTAGACCTCTGTTGGGTCTTTCAGATAGGCCTGGACCATCTACTCAATGGTCATTGGTGCTCACACCTTGCTCGACCTCTTTTGCCTACCCATCTGCCATGGACTTAAGCCCTGCGAGTAGAAGCCATTCACTTGCATATTTTGGGGCTGATGCTCCTGTTCATGTTGTTGATGGTGGTCTTGTTATTGGTTTTGGTGGCTGTGCGCCAACAGCACTGCACTCAAGCTCTGAACTTGAAGGCTACCCTGCAGAACGTGTGCCCTGGAAGAGTGCACGTCTAAGGCCCTGCTGTTCACATTCTAGCTCAGCTATCCATGTTTTGGATTTTGTAAAATCCCCATCTGAAAAAAGAATAAAAGTGGACAGTAATGGTTTGTACCGTGGATCAAGAATTGTGGCACAGGTGTAATATTTGGATGACACAATGTCTCTTTTCACCCTGGCATTAAGAAATAAGTGAAGGACTAAGCTCTCCACCAAATCATATGCATCATTTTTTCTTTCACACTTGCGTACATTGCAGACACTTCCTTTAGCTGTTGCTATAGCATGTGCAACAATGGGAGAGCTTGGCCCATGGTGTTTTCTTCCTTGCTGACTTCCTCTGTGACCAACTCAAAAGGAAGCAGCATCGCAGTCTGCCATTTGACTAGACCACATTGGTCCATCTCAATCATCATGCCTTTCACAGTTGCATATCTTCTATGCATGACATATTAATTGATCAGTCTATACTACTTAAATAGGTGTCCAAGCATGCAATATGTTGAGTTAAAAGAATGGCTGAAATTAGTGCAGATTCTTCTGCAGGTGGAGAGTAAGATACTGACTTGGTCTTCTTTTTTGAGAAAGTCCTGTACAATGATGTTGATGCAGTGCACTAAACACAGGACCTTGAAATCAGATCAGATTCCCTGCTCAGCTTTTCACCCCTTTCACCAACAGCATTTGCAGGTTTTTGACCTCTAAGGTGCACCTCCCACTGGATTATATGGTGCTTTCTCAAATGGGTTGTTTGGCCCCCAGTACCATAGTTTGTACCAAGCTTACCCCAACTGACACTTGGTCCGCAAATGGAGCATATGGCAATGTTCACCTCCTTCTTGCTAACCTTAAAGAAGTTTCAAACTGGGGAGGTCAACTTTCTGACTCTGGTGCCACTGACAATCTTGGATGAACTGGCAGTAGGAGGCCATTTTGAGGTGTGCTCTCTGTAGTACCTACTTCTACTGAAGTGATTGTGGATGTAGGTCACTGCTGGGACTTTGCATATATAAAAGCTGGCGGTGGAGGTGATATCTGTGGTGCCACATCCCACCCAGCAAGTTGTGATGGGATAAAGTAGGTTTCCACTGGGGCTGGACTGACATCCATGATGACTGGCTCGTCGTCATCCTCCTCTTCTACATCTGTATCCATAAACCTAAGGCTTTCAGGATTTTTCCTTTTCCCTAGTCTCTTGTAGTGTGTCTCGCTCTCAAATGGTGTCTAGATCATCAGAAGGGGGGCTTGGAAAAGAAGTTGATGCTCTAACCTTCCTTTTTCTTACTGGAGATCTGGAAGACAATGGATCTTCTGAAAGAGCTGCTTCCTCTACTTCCTCATCATGAAGCTCAATATTCTCAACTGCTCCTACATCGCAGGAACTACTATTGGAGGTTGAAACTGTTGTTGTTGTCCACTTATTTGAGTTTCCTAATTGTGTACTACTTGGAAAAGAGATGTCAACTTCAACACACTGCTTGTCTCCTTTGCCATGATTAGACTGGCTGCCTCTGTGACAGCCATAGGCTTGGGCCTAAGTTGGGGTGGGTCCAATGATATGGGGGTGCTGCTCCCAGCTTGCTCCCCAGAGACCGGTGAAGCAGTTACAGTATTGTTTTCTAAAAAAAGGTCTGGGTAGACATACCAGTGGTGATAAGCTCTTTCTTCACACTGGCTACTGTCTTGGTAGTACCTTTTTTTGGGGCCCTCTTAAAGCTGTCAGTTAGCAGTGGCACTTAGCGTCACAAGTTGAACACATGTCTCTGATGCATCATGTCATGCACAGATCTTCTGTTGGGCAGTATTGTGGGTGATGTTGTCTCTTTTGCACCTAAAAGAAAAGAAGCAAGAAGAACATCAGTGAAACGTGGCATTATTGCAGTTCAATTAGTGGTACAAACAAACAATATAATTTAGTGTGGTCACTGGTTACTATTATTATAAAGAATTAACAAAACACTGTATCCATTCATAAAACGGAAAATCACACCAACATAAACTTTCATGGTGTACACTGAGGAAGGATAAGATAGAGCAGCAACAACATACAGATGTGACTGTTTGCTGTTATGTGCATCATGTGGAATGTGGCACTCAGGGAGGTGCAGATGACAAATGGGAATGGAATAATCCTTAGACAATGAATGCTGTTGTGCACCTATAGAAGACATGGGGTTAATTCATTAATGCCAGATGTTCTGAAAATAGTTTTAAAAAATAACTAACTTAAAAAAAATTATAATCAAAATAAAAAATGTAAAAGAAACCAAAACATTGAAATAAAAAATAATAAAATTACAAATCAGTAAAGTTATCCTCAAAGATATATTAATAATTTATTAAACTCCTATCTCATTGCTCAACCATCAATGCAAGCATATGGCAAAGGGCCAGTCTGGCTGGATGCACAAAATTGCTGCCTGCCATTGCCACATGGACAGCAACAACAACACTGAGCAAGAAGGATTTCGGAACAAATAAAAGACATGCACACCTATGGCAAATGCATGCTGGCTGGCTACACAAAATAGCCGATGAGGAGAACAATGGGAGAGCTAGGGAGGCAAGGGTGCGTCCGTATCCCCTGTAGTATATATGAGATCAATCAAAAGTGGACAGACCCATTGGTGTTGGTACGAACACTGGCAAGCAGTGCTTGGGAACCCACTAGGTGAGTAAAAGGCCCCTCACACACCAACCTAGTTGGTGTCATGCTTCATCATAGGGGCCCCAACCGGGTGGCCGAGCGCCTCCCGGTTGTGCTGCAACGCCTGACTACAGCGGAGCTGGTGTGGTGTGATAGTGTGATATTGTGAAAAATTAAAAATATCTCTGAGAATCCTTGCCGGGGGAACTTTAATGGTGGCGGCTCAGGATATATTAAAATTAAAAATTATGTGTAGTAACTAAGAAAAGGAATTAGATTTCGTAGTTAACTATGTGTGTGGTCTACATGTTTCAGCCCGCTTAAAAAAGTGTGTGGGGCTTTCTTCAGGACCAGGAAGTGCAGTGAATGGCAAAATAGTGCCACGTGAGTAGTGAAAAGAGAAAAAGAGGGTAATTTACCTACACACTCGCTAAGGTGTGTGGAAGCGATATCAGCTCATTGGCAGACACCGCAGCGAAAAACCTGTGGGAAAGAAAACAATACACAGACATAGATGCAAAAGAGATGCTGTAATACGTAACAATTATAAAATGCAATCTTTGACTGACTGTGAAGAGCAATCTTACAGGGCAGGTGGTCGTACAGATGGTAACACACACGTGGTGACATGCGGCTATTGGCTAGTGCTTCATATGATCAGATGTTAGGGTGGGCGGAGTGCGCCCTTGGTGAGCTAATGGTGAGGCCAGCAAGGAGCGTGTGGGTCGCTCTCGTGAGGAGTGGCAGGCAACTGTAAGCCCGTGATGGCGTGTGGCCACAGGCTAGGGTAGTCGGGCTCGAATGAGCGAGGGCGAGACTAGAATATTCAGGTAAACTGTGCGTGTGCCAAGTAAACTATAGGGCACACTGTATAGAAAAGGGGCGATTACCCTTGAGTGGCGCTCTGCAATTGTGTGCTCAAAGTCAAAGCAAGAAGACAAAGGGAAAATATATTACACTATGGCTGAGTATTGTTCGCCGATCAGGAAGGGGAGGAGTGCGCTCCTCCTGACACAGAATCTGTGAAGGAACGGTACAGGGTCAAAACAGGGTGGGTATAGTAGTTAGAAGTCCGGCAATGCCAGGATTTGTTAGCGCGCGTCACCTTACTTGGTCTGAGAGCAGCACCCGCTTGGCACCTACTGAGGTCTCCCGGCTCCTGGATGGTGTGGAGTCGAGGACTGTCGGGGATTTTAAGGAGGCGGGGGCCATGGCGTACGTGCTGTCTGTCCGGTGATCGCGCTAGGGGCCAGGCAGGCTGCGCAAGCGTGTGTGCGTGGCACTGATTCGCTTGAGAGAAAGCGAATACAGGTGATCGCGTGAGGGACAAGGCTTGCTGCGCATGCGTGCGTGCCAGAAACTGAATCACTACGCTAATGCGTGTGTCAGGGATGCTGTTACCGTGCGCGTGCGCACAGGCAAACGAACTGAGTGTGCTGTACAGCGTGTTTGCCAGAAGTGTCAAATGATTAAGGCTTCCAAAATGAGTGGGGCGTCAGTGCCCCTACTGGAAATATTTTAGATATCTGCCCAGTGTGTACTAGGGAATGAATAAGACTGCCATGTAGTGTGTGGCGTCAGTGCCCCTCACGCGATCACCTGTATTCGCTTTCTCTCTAGCGAATCAGTGCCTCGCACACACGCTTGCGCAGCCTGCCTGGCCCCTAGCGCGATCACCGGACAGACAGCACGTACGCCATGGCCCCCGCCTCCTTAAAATCCCCGACAGTCCTCGACTCCACACCATCCAGGAGCCGGGAGACTTCAGTAGGTGCCAAGCGGGTGCTGCTCTCAGACCAAGTAAGGTGACGCGCGCTAACAAATCCTGGCATTGCCGGACTTCTAACTACTATACCCACCCTGTTTTGACCCTGTACCGTTCCTTCACAGATTCTGTGTCAGGAGGAGCGCACTCCTCCCCTTCCTGATCGGCGAACAATACTCAGCCATAGTGTAATATATTTTCCCTTTGTCTTCTTGCTTTGACTTTGAGCACACAATTGCAGAGCGCCACTCAAGGGTAATCGCCCCTTTTCTATACAGTGTGCCCTATAGTTTACTTGGCACACGCACAGTTTACCTGAATATTCTAGTCTCGCCCTCGCTCATTCGAGCCCGACTACCCTAGCCTGTGGCCACACGCCATCACGGGCTTACAGTTGCCTGCCACTCCTCACGAGAGCGACCCACACGCTCCTTGCTGGCCTCACCATTAGCTCACCAAGGGCGCACTCCGCCCACCCTAACATCTGATCATATGAAGCACTAGCCAATAGCCGCATGTCACCACGTGTGTGTTACCATCTGTACGACCACCTGCCCTGTAAGATTGCTCTTCACAGTCAGTCAAAGATTGCATTTTATAATTGTTACGTATTACAGCATCTCTTTTGCATCTATGTCTGTGTATTGTTTTCTTTCCCACAGGTTTTTCGCTGCGGTGTCTGCCAATGAGCTGATATCGCTTCCACACACCTTAGCGAGTGTGTAGGTAAATTACCCTCTTTTTCTCTTTTCACTACTCACGTGGCACTATTTTGCCATTCACTGCACTTCCTGGTCCTGAAGAAAGCCCCACACACTTTTTTAAGCGGGCTGAAACATGTAGACCACACACATAGTTAACTACGAAATCTAATTCCTTTTCTTAGTTACTACACATAATTTTTAATTTTAATATATCCTGAGCCGCCACCATTAAAGTTCCCCCGGCAAGGATTCTCAGAGATATTTTTAATTTTTCACAATATCACACTATCACACCACACCAGCTCCGCTGTAGTCAGGCGTTGCAGCACAACCGGGAGGCGCTCGGCCACCCGGTTGGGGCCCCTATGATGAAGCATGACACCAACTAGGTTGGTGTGTGAGGGGCCTTTTACTCACCTAGTGGGTTCCCAAGCACTGCTTGCCAGTGTTCGTACCAACACCAATGGGTCTGTCCACTTTTGATTGATCTCTTACACAAAATAGCCACCAGCCACATGGTAAGAAGCAACAACAAGCAAGAAGGTAATGGGGAACAAACTAAAAAGAACACCTACAGGCCTATGGGGAAAGCTCACTGGCTGGTTTCACAAAATGTCTAGAAACGCTATGGGGCAGAGAAGATTTAAAGACCAGCAAAGGTTGACTCCCCTTTCAAGAATCAGAAACAACGAACTGGAACCTTTTGGCCTCTTGAACTAGTCAATGAATCATGCCGATAACACAGGAAAGAGACAAAAAGTAAAGGGGGCGTCCCTTTTATAGGACGGTTCCCCTCACCTACCTGATGGTGGCATGCTTCATCATTGTGGAACCTCCTAGCACTGAGGAAACCTAGTCATGGCATGGGCTTCAACCACCTCTCTAGGAGGGAGTAGCTCAGGGATGTTTTCAAGCTAAGAGGTATATTCTAAATGCCCAATTCATGAACCAGGGATGTAGAGGGCAGTAGTACAAAATAATGGAAGGTGATTTAAAAACTAACTACCGGGTTCGCAAATACTATATTTTATTCAGGCGTCCATGTGCTAGGATTAAAACAGTGTGGCACTACAGGGGAGATTAGACCTGCATGCGCGCGAATGAGGTTGACATGTTTCAGCCAGTCACCAGAACAGTGCTGTGGCTTTCTTCAGGACCAAGAAAACTGCTACTGCTTGTAGTGCTCAACAAAAAAGAAATTATTAGAATAACAGTTATTTATAGGGCACCCGCCAGTGATCTCATGAAACATCAGTAGGTATAGGATTCACTGGTGGTACCTGCAAGAAAGCTAGTCAGAAAAAGATATGCATATACAGAGATAGAAAACATACAGTTATGGGTACAAGTTGACATACATAGTTTTTACATGTTGATTGGTAGTTATCTAGCACGGTTATAGTTGTATCACTGTTGCCATTCTGTTTAGATAAGATCTAGTTGAATAAAGCGTACCCACTGTTGTCGGGTTTTGCACCTGAACCGACTAGTGCATGGGGCGAAAAGAAGGGAGGGATATTGTGAAAATACAGTTTTTGAATGGACAAAAGCTCCTCCATTTTGTATTTTTCAGTCACCATTTTGTGTTAGCCTTTTCTAGCCTTCCACCTCAGCACATAATGTGTCCGCTCCATCTGCTCAAGGAAATGTTGATATATCAAATGACCCCAGAGCATATGTTTGTTCTTCAATTGATAGCGTGCAAGTCCAGCAGAGCGCATTGACAGGTCAATGACTCATTTGTTTAACTTTCCTATCAACTGATATCAACTGTATTTCTGCTAACAAAAGACTGCTGATGGTAACAAATTATTGTTGACACAAGAGATGTGTCCTTTTGTTGCATATCCAGATGATTAATGAAGTGAGCGCCTGACTCTGTAACCACAGGCGTGTCTATGTTTATATTTCTGACACAAGTTATACACAGTTCTGCTTTATTTCTGTTGACCACGGAATTACTGATGATTGATGGAATTTAGTGAGTAATTTTATATTTGTGCTCTGCATGCCACGTATACACATCTGCGGCGGAACTGGTCCTGACCAGTACATGATACTGTCCTGGGATCATTAATCATCTTTGGCAGTTGCTAATCCGTCATACCTACTCCCACCCACTCTTTTTCCAGCACAACCATATATAAGGTCACCTGTGACTGTGTAAGTTGTCCACTTCTCTCATAGCCACATGGAGCTGTCAGGTGGTGTACCCGCTTGAGCGCAATAAATCTTTTTATGTTTTAGTTACCTCCGACTGCTGGTCTTCCTTGTCGTAAGCATACCTGAGGCGAGGTAGGAAAAGATCCACTTCCTCAATTGACGACTCTGGTGGGACCTCTCCGTGGGACATCCAACGGCTAGCTAAGTCCGTGGTTGAGAGGTGCGACCGAGGACCTAATGATCGTGGGGACCCCTGCACGAAGGAGACAGCGTTTCTCCTCAGCAGCTGCCATCTGAAGTCCCGACAGGCCTCTTGACACAGGATTCCCCGGCAGAGGTCCACGAGCTGATCCCTTCTGAAACGGACGTATAGTCCGAAGACCAACAGTCGGACGATTCAAGGACCGCAAGGAACACCACAGATTGGTGAGATTGTTCTGTTGCATGTTTTTGTTAATTAAGTTTGGTCAATTAAGTCTGTTGAAGACTGTGGTAAAAGAATAGTTATAACTAAAATAATAGGAACAATGAAGAAATGCATTTCTAAAACATTCTGTTGTATAAAGTCAGGTTATCGGTTGGACGAAAGTGTCCCCACTCCTGTTGAAGATAGTCCTGGTTGGATATTAATGATAAAGAAAGGAGTAAATGTGAGCCTATACAATAAAATATGGCATGAGCACACAAAAAAGGATAAGGAATTAAAGTTTCCTATTGATGGTACCTTTGATTTAGCTAAATTACAGTATTTACAACAATGTATGATGGAACGAAAGGTTCAACCTGCTATGTTTGAGGTATTTCAAACATGGGAGAAATCTGCAAGAATGCGGAATATGAAACAAAAAAAAGATAGGGAAAGAGAACAGAATAAAACAACTATGGCCAAGGTAGCAGAATATAATAATATGAAGATAAATGAAAATATCGAACAGCATGACAGAGAATTTAGGATGAAAAATGTTTTGTTGCGATAGAAAAAAGAAAGTGCCCCCCTGTCGATGAAGTATTGGAGGATTTGTTAGACAAGCCGCCCCCGTATAATATTGTCCAAATACCTGCACCCCCGGGTCAACAGGCTAATGTTGTTGCTCAGCAAGCTCAGCAGGTGATCCCTCCTGTTGTGCAGGCTCAATAGGTAGCCACTCCTGTTGTATAAGCTCAACAGATAGTCCCTCCTGTTAATAATTGCACATGGATCAGTAGGAAACACCCCGGCCATACCATCTGCTCCAGCATCCTCCAGCACAACGCCTCCAATGTTAATGACACCATTTACCACGCAGAGTGATTCCCCCGCAGCAAATACACGAAGAACACATAACTGGATGGATTCCCCTTTCTCTTGGTTACCAGCTGGGGATAGTTTATCACCAAATACATACATCAGACAATCCCGACTAGGCCACGAAGAAAAAGATACCATAAGGAAAATGACAAAAGAATGGATGGACCTAGGAGACATAACTAAAATATAAGCCTGTGAGACGTTTGAAGGAATGCAAGAATTAAGAGTTAAAAATTTCGTCATTAATAGTATGGTGGAACGACTGTTTGATCACTATAATCTCTTACTAAAGGACAGTACCATTATTTCCAACTAGCCAGAATAGTTGAATAAATTATGGAGGGATAGTGACTACTCCACATTAATAACAGCACAGTGTAGAACTGCATTTGATGACTGTTCCAAAAGGAGCTAAATAGCATGGTATTGAATGCCACACAAAAGAATATCCACCAACATTATGGCCCAGAAATTAGTTATAATACCTCAGCTTTCCCTATGAGAGAGGTACTTCCAATTGCAGATCCTAGAGGTGGAAATCATTCACCTATTCCCCAATATGTTCATACTCCTTGGACTAGGGCTGATTTATTGGCTATGAAAAAAGAGTTACCTGATCTGAGACAAAATCCAAGGATCTTTTATGAGCAACTTGAATCCGCTATTAATTTAACACCTATGATACTAAAAGATATAGATTTTTTGTTTGATTTCTTGGTACCTCAAGACATATGGCGTCAGGTTAGGGATAATAATTGTGCAGCTATTAATTGGCAAAATATAATACAAGATGATAATGGTAGACAAGCGGGAAGAGCTGTGCCACAAAGTTTAAAAGATTTGCCAGGGCATATTATAACACGAATGCAGGAAATATTGCCCAGGGAAAAGGTGGATTGGGATAAATTGACTGCATGTCGACAGAAGGAGGGAGAGGAAGTGACTGATTTTTTTTTGTAGAATAGAAGACATTTTTAAAGGATATAGTAGACAAGATATACAGACTGTACAAGGAAAGCGCATTTTAGCTAATCAGTTTGTTCATAATCTCTTACCTGACTTATCAGATAGTATAAAGACCTGCGAAAGTACATGGACGGCTAAAGATCCAGCTGAATTATTAACAATGGCCTGCTATTATGAGAATAAGAGAAATGCATAGAAAGGAAAAAAGGATAAGCAAATGAAGGAGTCAAAAACAAAAGCATTGATGCTGCAAGCTTTTCCTGACAGATGAAGGTCAAGAGGACGTACGAATTTTCAGAGGGGAGGTGGACGTAGTAGAGGGGTTGGTTGAGCTGCTTCAGTTCCGACGCAGCAGAGAGCAGGAATAGGGTACAATACATGTGCCAATTGCTATCAGGAGGGTCATTGGAAGAATGAGTGCCCTTTGTTACAGGGCCAGAGTCAGACTATGAGAAATAATGCAAATACTTTCAGAGGGAATACAACTCCCCATGCAGACAGAGAGAGAGGTAGGGGACAACAGAGAAATTATAACCACGCCGAACAGACAAATTATTTTGACCAAAGAAATAATGCGTATTTTACACAGGATTATGCACAGGATGATGACTTTCAAGATTGTACACAATAGGGATGCCTAGGAGAGGACAGGGAGCGAGTGCAGATACCATTGGATTCTTCAGGGCCATATGTAAAAATGGTAGTGGAAGGTGAAGAGAGGGTATTTCTTCTAGATACTGGTGCCACTAATACATCCATTTCCCACTGCTTGCTCCTCCATGCTCCTCTCTCGGGAAAGTTAGATAAGCCGGTGGGATTTTTTAATGCCGTTGTCACATGGCCCATCTCACGACCATTGGACTTCACAATATGTCCCATAACAGGGAGTATGCCATTTGTATTAACAGAGAAATGTTCACTTAATTTACTAGGTCTGAAGGCTTTGAAAATGATGCATGCTACTATATACTGTACACCAGATGGTGTCTACCTGACTTGCAAGAAAATAGCACTACCTAAGCAATCAGCACTATCAAGACAATACATGGTTTCAGACAAAAATAACATACCACCTGAACTTCATGATTAGGATCCAAAATTATGGGCACATTGACCAAATGATGTAGGAAAAATGGATATTGACCCAGTACATATTAAAGGAAAGCAATATCAAACATCAAAAGAAGGTGAGGAGGGACTCAAAATTCTCATATCAGACTTGCTGCAACGACAGATAATAAAAGAAGTCACAAGTAGCCTATGTAATAGCCCCATTCTACCTGTGATTAAATGTGATGATGGAACAGGACAGGTCAAATATAGGATGGTTGTTGATTTACGAACCATTAATAAAATAGTGGAACCCCAATACCCGACATTACTGCAATGTTTTCATCTGTACCAACTTCAGCCCAGTGGTTCACTGTAATTGATCTCAAAAACGCCTTCTTCAGTATTCCAATACAACCAGATAGCCAATAATCGTTCAGTTTCAGTTTCCAAGGAAGATCGTACCAATTCTGTCGAGCTCCCCAGGGGTATACAGAAAGTCCTAGCATCTATAGCCAGGCATTAAAAAGACAACTAGATAATTGTGTTATGCCACCTGGTAAGGTCCTCCTGCAATATGTGGATGACTTACTGATCACAGCTGAAAAGGAAGCCATCTGTAAGCATGCTATGCATGCTGTTTTAACATTTCTCGCTTTGCATAGACATAAGGTTTCGCCAGCTAAGCTACAGTATTGTCAAAAGGAGGTAACTTATTTTGGTCATCTCCTGTCGAGAGGAGGGAGGAGATTATCATCTGACAGAATACAAACAGTGCAGAACATTCCCAGACCTAGAACTCAAAGAGATGTGCGTGCATTTCTGGGAATGGTCTCCTTTTGTAGGCAATAGGTGCCAAATTTTTCTTACCTGGCTAAACCATTACTGTCCTTAACTCACAAAGATGTGGAAGATCCCGTCCCTTGGGAGAAAGAACATCACAATAGCTTTATGGCTTCAAAAACTGCTTTATGCAACGCACCTGCTTTGGGCACACCAGACTACACTAAAGACTTTGCATTGTTCGTACATGAGAGAGAAGGGTGCGCAATGGCTGTACTAACACAGAAAAATGGAGAGAAGAATAGACCATGTGTCTATTTTTCCTCAACATTGGATCTGGTAGCAAGAGGCCTAACAAACTGCCTCAAAAACATTGCTGCAGCGGCTGCTGCAGTAAAACAGGCAGACTCTATTGTCCTTGGACATCCAGTTATGGTTTACGTACCTCATTCAGTGGACATACTATTAAACAAAACCAAAACGCAGCATTTAACTAATGCTAGGTTGACTCATTATGAGCTAATACTAATGGCCACCAACGTGACCTTACAAAGGTGTAACACAATAAACCCAGCTACTCTGATGCCTCTTCCTTCAGAGCAGGATGAAGTACAACATGTTTGCGTGATTGTTACTGAAACTGAAACGATTTGGTAGATGTACCTATGCCTACGGTTGATAGAACACTATTTGTGGATGGCTCTTGTCTAAAGAGACCAGATGGAACTACCTCTGCAGCCTATGCAATAACGACCAACAAAACAGTTGTTGAAACCTGTAAAATATAACAGATGTCTGCTCAGGCAGCTGAGCTAATTGCTCTAACTAGAGCATGTGAGCTTTCAGAGAATTTAGTAGTAAACATCTACACCAACAGCCAGTATACCTGGGGGGTGGCTCACAACTTCGGAAGATTATGGTCCGAGAGAGGGTTCATTACATCTGGAGGTGCCAAAATACAGCATGGCACATTGATCACAAGACTATTAAATGCTCTAGCATTGCCAACCAAGTTAGCTATTATGAAGTGTAGTGCACACAAGAAAATCACAGACCATGTAGGACAGGGAAATGCCTTTGCCGACGAAACAGCAATTGATACTTACAAAGAGGTAAAAGAGATTCAGGGATTTGCAGGTGAAGAAGAAAGAAAGCAATGGGAAAAGGAAGGATATTATTTTAACACACACTTTGGGGCTTGGATGAATACACTTGGGACAAAGTGGGTCTTGCACGATAGTTTCCTCCTACCCATGCCTCAGATGGTTCATGGTCCTGCACACCTGGGGGCTGATGGGATGACAAATACAATCGAAAAAATATGGGAAAACAAAAATATAAGAAAGACAGCTGTAAAACTTTCTAAGAATTGTATGACCTGTGCTCTTCATAATGTGGGGAAAGAGATACAAGTACCACCCGGTCATTTCAGATGGCCAGAATACCCCTTTGAATGCCTACAGATGGATTACATAGAAATGCCCCCTGCCAATGGCAAAAGATATGTTTTGGTCATTATATGTAGTTTTAGTAATTGGGTGGAGGCATTCCCTTTGAAAGATAACACCGCATTAAGCACAGCAAAGATGTTGTTAAAAGAGTACTTCCCCCACTACGGCTTGCCCAGAAGTCTGTGGAGTGATAACGGGGTCCATTTTTCAAATAAAATAATGGACCTGGTATGCCAAGAATTGGGGCTCAAGCAAAAATGTCATTCAGTTTATCATCCAAAAGTGGCGGGGCTTGTAGAGCGCTGCAATGCTACATTAAAAAATAAACTGCAAAAAATATGTGCATCAAGCACTCTCAGTTGGGTAGATGCTTTACCCTTAGCCTTGTTCTCCATGAGAACAACTGTTACGTCCAAAAACAGACTCTTTCCCTATGAGCTTGTGATGGGGAAAACAGCAAATGTATATGGGTTTGCCTCTCCACCAAAGTTGCAAGAATTGATGCATTCTGCTTTATTGGATTATTGTAAAGAACTAACTTCTGCCCTGTCTATCATTCGCCAACAGGTCAGAGACACCTGGTCCCCGCCTCTGGAAGGAGACGTACATGACATCAAGCCTGGGGACTGGGTCCTGACCAAAAACTTTGTGAGGAAAAACAGCTTACAGCCCAGATGGAAGGAGCCATCTCAAGTTTTGTTAGTCACACAGACAGCAGTTCGATGTGATGTACACAAAAACTGGATTAATTTATCAAACGTGAAGAGAAAACCACCATTCTGGCCAAAATTGCCCCCGGAAGAGGACTGTTCTGACCGAAGGACTGGTGACTGCACTCCTGCAAAGATCGACAATCAACAAACTGTATCAGGATACAATCTACGCCCAAGGAAATTGAAGAGTGCTTAGGACGAAGCAAGCACCAACTGCCGCGCACTGAACAGTGCCATCTTTAAAGGACTAAATTGTGTAGTGAGGTTAGTAAAATAAGGACACTGCCGATAAAGATTTGACAGGAGAATAAAGGAATACCTCCCAAGCCCAAAGACCCATAGGAGGAGAGGGCGTGAGGTCGAATGTTGTCAAATGATATCAATTACAGAGCCTGTGAGGCCTATAACGAACACTGTTGAACTGCCACACATGTGAGATTGTATATTTCGAATGGTATTGCTATTTGGAAAAACAACCAAATACATTCCTTTGCTAGACATGGAGGATACATATTCCAGCCTTAAATTGAACAAGAAAGGGCATTGGTACTCCAAAGTATGCATATTATGTCTGGTATGCTGTATAATGACTTTGGTCATCGGCTTATTATATCTTCTAGAGCTCTACCATCCTATAGCAAAAACAGCCCACTTCCCTCTGAGCTTCCCTCTTACATTGTCCCCTCAGTTACAGTAGCACCCGAGGACATGGATCACAGGGAGGAAATGCATCATAACGCCTTTCTTACCCTACTTCATCAGACCCATCAAGTAATTGAAAAAAATAATTGCTGGATCTGCATGCAATTTCCAGCCTATGTAGACGAAGGAATACCCCTTCTCAAAGTACCCATGCCATTCGAAGCATCCTGTTATGCATTACACATTGTAGTGCTGAAAATTGAGCTAATAGGG
Organism: Triturus cristatus; assembly: GCF_964204655.1. NCBI lineage: Eukaryota > Metazoa > Chordata > Amphibia > Caudata > Salamandridae > Triturus > Triturus cristatus. The sequence goes on along the minus strand of NC_140591.1, from coordinate 1,047,305,072 downwards.
GTCCTCAGCAACTTGGTCACGTCCCGTTCTACCACTAGAACATCAACCGTTATCACAATGACATCCTCCAACCAGGAAATTGCACTGAAGTTGTCTTGCCTAATGCAACGTTCCCCTTTTCTAATATATTCACCCCACTATTTTTGGTAAACAATGACAGTACACCTCCGCTTGATAGAGACACCATGAAAATACCCATTTTGAAAATAAGGCAGCATGGTGTGCTTGGGAGTATATGTATTAGAAGTAACGGTACTGCCAACATGGGGAATAGTACTAATTGCAATATGACTTTTGAGGTGGCTTCTCAAGAAATATCTGAAATATCTGTTCCACTTGATGTCGGTGATTCAGTTTATTTCATTTGTGGTTCCAGGGCCTATACTTGGCTACCAGTGAATTGGGGTGGCTGTTGTCATCTAGGACTTGTAACACCAGCTATGTCTGTCAAAAGTACAAAGGAAGTAAATAGAGCCTACAAAATTCTAAGGGGTAGGAGGAGTGTTGATCAAAGAGATACGGTATCTGAGATAGCTGGTGATGTGCTGACGGCCTTTGTTTCATGGTATGGCCCTGCCATAAATTCCAGAAATATTCGCAGGTTATCCCGTCTCTTGGAAGCAACTGTAGAGGAGACAGCAGGGATTATTGAGAACATCACTGTGAAGCTCAAGGCTGTCAGATTAGTTTCCCTTTAGAACCGGATGGTTCTAGACATGATGTTGGCAGAACGGGGTGGAGTCTGTAGGGTGATCGGGTCCCCTGCTGGACTTATATACCTGACTCCTCCACGTCAGTTAGGGAAGCTGTCAAGAGACTGTATGATATAGGAGCCCAGGTCCATAGTGATGTTGGCTTATGGAATCCTGCAGGTTCCTTTTGGAACACTTTATCTGCATGGGGCTGGAAAATAGGGATGTTCCTAGTGGTTATCTTCCTTGTAGTGATTGGGTGCTGTGTTCTCATTAATTGCCTACCCATGTGCTGTCAGTGTTTAGGACGACTGTTGAAACCACCCCCAATGACCCCAGTGACCCTAACTAACGCTCTTATAATGAGGGATGTTGTAACACAGCAATTGATGGATATTGATATTTCGGATAACGCTCCATCAAGCGCAAATACAGTTGAATATGTTAATGAGCGCAATGCGGCCCACTATAGTAACAGCCGGCCTATTTATAAGCATGTGCGCTAAAGACGAAGCAAAATGTTGGATCTTGCGTCCAAAGGGGTGATTGTGGAAATACAGTTTTTGAATGGACGAAAGCTCCTCCATTTTGTATTTTTCAGTCACCATTTTGTGTTAGCCTTTTCTAGCCTGCCACCTCAGCACATAATGTGTCCGCTCCATCTGCTCAAGGAAATGTTGATATATCAAATGACCCCAGAGCATATGTTTGTTCTTCAATTGTTAGCGTGCAAGTCCAGCAGAGCACATTGACAGAAGGTCAATGACTCATTTGTTTAACTTTCCTATCAACTGATATCAACTGTATTTCTGCTAACAAAAGACTGCTGATGGTAACAAATTATTGTTGACACAAGAGATGTGACCTTTTGTTCCATTTCCAGATGATTAATAAAGTGAGCGCCTGACTCTGTAGCCACAGGTGTGTCTATGTTTATATTTCTGGCACAAGTTATACACAGTTCTGCTTTATTTCTATTGACCACGGAATTACTGATGATTGATGGAATTTAGTGAGTAATCTTATATTTGTGCTCTGCATGTCACATATACACATCTGCAGAGGAACTGGTCCTGACCAGTACATGGCCTGTCCTGGGATCATTAATCATCTTTGGCAGTTGCTAACACTTCATACCTACTCCCACCCATGCTTTTTCCAGCACAACCATATATAAGGCCACCTGTGACTGTGTAAGTTGTCCACTTCTCTCATAGCCACATGGAGCTGTGAGGTGGTGTACCCGCTTGAGCGCAATAAATCTTTTTATGTTTCAGTTACCTCCGACTGCTTCCTTGTCGAAAGCATACCTGAGGAGAGGTAGGAAAAGATCCACTTCCTCAATATTTTATCTATACCAAAGTTATAGCCAAGGGAACAAGGGGGAAGGGAAGAAAAACAAAGAGAGATGGATCCATAAAAACGTCAAGGAAAATAGTCATTGATCTGCAATCTTTTGATAGCTGTTTGTGTTTATGAGATGAGTGCACTCGTTGTGCGGCATCTCTATTATAGAAAGAAGAATGGAAATGAAGGAGCAGCACACCCCTGGAAACAGGGAAGGGCATCTAGCTTTCTTCATTACCATCGATGGTCTAATTAGTACTAGCTGATTTCCAGATGGTCGTTGCACATGGAGCAGTGATTTTCTATATGTGGTAGAGGGCTTCTGCAATGTTGTGTGCTCCGTAGATATTAATTCATAGTTAACATAGTGATCACAGTGCCAGCGTTGCTCTCTCATAGGAGTGCACTCTCGACTCCACCAAGAGACCCGCAACCTGTGGGGTCTCAGTTTGGTGACCAGTTGAGGTGTCAGCAGTACCTAATAGAAAGGCTATGCTGATCATTTGTTGATACATGCCGGCTCATGAAATCATGTGTACTGGAGGAAAAATATATGTCATGTAATGTATGCATGAAGACGTGGTGGAGCTCTAGCTCCCGTGCATGTATAACCGAATAGAGTTAGGTGGGTGGACGAGGACCGGCTTACCACGCACAGGATGGGAGGTTTTGGGCACAGCTGTTCGAGAAGGTTATGCCCACTGATTGCATAAGAATCTGCTGTGGAAGAGATCGGTTTAACATGTACAGTAGTCAGCATAGCCTGGTAGCGATGGCTCAGGATTGCTAAAGTGGTGCACCCAATGCTTGCAGAGTTATTCTGAAACAATGTGTACAGATAAAGTAATTCTGAGAGTATGTGTACAAATACAGTATTAGTTTCACTGGAGTGATACCCACAGGATGTCATCATTTAATCCTCTCAAATCACTCTGTAGTCTGAACACCCACCACTGTTCTCTAATAAAGAGAAGTCTGGAGATGTTGGCCAATGTGGGAGAGAAATAGGGTTGGTCAAGGTCCATCAAAATCAAGTCTTCAGGAAAATGTTCTTTCTCAATTAAGTGATTGGTTAATTTCATAGACTGCTTTTTGCATCTAATGGTGCTCTTGTGTTCCAAAATACAGGTAATAATTTTGTGCATTATCATGCCCACATATTTGAGTCCACAGAGGCAGGTAATGAGTTATATTAGTTTGTCACTATTGCAGCTGGTGTGTGTCGTGTTTGCAGACCAATGACTATTCTCCTTACGTTTTTATGGATCCTTGTTTCTTTGGTTTTCTTCCCTCCCCCCTTTGTTCCCTCGGCTACCAACTTGGTGCACTCTAGACCAAGAGAGATGGATACCAACAGGCAGGATACACTTTGGGGGCTCCCAACTGTCAAGGGACACTATCCAAGTGGTCCATGTAGTCTCTGCCAAAACAGTGCCAGCGCAGCCAGAAAGGAGATGAATGCACCGTATTTCTTAAATATGGTACATTCCTGCCTTTTCATTTGGGCATTGGGCAGCATAGCAAGGTAACTTGCTGCGCTGCCCTATGCCAAAATGCCATAAATGAGACCCTTGCATTATAGATGTTCATTACATCTTGGAAAATTGATACTAGTTACATTCTGGGGCCACTGTTATTATTACACTATGTGCAATTGTTGCTCCTGACAACCTGACTCTATTGGTGCTATTCATCCCTTGTAAGAAAGTATTGTTTTTAATACATTTTGCAATGGATTCATAATATTATGGGGGGTACCTGATTAACATTTACAGTGTGGTGCCATTGATTCACATTACTGATGTTAATGCATAATACTTTTTTGGCTCATTGATGTATCTACTGCCTAGAGCCACTGAGACATGTTGTCTAAGGACATTGATGCATACACTGCCTCGAAAAACAAATGCATTTATTGACCTGGCAGTTTGATGTATTTACAACGTTGGATTTCATAGGAATGTATTATGTAGACTAATTGATTCAAAATGTGCTTCTTTGTTCTATTGATCCAGATAATTCCTGGGATCACTAATGCTTGCAATGTTTCTGCCACCCTTATGCTGTGAAAGATGATTGATGCTGCATTCTCTGAGACCATCATTGCTCATACTGTTCAAGTGATGATTCTTTCCTTACGTTTAATGTGGATGACTCCATGTGTTAAACATTCTTTTACATTTTTGGGATATCGTCTTTTATAATTAAATATTGTTATTTTAATATTGTTACTATTCTCTTTGATATCAATTCCAGTGATGTCAATGTAATCATATTTCATATGATTAGTATACATTTGGAGACATTAAACATATTGCGATGTTTAATCAAGTGCTGTAAACATCAGGGCTCTAAATGCATCCATGTTATTTACACAGCAAGTCGTCAAGATCTTCTGGTTGTTCACATAGTCCTTTTCTATCAATTTTCTTGATTCATTATTGCTCCTTTTTGATGACTTAATGTCAAATCCATTTAAATTCTATCTAACACACAAAAGTGAACACATCCCAGTCAACATATACCAGACATGCAGCACCTGGTGCAGTAATTTATTTCATTAAATTGTCTTGTTTCAAAATATATGTGGGTCAAACAATTAGGAAATTAAATATATGAAATTGGTAAAAACACATCTACAATTCGAAATCGAATCATATTCCGGCTCACTGAAACATTTGATGGTATATCTATATCAAATACTGCAAAAGAGGTATCAAATCTGTGAAAAAACTGTAAACTTTTACGTAGACGTAATATTAAAAAGATAGTACTTCTAAATCGAGCCCCTAAATCCTTGAACCAAAAAGTCTGAATGATGCAGAACATCAGTGAAGCGTTTTATCTTTATAACACAAGAATAAAGAAGCAAAATAAGTATATTTGACATTGATTGTGTGTGTTAACTAAAGTTGGACACATTTTTATATGAAAAAACTAAACTATTGATATTGTCAATTCTTGGTTAAATGTATCCATAAATGTGTTATTTCTAAAAAGGGAAAAGTATGTTAAATGAATACGTTACAATATTATTTTTGTAAACTGCACTTATTTGTTTCAAAGTTACACCAGTACTTTAATACAAATATATATGTGTATAAAAACTTAATATTACATTAAAAGTAATACTGTGGATGAATTGACAGGATCTATTTATCATGATGTAATGATTTTTAGCTCTTATCCGCTGCCATGTAGATGTGATTATATTATATATATTTTATTAAAATCCCATATGTTATTATTAGATTTAATATCTTTTGTAATTGTACTAGCACTGTATTTTTAAATATGCACTAGCATAGTATTTTGCACTTTAATTGAGCATTATTTTGCACATATGGGTTTGCTGCTAGACACAGAAGCACTTTATATGAAATAGAAAAATAAAATAGACAATTTTAAAGATTTAATGGAAAGAAAGAAAAAGGACTCTCTAACACCCAATAATCAAAAGATATCATTCATATGGGGTTCTGCTATTATTTTAAAGTAAGGGACAAATACACCGGCTGGGATAAGTAATGAGAGTGATTATGTCACCAACGTGGTGGAAATAGATATCTGCATTTATGAAGTAATAAAGTAAAACCTGTTGATGTTAGACATGTCAAACTTTGAATATTCAAAAACGAAACGACTAAACGAATGAAAGTACTGTATTGCATTGGTTTTGCACAAAATTGAACCAAAGTCGAAATGAAATATTTATGTTCGTCCATTGCTGTGTGTTAATGTATATATTTATCTATTTATTCATATTTATTCATATTTATTTCTTAATAATTTACATACCATGCAGCACTCGTAAATGAATTTCATTTATTTATGGTGTCCCAACTTTTCAAAATATTTTTACAACATGCAATGATACCAATAGCTCCACCACGAGCCCCGCAACCTGTGGGGAATCAGTTTGGTGACCAGTTGAGGTGTCAGCAGAACCTAATAGAAAGGCCATGCTGATCATTTGTCGATACATGCCTGCTCATGAAATCATGTGTACTGGAGGAAAAATATATGTCATTTAATATATGCATGAAGACTTGGTGGAGATCTAGCTCCCATGCATGTATAACCGAATAGAGTTAGGTGGGTGGATGAGGACCGGCTTACCACGCACAGGATGGGAGGTTTTGGGCACAGCTGTTCGAGAAGGTTATGCCCACTGATTGCATATGAATCGGATGTTGAAGAGATCAGATTAACATGTACAGTAGTCAGCATAGCCTGGTAGTGATGGCTCAGGATTGCTAAAGTGGTGCACCCAATGCTTGCAGAGTTATTCTGAAACAATGTGTACAGATAAAGTAATTCTGAGAGTATGTGTACAGATACAGTATTAGTTTCACTGGAGTGATACCCACAGGATGTCGTCATTTAATCCTCTCATATCACTCTGTATTCTGAACACTCACCACTGTTCTCTAATAAAGAGAAGTCTGGAGATGTTGGCCAATGTGGGAGAGAAATAGGGTTGGTCAAGGACCATCAAAATCAAGTCTTCAGGAAAATGTTCTTTCTCAATTAAGTGATTGGTTAATTTCATAGACTGCTTTTTGCATCTAATGGTGCTCTTGTGTTCCAAAATACAGGTATTAATTGTGTGCATTATCATGCCCACATATTTGAGTCCACAGAGGCAGGTAATGAGTTATAATAGTTTGTCACTATTGCAGCTGGTGTGTGTCGTGTTTGCAGACCAATGACTATTCTCCTTACGTTTTTATGGATCCTTGTTTCTTTGTTTTTCTTCCCTCACCCTTTGTTCCCTCGGCTACCAACTTGGTGCACTCTAGACCAAGAGAGATGGATACCAACAGGCAGGATACACTTTGAGGGCTCCCAACTGTCAAGGGACACTATCCAAGTGGTCCATGTAGTCTCTGCCAAAACAGTGCCAGCGCAGCCAGAAAGGAGATGAATGCACCGTATTTCTTAAATATGGTACATTCCTGCCTTTTCATTTGGGCATTGGGCAGCATAGCAAGGTAACTTGCTGCGCTGCCCTATGCCAAAATGCCATAAATGAGACCCTTGCACTATAGGTGTTCATTACATCTCGGAAAATTGATACTAGTTACATTCTGGGGCCCCAGTTATTATTACACTATGTGCAATTGTTGCTCCTGACAACCTGACTCTATTGGTGCTATTCATCCCTTGTAAGAAAGTATTGTTTTTAATACATTTTGCAATGGATTCATAATATTATGGGGGGTACCTGATTAACATTTACAGTGTGGTGCCATTGATTCACATTACTGATGTTAATGCGTAATACTTTTTTGGCTCATTGATGTATCTACTGCCTAGAGCCACTGAGACATGTTGTCTAAGGACATTGATGCATACACTGCCTCGAAAAACAAATGCATTTATTGACCTGGCAGTTTGATGTATTTACAACGTTGGATTTCTTAGGAATGTATTATGTAGACTAATTGATTCAAAATGTGCTTCTTTGTTCTATTGATCCAGATAATTCCTGGGATCACTGATGCTTGCAATGTTTCTGCCACCCTTATGCTGTGAAAGATGATTGATGCTGAATTCTCTGAGACCATCATTGCTCATACTGTTCAAGTGATGATTCTTTCCTTACGTTTAATGTGGATGACTCCATGTGTTAAACATTCTTTTACATTTTTGGGATATCTTCTTTTATAATTAAATATTGTTATTTTAATATTGTTACTATTCTCTTTGATATCAATTCCCGTGATGTCAATGTAATCATATTTCATATGATTAGTATACATTTGGAGACATTAAACATATTGCGATGTTTAATCAAGTGCTGTAAACATCAGGGCTCTAAATGCATCCATGTTATTTACACAGCAAGTCGTCAAGATCTTCTGGTTGTTCACATAGTCCTTTTCTATCAATTTTCTTGATTCATTATTGCTCCTTTTTGATGACTTAATGTCAAATCCATTTAAATTCTATCTAACACACAAAAGTGAACACATCCCAGTCAACATATACCAGACATGCAGCACCTGGTGCAGTAATTTATTTCATTAAATTGTCTTGTTTCAAAATATATGTGGGTCAAACAATTAGGAAATTAAATATATGAAATTGGTAAAAACACATCTACAATTCGAAATCGAATCATATTCCGGCTCACTGAAACATTTGATGGTAAATCTATATCAAATACTGCAAAAGAGGTATCAAATCTGTGAAAAAACTGTAAACTTTTACGTAGACGTAATATTAAAAAGATAGTACTTCTAAATCGAGCCCCTAAATCCTTGAACCAAAAAGTCTGAATGATGCAGAACATCAGTGAAGCGTTTTATCTTTATAACACAAGAATAAAGAAGCAAAATAAGTATATTTGACATTGATTGTGTGTGTTAACTAAAGTTGGACACATTTTTATATGAAAAAACTAAACTATTGATATTGTCAATTCTTGGTTAATTGTATCCATAAATGTGTTATTTCTAAAAAGGGAAAAGTATGTTAAATGAATACGTTACAATAATATTTTTGTAAACTGCACTTATTTGTTTCAAAGTTACACCAGTACTTTAATACAAATATATATGTGTATAAAAACTTAATATTACATTAAAAGTAATACTGTGGATGAATTGACAGGATCTATTTATCATGATGTAATGATTTTTAGCTCTTATCCGCTGCCATGTAGATGTGATTATATTATATATATTTTATTAAAATCCCATATGTTATTATTAGATTTAATATCTTTTGTAATTGTACTAGCACTGTATTTTTAAATATGCACTAGCATAGTATTTTGCACTTTAATTGAGCATTATTTTGCACATATGGGTTTGCTGCTAGACACAGAAGCACTTTATATGAAATAGAAAAATAAAATAGACAATTTTAAAGATTTAATGGAAAGAAAGAAAAAGGACTCTCTAACACCCAATAATCAAAAGATATCATTCATATGGGGTTCTGCTAATATTTTAAAGTAAGGGACAAATACAACGGCTGGGATAAGTAATGAGAGTGATTATGTCACCAACCTGGTGGAAATAGATATCTGCATTTATGAAGTAATAAAGTAAAACCTGTTGATGTTAGACATGTCAAACTTTGAATATTCAAAAACGAAACGACTAAACGAATGAAAGTACTGTATTGCATTGGTTTTGCACAAAATTGAACCAAAGTCGAAATGAAATATTTATGTTCGTCCATTGCTGTGTGTTAATGTAAATATTTATCTATTTATTCATATTTATTCATATTTATTTCTTAATAATTTACATACCATGCAGCACTCGTAAATGAATTACATTTATTTATGGTGTCCCAACTTTTCAAAATATTTTTACAACATGCAATGATACCAATAGCTCCACCACGAGCCCCGCAACCTGTGGGGAATCAGTTTGGTGACCAGTTGAGGTGTCAGCAGTACCTAATAGAAAGGCTATGCTGATCATTTGTCGATACATGCCTGCTCAGGAAATCATGTGTACTGGAGGAAAAATATATGTCATTTAATGTATGCATGAAGACGTGGTGGAGATCTAGCTCCCATGCATGTATAACCGAATAGAGTTAGGTGGGTGGATGAGGACCGGCTTACCACGCACAGGATGGGAGGTTTTGGGCACAGCTGTTCGAGAAGGTTATGCCCACTGATTGCATATAAATCGGATGTGGAAGAGATCGGTTTAACATGTACAGTAGTCAGCATAGCCTGGTAGTGATGGCTCAGGATTGCTAAAGTGGTGCACCAAATGCTTGCAGAGTTATTCTGAAACAATGTGTACAGATAAAGTAATTCTGAGAGTATGTCTACAGATACAGTATTAGTTTCACTGGAGTGATACCCACAGGATGTCGTCATTTAATCCTCTCATATCACTCTGTATTCTGAACACTCACCACTGTTCTCTAATAAAGCGAAGTCTGGAGATGTTGGCCAATGTGGGAGAGAAATAGGGTTGGTCAAGGACCATCAAAATCAAGTCTTCAGGAAAATGTTCTTTCTCAATTAAGTGATTGGTTAATTTCATAGACTGCTTTTTGCATCTAATGGTGCTCTTGTGTTCCAAAATACGGGTATAAATTTTGCGCATTATCATGCCCACATATTTGAGTCCACAGAGGCAGGTAATGAGTTATATATTTGTTTGCCACTATTGCAGCTGGTGTGTGTCGTGTTTGCAGACCAATGACTATTCTCCTTTTTATGGATCCTTGTTTCTTTGTTTTTCTTCCCTCCCCCCCTTGTTCCCTCGGCTACCAACTTGGTGCACTCTAGACCAAGAAAGATGGTTACCAACAGGCAGGATACACTTTGGGGGCTCCCAACTGTCAAGGGACACTATCCAAGTGGTCCATGTAGTCTCTGCCAAAACAGTGCCAGCACAGCCAGAAAGGAGATGAATGCACCGTATTTCTTGAATATGGTACATTCCTGCCTTTTCATTTGGGCATTGGGCAGCATAGCATGGTAACGTGATGCGCTGCCCTATGCCAAAATGCCATAAATGAGGCCCTTGCACTATAGATGTTCATTACATCTCGGAAAATTGATACTAGTTACATTCTGGGGCCACTGTTATTATTACACTATGTGCAATTGTTGCTCCTGACAACCTGACTCTATTGGTGCTATTCATCCCTTGTTGGTGTCCCAACTTTTCAAAATATTTTTACAACATGCAATGATACCAATAGCAAAGGGTATTTTTAAGAAGAGTCTGAGCTTGATGTGTTTCTTCCATGTTAACTAACATGTGACACAGGGAAGGGGGTGTGCACAATGCATTAAAGAAAGTATGGCGGACTGCGTTCTGTATGTGAACAAGGGCATTTATTGCTCGAAACGCGTCATCGGAGTAGTGAGTAGGAATAAAGACAACTTGCCAATATATCCCTGGGTGTCCGCTACTCTCTTTTTGCCGAGAAGAGGTTCTGAGAGTGTGGTGGATCACAATTCAAAATACGAAAGAAGGTTGCTTCCGGCAACGGACCCCCTCCACTCAAGCAGGCAGCCGCCCTCAACCAAATGAAGATGAGAATCCGTAGTGGAACTTTGGCGGCTGCCCCCTACTGCAGCCAAAGAAATTGGCACCGGCCAGAGGATGACAGCAGCAGGGTCGGAGGACCCGTCAACGATCGACATCAAGGTGGTGAGTGACATGGCATAAGGCGTAGGTGGGGAGGTACGATAGACGGCGGCAATAGTATAAGCCGGTCAATACCGGGCTTAACTCACTTAGAGGCATATTAACAAGCCAGGCGATAAAATTATCGCCGCTTTAGCGGGAGAAAACTGCCGCTAAAACGGCGCTAATGGGCTTGATAATATGCTCTATGGAATTCCAAATAAAATCCATGTTAGATGTGAAGGACATCTAACATGGGCTTCAATTTGAATTCCATAGAGCATATTATCAAGCCCATTATCGCCGTTTTAGCGGCAGTTTTCTCCCGCTAAAGCGGCTAAAATTTTATCGCCTGGCTTGTTAATATGCCCCAATTAGTCCAAACCTCATCAAGTCTGCGGACACAGTACACGAGAGAGAGGCAGCGGCAAATGAACTATTTGGTAACCTGCCTAAGGCATCCACACGTCTGCAAAATTTGCATGGAAACGGGGCTAGTAAAGAGAGCAATACAAAACGCTGTTAAAAACTTTGGAAAAGAAGATGAAAATTGAGATTACCAAGTGGTGGTAGCACGAGGACTAAAGATTCTACTTGCGCCTGCTTAGACAACTTGAATCTGGATATGCTAAGAGAGTGTGGTAAAAGCTATTTGACAGCTTCAATGAATCTAGTAACCATCCGAATCAAATATACTGAAATAGACCGCCAGGCACTACTAGAAGAGATTAATAAAATCAACGAAGAATTAAACAAATCAGAAATGATAGATTTCAAAAAGACAACAAGATGCAAAATCAAAGAGCAACTCAAGAAGTATGAAGACAAAATCAAAATTCACAAGGCTCACAAATTTGCGCGCGACCAGGCAGATTATGAGCATGGCCAAATATTCACTTTCGCGCGCCAGTACGAAAATGTCAAAAGGCTGAGATATAATGACAGGACAAGAAGCAATGTAACAAAGGAAACACAGAAACCCAGTAACATTGACGAACTATAAAGCACAGATGCAGAGTCCTTAACAAGCTCGGAATGTGGCGGTTCTAATAGTGTAATAGCAAAAACTAAACTGAGCCTTGGAGAGGAGCTGAATTTTTTAGTCCTAGACCGACGGCAGACCCTGAGGCAGAGAAATCAAAGGAGGCCAACCGAAATTGAAGAAATGCAAGAAGACGGGCCAGGCGCAAAAGGCGCAAACAGAAAGCCAAAGAAAAAAACTCGATAGCGTAGAAAATAACGGCTGTCGATAATACTATCATAAATTCATCACCCGTTGCGCTAATCCAAGCTGAAAAACAACTACTATCACTGGGATTAAATTATTGTCCAGAGAGCAGCTTCAATTATACCAGCAAAAGAGTTGATGTATTTTGCTTTATTCGTAAGCTCAGGCTTAAAAAGATTTTACAATCAAAACAGCCAAAAATGGCACAGCATACTGGAGGAAATGCTACACAGTCGCTCCAAGTATTGGACATTCCAACCTTGCTAACCTTACATGAACTAGGTAATGTAAGTACTTTATCTTTTAATACATGTATAAATTGCAATCATCCCACAAACCGTACGAATTAAATAACATAACTTGAATCTTAAAATACCCTATCTTAATGCACAAACCATATAGGGGACAATAAAGATGCGTCCTGTAAAGGCTGCATCGTAATAGGCTGTGCTGTTTACTTTCCGACACACCTCATTATGATAGAGGCAGTTGGAAAGTAAACTGGCTGGTCATTCCGGCTGGCTTCTAATGGGCTCGGAGAGCCCGTCCACCAGTCAGAAGCCGGCCAGTGATCTTAAGGGTGGGCCCATCCGACCTTGAGATTACGATGCACGCTTTCCTACATGGTTTCTATGCCTGCCTGTCTGACATACAAAACATGTCTTGGGGCCCCAGCAGGGCTCTCTTTGGTGCATGGCCTCCGGTTGGAGGCCGGGGGGCACATAGGTGCCCCCCTGTTAATCCTTGCACCGGGTATCAGTCGGTCCCAGAACCAAGTCTGTGTCGGGATGAAGCAATTCCATCCAACAACGAAATAAGCCCCTTAGAGTTTCTGTGACTCCAATAGCACTTCCTTAAAACCTATGGCTGAACCTTAAAATAACATAAAATACACCATGTGACATTGGGTTTCTGGTTTGCAGGTGTATACACTACACCCTGTCCAAGAAGAAACCACAATCCTACTCAAGGTAAGTCAGTCAGACTCCATAAATTAACCTGTGCCCAACCTCTGGTAGCTTGGTACAGAGCAGGCAGGCTGAACTTAAGAGTCAATGTGTAAAGTATTTGTGCAATTTGAGCCGAGATGCAAGCAGCAAAAAGGGGCATGCATCATTACTGAGCTTCCAGCAGAAGGCGATGTGTTGGTTCCGAGCTCTGCAAAGATCAGATGCATCATAAAAGCAGATGATACTTCGCACTGATGGTGAAGCAATATCCTCGGTTTCCACAGCGACCGGGATGTGTTGTCTTTGAGGGAGATGCGCAGGTTACGAGCAGCGCAACAACAGCAATGCATGGATTTAGGTAGTTGTAGCACTTTATACCCACGTCCAAGGGACCAGGACTGCATTGGCGCCACTTTGCAGGGCAAGACTTGAAGAAAGCAAGGTCCAGGTGCTCTTACACATGAAAAAAAGGATTCTTTGATGTCCCTGAGACTTTAGAACAGGGGGCAAGCCAGCATGCCATTGGAGTAAGTCAAAGTTCAAGGAAGATGTAACCAATCCTTCCTTAGCAGAGGAGAGGGTAACAAGCATCAGGGAAGCACAGCAGAGCAGAAAAGCAGTTCTTTTAGAGCAGCAGTCCATCAGAGTGGCAGTTCTTGTAGCAGCACAACAGTCCTCCCTTCTGGCAGAGTTCTTCACAGGTCCAGTGGTTTCTGATTTGGTAGGTCAGAGACCCAGTACTTTTACCCAGTTGTGAAGTGGAGGTGACTTCAAAGAGGGGCATTGAAGTGTAAACAGATCCTCCTTTCCCAGCCCTGGCTTCAGACACACTACAGGGGGGTATGCAGCAATTTGTGTGGGGACTGTACACTGCCCATTCAAGTGTGTCAACTCCACCTTTCCATCCTGCCCAGTAGGGCCAATCAGGATGCAGGTGGCCACTCAGTAACAATCCCCCTTCCTTTGTGTGTGGCTGTCCAGAGAGAATACGCAAAGTCCAATTGTCACCCAACCCAGAAATGCATTGGAAACAGGCTGCAGGCACACAGAGCTTTAAGAGCAAAGAAATGTCATCTTTCTAAAAGTGCCGTTTCTAAAATAGTAAAGTTAAATCCTACTTTGCCAGCAAAAAGGATTTGCAGAGCTATAACTTCTCAATCAGGAATTACAGCCTAAAAGTGTAAAAAAGGAATTCCCAATGTTAACCTGTGAGAGGGGTAGGCCTCAGAGTAGTGAAAAATGAATTAAAGTTTTTTCACTACCAGGACATGTAAAATGTAAAAGTAAATGTCCTACCTTTTACTTACAAAGCACCCTGCCCTATGGGCTTCTTAGGACCTCCCGTAGTGGGTACTTGTATGTAATAAAAATAGAGTTTAATGCTTGGCAAGGGATTTTAAATGCTAAGTTAAAATGGCATTGTAAACTGCACACACAGGCTCTGCAGTGGAAGGCATGAGATATGTTTAGAGGGCTACTTGTGTAGGTGGAACAATCAGTGCTGCAAGCCCACTAGTATAATTTAGTTAACAGGCCCTAGGAACAGGTTGTGCACTCTACTAGAGACTTACAGATACATTACATTTTCAAATTGTGGATAAGTCAACCAAACTAAGTTTAGGGGCGAAGCACATGCACTTTAGCAATGGTTAGCAGTGGTAATGTGCTCATAATCCTAAAGCCAACAAAATGTACAGAGCTAAATATTGAGTTAAGCAGGGAAAAAGTTGGGGGAAGAATACTCTAAGACTGCCATGTCCAACACCATGAAACCTAAGCCACAATAACCCCAACGTTAAATAATAACAACCCTGAACCTTAAACAGAACAAACAATATTGATATACTACTCACCCAATGACTCTCCAACTCAAAACCCATCCCCAAAATGTAACTCTGCACCCCAAATCAATGCACACACCCCTCAAATACAATAACCCAATAATGAAATATCAACTCTACAAATATCGTGAAATTAATACACAATCCACTCATTGTCACCGCACCACAATAAGCTATTCCCAAAGCCTACGTTAAAAGCATTAAATAACTAACTAACAATACATATACTCTAAAATACAATATCTTAAAACCCGAATAACAAGCCTGGAGCCCAAAATCTCAGCAATTAATACACTACCCACCTACCGCCACTACTACACCAATTATCCATCAACGAAACCTACATTTGTAACCTAAAATTGATTAACTATTCCCAAAAAGAAAACTACGTACCCCTGAACCATAACACACAGTACTGAAAAACAACCTTAATACCTAAACAAACTCCCAAAATCAATTCACTACCCATCCACGTCCCTCACATACTTTATCCCTAAAAAGTAACGCTTCACTCTAAAATAAAATAAATACTGACATTTCAAAAATAAACACCCAGTCCTGAAACCCTAAATTGCAATAACCATTACCTTAAATAACAACACTGCACTCTAAATCAAGCCCACGATTTAAAAACTACCAACCTAGTGCCCCTACAAACCCAATACCCACTCCCTAAAACCTATGTTACAACACAAAATAATAAATTAAATACCCAGATACCTAACAAAACAATACCTGTTCATGAGCCCTAAAATTCTATTGCCTAACATGAAAAAAAACATAAACCTACAAAGCAACACAACATTAATACACGCCTAACGAAGTTCGTCTACAACCCCAAAGCACCGCCCATAAAACCATTTAGGATAATGTTGCACTACTTTATCGCAGCAGGCAAAAAAGTCGCAGACAATGAAATAAAGGTATACTTTTGAAAGATTGCAGTAGATGCAACAAGATGTCTTCCTTTTTGGGGAATAGGCATTTTTGTCAGCTATAATAGCCATAACATATTAGGAGTCATCGCTCACACTACACAGATTAATCATGGATTTTCTCTGCTTTATTAAAATATCAGTTGAGTTTACCACAGACAGTTGGGAAGCATTTACAAAAGGATTATGTGTCCATTCGTGTTGTCTGTGCTATTAAAGTTCCATTTGCCAATGATTACAAGCTAGTAATTTGCCAACAATTGAAGTCAGCATGTGAAGATTGCTAACACCATAACTCCAGGGTTAAATGATTTGCAGCGTTGGCTATACAAGTTTAGAAATTTAATTTAAGAAACTGATCTAGTGGGACTGCTGTGCATAATGCAGCAGTTAATGTCTTGCACATCGTCTCAGTGATTACGGTATATAAATAGGATATTGTTTTTTTTCTGTCTTTAGCTCTACTTCATTTAAAAACATGAAATTCCCTTAAAACTGTATTATTGAATCGGATGTTTGATTTATAAGTTATACCATTTGCTTCTCAATGTTTGTGTTAAATAATATTCCCTGATCTATCTATCTATCTATCTATCTATCTATCTATCTATCTATCTATCTATCTATCTATCTATCTATCTATCTATCTATCTATCTATCTATCTATCTATCAATCTATCTATCTATCTATCTATCTATCTATCTATCTATCTATCTATCTATCTATCTATCTATCTATCTATCTATCTATCTATCTATCTATCTATCTATCTATCTATCTCCTTTTCTAGAAGTCTATACTTACATTTACCTATCTTCTGTCTGGAAATGTTTCCTTCTATTTGTCAGTGCTATAGGATATAATGCACTTGTAAAGAGGAGGACGGGATCCACGCCACGTTTGTAAGGGACTAGGGGGCTTATTTATGAGCCCTTGCGTCACTTTTGCGACACTGGTGCATCACTTTTTGTGACGCACTAGCAGCGTAAAAAATGCGCCAAGTTGCGTCATATTTACAAAGTGATGAATCTAGGTAGAGGCGTCACTTTGTAAACCCCTGCTCCACATTATACCTGCGCCAGGTATAATGTATGTAGGGTGGGCGTTCTGACACAGGTAAGCCTCGTAGAAATGACGCAGTGAAATCTTCTACGACACAAATGCGTCAATATCTTACGCCTGCCTCATGGCAGGCGTAAGACTGACATAGGCACATTTAACATGGGACTTGCCCATGTGTAAACAGCCATTGCTGGAGTTGCGTCACTTTTGTGACACACTCCAGCAATTTGTCATTTTTGCGCTACAGATACATCAGAAATTCTGACGTATCTGTAACTCCTTGCGACATGATGCGTCATTCTGTAAATATGACGCATCTTTGGTGTCACAAGGAGGGCGCAATGAAAGGTGACGCATCGCTGTTTTCACGCAGCGATGCGTCACTTTTCATAAATGAAGCCCTAACAGTCTGCCAAAAACCAAATCAGGGCTCAAGGGTTGAGCAAGCAAGGTAAGAGAGGTTGGGCTGGGTTAGGGGGATTCGACAGACGACCACGAGGGAAATTTAAAGAAATAATTAATTTGTCCTTGTCTTTGTCTGTCGAAATCCCCCTCACCGCCCCACCACTCTTACCTGCACGAGCCGGGCTGCGAGCAAGATGAGGGTAATCATACTCTGAACCCTTCTCCTGCTTCTCAAAGGCCTCAGATTTTTGCTGAGAGTCCATGGAGGGGCAGTGGGTGTGAATCGTTCTTCCTGTGAGGGAGAGAGAAATAAAGCACCTGTGCAGCAGGCCACAGCACTGGAGGCACACTGCAGGGCCACTGCCTTGTCCTGCTGCTCCCCCATTGCCCGAGCAGGCAGGATGTTGGATGTGGGCAGGAGGTGCTCACAGCCTCGGGTCTATGGCCTTCTGCTGCATCTCAGATGCTTAAGTAAGAGGAGTCACAATGGGGTTTGGATGCCATAAGGATGAGGATGGAGGAACCTTTTTTACAGCACCTTTTAACTGTTACTGCTGAAGGATTTATGCATACTAATTGCCAGCACGTACCTGCCAAGTGCGAGGTGACAGGACACACCTAGGGGCATATTATCAAGACAGGGCATAAAATTATCGCTGTTTTAGCTGCAGGAAACTGCCGCTAAAACAGCGATAATGGGCTTGATAATATGCGTTATAGAATTCCAATAGAAACCCAGGTTAGAGGTCCTGCACATCTAACCTGGGCCTCTATTGGAATTCTATAACGTATATTAGCAAGCCCATTATCGCCGCTTTAGCGGCAGTTTCCTGGCGCTAAAACGGCGATAATTGTATCGCCGGTCTTGCTAATATGCCCCCTAATTCCCTGTACAGGCCCGTGGAAGTCAACTGCCTGCCCCCTGTGTTCTGGGAGGGGGCTTCCTCAAGACAAATGTTAGTTCAAACCCAGTGCTGCCACGTTTTCCATTTGTATGTGTGATAATGTCATATAATATAATGTTCTGGAAAGGGTCTAAACAGATCTGTAACACTTAAAGTGCTTGGCAGGGTCTCTAAAATGATTTCCTTTCCCAGCACATCCATGTTTTTGCTGTAACAGGATCACGTTTGGGCATTGGGTTGCTTTATTAAACGTGTATGTTGTTTCCCAGTGAAGTATGAAAGCCTGGCTGCTGTGATGTACCTCTCATGCAGAAGTGATCTCCTGTACTGTGAACTCTCCCGATCAAGGGCGCTAGAATCCTAGATTTGAATTGATTGGTTGCACTAAAGGTGACGTCTGTTGACTAAAGAGCTTCAGGTGGTATACCTCGTTGGTGAATGGTCGCGCCTGCTGCAGAGCATACAGGGCAGTTGCTATTTTACATGTCTCAGCTTCTGTAATATGAGACATATTAGCTTTTTGGCAACTTTTAAAATACGTGAAATTCAATGTGTGCAA
This sequence comes from Triturus cristatus, assembly GCF_964204655.1. Taxonomy (NCBI): domain Eukaryota; kingdom Metazoa; phylum Chordata; class Amphibia; order Caudata; family Salamandridae; genus Triturus; species Triturus cristatus. The sequence continues at coordinate 1,047,286,028 of NC_140591.1, read as the reverse complement.
TTTGGTCTTCGTGCAGTAGCTCCTTTGCTTACCTCTGTGTGTTCTGCACTATTAAACAATACTTACAGGTTTCATCGTGACAGGGTGCGAGTCAACAATGTAAAAAAACTGCGAATGTTTTTTTTCTCTATTTAATAATGTCGGGTATCTGCTAGTGAGTACTTAATGCACTTACTTTTCACAAAATAATTATCTATATAGTACATTTTCTTGTGGTTGCGTAGATATAGTTTGTCCAACTCCTGCCAAGATGCCAAGGTGGGTTGGGCTTGGACACAATGGTCAGTGTTAATAGTGTGGCTTATGTGGAAAATGTTTTGTTGTTCTGCAAAATTACCATAATAATAATTTTATTTGTTAAATATGTAGCTGTATTTCAACCTGACGTGGAGCAGGGCCGATAGACTGCTTATGGTTAAATAACAGCATCAAATTGAGAGGGTGTTGTGTGGGAGAGAAATGTTTTGCTGCATGTTTGGTGAGCTGCAGCTTACTCGTGTGTTACTTTGAGGATCCATTGAGCGAAGCAAAGAAGAGTGAGTGATAGCTGTTCATTTGGTCAGGCCACCATCCTTGTGCGGGAGATTGCTTCTGATTTTTTGAATAATTTCTTGCAAATGAGCCACATCGCTACCAACTTTAAGATTTCCAGGTGATCTTTGAAGTTTCTTACTCAGTCTGGAGAGAGTTCTAAAGTTTAGTCACTCCTAGGAAGTTGTTCCTCCAAAGCTCAAACTCTGGTAGGACACAAAGGTCAGAGAGGGTGCCAGTGTAGCAGAGGGCTGTGTCATTTTTTGCATCTTTGAAGTTTCACTGGAGAGCCACAGATTACCTATCAATGATGCTGAGTGCCTTAAAGGTGCCTTAAAGGGTAACCGGTGCAGTGCTTGGTTTGAAGTGTTTATATAGTCTTAGCTACAGAATTTTTATGGTAGTTAAAGGGACGGGCCCATAAGTTCCAGACTGTTTTAGAGTAACACTCTAATGGTTCTTTTCACTGAATTAAAGTGTAAAAGGGAGAACAGTTGTTAGGGAAACAATCAATTATCCAATAATTATTTTGCATACATAATAACCCACCAAGAACTATTGAGGTTAGTCAATTTATTACAAAGCTAAAAATAACTGAACATAGAGATACCTCAACACAAGAGTTTATAAGTACAAGGGAATCAGCATGAAGCCAAATCTGTGCATCCAGTTTCGACAGTGCAGCATAAGCAGAACAAATAGTAAAAGAAGTAGAATTCAGAAAATCAGGAAACATGAGTACAAATGTACCTGCATTGAGGGTTGGAGGGTAAGGAGCATTAAACCTATACCCCCTCTAACACTAAGGTGACATCCATAAATGAGCATGTTCAGGAAAAAACTGTAAACGGCGTTGGCAAATGGAGTTGTCCTAAGAAGTCTCCCCACCATCAATGGGTCAGGTAGCATAAAGCTATGAAAGACAGAGCTCGTTCTAAGATGCTCTCTCTCTGAAGGCAAAAAAGAAGTGGCTCACTATCCCATACTGTAACATACAATTATTCTCAGGTAGCACTCCCATGGTGCAGCTCGGATAACGCCATTCACCCTGGGTACAGTCCTGAAGGAAATTTTCCACGATGTCGACATGTACCTTCCTCAATACAATTTGTCCTTTGGTTCCCAGGCCTTTTCCTGTGTGAAGCATAACGACCTTCCATTATCGACTCAAACCACACGATTGTAACTTCTTCTCCCCTTGTCTGACTAGTAAATCAAAGTCATTATTCTATCTAAGTGAACCCTTCCGCACCTGCAACACAAAACTTGAGAAAGATCAAATTCCACGGCACACATGAAATTAATTCTAAAGCAAGAGTTTTCAGGGACTTGCATTTCAGGCCTATGAATTTCAGCTAACATAAGAAAGCATCATAAAAGTTTAACAAAATCACATAACATTAATGCAATTTCAACTATTGCATTTACCTATGTATGAAATAATGTAATCATTAACCACATGAAATACATGAATAATTGTCAGTTGCACAACACAAGTTCTTCATTTTAATGTTTTGTGCAAGTTACATTCACTTTCTATGTTAATTCTCCATGTTAATTGTCAGTAACCTGAAATAAACCACCTATACATGTTAAAACATTTCAAAATGCTCACACTTCACATTATTACAAGTGATTATATGCTGGTGCGCTCTAAACATGATTATGATGCACCCCTACAATTAAAATGAAATATCTGCTTCATCAATCCCCCCCTCTGATGACATTGAGTCATCACAAAATACTCCAAAATCCCTGCAGAGTAGACCAATCTAAACAGATGTTGTAGCTAATCTCCTCTGCCTGAACTCCTCCAGTCGCTTCAAATTCTCGTAATGACTGTCCTGCAGTCTTTCCACTCTTCTCACTCCTTCCTTTAAGGAGTTATCCACTTGTCTTGCTTTGTGTCTCGTGTATGCCCTTATCATCCCTACCAAGAGGATAGCACAGACACAACAACTATTATCTGCTTCAAGATGTATCCTAAGATTCCAATTAGTAGCTTTGCAATCCATTTTCCAACTGCACCAAATCCTTTTCCAATCTTATCCTAAACTCCTTCAGCTGACAGATCTTGCATCTCATGATGTATATCAGTGATATTATTAATATATCCCCTCAGATCTTTACTCCTATCAGGGATATAAGAACAACACTGTTGGACCTTCAGCATCCGATAGACTCTGCCTTCTTTTGCCAGAAACACATCTAAAGCCAGCCGGTTCTGCATCACCATCACCCTGATTGAGATCATCTCCCCATCTATGAGTAGCAAAGACTGAGCTGTGCTGACAGACAACTTATCCATGATGGTAGACAGCTTTCTAATCTTGATATCACTCAATATCACTCCTAGGCTAGGAATCAGAGCTCCAAATATGTCACCCACAACTTCACCAGCACTTAGTCCACATTCCTCCCTACTTTTCAATCTTCCTTCCAAACTGTCCTTATACTTCACATGCTATATCTTTGGAAATACAACTGCCACATAACAAGTGCCATACCATTTGCTCGGATGTAGAACATGTGCATTCTTTCCGCACACAAAATACACTCCTAATATCATTCAAACTGACTCTTGCAGAGATGTTTTCCAAAGACAATTGACTAGAAAGATATGGTCACACACACTCTGTCCCACAAATGCAGTACCATAATGGCTCTGAACTTGACATTTGAAAAGATTGCTCATTGTTCCGAATCTAAAGTTATAGGACCATAACTTCCCTTAGCCTGGTGAGCTAACTCCTCCTTGGTCCACTCAGAATTCTTGTCCTTGTTGTCAGACTTAAAAACGAATTCCCTATGTCTATCTTCTACTTGATCTATGAATTTCTTGTCTATGTCTGTTAATATGCAAGTTGAGTTATGTCTATGTGGTAAGCAGTGTCTAATATTATTGTTGGTGAACAATTATTCTCCTTTCTCTCTATTTGTTTATAAAAAATCATATTTGTTCAATTGTTTATAGACTGGTATCACCGAGAGTACTACATCATAATTTGAGAAGTAGTACTCATTATGGCTTTTTCCATAGACCATACTAAGGAGTAAACTACAACTAATAACATAGATCAAGGATAAGTGATGATATGGAATCCCCTCCTCAACCGAAGCAGGTAATTGCAAGCACACATAACAATCTCTCCCCTTCACAATATGAACATACTCAGACAACAACTTAGAATCGGTAAAATTCGCTATTTAGAAATCGCAAAATGCGGACCTGATGCATGTGCCCCTAAAACAAGTATAAACTTGAATTCATTTTGTTAAAGCATATATACATGTATATATATATATTTTTAGTATTTGCATCATAAAAGTTGTACGGGCAGAAAATGCACTTTGGATTCAATACAATGCAAGGCAATATACCATACCAAAGACAACCTTGTGTGCAACATTCCTCAATGTGTTGTGATAGTACAGGTACCTCTTGCACCAATGATTCAAATGGCACAAATACATGTATCGTTGTAAGCCCTTTCCAAACCCCTTGTCTTGACTAGCCTTCAAAATCTCCCTCCAGGTCCCCCCCCCACATTTTGCCCCATTTTTTTGGACAATCTCTACCTTGATACACCACCTGCTTAGCTCTCTGACACCAGTCCAAATCAGACATTCACTCCCCAATATTCGGGGGCTCCATTTCCCACACGCTCGGGCAATATTTTGCTTGGCCACTCAAGCCGCTAGTGTCACCCAGATGTTTTTGTATCTAGTCCTGGGTTATTTTCCTGATATGTTCAGCAGTAACTCTTTTTCACCCAACGAGGCTGTCCAGAAAATTACTTGAGTCATCACCTCAGTGATCTGTGCCCAACATGTTTGGATTTGGGGAAATGTCCAAAAATATAGAAAAATGTAGATTCCTGGCCACAACCGCATAGGTGATAAATCTTATTTATTGTACAGCAAAAACATGAGAGAACTAACATAAGGTGAAGCCATTAGTTTTAGCATGAAAGTAAAATCATAACATTATGCTTTACTGAATAAATGTAGTGGCCCTTCATAGGCTGTTCCACAATGAGAAATGAAAATATTCTCATGCGTGAGTCTGTTTGAAAATGTTACCATGCACACCATTAGAGCAATTTAGAGACTCCTTTTGAAATTGGCAGATGGAACACTCCACAGCAAACAAGGCAGAGTATACTGTCCACCAAAATGACATATTTTTCACCATATTTAGGGTTGGACAGACCCTCATGTTTCTGGTGGAGATGCTCTTAGTGGTTCCTCCACAGAAAACCCTATACCAATGGCCCAAACAAGTTGGGGATGTCAGTGTAGGTCCATGAGGTGACTGCCTGATATGATTTTCTTTTCTTGACCAACGGGAAAACACTGGCAGTCCAAACGCAGATAAAATGCAAACATAACTCCCACATTCTAAGAAAGAAGCCTGGCAGTCAAGGAATTTTTTTTTGTGTTTTTTTTAAAACAAAATCCTGGTTCAGGAGTTTGCTTCTAAGAGAGGAAAAACATTGGGTGATTGGCCATCTGCAACATGATGGCAGTTCGCCAAACTTTCAGTGTGTTTAAAGATCTTTGCAGAGCTATTGGAGATCTCTGTATTTGGTGGCAAGTAGTCCAGCCAAGGTGGCAGGGGAAATTTGCTGCTAGTCTGACAGATGGCGGGCCGCCTGCCAAATTATAAATCAGCCTCTTATATTTCATTGGAATAGATTGATAGCCAGCACTTCATCCAGGATATAGACAACAGCACAACCTCATTTTTAAAAGGATTTCTCATCTTACTCCTTAGTCATTTGAGACAATTCATATTTATTATGAGAAAGCTGTGAAAAATTGAGGCTATCTTTCAACTTTTGAGTCTATGCTGGATGTTTCAGACTATTTCTGCAAGCTACGAAACAAAAGAGGCCAATTGAAGTCATTCTTGAGCACTAGGATGGTCCACCCGGAATTTGAAGTAAAACCAACACATATAGAGGCTGCACTGAATATTGTATACTAAAGTGGAGCATGTATTGATTAAGACTGGGCATTTATACTTATGCCTGTGTTTATGCAAATGATGGTTGTGCCTGGACAAATCAGATAGCATCTGGAACGTTGGGCTTATAACGTGGCCTTTGGGGCTGTGCCTGGATCTAAAAGGCTGTGCTGATGCATTTGATGAGTGTATTTCATCTGTTGGCTGTATGAGAGGAGGTTGATGGCTGCACTCATGGCAATTGTTTTATTATGATAAGAGCCAGGAGTTGTGTGATATCACTATTGGCTTATCACTGGGAAGGATCCAAGAGGTGCATGATAACTCTTCCATTAACGTTGGCATTTTGGTAAATGGACGTTCGAGACATAGGGCCAGATGTATCAAGAACTGCTTTGGCGATTCTTAAATAGCGAGTTTTACCGATTCGCTATTTAAGAATCGCAAACTGCAATGTATGTAGAAGCTGCAAAAAAAATAGCGATTCCTACATATTCCTTAATAGCGAATCACGAATTGCGATTTGCTATTAAGGAATGCCTTCCCATTCATTCCTATGAGCCTGGAGGCCCATAGAAATGAATAGGATTGCATTCGCAATTTGCGAGTACCAAATAGGAACTTGCAAATTGTGCATGCAATTTCAAGGGTTCAAGGGGCCAAAAGGTCACCCTGATGCACCCCCAAAAAAGGGAAGTATGCACATGGGGCGCACATACATGCCATAAGGTCATGTGTGTGCGCCACATGGCACTTAGAAAAATACAAAAATGTGCATTTTTCTAGGAATTTGCAAATTACCACCAACTTGAAGTTGGTGGTAATTTGCGATTCCTTGAAGCCAGGTCACAAATTTGTCTTGCTTCCTAAATGCATTTGCAAACTAGGTAATTGCAAAAATTGTGATTCCCTATTTTGCTAATGCCTTTTGGGATCTTACATCCCAAAAGGATTTTTGCAGTTCGCAAACGGGTCAGTTCTGCAAAATTGGCCCATTTGCGAATGGTAAAACGCTTGATACATCTGGCCCATAGAGTTCAATGTTACGAACAGGAATATTGAGGGGTAAAATCAGTCATTGCATCAGCTAATGGATGAGTGGCTGAGGGGGCATAATGGCAAATAGAGAGAGGGAAACAGAGAGAGAGAGTTGTCATTGGTTAAAATTAAAGGATGTGATCACAGAAAAAGTAAAACTTATAAAGGCATGGTGGGGGCATAGGAATCTTGAGAACAGTAGATTGAAACAAGAAACCATCAGACAAAGAATACATTACTGAATGGGAGAAATGAAGAATCGGGAGGGTAATGTCAGTTGAGATGGAGTAAAATAGTTAACACAAAAGCAAATCGGGAGAACGAACCAAGAACAAATGGAATGAGTGTTTGAGACTGAGAAATGGCGAAGAGTGTAAGGGCTGATGGAGGTATAAAATATCAAAAGTAGTCTGTTATATAAACTTCGTACCCATCAATCAATGAGAGTTTAATCCCTATTATTTTTTTAAACTAGCTGACATTCATCAATAAAAAATGTGTGTTCCATGGCACATCATTGGTACTTGCCAAGGTATCTCAACAGACAATTATAAGAAAATCAATCAGTAGTAGTATGAAATTCTTTATTGTATAGTTAATTAAAACCCACACAATGTTCCAGTATATAAGATACATTGTAGCTACATGATACACTTGCGAATATCTCAGTTTCAAAAGTAAAAGTTAGTCTAAACAACTAAAACACCACCGTTTTTGTTCAATACATTAAAATCTAATTCATTATTGCTATTTACATTATTTTGACTGTTAAAAAAGACAGGGAGAGTCCTCTAAGCGACGTTATGACCGGTATCTCTGTGTCGTTAGTTTCTTATAACAAATTACAATTTTTATCAATTGGCAGATTAGTTGTGGGTCCTTTGAGTCCAGACTTTTTAGTATGGCGGATCTGCAGGTGCAGATGCCTCTTTCATTAAAGTGTTTCCTCAACAAATAACGATGATAGAGACCTAAGGCTGGGCAGATACATATTAGAAGTATAAAGTCCTGTGTTGGTGACCCACATAGGCTACATGCTTTTGAGCTCTGGAACTTCCAGCTAGGAAGGTCGGCGTTGGAGGGCAACTTCCCCACATGCAATTCTAGGAACTTGGTTTTTAGATGAGGGGAAAAGGCAAGGCCCAGCTAAGCCGCTGGCTCTGGCTTAGTGTAAGAATGTAGTACCATCCATGTGTGAGCTCGTCGGCTTAGCATTACTTTTTCGTCTTGTAGCGAGTCCATTTTTGCGGCCTTTTTTATGATTAGTTGGAATGATACCAAGGGGAATTTTTGATGCCAGAGGTCGGCCATCCTGGTTACTTGTAGTGAGGCATCTAAATACTTTGCGTTGTGAGACGTAGGGTCTTTTTGCAGGGCGTCCCAGAGCGCTTTATTAATTTCAAGCCCACGATTCAGCCAAATTTTGTACTAGGTTTTGATTGTTTCATACCTTCTGTACAGTTGCTGTTGTTGCAGGCCAAACTCTAAACGTACCTTAGGCTGATGAGGCATCGTGTGGTAGAAAAAATGCTCTTTTATACACTCGCGTTTGGATGTTATCCAGAATTACTGCGTTATTTACGTGGTGGACTACACTTCCATATGCGATGGTCGGAAGTAATTTTGCTTTGATGATTGCCATTAGTGGGGTAAACAGTGGGCCTTTTAAGGTTTTTGATAAACTACAAAATGCAAAAAGTAGAGCATTACCCTTTTTTATATGGCCTCGCACTGCCTTGAAAAGGAGAATCTTCGATCCAGATATATCCAGAGATATTTGTAGCTGTTAACCACTTCTAACCTTGAGTTGTTAATTGTGTATGTCATTTGTTTACGTAATCTGTGAGTTATGATCATGACCTTTGTTTTTAATGTATTTATTTCCATCAGATTTGTTTTAGTGAAGTCCGCTAACTCATGGATAGATCTTGCAAGCCAATTCTCGTGTGGATTAAGAAGACAACATCGTCGGAGTAGGACAAGTGTGTCAATGGGAGTGTGCCCAGATGCGGTGGGTGTGAGTTGACCCCATCTAGCCTTGGTTTTAAATTGGCCATAAATAAGTTGAACAGATGTGGGGCCAGGACACATCCTTGCTTTAATCCCTCGTTGGTATAGATCTTCCTGGTAAGCCTCTGGCCGTCGACAATTTTGACCTGCATCCAGGTGTCAGTATAGAGATCCATCATTGGTTTCAGGATTGAATCCGGTAGACCCTGCTGCTTCAGTTTGGCCTACAGCGTACGTCTACTGACACGGTCAAGCGCCACCTTAAAGTCCACGAAGCATAGATGTTCTTGTCGCAGTCGTAGGCTTTTATCAGCGATTAGCCCTATTGCTAGTGAGTTTGTGATTGTGCCAATGCCCTGTCGAAAGCCCAACTGTTTGAAGGGGATTTTTTTGTTTGCATCGGACTAATTTATCAGGTCTGCTAAGATCAAGGATGCATAGTATTTTGCCTCAGCATCTATTAACGCAATCAAACGGTAATTAGCAGGGTCTGAACGCTCTTCTCCTTTGTATATTGGATTGATTAATGCACCTCTCCAGCTCTCCGGGATGCGACTGGATGTGCTTATCAGTTGTAACAGGCAGTACATCTTGCTTGCCCAATAATTGGGATTTTGCTTGTAAATTGCTTGCGGTACGCCGTTTGGGCTCGGGGCCCCATTAAGCCGAATTTTTGTTATAACTTGTACAATTTCTACTTCTGAGTAAGGAGTGTATGACGGTGGTGTGGCCTCATTCTGCTGTATCCCATTTCCTGTTGTTTTGGTAATTATAGAAAACTTCTCCTTCCTGGTACTGTGCTTATTTGAGGATGCTTAAGCTTTTTGCTGTCCCTTTATAGTAATTACTGGGGAGTTTAGCCCACCTGCGTGTGTTGCTGAAAATGCTGAAAATCAATCATAAAGTAGAAGATTATTAGGCCTAGGCAGAATTTCGATTACAGTAAAAAGAGGAAGAATCCCTGGAAGGTTCTCATTCATTTGTCAATCTGCACACAATCGCTCAATAGGTTCTGTATAAATGGTTTTTACAAAATTTTGGCACACAAATTTCACCTCAAGCAAAAATATAATGCTATTATTATTTTATTAAAAAGAGTTGTTACTCTCTCTTTTGTCTTAAAAAAACCCACCAGGGTCTAAATTATGAACATCAATGCAATAAAAAAAAATGTTTTGTTTCATACAAATACAGTGTCACAATTCATAGAATACAATATCTTCATACTAAATCATTAAAAACATTAAAAGGCATGGACCCAAGAAGAAAACAGAAACAGTCAAAAATATCTGTTTACGAATGATCCAAAAACAATACACAGTATATAAGGGGTCTTTAGTGAAAGGATTTCATTCTTATCTAAAGTGTTCCCTGTTTGTTTGGATTCTTGCTTAACACAGGCGTCGACGCGTTTCGGTGGTATATATGGCTTTATACGCAAAAACCACCTTCTTCAGGACAGAAAATTGATAACAGGTCTCTTTTCTCCACAATGTAGAGGTTATAGTGTCATAAAGTATGTGGGGTCATGTACATAGAATGGACGTCTGATTGTCTAATTGCAGATCCTCCTGATTTCTGGATCTCCAATTTTGTTAATTATTTCATTAATCTTCCATTCTTTTATTCCATACATAAGGCCATGTACATTTCTTCTTTCTTTAACAGTGTTTGGTTAGTCCTCTAGATCAATGGTACACTTTTGTCCACATCTAGCAACTTTAATACGATGTTTTTTTGTTAACTGGTGGGAATTTTTTTCTGCCCACGTCTTATTTCAACGCCCAGTAGATTATGATATATCTTATCTGGGTGGTCCACGGTTCCGGCAATCTCAGCGTGGGAGTGTTGCGGTGTCCAATCTTCTCCTGTTACTCCTGAGTAATCGGTGTAATTTTGTTAATTTTGCATTACTCCTTGACATGGAATAACTTATAATTTTGTTATTACTCCTACTTGTAAAATTAGGATTAATTTAGGGTTAAAATTTTACAGCGGGAACACATTTAGTTAGAGCGATAGGCTGCTCACACTCGCTGTTCCTGTTTTGCAGCATTTAGTGCCGTTTCTTTGTGCAAAATGCATTCTTGTTTCAATTTTGGACTCAAGGGTGCATTTTGCGCTCAGAAAATAGTGCTGAATGCCAGTAGTGTGTTGGGTAAAATCGTTCACCTAGAGCACATTTAGTAAGCATGAGCAAATGTCTGCAATTGTTATTTGTGTTGTGTTGCACTAAGTGGCATTTCTTAGCGCAAAGTGCATCCTCTCATCAATTTGGAATGTTAGGGGGCATTTTGCACTATGAAATAGTACTAAACATGGAATTGCTCTTCTCACAAAATTCAAGGTCAACCTCACTGAATCACTGGGGAATTCCATGTGATTAAGCCACCGGAATTATGTGAGTCACACCTACTCCTAAAGGTTATATGGTGGTCTATGTGCACTTTTCCAGGCCTTTTCAAAACAATATTTGTATTTCTATGTTGAACTTGTCAAAATGTGCAACCTGAGTGTTTGCAAATGTCAGATCCTGGCTAACAGTGACACAATCTGTGGACATTTACTTTCACATTGAACTGTGGAAAATAAACAAGTATGGTGGGGTTTCAAAAAGTTGTGGATTTAGAGCTAGGAAAGAGCACATGGCAGTTTACAAAGATGGGTGGCTGTTTTTGAAGTTCAGTAAACACCCATAAAGATTTAAGGTTTTGGTTCTACACAAAAGTCTTCTCATGGCCAAAATGTGAACCTGCAGTTGTGCAAAAAAATGCATGCATACAGACACAAATGACGTATAAATACAATACAAACAGCCATATTGCTTATGGGGATATTGGGGGAATGTTTCTCAACCTTGCAAATATGCTGAGGGAAAATTGTAGGAAAAGTTCAAGTGCATTTGCATTTTCACTTCAAGCATAAACTAATACCTTTCCGGCCTGCAAAACATCCATTGATCTAAGGTTAGACATTAGATATATTCATGGAAATCTATGAATTTTGTACATTTTCATGCATCTGATGTAATAGTTTGTTTTCTTAATTCCATGAAAGGGTAACTTTATGAAAATTCTCAAGAGAAGGCTAAAATTCATTACATTCTAATTTGCTTTGTGAATCATCCCTGTATTTTACTGAATGTCAGTATGCATATGTCTCCATACCACTGTCCCACTCAACCTCAAAATTAGTGATTATACGACCTGCAGAGCACGATGACCCTATCTCCCCGTGATGTTCCTTTCATATGTGCTGTCTGTATATCCTTCCACCCATGCATATTGTGAAGTATCAACTGCCTGGTCCTCTGTAATGTACCATTCACCCATGTTTGTTTAATAAAAAGACTTATTAAAAAAAATAGTGATTATGTACTTGCTTTGAGTCTTCTGCAATGTTAGCAGGCCTGTGGTAAGCGTATGGCCATTTGGTTGCAACATTCAGCTTTGGTGATCTACCTTGGGGCCTTTTCAATTCCATTAAACTGTAGGTGATGAAATTGAATCATGTCACTAATTGTGCAGTTTGTGATGTCTTCTGTGACTCCAAGTGGGAGATCTTCAGCAGTGCTTTGGCAGAGCATGTTATGTTTGCATAGGTAATGTAACTAAAAGAGCCCGCTGCAAATGTATAAGAGTTCCAGTAGGCAGGGATAAATTAGAAGGCAAACACCTACGGCAACTCAAATATATTCAAAATTTACTTAATATAACTTTACACAAACATATGGAGAAAACACTATCATATTGTTAGTCAATACAAATATTCTTTTATTCAATAATACCCTATAAATATTAAATTATGTAATTCACATACACACTTCAATCATATCTACATTCATTCTAAAATCATTCTACACAATAAAATCAAGGTTCATAGACAAGACAATAACAACAAAGTTATGATGAACTGATAATATCTGGTTTTCCTAATATATAATGAACATTTCATCAAGGTCAAAATACACTGGTGTATAACGCAAGAGGTAATATAATTAAATAGCAAACGATGGCTGGAACACAAATTCCTTTCTACGCGTGTTTCAGAACAGAAGTGTCTTTGTCAGGAACCTGACGAAGGCACTTCTGTAGCGATACTATGCCATATATGTCTGTACCAATACTGTCATATTTGACATATATTGTGTCAATTTCGAATATATTTGAGTTGTCCTAGGTGTTTGCATTCTATGTTTGTATAGGTAACCTTAAATCCAACAATTTGAGGAATTTTATCCTATGGTTTTATCTTTGGTGCACAGCCCATGCAATGTTTCATGTGAACCTGTGCCTACGGAGAAAATCATAAAGATCCTGACCTGTGGCTTTTAATTATGTACAGATTAGAGAGGATTGAATCTAGAGCTGTGTGCGGAACAGGTAATAGCCTATAGCTTGAGTGCTGTGTAAATCGTACAACTTGTTACTATGGCTGTTAGACTTGGCACCTTCGCGTGGGTCTCCCTTCCATTTTTTGCTGTTGCCTAATGTGTTTTTGCTGATGTTAGATGCTCAGGGCACTGTGCCACTGCTGTCCAGTGCCACAGGGCAAGTGCTCCCTATTGTAAATTGATGTATGAATTTGTGACTCCATGATTGGTTGGTTTGGTTTACCTGTCAGACCCTAATACAGTTCACCAGGAGTGCCTGGGGCTTGTAAATCCAAATGCTGCTGGTGGGCTTGCAGCACTGGTTGTGCCGCCCACAGAAGCAGCCTGTAAAAGTGTGTCTAAGGTCTGCCATTGCAGAGCCTGCGTGCAGTCTGGTACTGACTTGCTGACTGGGCAAACACACCCACTTGCTAGTCCCTAAACCTTCCCTTTTCTTCATATCAGGCAGACCTGTGGTAGGCCCAAGGGCAGGGTGAATTGTAAGGATAAGGTTGGACATGCCCTGGTGTGTGTGGCATGTTCTAATAGTGAATGACAGCCATTTTTGTTATTCACTATTACAAGGCTACCTGTTCTCCATAGGCCAGAATGGACGTTTGATTATTACATTTTATAAACCTAACTGACATGGTAGAAATTCGAATTTAGTATGCCTGAACTCAGAATGATAAAATACATCTTTTAGTGAAGTTGGTTTTAACATCCTGTGTTTGAAAATAGCACTTTTAGAAAGTAGGTATTTTCTTGTCTAACCATTTAAACCTACCTCTGCTAGGCTGTGTATTCCTTGTCTGGTGTTTGAGTGACAGGGCTGGGGAATTCCAGGAGACAGGGTGAGGCAGCCCAGTGGTGAATAGAGAGATCTGCATAGAGATGGGAGGGAGGAGTTGCACCTGGGACCTGAATAGGGCTGTGACTTCCCTCCACAATGCTGGCTCCACCTCCTGATGTCTCTGCCCTGCACTCTGAAAGAAAAGGAGTCATATAAACAAAGTGCTCCAGGACTGACCAGAACTGGTTTGGACTAGGCAAAGGCCCCTCTGCCCTCAGAGGACAAAGGATTTTGGGGTATACGTATTAGGACCCTGATCCCAAGAATTTAGATCACTTTGGGAAACAAGAAGAAACCTTTGCTGAGGAGAGGAACCAAGAAGAAACTGAGGAGAGACTATCCCTGAAACTGGGGGATTGGCCTGCAGGGGTTGCCTACTGCCAAAGAGAGGAGAAAGGAACGTTGTGTGTACTTTTGCTCAACTTGTGAAGGACCTCCAAGGGCTTGGAAAAGAGCTTGCCTCCTACTGAAGTCTTGAACAGACTTCAACCACCAGCTCCCCAGAGTTCTTTGGAAGTCCCTGCTGCTGTGTTGGGCCTTCTGCGGGACTTCATGTCGCAAGGAGATGGAAGCGCTACTCATGGAGAAGAAGCCGGTCGCCGACGCAGCCGCTGCAATCACATCACTGACCAAGGGTGTCACCGCTGTAGCTGTCTTATTGCACCCCATCACGAGAAGCGCCCTGCAACACCGAAGAAGCGTGTCATCGTCGCAGCCATCGCAACTGATGCATTGCACTGCATCAAGAGAAGAGTCTTGCATCGAGGAAGAAGCGTGTCGCCGTCGTAGCCACTGCCATCGCACCTTGGATGACGCTGCTGTAGCTGTCGCATTGCACCGCATCAAGAAAAGCACCTCGTATCCACAGAGAAGCATGCCACCATCGGAGCTGCTGCCATCGCATCTCTGAACAAGGGTGTCGCCGCTGTAACTGTCGCATCGAGCGGTAGCCTCTCGCATCGCTGGAGAAGAGTGTCTCTGCCAAAGCCGCTGTCATCGCATCACTGGACAAGGGTGTTGCCGCTGCAGCTGAGGCATCGAGCCGAGATCTCTAGCAACATCGGAGAAGCGAGCCGCATCAGGAAGATCTTCACGTCTTTATTTCTTTGCACCAAACTTTCATCGCATCAACATCGTTGCAACACTTTCATTGCCCTGCGTGTCGCATCTACAGGTACATTGACTTAAAGTGTCGCATTTAAGAACTAAAGAGAACTGAGCTAAAACTACCATTTAAAGTAACAGTATTGTGGATTTTTGTCGTTTATGGTCTTGTGGTAACTCTATATAAAGAATGTTAGACCTGGCACCTTGGCGTGAGTTTCCCTTCCACTTTTTGATGGTGTGCCTCGACTGTTTTGCTGGTGTTGTCCGCTCAGGGCACTGCGCCACGGCTAATCCGTGCCGCAGTGCAAGTGCTCCCTAGATAAAGTGTACCTGTAATTGATGTCCATGATTGGTTTATTGGATTCACTGTCAGTCCCCAGTCAAGTGCACCAGGGGTGCCAGGGCTTGTGAATGCCAATGCTGCTGGTGGGCTTGCAGCGCTGGTTGCGCCACCCACGGAAGCGGCCTTGTAAAGTGTGTCTAGGGTCTGCCACCGCAGACCCTGTGCGCGGTCCGGGACCGTCGCGCTGACTGCGCAAGTGCCCCCCACTTGCCAGTCCCTAAACCTTCCCTTACCTACATATTAGCCACCCCTCTGGTAGGCCCGAGGGCAGGGTGCATTGTAGGCATAAGGTAGGACATGCCCTGATGTGTGTGGCATGTCTTAGTAGTGAATTACAGCCTTGTCGTTTTTCACTATTGAAGGCTACCTGCTCTCCATAGGCCAGAATGGGCTGCCGGGGTCACGCCAACGCTGTGACCCCAGTGGACTCAGAGAGCATGGTAGAGTGTCAAGTTTGGTATGCCTGAACTCAGAATAATAAAATACTTCTTGTAGTCAAGTTTATTTTAATATCCTGGGTTTGTAAATACTACTTTTAGAAAGTTAGTATTTACTGACCTGACCATCTCAGTCCGCCTCTGCTGTGTGTATGTGTTCTGCCTGGCAACAGTGAGGAGCAGGGTTGGGGAATCCCCAGAGACAGGTTGGCTGCCAGGTGGTGGGTAGAGAGATTAGACCTGGATGGGTGGGAGGAGTACACCTTGACTCCTGAATAGACCTGTGCTCTGCCACCACAAAGCCGGCGCCACCCCCTGTGGGGCGGCTGATGTCTCTGCCCTGCTGCTGAAAGGAAAGAGCAGAGTCACCATAGCCGAGTGCTCCAGAACTGGACTGAGCCAGGCCTAGGCCCCCTGGCGCTAAAGAACAAAAGAATTGGTGTATAAAAGTAGGAGCCTGGCTCCTAAGAAATCAGAATCCTGTTTACCACAAAGAACCTCTGCCCGACTAGAAGGAGAAGAAGACGCCGGAGGAGCTGGCCTGCTGCTTGCCTTGCTGAGAAAGGATAGGAAGAGACTTACTGAAAAGACTTTGCTACTTTGTGCTTGAACATTCTCCAAGGGCTTGAACTGAGCTTGCCCCCTGAACTGAACCCCAGGAACAGTGGGTTCTCTGTGCTTCTTGCTCATCCTCCAATTCGAGCCGTGTGGGCATCCCGCTGGAAAAGAGACTGCGCCCCTCATCGCCCCTCCTAGGGCCGTGACACTCAGAAGCTCGCCTGCCTCAAACCCGTGAGAGCCCCGCTCCGTCCCGAGCCGCTCTCTGTCCCCGGGCCAGGCCGCCTGCATCCCTGTCACCGCCTGCTACTGGAGCGCGCTGACCGCGCTATCACCCCTCCCGCCGGAAGCCGTCTGACGACTGTGATCTACGCCGGGTCATCCAGCTGCACTGACCGTGCCCTGCGACCCCGCTTCGCTATCCCCGGACATCTCAGGCCGCGCCGCCCCCGCTGTGGAGACCCTCCTGCACCGCCGTGCCAAAGGGTCGCGGGCCGCGCCTGCCTACTTGCCCACACCTGCTGATTGAGGACCCAAGAACACTTCCCGAAGTTGAGAGTCGCACCGACCTGTGCCGACTCTCCTCATCACGAAAGAAGTCCAGTATCGGGCTCGGGGCCCGCAACGCCTTATTTCCCCGTTCGCAGGAACCGATCTCTGTGAGTACTGGAACTACAAGTAAAGAGACTACGAACTATCCATTTGAAACCACGAACCAAGAACATTTGCCTGCTGTATAATCTGGTGGCCTAGCGAAAACGTTATTGGTCTTGTGATAAGTCTGTTGAGATATATATACCTTATTTTTACATAAAGACTCATATTTTTATATATATCCAAGTCTGGTGTCCGTTTCTGGGGGGATTGATGTATTTACTGTGTGTATGATTGTAAGTGCTTAACCAACAACGCCTGAAGAATCGCCTTGGCTGCTCACGCCACGCACCTAGAGGGTGAGCAAGGGTCATTCGCGAGGGGTTATCCTGCGCCCTGACGTGGAGGAGAGGGTTCCTGCTTGACACAAGGGCAACCTTGCGCCAACCAGAGATCCCCGACTCTAACATTGTTGGCAGCGGTTGGGATTTCGGATTTGCACTTATAATTTGCATAACAGTGAATTATTAATCACCAGATAGTGAGAGCAGACCAAATAACGCAGCCACAGGTTTTCATTTGTTGAACTTTGTTGAGACATCTGCCATTACTGCAACCATGCCTGGCTCACACTCCGCTGGAAGAGCACTCTCTGTGATTTCTGGAATAGATGAGGTGGATTGGGAGAGACTGGAAGGCTACACGATAGAGCAATTGAAAGGCTACAGTGTAAAATTCCGAGTCCCCCATGCTGGATTCAAGAGGAGAACCCAGTACGCCAAGGCGCTGAGAGCCTGGAAGGAGTCACGAGACCCACGGAATGCGGGGGACATCGTTCCACCCGACAACCTTGAGGAGCCCAGCAGGGTCCGGTCGCCAGAGGAGCTGGCAGACAGGGCAGCAGACAGGGCGCATGCAATGGAGATGGCAAAGTTGGCAGGACAGATGGAAATGGAAAAGCAGAAGTTGGCCCTGGAGGCACAACAACGCCAAATGGATCATGATATCAGATTGAAGGAGTTGGAGCTGAAGGCGAAAAGTTTGGATACCGCTCCTTCTGGTGGCAGCACTCCACCAGCGCAGGTAGAGTCCAAGGTGTACATCCCCAAAGATGTAGTAAAGGAGTATTTTAGAAAGGATGACATAGGGCAGTGGTTTAGAGCCTACGAGGTGGCCATGTCCTCACACCGGGTCCCTGAGAAAGACTGGGGAGCGGGGTTGTGGGGAAGGTTCCTTGCGGAAGGGCGGGACACCCTGTTAGATTTGCCCTTGGAAGTCCAGACCTCATACCCCCATATGAAGGAAGCTTTAATGACCAGGTATGGGTTAACTCCGGAGCTATATAGACAGCGGTTCAGGGAGACGAAGAAGATCCCTGAGAGTACGTATGTGGAATATGTGACCTTTTTCTGCAGAGCGCTGGATGGTTGGGTGAAGGGTAGCAAAGTGAATGATCATCAAGGGCTGCTTGATTTAATTGCATGGGAGCACTTGTCCAGTCAATGTTTTCCTGAGCTACGCCAGCACCTGATAGATAGCAAGCTGTCCAACCCGAGGAAGCTTGCTGAGGAGGCGGACCGCTGGCTCAGCACCAGGGTCCACAAGGGTCAAGTGGGAGACTCCGCCAAAGGTGGGCAGGGTCCCCAGCAGAAGAGTGGGGGGGACAGGGGTAAACAGAAGGGGTTCCAAAAAGGCCCCCAAAGTAATTCCCAAGGGAACCAGCAGAAGGGTTCTCAGCCTCCCCCACCCCCGCAGCAGAACGGGGCCCCGACAGGTAGACCTGTTCCAAAGGGGCCCTTCAATTGTTATAAGTGTGGTGATCCGGGGCACATTGCCTCTGATCCTAAGTGTCGCCTGTTTGGAAAGACCGCACCCACTGGTGCTCCACCCCGGCAAGTAGCTAGTGTTAACTTTGGGGAGGAAGTAGCAGTCCAGGAGGGTGGGGGTCCCGGGCAGATGACCCTAGTCTCGCTAGGAGACAGTGAGATGGTCCCTGTAACCTACCTGCCCTCTAACACTAAGAAATATGGGCAGGTGGTGACCATCAATGGAAAGAAGGTTGAGGCTCTTAGAGATACAGGAGCCAGCGTGACCTCGGTGAGGCAACACCTGGTGTCTCAAGAGCAGATTGTACCCAATGCCTACTGTAGGGTTGTCAATGCTGACAACGTAGAGAGTCGTTGTCCAATGGCTCAAGTTCCCTTTGAGTGGGGGGAGGTTTCTGGTACTCTGCAAGTCGCTGTGAGAACTGACATGCCTGTAGACTGTCTGCTAGGAAACGACCTGGAGAGCTCCCCTTGGGAAAAGGTGGAGAAGACCACGCATCTGAGGATGGTGGGTCTACCCGACTGGGCGTGCGTGACCACCCGGTCCATGGCAGCCAGTAGGGGTGTTGAGAGGGTCCTGGAGCCTGAGGGAGAGGTCCAGGAACCGGCCTTAGGGAGAAGGCGCAGGAGGCACGGGAAACCGGCCCCCGAAGTTCCCACGGCCCAGGAGGAAGTAGACCCTGAGGGGGATGCTCTGGAGCCTACCGGGGAACAGATTGCCGAACTGGGAGACTTGCCTGAGCTGACCCATTGGCAGCAAGAAGGAGGTCCCTCCAGGGAGGAATTCTGCAGGGAGCAGAAAGAATGCCCTTCTCTCGTGGGTATGCGGCAACAGGCTGCAGACCAGGCCAATGGTGTTCAGGCCAAAACACACTACGTGTACTGGGAGAGTGACCTCCTGTATTCCGAGCCTAAGGCTGCTGAACCTGGGTCAGCCCGTGTGCTGGTGGTACCCCAGAAGTTCAGAACCTTCCTACTGGGGCTGGCTCATGATGTGCCGTTAGCAGGACATTTGGGGAAGGACAAGACCTATGACAGGCTTGTCACCCACTTTTACTGGCCCCAAATGCACAAGAATTCAGATTCCTACTGCAGAACCTGTCAGACTTGCCAGGCAAGTGGTAAGAGCGGAGGGAAGCACAAGGCTCCTCTGCAACCTTTCCCTGTGGTCGGTACGCCATTCCAACGAGTGGGTATTGATATTGTGGGGCCTCTGGACCCCAAGACAGCCCTGGGCAACAGGTTCATCCTGGTCTTGGTGGACCATGCCACCCGGTACCCTGAAGCCATCCCTCTGAGGACAGTGACGGCCCCCGTGGTGGGACGGGCACTGATGGGAATTTTCTCCCGAGTGGGATTCCCTCTAGAGGTGGTGAGCGACAGGGGGACCAATTTCATATCCACATATATGAAATCCCTGTGGAAGGAGTGTGGGGTAACTTACAAGTTCACCACTCCTTACCATCCCCAAGGAAATGGGTTGGTTGAGAGATTCAACCGAACCCTCAAAGGCATGATCATGGGCCTGGACGGTCCAATGAGGCGTAAGTGGGACGTCCTCTTGCCATGCCTGCTCTTCGCTTACCGAGAGGTGCCGCAGAAGTCTCTAGGGTTCAGCCCCTTTGAGCTTCTGTATGGTCACCCGGTAAGAGGACCTCTGAGTTTGGTAAAGGAAGGCTGGGAGCAATCTCCCAGGAAACCTCCCCAGAATGTATATAGTTACATGCTGGCCTTCCGGAACCAGACTCCGCGTTTCAGGCAACTTGCTGAGGCAAATCTGGAAGCCAGCCAGGAAGAGATGAAGCGGTGGTACGACCGGAATGCCACTCTGGTAGCGCTTCAACCTGGACAAAAGGTGTGGGTCTTGGCCCCAGTGGAGCCGTGTGCACTTCAGGATAAGTGGACAGGTCCATTTGAGGTTGTGGAGCGCAAAAGTCCTATCACCTACTTGGTGGACATGCAGACTCCCAGGAACCCTTTGAGGGTCCTACATGTTAACCGCCTTAAGCCCCACTTAGAGAGGACCGAAGTGGGCATGCTGCTGGCCACTGATGATGGAATGGAAGAGGAGACCGAGCCTCTCCCTGACCTCTTAGTGGCCTCTGAGAACGATGGGTCAGTGGATGGAGTTAACCTCTCACCCACCCTGACGCCCGAACAACAGGAAGACTGCCGCCACTTGCTGGGACAATTTTCCGACCGATTCTCCCTGGTTCCTGGTGTCACAGATTGGTGCGTCCATGATGTGGACACAGGAGACAGCTTACCCGTGAAGCACAAGGCTTACAGGGTAACTGACAGGGTCAAAGCTTGCATTAAGGAGGAGGTCTCCAAAATGCTTGCGCTAGGGGTGGTTGAGTCCTCCAGCAGTCCTTGGTCCAGCCCCGTGGTCTTGGTCCCAAAGGCTGCTGCGCCGGGAGCCACACCTGAACTCCGGTTCTGTGTGGACTACAGAGGACTCAATTCAGTCACGAAGACTGACGTGCACCCCATCCCCAGAGCTGATGAGCTCATTGATCGGCTGGGGGCTGCCCGGTTCCTCAGTACGTTTGATTTAACGTCTGGGTACTGGCAGATCGCCTTGACCGATGGGGCCAAAGAGAGGTCAGCATTCTCTACACCAGATGGGCACTTCCAGTTCCGAGTCATGCCATTTGGGATGAAGAATGCCCCTGCCACCTTTCAGAGGTTGGTCAACCAGGTACTGGTTGGGCTGGATGCGTTCAGTGCCGCCTACCTGGATGACATCGCCGTGTTCAGTGCCACCTGGCCTGAACACCTGCGCCACCTCTGGGAAGTGTTGATGGCGCTGCGCCGAGCAGGCCTCACGATCAAGGCAAGCAAGTGCCAGATCGGGCAGGGTTCCGTGGTGTACTTGGGACACCAAGTGGGGAGCAGCAAGGTGGCACCCTTGCAACCCAAAATTGAAACCATCCTGGCTTGGGAACCCCCCAAGACGCAGACCGCAGTGAGGGCCTTCCTGGGGCTCACTGGGTACTACAGAAGGTTTGTCAAGGGCTATGGAACGATCGTTGCCCCCTTGACAGAGCTGACTTCGAAGAAGCAGCCCAGGAACGTGATTTGGACTGACACCTGTCAGAAAGCTTTCGACACCCTGAAGACTGCCATGTGCACGGCGCCCGTGCTCTTGGCCCCCGACTTCTCCAAGGAATTCCTAGTCCAGACAGACGCTTCAGAGCATGGTGTAGGGGCTGTTCTCTCACAGATGACTGAGGAGGGCTGGGACCAACCCGTAGCCTTCATCAGTAGGAGGTTACTTCCACGGGAAAGTAGGTGGAGTGCAATTGAGCGAGAAGCATTTGCTGTGGTCTGGGCGCTGAAGAAGCTAAGACCCTACTTGTTTGGGTCTCACTTCCAGGTTCAGACGGACCACAGGCCCCTCAGATGGTTGATGCAAATGAGGGGTGAAAACCCGAAGCTGTTGAGGTGGTCCATCTCCCTACAGGGTATGGACTTTACGGTGGAACACCGTCCTGGTACAGATCACGCCAACGCTGACGGTCTGTCCAGGTATTTCCGCCTTAGTGACGAGGAACCCCCTGGGCAAGGGTAGTTCTCCCCACATTTCAGCTGGAGGGGACACGTGTTAGACCTGGCACCTTGGCGTGAGTTTCCCTTCCACTTTTTGATGGTGTGCCTCGACTGTTTTGCTGGTGTTGTCCGCTCAGGGCACTGCGCCACGGCTAATCCGTGCCGCAGTGCAAGTGCTCCCTAGATAAAGTGTACCTGTAATTGATGTCCATGATTGGTTTATTGGATTCACTGTCAGTCCCCAGTCAAGTGCACCAGGGGTGCCAGGGCTTGTGAATGCCAATGCTGCTGGTGGGCTTGCAGCGCTGGTTGCGCCACCCACGGAAGCGGCCTTGTAAAGTGTGTCTAGGGTCTGCCACCGCAGACCCTGTGCGCGGTCCGGGACCGTCGCGCTGACTGCGCAAGTGCCCCCCACTTGCCAGTCCCTAAACCTTCCCTTACCTACATATTAGCCACCCCTCTGGTAGGCCCGAGGGCAGGGTGCATTGTAGGCATAAGGTAGGACATGCCCTGATGTGTGTGGCATGTCTTAGTAGTGAATTACAGCCTTGTCGTTTTTCACTATTGAAGGCTACCTGCTCTCCATAGGCCAGAATGGGCTGCCGGGGTCACGCCAACGCTGTGACCCCAGTGGACTCAGAGAGCATGGTAGAGTGTCAAGTTTGGTATGCCTGAACTCAGAATAATAAAATACTTCTTGTAGTCAAGTTTATTTTAATATCCTGGGTTTGTAAATACTACTTTTAGAAAGTTAGTATTTACTGACCTGACCATCTCAGTCCGCCTCTGCTGTGTGTATGTGTTCTGCCTGGCAACAGTGAGGAGCAGGGTTGGGGAATCCCCAGAGACAGGTTGGCTGCCAGGTGGTGGGTAGAGAGATTAGACCTGGATGGGTGGGAGGAGTACACCTTGACTCCTGAATAGACCTGTGCTCTGCCACCACAAAGCCGGCGCCACCCCCTGTGGGGCGGCTGATGTCTCTGCCCTGCTGCTGAAAGGAAAGAGCAGAGTCACCATAGCCGAGTGCTCCAGAACTGGACTGAGCCAGGCCTAGGCCCCCTGGCGCTAAAGAACAAAAGAATTGGTGTATAAAAGTAGGAGCCTGGCTCCTAAGAAATCAGAATCCTGTTTACCACAAAGAACCTCTGCCCGACTAGAAGGAG
Source organism: Triturus cristatus (assembly GCF_964204655.1). Classification (NCBI taxonomy): domain Eukaryota; kingdom Metazoa; phylum Chordata; class Amphibia; order Caudata; family Salamandridae; genus Triturus; species Triturus cristatus. The sequence continues at coordinate 1,047,262,675 of NC_140591.1, read as the reverse complement.
AAGAAGACGCCGGAGGAGCTGGCCTGCTGCTTGCCTTGCTGAGAAAGGATAGGAAGAGACTTACTGAAAAGACTTTGCTACTTTGTGCTTGAACATTCTCCAAGGGCTTGAACTGAGCTTGCCCCCTGAACTGAACCCCAGGAACAGTGGGTTCTCTGTGCTTCTTGCTCATCCTCCAATTCGAGCCGTGTGGGCATCCCGCTGGAAAAGAGACTGCGCCCCTCATCGCCCCTCCTAGGGCCGTGACACTCAGAAGCTCGCCTGCCTCAAACCCGTGAGAGCCCCGCTCCGTCCCGAGCCGCTCTCTGTCCCCGGGCCAGGCCGCCTGCATCCCTGTCACCGCCTGCTACTGGAGCGCGCTGACCGCGCTATCACCCCTCCCGCCGGAAGCCGTCTGACGACTGTGATCTACGCCGGGTCATCCAGCTGCACTGACCGTGCCCTGCGACCCCGCTTCGCTATCCCCGGACATCTCAGGCCGCGCCGCCCCCGCTGTGGAGACCCTCCTGCACCGCCGTGCCAAAGGGTCGCGGGCCGCGCCTGCCTACTTGCCCACACCTGCTGATTGAGGACCCAAGAACACTTCCCGAAGTTGAGAGTCGCACCGACCTGTGCCGACTCTCCTCATCACGAAAGAAGTCCAGTATCGGGCTCGGGGCCCGCAACGCCTTATTTCCCCGTTCGCAGGAACCGATCTCTGTGAGTACTGGAACTACAAGTAAAGAGACTACGAACTATCCATTTGAAACCACGAACCAAGAACATTTGCCTGCTGTATAATCTGGTGGCCTAGCGAAAACGTTATTGGTCTTGTGATAAGTCTGTTGAGATATATATACCTTATTTTTACATAAAGACTCATATTTTTATATATATCCAAGTCTGGTGTCCGTTTCTGGGGGGATTGATGTATTTACTGTGTGTATGATTGTAAGTGCTTAACCAACAACGCCTGAGGAATCGCCTTGGCTGCTCACGCCACGCACCTAGAGGGTGAGCAAGGGTCATTCGCGAGGGGTTATCCTGCGCCCTGACGTGGAGGAGAGGGTTCCTGCTTGACACAAGGGCAACCTTGCGCCAACCAGAGATCCCCGACTCTAACATTGTTGGCAGCGGTTGGGATTTCGGATTTGCACTTATAATTTGCATAACAGTGAATTATTAATCACCAGATAGTGAGAGCAGACCAAATAACGCAGCCACAGGTTTTCATTTGTTGAACTTTGTTGAGACATCTGCCATTACTGCAACCATGCCTGGCTCACACTCCGCTGGAAGAGCACTCTCTGTGATTTCTGGAATAGATGAGGTGGATTGGGAGAGACTGGAAGGCTACACGATAGAGCAATTGAAAGGCTACAGTGTAAAATTCCGAGTCCCCCATGCTGGATTCAAGAGGAGAACCCAGTACGCCAAGGCGCTGAGAGCCTGGAAGGAGTCACGAGACCCACGGAATGCGGGGGACATCGTTCCACCCGACAACCTTGAGGAGCCCAGCAGGGTCCGGTCGCCAGAGGAGCTGGCAGACAGGGCAGCAGACAGGGCGCATGCAATGGAGATGGCAAAGTTGGCAGGACAGATGGAAATGGAAAAGCAGAAGTTGGCCCTGGAGGCACAACAACGCCAAATGGATCATGATATCAGATTGAAGGAGTTGGAGCTGAAGGCGAAAAGTTTGGATACCGCTCCTTCTGGTGGCAGCACTCCACCAGCGCAGGTAGAGTCCAAGGTGTACATCCCCAAAGATGTAGTAAAGGAGTATTTTAGAAAGGATGACATAGGGCAGTGGTTTAGAGCCTACGAGGTGGCCATGTCCTCACACCGGGTCCCTGAGAAAGACTGGGGAGCGGGGTTGTGGGGAAGGTTCCTTGCGGAAGGGCGGGACACCCTGTTAGATTTGCCCTTGGAAGTCCAGACCTCATACCCCCATATGAAGGAAGCTTTAATGACCAGGTATGGGTTAACTCCGGAGCTATATAGACAGCGGTTCAGGGAGACGAAGAAGATCCCTGAGAGTACGTATGTGGAATATGTGACCTTTTTCTGCAGAGCGCTGGATGGTTGGGTGAAGGGTAGCAAAGTGAATGATCATCAAGGGCTGCTTGATTTAATTGCATGGGAGCACTTGTCCAGTCAATGTTTTCCTGAGCTACGCCAGCACCTGATAGATAGCAAGCTGTCCAACCCGAGGAAGCTTGCTGAGGAGGCGGACCGCTGGCTCAGCACCAGGGTCCACAAGGGTCAAGTGGGAGACTCCGCCAAAGGTGGGCAGGGTCCCCAGCAGAAGAGTGGGGGGGACAGGGGTAAACAGAAGGGGTTCCAAAAAGGCCCCCAAAGTAATTCCCAAGGGAACCAGCAGAAGGGTTCTCAGCCTCCCCCACCCCCGCAGCAGAACGGGGCCCCGACAGGTAGACCTGTTCCAAAGGGGCCCTTCAATTGTTATAAGTGTGGTGATCCGGGGCACATTGCCTCTGATCCTAAGTGTCGCCTGTTTGGAAAGACCGCACCCACTGGTGCTCCACCCCGGCAAGTAGCTAGTGTTAACTTTGGGGAGGAAGTAGCAGTCCAGGAGGGTGGGGGTCCCGGGCAGATGACCCTAGTCTCGCTAGGAGACAGTGAGATGGTCCCTGTAACCTACCTGCCCTCTAACACTAAGAAATATGGGCAGGTGGTGACCATCAATGGAAAGAAGGTTGAGGCTCTTAGAGATACAGGAGCCAGCGTGACCTCGGTGAGGCAACACCTGGTGTCTCAAGAGCAGATTGTACCCAATGCCTACTGTAGGGTTGTCAATGCTGACAACGTAGAGAGTCGTTGTCCAATGGCTCAAGTTCCCTTTGAGTGGGGGGAGGTTTCTGGTACTCTGCAAGTCGCTGTGAGAACTGACATGCCTGTAGACTGTCTGCTAGGAAACGACCTGGAGAGCTCCCCTTGGGAAAAGGTGGAGAAGACCACGCATCTGAGGATGGTGGGTCTACCCGACTGGGCGTGCGTGACCACCCGGTCCATGGCAGCCAGTAGGGGTGTTGAGAGGGTCCTGGAGCCTGAGGGAGAGGTCCAGGAACCGGCCTTAGGGAGAAGGCGCAGGAGGCACGGGAAACCGGCCCCCGAAGTTCCCACGGCCCAGGAGGAAGTAGACCCTGAGGGGGATGCTCTGGAGCCTACCGGGGAACAGATTGCCGAACTGGGAGACTTGCCTGAGCTGACCCATTGGCAGCAAGAAGGAGGTCCCTCCAGGGAGGAATTCTGCAGGGAGCAGAAAGAATGCCCTTCTCTCGTGGGTATGCGGCAACAGGCTGCAGACCAGGCCAATGGTGTTCAGGCCAAAACACACTACGTGTACTGGGAGAGTGACCTCCTGTATTCCGAGCCTAAGGCTGCTGAACCTGGGTCAGCCCGTGTGCTGGTGGTACCCCAGAAGTTCAGAACCTTCCTACTGGGGCTGGCTCATGATGTGCCGTTAGCAGGACATTTGGGGAAGGACAAGACCTATGACAGGCTTGTCACCCACTTTTACTGGCCCCAAATGCACAAGAATTCAGATTCCTACTGCAGAACCTGTCAGACTTGCCAGGCAAGTGGTAAGAGCGGAGGGAAGCACAAGGCTCCTCTGCAACCTTTCCCTGTGGTCGGTACGCCATTCCAACGAGTGGGTATTGATATTGTGGGGCCTCTGGACCCCAAGACAGCCCTGGGCAACAGGTTCATCCTGGTCTTGGTGGACCATGCCACCCGGTACCCTGAAGCCATCCCTCTGAGGACAGTGACGGCCCCCGTGGTGGGACGGGCACTGATGGGAATTTTCTCCCGAGTGGGATTCCCTCTAGAGGTGGTGAGCGACAGGGGGACCAATTTCATATCCACATATATGAAATCCCTGTGGAAGGAGTGTGGGGTAACTTACAAGTTCACCACTCCTTACCATCCCCAAGGAAATGGGTTGGTTGAGAGATTCAACCGAACCCTCAAAGGCATGATCATGGGCCTGGACGGTCCAATGAGGCGTAAGTGGGACGTCCTCTTGCCATGCCTGCTCTTCGCTTACCGAGAGGTGCCGCAGAAGTCTCTAGGGTTCAGCCCCTTTGAGCTTCTGTATGGTCACCCGGTAAGAGGACCTCTGAGTTTGGTAAAGGAAGGCTGGGAGCAATCTCCCAGGAAACCTCCCCAGAATGTATATAGTTACATGCTGGCCTTCCGGAACCAGACTCCGCGTTTCAGGCAACTTGCTGAGGCAAATCTGGAAGCCAGCCAGGAAGAGATGAAGCGGTGGTACGACCGGAATGCCACTCTGGTAGCGCTTCAACCTGGACAAAAGGTGTGGGTCTTGGCCCCAGTGGAGCCGTGTGCACTTCAGGATAAGTGGACAGGTCCATTTGAGGTTGTGGAGCGCAAAAGTCCTATCACCTACTTGGTGGACATGCAGACTCCCAGGAACCCTTTGAGGGTCCTACATGTTAACCGCCTTAAGCCCCACTTAGAGAGGACCGAAGTGGGCATGCTGCTGGCCACTGATGATGGAATGGAAGAGGAGACCGAGCCTCTCCCTGACCTCTTAGTGGCCTCTGAGAACGATGGGTCAGTGGATGGAGTTAACCTCTCACCCACCCTGACGCCCGAACAACAGGAAGACTGCCGCCACTTGCTGGGACAATTTTCCGACCGATTCTCCCTGGTTCCTGGTGTCACAGATTGGTGCGTCCATGATGTGGACACAGGAGACAGCTTACCCGTGAAGCACAAGGCTTACAGGGTAACTGACAGGGTCAAAGCTTGCATTAAGGAGGAGGTCTCCAAAATGCTTGCGCTAGGGGTGGTTGAGTCCTCCAGCAGTCCTTGGTCCAGCCCCGTGGTCTTGGTCCCAAAGGCTGCTGCGCCGGGAGCCACACCTGAACTCCGGTTCTGTGTGGACTACAGAGGACTCAATTCAGTCACGAAGACTGACGTGCACCCCATCCCCAGAGCTGATGAGCTCATTGATCGGCTGGGGGCTGCCCGGTTCCTCAGTACGTTTGATTTAACGTCTGGGTACTGGCAGATCGCCTTGACCGATGGGGCCAAAGAGAGGTCAGCATTCTCTACACCAGATGGGCACTTCCAGTTCCGAGTCATGCCATTTGGGATGAAGAATGCCCCTGCCACCTTTCAGAGGTTGGTCAACCAGGTACTGGTTGGGCTGGATGCGTTCAGTGCCGCCTACCTGGATGACATCGCCGTGTTCAGTGCCACCTGGCCTGAACACCTGCGCCACCTCTGGGAAGTGTTGATGGCGCTGCGCCGAGCAGGCCTCACGATCAAGGCAAGCAAGTGCCAGATCGGGCAGGGTTCCGTGGTGTACTTGGGACACCAAGTGGGGAGCAGCAAGGTGGCACCCTTGCAACCCAAAATTGAAACCATCCTGGCTTGGGAACCCCCCAAGACGCAGACCGCAGTGAGGGCCTTCCTGGGGCTCACTGGGTACTACAGAAGGTTTGTCAAGGGCTATGGAACGATCGTTGCCCCCTTGACAGAGCTGACTTCGAAGAAGCAGCCCAGGAACGTGATTTGGACTGACACCTGTCAGAAAGCTTTCGACACCCTGAAGACTGCCATGTGCACGGCGCCCGTGCTCTTGGCCCCCGACTTCTCCAAGGAATTCCTAGTCCAGACAGACGCTTCAGAGCATGGTGTAGGGGCTGTTCTCTCACAGATGACTGAGGAGGGCTGGGACCAACCCGTAGCCTTCATCAGTAGGAGGTTACTTCCACGGGAAAGTAGGTGGAGTGCAATTGAGCGAGAAGCATTTGCTGTGGTCTGGGCGCTGAAGAAGCTAAGACCCTACTTGTTTGGGTCTCACTTCCGGGTTCAGACGGACCACAGGCCCCTCAGATGGTTGATGCAAATGAGGGGTGAAAACCCGAAGCTGTTGAGGTGGTCCATCTCCCTACAGGGTATGGACTTTACGGTGGAACACCGTCCTGGTACAGATCACGCCAACGCTGACGGTCTGTCCAGGTATTTCCGCCTTAGTGACGAGGAACCCCCTGGGCAAGGGTAGTTCTCCCCACATTTCAGCTGGAGGGGACACGTGTTAGACCTGGCACCTTGGCGTGAGTTTCCCTTCCACTTTTTGATGGTGTGCCTCGACTGTTTTGCTGGTGTTGTCCGCTCAGGGCACTGCGCCACGGCTAATCCGTGCCGCAGTGCAAGTGCTCCCTAGATAAAGTGTACCTGTAATTGATGTCCATGATTGGTTTATTGGATTCACTGTCAGTCCCCAGTCAAGTGCACCAGGGGTGCCAGGGCTTGTGAATGCCAATGCTGCTGGTGGGCTTGCAGCGCTGGTTGCGCCACCCACGGAAGCGGCCTTGTAAAGTGTGTCTAGGGTCTGCCACCGCAGACCCTGTGCGCGGTCCGGGACCGTCGCGCTGACTGCGCAAGTGCCCCCCACTTGCCAGTCCCTAAACCTTCCCTTACCTACATATTAGCCACCCCTCTGGTAGGCCCGAGGGCAGGGTGCATTGTAGGCATAAGGTAGGACATGCCCTGATGTGTGTGGCATGTCTTAGTAGTGAATTACAGCCTTGTCGTTTTTCACTATTGAAGGCTACCTGCTCTCCATAGGCCAGAATGGGCTGCCGGGGTCACGCCAACGCTGTGACCCCAGTGGACTCAGAGAGCATGGTAGAGTGTCAAGTTTGGTATGCCTGAACTCAGAATAATAAAATACTTCTTGTAGTCAAGTTTATTTTAATATCCTGGGTTTGTAAATACTACTTTTAGAAAGTTAGTATTTACTGACCTGACCATCTCAGTCCGCCTCTGCTGTGTGTATGTGTTCTGCCTGGCAACAGTGAGGAGCAGGGTTGGGGAATCCCCAGAGACAGGTTGGCTGCCAGGTGGTGGGTAGAGAGATTAGACCTGGATGGGTGGGAGGAGTACACCTTGACTCCTGAATAGACCTGTGCTCTGCCACCACAAAGCCGGCGCCACCCCCTGTGGGGCGGCTGATGTCTCTGCCCTGCTGCTGAAAGGAAAGAGCAGAGTCACCATAGCCGAGTGCTCCAGAACTGGACTGAGCCAGGCCTAGGCCCCCTGGCGCTAAAGAACAAAAGAATTGGTGTATAAAAGTAGGAGCCTGGCTCCTAAGAAATCAGAATCCTGTTTACCACAAAGAACCTCTGCCCGACTAGAAGGAGAAGAAGACGCCGGAGGAGCTGGCCTGCTGCTTGCCTTGCTGAGAAAGGAGAGGAAGAGACTTACTGAAAAGACTTTGCTACTTTGTGCTTGAACATTCTCCAAGGGCTTGAACTGAGCTTGCCCCCTGAACTGAACCCCAGGAACAGTGGGTTCTCTGTGCTTCTTGCTCATCCTCCAATTCGAGCCGTGTGGGCATCCCGCTGGAAAAGAGACTGCGCCCCTCATCGCCCCTCCTAGGGCCGTGACACTCAGAAGCTCGCCTGCCTCAAACCCGTGAGAGCCCCGCTCCGTCCCGAGCCGCTCTCTGTCCCCGGGCCAGGCCGCCTGCATCCCTGTCACCGCCTGCTACTGGAGCGCGCTGACCGCGCTATCACCCCTCCCGCCGGAAGCCGTCTGACGACTGTGATCTACGCCGGGTCATCCAGCTGCACTGACCGTGCCCTGCGACCCCGCTTCGCTATCCCCGGACATCTCAGGCCGCGCCGCCCCCGCTGTGGAGACCCTCCTGCACCGCCGTGCCAAAGGGTCGCGGGCCGCGCCTGCCTACTTGCCCACACCTGCTGATTGAGGACCCAAGAACACTTCCCGAAGTTGAGAGTCGCACCGACCTGTGCCGACTCTCCTCATCACGAAAGAAGTCCAGTATCGGGCTCGGGGCCCGCAACGCCTTATTTCCCCGTTCGCAGGAACCGATCTCTGTGAGTACTGGAACTACAAGTAAAGAGACTACGAACTATCCATTTGAAACCACGAACCAAGAACATTTGCCTGCTGTATAATCTGGTGGCCTAGCGAAAACGTTATTGGTCTTGTGATAAGTCTGTTGAGATATATATACCTTATTTTTACATAAAGACTCGTATTTTTATATATATCCAAGTCTGGTGTCCGTTTCTGGGGGGATTGATGTATTTACTGTGTGTATGATTGTAAGTGCTTAACCAACAACGCCTGAGGAATCGCCTTGGCTGCTCACGCCACGCACCTAGAGGGTGAGCAAGGGTCATTCGCGAGGGGTTATCCTGCGCCCTGACGTGGAGGAGAGGGTTCCTGCTTGACACAAGGGCAACCTTGCGCCAACCAGAGATCCCCGACTCTAACAAAGAATACTTATTTTTGATATAAAACTTGTGTGGCGTCCATCTGTAGTTTTGTCACTTGATTACTCTATGTGTTCACAAATGCTTTACACACTGCCCCTGAGATAAGCCTGTCTGCTTGTGCCAAGCTACCAAGGGGGTGAGCAGGGGTTATTTTAGGAGTGTACACCTTTACCCTGTCTAGAGGAGAGGGTCCCTATTTGTCACAAGTACCTACCTGTGCCAACTAGAGACCCCCAAGTCTAACAATGGCCCATATGCTATTTGAACAGGTTTCCTGCATCAGTACAGCTCATAAATTCATGTGGCCTCATCCTTTGTGTAGACTGCACAAGGATGGCTATAGCCAGCTATGAGGAAAACTGTTTATTATATGGTGTGGTTGTGTGACATGAAAGTGACAAATTCACAAATCCATACTGGATTCAGTCAGGTTAGTCTTAAAGACCTTAGCTCAACACTCTGTATCTATGGCTCTGACCAGTCAGGCTTTCTCAAAGGAACACGTGTTAAGCATTAAGAAGTACCAAAACAGAAGAATAAAAAGAAAATGCAGCACAATAAAAATCTAACACCAATTTATAAAAATATATTGTATTTTTCTTCTTTAAATGGACATCACAATGACAAAAATCCACCAGAGGGTTCTGGAGATTTGAATTGTTAAATTAACCAATACATCACAGCTTTACACAGAGCACAACAAAATCATAGTAATGGACTGCAATGCCTGCAAACTTTCAAAACTTCTGCAAAGTTGTAAAGAACTACTTTGGCACTTTTGGGGCAAACAAATCTGGCAGGGAATTAGTTGCAGGGACCAGAAAGGTCCTGCTACACAGTTACCTCACAGTAAAAGCAGTCTCCAGCCAGTTCCAGGCTCTATGAGCAAAACACCATAGACTTTAATGTAGTGGCCCTGACGTAAAAGATACAAGACGTTTAAGGATTTTCAGCCAAAGATGGGGTCTACCTGGAGCCACCCCTTGCTCCTTGAACACAGTGGGGTGCCTTTGACCACAGGGGTGGATGTCCCTTGCAGTCTTGCTCAAGTCAACCCAAAAATTAGCCACCACTGGTCTTCAGTTACTTCAAAACTAGCTATTGCCTTTAAGTGATGGTAACTTTCTTGCTGGACTTTCAAACTGCACTTAGGTGCAACTTTGAGGGTCGAGACTTGGTCTCCCAGGCTGCACTTTGTTGGTCATTGGCGATAAGTAGTTCTTGGCTGCCAAGTCGGCTAGGCAGTCTTCTTCAGCTTTTGCGGCCCTTTAGCTGTAACGGAAAGTTAGCCAACTGACTCTTGGAGTCACTTCTTCTGTCTGCGTCTCGGGGATTACTTTTACTCAAGCAGAGCACCTCAGGTACAGTCCACTATTTGCTAGCCCAAGGATCAGTAGGTGCAGTCCTGTGTTTGATGCAGCCTCTTGTTGCCAAGTCTAGAGGAAAGCAGGACAGTCCTTTATTGGTCCTCTCTCCAGTACAGGCATTATCTTAGGTCAGGGTGCTAGAGGTTCCCCTTTGATCCGCAGGTTGCACCCTCGGCGGATGCAACAACTACTGGCCCCCTTCAACCTAGTGATGACTTTCTGTAAAGTGTGGCATCTAGCTAGCCCAGAATGCACCATTTTAGCCACTCCAACATGCAGACCACTCTCTTGGCATGTGATTATCCCTAGACCATCCCAGAAGTGTGAGTAACTGGGGGCTACACACCCATGGGAAAACTGGTTTGTCAGCGGTTTCCCACTTTCTGTCCATTATGCCAACTTGTCTGCAAAATCAAAAGAGCAGCCCCTCTCATGTGTGACTTTGCCCTTCAAAGTCGACTTCCCCTTTGAAGCTGCCTTTTTAGCTCACACCTTCTTTGGCCTTCCTAGCATGGAGAGGTCTCACCTCTTCTAACGGCAAGCTCTTTGTGTTCCTTTCCGAGAGTCATTCACACCTCCTCCCAAGTAGGGCAAAAGGCTGTCTCCTGGCGAGCAACTGTAAACTGTCACTGGAAAACGTTGGGCAAATAGAGTGGCAACTTTTTAAAGTTAGAATTTGTGAAAAAGTTACAATAAAACGGACTTGATCATCAAGTCTGATTTAATGCAACAAATTGTTTGATACCTTGAAGTATCATATTCAGTAGCCCCATTTGGAAGTTAATACTGCTGAGTTGTTGGCATGTAACTCTGTGCTCGCTAATGGAGCTACAAGCCACTCCGCAGTAAAACAAAAACATTACTGGGATTTTCCTGCCAGGACATGTAAAAACATGTCCTACTTTTTAATATACATCATCCTGCCTTGGGGCTCATTTGGCCTGCCTTAAGGGTGACCTATACATGTTAAGAAGGGAGGTTTGGGCTCTGCCACTACTTTAGATGGCTATGTCGAGTTAGCAGTGTAAAAATGACTCTGCCACCCAGCAATGGAGGACTGGGAATCATGCTTTGTTTTGTCACACTTGCGGTGGCACAATAAGTGCAACAGCTCAGGAGGAACACTTTAAATATACAATTTTGGGTAAATCAATCTGACATACATTGTTTGAGGGTTAGATCACTGGCACTGGGGCCTGTTTCTCAGGGCTCAGTGCACCTTCAGAGTCGAAAAATGATCAGCATGAGTCCAAAAATTTAGGGGTGATCATGCAAGAAAGGCATTTCCTTTTCACCAGCCATTAAATCATATGAGCACTAGAAAGAGACTGAACCCTGTGACTACTGTGCATATGTGCACATGTCAAACATATCTCACATTTCAAACATGTCAAACATAATACAATGCAATTCAATGCATGTGGTGTGAATATATATAAAGGAAAACCTTTAGCCATGTCATGTTTGCAGTTTACAAAGTGCATGGCAGGTATCCCTAAAGTGAGCCCTCTGCATACAGGGCATATTATATTGCCCTGCATTATGACCCAAACTGAACACTGAAAAGTCATGCTTATATTCATGGGCTTAGTGAATAGCACAGAAAATAGTGGTGGCCTATAGTATTTGGCTGCTACATGCACTAAAGTGCAAATTTGTCTTTAGTTAGAAGAGACCCCCATCTGAGATGTCAGTCAATAGGCGTGGGTGGGGGGTCGCAGAGCCTGCCTGACAACATATCTCTGAATCCTGGTTGATGGGGAGGTCACCTTGGGTAAATCCGCCAGCAATGACATGAGTTTGTTGGGACTTCAGAAAATAATAATGCAGTCACTGGTATCATTGTCATCGACATTTTCAACATTGTACATAAAGTGTGCATTGACGTTGTCTCCACTGATATTGATACAGTCATGCTTGCCTAGGTCATAGAGTACATTGACATTGTTTCTTCTGGGAGAATTGACACTGTTGGGTGGGCAAGGTTAGGGCATACATTGACATTGCATTTGTGGGTATTGACATGGTTAAGCAGGCACAGGTTATTTCATATGTTGACATTGTATTTATTGGTATTGCCACTGTCGGGCCTGCACATATCATTGTATTCGTTGCAATCTTGTTTACCCATACCAACAACTTCTCACTCTGATAAGACTCTGATAAGGTATAATATTTGAACATTGTATGGGTTGTCTACTTAATGAAGGCAATATGAATTTAATTTGAGTCTTTTTGCAAAATATTTTGGATTCATATCCATCTAACATATAGCGAAAGTCTATGTAGGGAACATCATACAGCATTTTATAAGAGTTTTATATTTTTTTTTTTATTGTGCTTTAAATAGCTCACACATTTTATGCAGGCTTTCTGTGCACCAATAAATACCAAAGAGACCTTATCAATGATGTGTCATCTAAAAAGAATGCGACAAGTGAATTGCTGGGCTGTCATATGCCAAGCCATGCTCTGTCTTAATGGGCTGCTCCCATGAGGCACAGGGTCAGACTAATTTGCATATGGCCATGTCTGAACTGGGGAGGCAGAGTGGTCTGAAGAACGGTGATGGATCAAACCCAGATCTGTTGACTGGGTGTGAGTGTTTGATTGGTTCTGATGCTCCGTCCATCACCACCCCCTTTTGTACCGCTTTGTTCGCCATAAGTTGGCAGGGTATGCTCAGACGTTGAGTCCCTTGCTCATTTTGCCACTAGATTCAAGCAAGCCTGGCTGAAGACGGCTGAAATGCCAGAAACCGGTCCTAGGAAGCTTGTTTCCGGTCCAGGGAAATCATGGCTTGGCAGTTTGGGCTGGACTGTTCCCATGAGGCACAGGGTCAGACTGATTTGCATATGGCCATGTCTGAATTGGGGTGGCAGAGTGGGCTAAAGAACGGTGATGGATCAAACCCACATCTGTTGATTGGGTGTGAGTGTTTGATTGGTTCTGATGCTCCGCCCATCACCACCCCCTTTTGTACCGCTTTGTTCGCCATAAGTTGGCAGGGTATGCTCAGACGTTGAGTGCCTTGGTCACTTTGCCACTGGATTCAAGCAAACCTGGCTGAAGACGGCTGAAATGCCAGAAACCAGTCCTAGGAAGCTTTTTCCCGGTCCAGGGAAAACATGGCTTGGCAGTTCGGGCTGGACTGTTCCCATGAGGGACAGGGTCAGACTGATTTGCATATGGCTATGTCTGAACTGGGGTGGTAGAGTGGGCTAAAGAACAGTGATGGATCAAACACAGATCTGTTGACTGGGTGTGAGTGTTTGATTGGTTCTGATGCTCCGTCCTTCACCACCCCCTTTTGTACCGCTTTGTTCGCCATAAGTTGGCCAGGTATGCTCAGACGTTGAGTCCCTTGCTCATTTTGCCACTAGATTCAAGCAAGCCTGGCTGAAGACGGCTGAAATGCCAGAAACCGGTCCTAGGAAGCTTGTTTCCGGTCCAGGGAAATCATGGCTTGGCAGTTCGGGCTGGACTGTTCCCATGAGGCACAGGGTCAGACTGATTTGCATATGGCCATGTCTGAACTGGGGTGGCAGAGTGGGCTAAAGAACGGTGATGGATCAAACCCACATCTGTTGACTGGGTGTGAGTGTTTGATTGGTTCTGATGCTCTGCCCATCACCACCCCCTTTTGTACCGCTTTGTTCACCATAAGTTGGCAGGGTATGCTCAGACGTTGAGTGCCTTGGTCACTTTGCCACTGGATCCAAGCAAACCTGGCTGAAGACGGCTGAAATGCCAGAAACCAGTCCTAGGAAGCTTTTTCCCGGTCCAGGGAAAACATGGCTTGGCAGTTCGGGCTGGACTGTTTCCATGAGGGACAGGGTCAGACTGATTTGCATATGGCTATGTCTGAACTGGGGTGGCAGAGTGGGCTAAAGAACGGTGATGGATCAAACCCAGATATGTTGACTGGGTGTGAGTGTTTGATTGGTTCTGATGCTCCGTCCATCACCACCCCCTTTTGTACCGCTTTGTTCGCCATAAGTTGGCAGGGTATGCTCAGACGTTGAGTCCCTTGCTCACTTTGCCACTGGATTCAAGCAAGCTTGGCTGAAGACGGCTGAAATGCCAGAAACCGGTCCTAGGAAGTTTGTTTCTGGTCCAGGGAAAACATGGCTTGGCACTTCGGGCTAGACTGTTCCCATGAGGCACAGGGTCAGACTGATTTGCATATGGCCATGTCTGAACTGGGGTGAAAGAGTGGGCTAAAGAATGGTGATGGATCAAACACAGATCTGTTAACTGGGAGTGAGTGTTTGATTGGTTCTGATGCTCCGTCCATCAACACCCCCTTCAGTACCGCTTTTTTTGCCATAAGTTGGCAGGGTATGCTCAGACGTTGAGTCCCTTGCTCACTTTGCCACTGGATTCAAGCAAGCCTGGCTGAAGACGGCTGAAATGCCAGAAACCGGTCCTAGGAAGCTTGTTTCCGGTCCAGGGAAAACATGGCTTGGCAGTTCGGGCTGGACTGTTCCCATGAGGCACAGGGTCAGACTTATTTATATATGGCCATGTCTGAACTGGGGTGGCAGAGTGGGCTAAAGAACGGTGATGGATCAAACCCAGATCTGTTGACTCGGTGTGAGTGTTTGATTGGTTCTGATGCTCCGTCCTTCACCACCCCCTTTTGTACCGCTTTGTTCGCCATAAGTTGGCCAGGTATGCTCAGACGTTGAGTCCCTTGCTCACTTTGCCACTGGATTCAAGCAAGCATGGCTGAAGACGGCTGAAATGCCAGAAACCGGTCCTAGGAAGCTTGTTTATGGTCCAGGGAAAACATGGCTTGGCAGTTCGGGCTGGACTGTTCCCATGAGGCACAGGGTCAGACTGATTTGCATATGGCCATGTCTGAACTGGGGTGGCAGAGTGGGCTAAAGAACGGTGATGGATCAAACCCAGATCTGTTGACTGGGTGTGAGTGTTTGATTGGTTCTGATGCTCCGTCCATCTCACCACCCCCTTTTGTACTGCTTTGTTCGCCATAATTTGGCAGGCTATACTCAGACGTTAAGTCCCTTGCTCACGTTGCCACTGGATTCAAGCAAGCCTGGCTGAAGACGGCTGAAATGCCAGAAACCGGTCCTAGGAAGCTTGTTTCCAGTCCAGGGAAAACATGGCTTGGCAGTTCGGGCTGGACTGTTCCCATGAGGCACAGGGTCAGACTGATTTGCATATGGCCATGTCTGAACTGGGGTGGCAGAGTGGGCTAAAGAACGGTGATGGATCAAACTCAGATCTGTTGACTGGGTGTGAGTGTTTGATTGGTTCTGATGCTCCGTCCATCACTACCCCCTTTTGTACCGCTTTGTTCGCCATAAGTTGGAAGGGTATGCTCAGACGTTGAGTCCCTTGCTCACTTTGCCACTGGTTTCAAGCAAGCCTGGCTGAAGACGGCTGAAATGCCAGAAAACGGTCCTAGGAAGCTTGTTTCCGGTCCAGGGAAAACATGGCTTGGCAGTTCGCGCTGGACTGTTCCCATGAGGCACAGGGTCAGACTGATTTGCATATGGCCATGTCTGAACTGGGGTGGCAGAGTCGGCTAAAGAACGGTGATGGATCAAACCCAGATCTGTGTACTAGGTGTGAGTGTTTGATTGGTTCTGATGTTCCGTCCATCACCACCCCCTTTTGTACCGCTCTGTCTTAATGAAATGGCATAAAATGATGCAAACCCAGTGCCATCAGCATCCCATTTACTAAATGGCATGCTTTTAAGTAATGTTTTGAGCATCTATTTTACTATATGATTGAAGATCTCTGCATTTTTATAGACTTGGCAATCATTTGCAAAGATATGCTTTAGAGGCAGGCTTCTGCAATTTGTGTTGTCAGAAGAGGTCTAGAGATATATTACCTCAAAGTTATGTCAAGGCTTATTAGTGGGTTCTCCGCTATCCATACTCTTATTTGCAGATTAATAAGGATGTCCACCTAATCACTAGTATAAGAGAGCAAGGTGTTCACTAAATCAGAAACATGTTTATATAGTCGTCCATGCGTTCATTGAGCATACTTACATTTATATTTGTCTTTTTACAATGGGATGACCTCAAAAACCCTTATCATATAGTTCTCAATTGTCATTTTGCCACAATTCACCTATCATTCTTGCAGCTGGAAACGTGTAATTGCCACTGCATTCTCTCTTTACGTGTGTGGTCACAATCCGCTCAGAATTAGGCTGGATTTCCAAATGGTAGTGACCAAGAAGCATTTTCTTCCCTTGGCCAAAACTGTATTTTCTGAGTGTGATAGAAAATAAATATTAAAATGAGCCTCCTTCTCTGTAGAGAAGCTCCTTCTCCAGTTAGTAGAGCACTTCAATGTCAGAAAGCACTAACTTTGTAGATCAAATCCAAGGGGAGCAATATATGCGTCCACCCTTCTCCAAAACCTCTGTCAACGATCAACAGACTGGTATGATGCTTAGAAATAGAAACAGGGAAAGTGAATTAGAGAGCAAATGAACACTGAATAGTAACATATGGTCACTACCTTCAACTGGAGGAGTGTTGCTATCTAAAGTTAAGAGCTAGGTGAACAAGCACAAAGGAAGTTGCTGTTGGTGAGGGCCAATCTTGGGTATAAGAATGTGGTTAGACCCAATAAAATGCCCGCAATGTGCAAACTTGCTAGGATCTCATTTCTGTTGCCTGGAAAAATTAAGCCAATATTGTGTGGCAATTCGATAATTGAAGTTTGAAGTATAACTATAAAACCCTTCAATCAGTGATAGGCCTCCGTGTTCTGTAGCAGTTGTATACATTGCAGCATACATTTAGAAATGACCAGGTAGACTGCATTACAACAGTCTAAGTTGGAGGGGATCGAGGCTTGCAAAATAGTTTTATGACACGAGTGCCGTAAAGTAGAAGAATCTTGTAAAGTATTGTTAGAGCAAGGGACACAGGAGAATGTCAACTACCTGAATTGGATATAGACAGAAATCCTTGCTGGAAGTGCCAAAAAGAATAAACCAACAAGTTGAACACCAATTCCTTGGACTTTTTTTGACTTTATATACTTTGTGACAATATATCATTGGCCTTCTTTTGAATACTGCCTAAATACGAAGTGAAAATTGTGTTTGAATGTTAGACGTATGATGGTCAGACTTATCCTATACACTTTGGATTATTGTATTAATTAATCGGAGTGCTGAATAGAGCTCTATCTTTGTATATTAGTTGATATGCATTCAGGTAAGTAAAACTCAGACACAATCTTAGAGACCCTTTAGTGGATTTGGTTACTTGCAATATATGATTAGAGAAATAGCAAGCCATGTTTGGCAACAACTACTTTGCAAGAGGTAGGAGCTCAGACACAGTCAATTCTATCTGAATGATTAACGATTTCCCTCAGTGTCATTCTTAGGGTTTACAGAAGAGCTTTCTAGCTATTAGATTGTCAGGGTATCAGGGAGAATGAGACTGCTGATAAAAATGGCAGTGGTAACGGATAGGAGCAGCCATATCTAATGCAAATGTAATTCAAGAATCAAATTCAAAGTCAGCCTGGGAGACATAGGGTGTATTGGATGTGGGTAAATATAGCAGTGGGAGCTTGTCTGAAGAGAATCAGGACAATTTTCTTTGGACAATGGCAATTCTGCTTGCTGAATGAGCATGCTGATTGATCATAGTTTTAACCAAGGATAGCAAAGAATGGTCAAACCAAGTTATGCATGTTGCTTCTGAAAAGTACACAATGCTATTTGTGGTCTAGAGTATGGTCTGCCAACCAGGTAATGGAGATAAACTTACAGCAAGCTTGTTTATGGGCAGTAACATCCAATTGGTTAGTAGCATTAGCCCAAGTGGTAAAATATAGTAATAGGATGAACAAAGAAGCACCAAGAATGAAATGATTAAGTGGACTGATAAGTAAAAAGATAAAATAAGTCATCAAACCTTCATCTTGATAAACCAGAGAGAGGAAAATAGGATAAGAAGGTGAATGCTTGATTTGGACTATAAGGATTTCCAAAAGGTCTCAAAGAGAGAGGGAGGGAGAACGCAGATATTGAGTCAGAGGATCCAGAAATAATGGTGAGGCTACTGCCTTGCTGATGTTTTTAGTCAAACCTTGCAATATTGAATTTGGAATGTGCCAATTGTGGATTGTCATAAGCAGAGGTGTCACAAATCTATGTCTCAGTGAATTGGAAGATGTCAAGAGAGCAACATACAATTGTGAATTTTTATCTTATGTTTGCGCAAAGGGTGAACATTAAGCGGTATGTGGGGTAAAGGGATGGCGCTTGAGACAGATGAGAGGGCAGGCATATTTGAGGCAAAACATAGGGGTGCTATTGGGGAATAGGGTTAAGCTGACTAACCATCCGCTGTGTATGTGTTTAAGCTGAGGATAACCTTGGACTGTAGCACATCTTCTTAATATGGCTTTTGTAGGTGCTGGCTCCAGCAGCTTTTCATTTCTGTGCTAGGCTGGTATGAGGATGAGATAAGATGGGCTTGCCTTGGACACTCACGTGGCACCTCCAGTGCATGGCCGAGCAGGAGCCAAAATTTAATAACCCAACATGGGCTAGAATGAAAGGGTTGTCAAAAAGGCTGCGTAGTAAACAGGCGCAATTGAAATGAAAAACAGAGTAAGGAAAGCCAAACTGAAGCCCAGGTACTCCCCTCTCACTCAAACAGGGTTCCCTGAAAAGCTGAACGATGGATAAAAAAACCAAGACAAATTAGGTTTGTCTAACGTAAGTGAACAGACATAAAACTAACTAAAATAGTAAGGTGTGATAAAAGGGAAATAAGAAACTAACAAAAAGAGTTGGACAGGGGATGAAGTGAGGACCTCCAACCACAAGGTAAATACATTAGTCCAAAAAAAGTATGACCCGCCAAAACCCTACAACTGTGCATTACATAAACTTGCTCACATTTGAAATTGTTTTGAAATTGCTGTGAAAATTATCATGCTTGGAGAGTGGTGCTTATGACATTACTGTATACATTTTCTTCAAATACTTTGGGTGGTCCCTGTTTTTTGGCTGTGTTGTGGGTGTTTCTTGGGTATCATATCACTTACTTTCTTTGAGGAGGGGTGGGTTTTCAAATTGGGTCGATGAGTTATAGAGCTGTATTGCAAAAAAATGTGGGTTCTCATTTTAGATTCCATTAGCCTAATCTGTGAAATATAACACATGTTATTTATTATCCATGCCCTTGTTATTTAATTGACTACTGGAGAAAGATATATTGCTACTCTTTGTTAATAAAAGGCCAAAACATATATAATATAGATGTCGGTTTAGCTTTTTTCTCATGGTTCATATTAGTACTGTATTCATGCATCCAGAATTACCAATAAAGTGGTTATGAATAATTATAGATGTTAGAAGCCCTGTCATTCTTGAGGGTGGCATTCAAATAGGGAGTTATTGTATTACCTAATACCCAGAGTAATTTGCTATTTAGTGTCCGTGAGGACACGTCACTAGCAACAAATAGTTGAAATTACACTACAATTACATTGAGGGCCTATGTGTTTCCTTAGTAGTCACCAAGACAATATTCTGTTGAATTACAAATATTTCGTAAAATGACAAACTAACAAATACAGCAATATGGTTGTGTATCACAAATTGAGATTTGATAGGCCTGGTTTTGTTCCACTTGATTTATATGTGTTTTGATTTTTTTGTCTTCTCAACACTACTCCCATCGTCTAATTGCCCATTAAAAAAAAAAGTTATCTTACCGTTTGTAATTAAAGACAGCAAGTTGAACAAAGGCATATTCATATATATGTTAAGCAGTATTTTTAGATCCTAACGGTTAACTTTTTAAGTAGTCCTGATTCTATGTCCTAGAAACAGGTAAAAGACATATCCAAAGTATAAAAATAGCTTGAACGTCCTGTCATGTATATTCATTTGTTCGTAAGAATTTCTCTCCAAAGGGACAAATCAGAAATAAATCCTTGCAAATATATATTTGTAATAAAAAAGTGTTTCAATCTACCTTTTTCCCATCCTGAAAACTATTAAAGCTGAAAAGTACCAAGAATACTGCTCCACGAAGGCTTCAGCAAAAGGGCACTCAGGATGATTTATTGAACTCGTTGAATGCTCATTATATGGGAGCAGTGTTCTTCATAGTGCATTACATTAATATTAGTTGGCGAAGGAACTGAAGCAGTTTCATCCTTTTTGGAAACTGCTTGTTTTCAGGTCTTGATAGTATCCAACAGACACGCTTATGTATGTGGGCTTTGTCACAAAACAAGTTAGTGGTTGTAGGAAATAAGAGATGCAACTAGATTCAAATATTACATTCTGCGGTAACTTCGCACGTAGTACATTACCTTACAATGTAATTAAATAAAGGACAAGCCACAAATCCATATAAAAAAGTTAAAAGCATTCTTATGATTAGAAGATGCATTTCACCACAGCTAAAAGTGGCGCCCATTTTGACCATGCCAAGTGATGTAAATTAAAAGCTACAGACGAAACAAAACAAAAAAAACATCGACCGGTCCCTCTTCAGCCTTTTACAGGTGTCTTGTGTAAGGGAAAGAGGGCATCTCATTGGCTGACAGCGGGTTCCCTTTTGCTTGTATTATTGTTCTGGTTCACAAGCCTGCGCCAATCATGCGTGTCTAATTAAACTCTTGAATAATCAATATGAGGCCATAAGAGAGCTCTTCTGTTTGAATATATCCTCAAAATAGACACTTTATGAAATCAGCTAAGCTCTACTCAATTGTTATTTATCTCGCAATATTTAGCTCAGTGCTTGGCTGATTGCAACACTCCAGAGATGTTTTAAGCAAAATGTTGCTGTTATGTTTTTAAAACATGATATTGCAGTTTTGCAAGATTTAGGAAGTCAGGATGCTAGGGAAAGTGATAAAGAGATGCGTGGAAATTAGCAGGGGAAGCAGCTTGGATATAATGTCGGTTTTTGGCAAAAATGGCAAGCACCCCTGCTTCCAAGCGAGTGGTCCCCGTTGCATTTCTTTGTACGCATGGGAATGAATGCCATTGTAGTACTCCCCCTGGAAAGCAAGAAGGCAGTGTCCAAATTTGCATGTTTGTAGTTTCATTCGAAAAGGGTTTGGAGATAAGGAACTTGCAGTTCAAATACAAAACAAACATTATGTATTAATAATTATTTCTATAGCACCAGTTTCACCACACACAAGAAAAATTCAGTAAAGCAATGTGTAACTACCAGAACAGTGCCCATGCCCGTCCATATACTGTAAGGGAAACTTCATGGCCAGAGCAATAGTTAAACAGAATTAAAAACAACAGTATGCTTAAACAAGCATTGGCAAAGCCCGTCGGTCTCACTTCGGAATGCCAGCAAAATAAGTTAAACGAGAATGAGTTCTTTGATGTCAGCCATGGAAGAATATGGAAGAATATGTTCAACCATTTAAAAAGAAGGGTGAAGCCTAAATAGTCCTGTGCTGCAAAAACACACAAAATGAACCAAGTAAACCTTCACATCATAAGCAAATTATTGAAATAGCCTGAAGACAAGAAAGCATCCGGTCGTTAAGAAGAGACATACACAATTCCCACAATGTTAAATTTGGAATTGATATGTACTATTGCTCTGTGAAAGGATGTCTTTAAGAGCAGGGGTGATCTAGTCTGACTTTTAAGCACCTATCACCGGTTTTGCTGTTGTAGGGAAGATGGATTTAACTGTTGCTTGAGCAAATTACACAATACCCGTCAAAATAAAAATGCAATTGTCTAAAGAAGCAACTAGCATACAACTATTTTGCTAGATTTTATCTTCCCAATTTATGGGATGTTACTATATTTTCCTTTTGCACAATATTGTAGAATGTCTTTGCAATGTCAAGGAGATTGGTTTAGCAACCAAAGGGTGGGCATCACAGATCCAGCAGAACGCTGACATGCCAAGAGATAACACAAACCTCACAGAACTGGGAATACAACACATGATACGGTAGGAGAAGTAAGTCCCAAGGATGGCAGGAAGTGATAGATTTATATACAGGTGTTTATACTTCGGGTAGCCATGCAGCACCTATGACTCCTGAGTCCATCAATGGAAAGGAGAGAAGAAGAAAATAAAATCTCTGGCTGCTGAAGGACGGTGTTGCCCTTAATTCCTAAATTACCTGCAGGGACTAGTTCCAGGAATTTGTATAAGGCAGACTCGTGAAAATAATTCCAGAGATATTTGAAACTTAGGTAATCATTTCGAATTGTAGGGATATGCAAATCCTCCAAATTCAGGAATACTCTCTAAATGCAGAGAACAATTTACGAACTGATTTTCCTCCTCCATAAACACGTTATTATGGAAGGAATTCAGCCAGTGGGTTATATTCAATACTTAAAGTTCACTTAAAAAACAGTAGGATTTTCAGTTCCCTCCTAAATATAAATGAGGCTCCAAGCAGCATGTGGAAGCCTGCATCCTTTTTCTTCAGCTTGACATTTTGTGGAGCTGAAAATTCATGAGCTAAAAGAGACCTGCTTCAAGCTGGAGGACAATGTGATTAGTGGAGAAACTGGGGGGGATATGTACAATGAAGTGGTGGAACATGTCGTTAGCCTCCTGGGCTTAACGACTCGCTCTGCCACTTTGGAAACGCAAGGCTGCCCAATATTTACAAGAATGTGGTGCAGCCTTGCATTACCCCCTGCGATGGAGATAAGTTTAACAACTTAGCGCCAACACAGGCACCCTTGCTCCATAGTGCAAGGGTGTCTGCGTGCAGGGGAGGATTAGTTATGTGTAGGAAGGTGTCCCTTCCTGCATATAAACTATCTTAAAATGCCGTTTTGTAACTTTCACGTGTGCTGCTTCATGCAGCACACATGAAAAATACAAAATGGGATTTTTTTAAAAGGTTTGTTTATGTATATCAACAAACAATGGAATTTTGCTTTTTCCATGTGTGCTGCACAAGGCAGCACACATGAAAAAAGCAAAAACAAGGAGAAATAATGCATTTCTCCTCGTTTCGCCAAATAATTGCAGGATTTTCCTGGTCTTAATTGAGGCTCTGCCTCCGATGTACGCCACCATTGTACATAGTGATCAGCATCAAATACAATGGGTGTCAAGGTGGAACGCCCACCACAACATCCACTGCACGCCCCTTTCACACTAAACATAGTGTGAAAGGGTGCCTTATGTACAAGGTAGCGTTAAGCCACGTTAAGTAGCTTAACGCTGTCTTGTACATAAGGCAAGGCCCCTATCGCCACTGGATCGTCACAAAAAGTGATGTTCCGTGGCGATAGGGGCTTGTACAGATGCCCCTGGGTCCATTAATATTTGTTGCGAGGTTGTAGGGACCTATTTACAGCTATTCTGGAATGAATCTGGTTCCATTAGATTAGCCCAGAAGAAATGTGAGCATAAACACCCTAGAATATTTAATCTCTTGCTGATTTCATGAGATCAGCCTTGTCCTGTCCTGACATTTCCATCTCACAAAATCGTCCAAGTTAGCCTTTAGATAACAGGTTTCTTTGTGACATCACCTCGCTGAATACATACTCCTGTTCCACCCAGCTGGATTGAATCGATTTAAATAAATGTATGACAGTCCTAAGGTAAAAACCAACATGAATCCAACAGATTTTCATAGGCTTTGCTGATTTTATCACGAGTTCCACTTCTCACCTATTTGTATTAAAATTATTATTCCTGTTATTTCTTTCTCTTAATACTGCTTTTCTCATTATCAAGTCTTTTACATTTCCTTGAAACGGGGCTTATTTTCTTGCTATGTTTTTAATTTAACATTTAATGGATTTTTATATTTTTCTTTTTACTTTTAGTCTTGGTTTATTTGTTTTTGTTTCGCTATAGTGCTTTACACACGTTACTCTATGTAGATTTGTATGGCTCATCATGACAAGGTCCCAACGATGTACCCTTCTGGGCCAGTCGGTTTCGAAATGTAAAATTTAAGTTACAGCTCACCATCCCCTAATGTAATATGCACAACGCATGGCGCCTGCATTTTGCTTTATTTGCTAAAAAAACACAAATTACAGATTGAAATATACCTCACCAGAACAGGGGGATCATTCACCCAGTGGTCAAATTAAACGTCAATGTTATTATTGCTGATTCTGTAGCACATGATCAGACATGGGGTAGATTTGCAAACAATTTGCTCTGGGTTTACGTCACAAACGTGAAGCAAACTGGCTCAAGCGTTTTTTAAATAAAACAGGTTTAGCATCACCCTTGCATCATGCAAAAGGGCGATGAAAAACCGGAGTAGGATTTTATCAAACCACACAAGGCCACCTTAAATCCAGAGTAAAGTAATATGCAGCGCAGATCGCTCTGTTACTCTGCACCAGTGAGGCGTATTCCCAGATTTACCATTAGTAGTAGGCCTGAGAATGCGTCAAAGGTCTAGGCCTCGCCAGGTGAGGTATAACGAGGAAAATTATCTTTTATTCTCCCTGTTGCTTCCTTTTTCTATGTGTGCAGCACACATAGAAAGAGGAAAATACCTCACAGGATTGTTTTTGTGCAGGAAGGTGTCCCTTCCTGCACACAAACAATCCTGTTCACAACACAGGCACCCTTGTACTGTTGTGCAAGGGTGCCTGAATTGGAGCTAGGCAGTACATTGTGTGCCAGTGAAGAGAAATTACAGGAATGCGCATATATTGTTAAGTATGGCACATTTCTGTCCTTTCTCAATCACGTAGCACCGCGCAGCAAGGCGACTTGCTACAATGCGTGATATCTTAATAAATATGCCATTTACTGCCCAGGCAAAATTTATGTTGTGCTAGAAAGTAGTCTGAAAGTATTGCAATACACCGCTAAATGCTGCTATGCATTACTCTGCATCAAGTGGGGGTTCAATGCCTGCACGTGGGCATTCCCATGCAACCACCCATGGTTTTTAACACAAAATCCTATCTACTGACAGTAGTAGACTGAATTGTTCGCCAAAAGATAGGGTCACTTGAACGCAGGCGTTAAAAGGAGAAATGTTTTCCTTTCTTCTTTCTTTTCCTATTTTCCATGTGTGATGCACTCTACAGCACACTGACAAAGTAGTACAAGTTTTAAAGCTTGTCTATGCATAGTCTTTTATTTGAGAAGGGAACCCTTCTAGTACAAAATCTATTCTACACTCATGCACAAACACTTGCACTGTAGCGGATAGGTGAGTGTGTGGCGCTTGGCAGCAAAATCTTGCACTGGCGATGGGCAGAGGGCAGGGCCTTATATCTGTAAACATGGTGCTCTTCTGCTCCCTCCCTGTCACACAACGCAGCATTTTTGGCTACTGAGCTGCGTTGCGAGACGCATTTGTAAATCTTGCCCTTTGTAATTTCTTATGATGTTCTTGATCAGTATTTGTCAAAGAGGAGCCCCCATCTCTTGGAAAAAATGCCCAAAGCTTGCTGAGTGTAAGGGCATTTGCGAGTTAGAGTAAGGTTATGATGGATACAAATTACCGTTTCTGAACTGAGTGATATGAAAGAACACTGCAGATTCTACTAAGCGGTTTCGGAACATGTATAAAACCAAATGGATATTTTATGTCTGGTTAGGCATCTATTATATGAAGCGCAAAAATATAAAAGACAAACTGGCACATACATCAACCTAGGCTTTTGTGATTCCTTAATTGCGATTATAAAGGAATCGCAATTAGGGATTGCAAAAGCCTATGCATGTAGGAATCGCTATAAAAATAGCGATTCCTACACATTCCTTAATTGCGACTCGCAAATTGCGAGTCAAAATTAAGGAATGCCATCCCATTCATTCCTATGGGCCTCCTGGCCCATAGGAATGAACTGGAGATTGCATGAGCAATTTGCGAGTACAATTAGGTACTCGCAAATAGCTCATGCAATTTCAAGGGTGCAAGGGTGTCAAAATGACACCCTATTGCACCCCTGAAATAGATCTGTGCACATATGTTGCACACACACATGCCCTCAGGGCATGTGTGTGCGTAACATGAAACTTTGAAAAATGCACAAAAGTGCATTTTTCAAAGTTTTTGCAAATTACCATGAAGTTCAACCTTATGGTAATTTGCTCCCCGTATTAGCGAAATCGCTATTTTTTTTTACTTTAATGCATTGCATTTAAGGAATCTCAAATTGGGATTCCTTAAATGCAATTGCAATTCCTTAAATTGCGATTTTTGCATTTGGGATGATGCATCCCAAATGCAAAAATACCGGTCGCAAAGGGGCTGATTCTGAGAAACTGCCTGTTTGCGACCGTTTTTTTCTTTGATGCATGTGCCTGAAAGATGCTGAAAGCGCAGTATATAAATGCATACAGTGCAAATGATTGCCATTCAGTATTCGTACTGGAGATAAGAAATACACAGAATTTCAGAAACCAGCAGAACGCTAAGAATCATGCAAAACATAACCCCGGAAATAAATTGGTTCTGGCCTTTTCTGGACCCCATCTGGCATTAATAAACTAACTACAAGTCCAACCGAGGTGTACAGAATCACTACGACAGTTAAAAAAGTTTTTAAAACACATTTGTTTAGACTTCATCTAGAGTAATCACTTCTTTGACAAATTGTTAGGCCCTCACTCTTCCATGCCTTTGGTTTCTCATAACTCCTCTCTTTAAGATTTAGTTCAATCCATTCCAGTCTTTAGTTCAATTCATTTCAGCCTCTCTCACCATATGTATTTCTATTCTCAAGTCTGTCTTATTTTCAAGTCTCTCATTCGTATTTATGTAGGAAAATGCCTCTTTTTGCACAATCATCCCCATGTATTTGGACTGATGCTGCTGGTTCTTTGACTGTGCACTGGATCTCTGATAAGCAGGCCCCAGAGATGTGGTTCGCCCCTAAAACATTTTGAAATTGGCTTTACTCCTAATGTGCATATTTACCTTATCTATAACTCCATAGTATATAGTACAAAGTGTACCCAGAGCCTGAAAGTTAAATGTTATTAATGGACCACAGCACACATTGTGCCACCACTAGACTGACAGTTCAGAACACGACTCACGGCCTACTACTGTAGCCTGCATGTGCAGTTTTAAAACTGCATATTTAACCTGTCAAAATATCCCCTTTTAACAGGACTAAACCCTCCTTTGAAATATTATTAAGTCACCTATAAGTAAGGCTTAGTGCCCAATAGGGCAGGATGCATGGTATTTAAAGGTAGGACATGTAAAAGTTTGGATTGACAGTGACTTCAGTGACAAAGCCCCAAAACCTATTTTCACTGTAGCTGGGTTTGCTGTTATATTGGATAGCACTGGGGTATTATATCAATATAAACAATGCTGGGAAACCTGCTAAAATATTCATTCTTGAACTTTGTAAAGTATTTATTACAAATCCAATTAATTAGTAATGTTTAATTTATACTAAATATTTTCAAAAGGTACCTTAATAAAGTCACCTTATACCCACCTAAAGCCTCTAGAAGCCCATTAGCATGAGCTTCTAAATGCCACCCGGATGCTGAATGGCACCTTGATGAAGTATGATCTTGCTCCCAGGTCTGAGACAAAGGCCTTGGGTGTAGGGAGGGCGTTCTGGTTCTGTTTTTTCCGGCTGTGTGGCACTGAGGTGCGCTGGGTGCGGAGCAGAGCATGTGAAGCAGTGAAGGTGGGAAGGAAGGAAGCAGCAAGGAGGTAGTATCATGGAGACGGCCGGAAGTGGTGTGGAAGACCTTAGGAGAGGTCGTAGCGGATTGCAAAGTGTGGCTGCGATGACTGTTGGACACCGAGGAGAGGAGGTGCACAGCCTCCTTCCCCTCGTATCTCTCCTGCTGTGCTCTCAGCTTGCCGTTCCCGCTCCCTCTGCTCCAGACTAGCACTAACTCTGCTGTCTGTAGCGACTTGGTCGCAAACACCAACAAGGACATGACCATGCAAGAAATGTGTTTCCCGGTGTCTTGCAGCTTCTGGTCCCTTGCCCCTAGTTTTAATTCCAAGACTGTGTGATGAGGGAGGCACTACAGGGCAGGGCGGGAACTGAGTAGAGCATACCTGGGGAGTCTTGTGGAGTGGGCATAGTAGACTGTAGGTGTCTGTAGGTGAGCTGTTTCCCAGAAAGCAGCTTGTTCCCTGGCTCCCAGATCCTGCTCTGGCTCTTTTCTCCCAGTCTACTAGTCTTCCGGGCTACTGACCCCTATTTTAAAGGATCTCAGAGTAGGAGCCGCATGGGGTATACTTTTTAGGAGCTAGGAGAAGTAGCTAAGGAGTGCATAGGAGGTGCATGTGAGTCCCTAGGGCTTTGGTTATCTCCCAGCAGGGGCAGAAGTGGCCAGTGTTAGGCCAGTGAAGCTTGCTCCTTCTGGGGAGGGGCCGTATGCCACACTCCACCTTCAGTTGCCGTATTCCCAAAAATATTTGGAGCCTATCATTGTTGCCTTGTTGTTGTATGGGGACCTTGCCTTGTCTTTTGCCCAGCTGTAGCTCCATCCTCCTGTTTTTATCTCCTATCAAGTAGAGGTGGGGCCAAAAAACTGGAAAGGATTGGCGTCGGATGTCCTCACAAAAAACCTTGGAAAGCCAGGGCCCAGGCTTTGACCGGGACTGTGCACAAGGAGTACAAGGACCTCAAGAAAATTACGTTCTGGTTGTGTGATTTCCTCCTCACCAAGACAATCTCACAAAGTAAGGAGATCGCTCAGTAGTACCAAAATACTAGAGCAACATCCTTATAAATCATATCCACCAATTACCTGAATCTTCTGAAAGATGTCCCAGATTGCACCTGAGGTGACAGCAGTGATCCAGTTACGCTCTCTATCACGGTCTATGTCAGCCCTAAGGGGGGGTATTTTCATCTCTTGTGGGCAGCACTCAAACAAATGGGGTGCCTAAGAAGGCCTAGTCCTGCAGTCTGCTGCTGCGCCTTCTTCTCAGAATACGATGCTCCTGTAGTTTTTTGAGAAATGCTCTATAATTCCCCGGATAGGTTGCATAAAGACTGTTTTTCAGCTGTCACACCAGACCAGGGAGATACCCTTAAGGGGTTCAGTGAGGGTGGTGCTTTTGGGAGTTGAATTTAGTACAATTGGTTGGATGGTGATATATACAGAATTAAGAGCTGGGGAAGATTTTACACTCACAGATATTGATATTGAAGTTCAATCATGGGGTTGGGGAGCCCCTTTGGATTGGGTTGCAAAGAGTGATCCTTCAATGATTAGATCGAATGAAAGGAGTTTTCTAAATTTAAGTTCTTCTCCCCAGCGTCTTTCTATGCCCCCCTTGTATTGTAGCTCAAGTCATTTGATCGGTTCTTCTTCTCAATCAGTTCACAATTTATTTCTCTCAGGCATACAGCCTTAGATTGGAAATAACTGTGATGGTGTACCCTCTGAATATCTTTATTGTATTGAAAAGATTTTATATTCCATGTTGTCTCTATTAGAGAAATCTGTGTCTAGTTCTGATCATATACTGGAAATTATGTCTGTAATTTTGTATGGGGTGCAGAATGTAAATAAGTCTGTAAATAATATTGGTTCTCTTAAGCCAATTCTACTATGAAATGATCTGTGAACCATAGTCTCCCTATGGCTGGTCCACTTGGAGGGCAGAGAGATGCTTTTGATCAAGCGGCTTACCTCTCTATCTGCAGTCTCCCCCAGAACCTGTGTTCAATCTTGAAAAGGAAGAGTTTTGCTTAAATACCTCGTTTGGGGACTTAGATATAGGTCCCACTTTAGGAAATCCAAAATTGAAAATATTCCCTTTATTCAAAAACGGTGCATTGGAAAAGTTGAGAATCCCAGTGTACCTGTATCAAAGACAGGTAGGGGAGGGGAGGCATCTGGAAGCTGTCAATTCCTAGTACCCCCCTTGCTCCATATTTTATTTCTAATTTATTTGGGCAGGTGATTTCAAGGAATGGGTCAGCCCTATAGGAAATCAAAAGGGAAAGAATAAAAAAGGAAACATAAAAAAAATCAGAATATTCCCCAAACATAAAGCTACAAGATTGCACTTTCCAAGGATTTTTTGACAGGCAGTGTGATACACAGAGAATGAGGAAGGAGGAAGAATTCTGATGAGGGTGTTTATAATGTGGTCCCGACATCACACATGGCTTCAGTAGGCAAGGCAATTTGACGCTTCCATCCCCTCTGGAAGTTCATTTCCCCTTACTCAATGATTTGGCTGGCCCCTCGGGAGGAGAATGGGAGGTGAGGTCCCTTCAAGGTGGGCCTTAAAAAGGTCCATAAGGGGTTCAATTATTTGTTTAAGAGAAATCGAATCGAGGGTGCTCCTCCTGATGCTCTTGTCCCGCAGTTTTTTGGTGGAGCAAAAGCCTATAGTTACAGGTATTGGGTTCCATTATGGATCCCCCGAGGGATGCGATAAACAAAACCAGCAAGATGCAGAATATTTCATCCTTCATCCTGGACTTCACTAGGTTATTTGAAAAGGAATCCTCTCCAGTAAATAAAGGTTTAATTCTTAGCTTTTTCTCTTAGATTGAGGCCTTAAAGTTGATATCCAGAGGGGACATCTTAAATGTGAAGATTTATTCATCCAATACATTTCCTCACTCTAGGATCACCTTCGGCTCCCTGATTGTTGCAAATTTGGTTTTGCAGAATTGTGAGCAATTCCTTAAGTGAACGATTGATGTCACACCTGTTATAGAATATTGGTAATCCCCCTGCATTCTGTAACTCAGTACCTGAATGGTCTAAGGGCCTTGAAATCATTGGTGTTGGTGCTGGTGTGTCCTGAATACGATTTTTTACCTGGTAACCCCAAAGATTTTGTGGTCTCTTTAGGCCAAATGGAATGAATAATAAACCAGGTGTCGGACCTGGGAGCTCATCCTCAGGTTCCTGGTAACTTGGCCCAGTGGAGCTGGGTCATGGGTGCTTTGAACACCATCCGACTCCCAGTGGAAAGTAGTGACCCTTTGAGGTAATATGGGTGGGCTACTCCTGTCATGGAATATGGGCTAAAACGAGAAGAAATTGAATTTTTTGAAATCTCTGAACCCTTTATTTATGTGTTTCCAAGAAACTTGGGCCTGTAAAGGGTTCGATTGCAGTGGGTTCTTTGTTTTTTTTTCAGTTATGCTAAGCGTTCTGAAAGAGGCCACGCTAGTGTGGGGTGTGGCCATTTGCTTAGGAATTCGATTAATTGGAACCAGATGGTCATCCATCAAATATGTGCCTTTGCTTGAAGTTGGCATGTTTTGGAGATAAAGGTTGTCCATCTTTCTTGCTTTTCAAAAATATGTATATGCCACCTGGGAGACATTTTGATCATTTGGTGGATGTTTTTTTTCATTCAGTTATGATATGGCTATTAGGGAAGAGTGTCCCTATGTAATAATCATGGGAGACTTAAATGCCAAAGTCTCTAATTCTGCCTCTAAAATTTACGCTAACCCTATTAAGAACCGATAAACGAGGGTTCTCCTTCCTCGAGATTCGTAGAAGACTGGACTCAATCATATTAATTGGAAGAGTGCCCACAGGCAAAGCTGCTCTTTTTACATTTCATTCCCTTATACCCACAGTCTTTTAGACTATGTAGATGTTTCCTATCAAATGTTTGGCGTCTGTGAACATTTGTTTTGTTTACCTGTCGGTAATGAGTGTCAATAGTAGAGTGGGCATGTCAGTGGCTTTTAATTTACATGTATTGGAACCGGGGAATTTCTGTTTGGGCATGGCCACTTTCAACAAATCAAATGGTTGCCCCTTTTGAACATAGAACAATATGGCCGCAGTCAGCTTGAAAATTAAAGGGGTTATACAGACCAGTTCGGATATGTTCCTGACAACCCAATTCAGTTTTTTGAGGCCCAAACAGAAGAGATTCATAAATTTAGTTCTTGTTCTGCTGGCCCTCCTTGGTCTAAACAGGGCATATCCCCTTTGAGAACATTAAACCAAGAAATAAATTGATTAATATGAACACAGCATTTGCAGTTTTCCATGGGTCACCAGCAGGAAATTAAACAAGTAAAATGAGTAAAAAGCCGCTGTAAACTTGATGAAAGGAGAAGGGATTACAATTCTAAGTAGATCGGTTTGAGAGAGGCTGCAAGGGCTAAAGATTCCAGGAAGTACTGAGTCTGATTGCGGAGTATTGCGATTCAAGGCAGAAGGCTCAGCCTATCCCGATTTCCAAAAAGGACTGGGTGGATTATTTCTCCCTATTGTATGCAAAAAATAGACCAGTAGTTTCCATGACGCTTTGTGCAGATGAGGCCTCTCTCTTGGTATATGGTATTCCTTCAGGGTAGGAAATAATGGGGTTTATAAAGAATGCTAGAACATCATGTGCACAGACCCCTGATGGAATTCCCATTTTTATAATCAAAAAGTAGGCTCTTGCCTGGGAAACCTTTCTAGTCCCATTGTTTAATTATTGTTTTGGAACAGGGAAAATTCCCCATTATTGGAAGGGAAGTTTTGTAGTCCCTCTATATAAAAAGGGCCATAAAACATCTCCATCTAGTTTCAGACAGATTACTTTGCTGGACACCACTGGCAAATTATTTGCAAACAGCATTTTTTGCCATTCATACCAATTGGCTCAGGATCAGAATATCATACCCCCAGAGCAAGCTTCAGAAAAAATCATAGCACCTCAGATAACATTGTAGTCCTCCAGACTATCGAAGAGAAATATGTCTGACTTTGGGGTATGCCAATTAATACAGCATTTATCTTTACATATAGCTTATATATCTGGTGTGAGAGGAGATGCTCCCAGAATTGGAACAATATATGTTGCCTCTCTATTATACGCTGATACTATGGCGATGTTTGATTTAACACAAATTGGCTTGCAATGCCGTTTGAAGGCCCTTGCTAAATATACAAAAGCCTACTTCCTGAAAATCAATATTGCCAAAAGTAAGATCTTGATATTTTTTAAGAATGGGTTCTGAATAAAGAGGTGTTGGGTTCTGAAAAACTTCAAATAGTTCATTCTTATCTATATCTTGGAAAGGTCTTTTCAAAAACTGGGCAGAATACAGACAATATAAAACTCTGTGCAAGCAGGGATTTTTCCCAGGCTAGTGTACTGCACAGATTCTTTAGAATCTGTGGGAGACGTCATTTTGGGCATTTTTTGTGAGCATTTGGAGTTAAAATTCCTCTCTACTTGTCCTATGCCTCTGAGGTGTTGGATACAAGCTTTTGGCTTTCCTTTGATATGATCAAAGGTTGAATTTGGTGTCAAATTTGTAATTTAAATTATTTGACTGCCCCCATGCTTTGCGTCTTGAATATGGCTTAGTCTTTCATATATCTCATCACTGGCAACGATTTTGAGGTGGGGCAATTCTCTTCTCTGGGGGGATGAGAGAACTCTTAGGGCAGCATTGATAGTCAAAATAATCATTAGGCTGAAAGAACAGTTAACATTTTTTAGGTCCTTTCAGCGAACAAATGATGCATTTGGGCTTAGCCTGAACATCGATTCATCCATGTTAAAGCCCGCTTTGAAAGTGTATATAAAAAGTTCTATGTCCACTACTAGCTCGGCTACAGATATTGCCTAAGTCAGCCCAAATTGCACAATGAGGTCATCTGTGGGAGTGCGTGGCGGAACAAACCACAGTCTTATTTAACTTAGAACTTACCTCATGAGGTCAGAAGGCTGATGGCCTTGTTGAGACTGCATTTACTGCTCTTAAGAGAAATTACTGGTATTTGGGACAAAATACCAAAAAGGAGAGAATTTGTGAGATGTGTTACCTACAAATACAAGATATTAATCGTGGGCTATTTGTGTGGCTGGAGTTGCAAAAGGCTAGGTGCTATTTTTACAGCGTTTACTACCTAGATTTAACATTCACTCTACCTTTGAGGCCCATTCATTTATTGTGCCCCCCCCAATTAAATGATTTGTAACAGGATGTATCTATTTTTAAAACTTTTCTGAATGTTTATTTGGAATATTTAATATATCTTATGTAGTAATATTTCTACTTCTTCTCATTTAGGTATATGTGCATTGTAATATTTCTGAGGTATGTCCTTTTTCTAATTGCACTTTGTACATTGCACTCTGAACTTTGCTGTTTCATAAGACTGTTTTATTCTCCCCTGTATTATGCCTAGTATGTATGATACAATATTTTTAGGAGGTATTTTTATATATACAAAAATTATTTATCAGAGAAAATTAAAAAGAAAATTTGATTTATCTGTAGTATATGATAATGTGGACATCCATAGGAGTTCCATATCATAAAAAAATAGAGTGTAGGGAGGTGTTCTGTTACCCTGACAAGCACATGCCAAGGAACTTAATTAAATTCAAAATGTCCTATCCAGTCCTATCGTGTCACAAGCAAATGTAGCTAACATCTTGGCCTGCCTCCTCTTTTGTTTTTCTAGCCAGCTAGGCGTCAATTTCAGTGGGAGAGGAGCAGCTGCCAGAAGCAGTTTTGACAGACCATTGTGGGCACCGGAGCGCTGCACAGGGCAAAAAAGGTCAGGCATCTTTGTTTTAGGTAGAGGGGGGCATTATGGGATTGTTTACAGTAGGGCACACAAGAACTGCTGCACAAGTGCCTAGGGTTACCACTAGGAACCTTTTCCTATTGCTTAAAGAGGGACCAGGAGTCACTTCGACACACAGGCTAGTGCAAGGCATAATACATGTGGCAGCCCGGGCAACATCTTTAGAAAACTCCTGGACCTGTGAAAGGCAGAAGAAGGACTGCACCTGCTGTTGAGACCTGCAAGGAAACTCTAAGGGTGGACCTGCACCCACTTTTACCCAGGACTAAGAAGTAGGCTGCAAATGTCAGTTGTCTTACCTCCTGTTAAACTGCAGGGACACAAAAGCTACAAGAAGACCAATTTAATGCAAGGCCAGCTGACTAGTTTCTACAGAAATTGACCTGGACACTGCTGGTGGCTTCCCCTGGGATGAGTCCTTAACTTCTCTTGCTGTTTCCGAGGTCCTTGAGCCCTTGGCTGGTATCAGAGTGTACTACTCTTCCGTAACCCTAAAATGATTTGGCAACTTTTCTGCAAGAGAACCGATGTAAGACAGAGGCCTACCTGCCAGCTGATTTACTGAGGGAGCTTGGTCGGTGGGATTGGACTTCCCACAGCTCTTGTTGCATTCTTCACAGGGACCGACTTAGAAGCTCCAATCCACAACGTCAACTCTTCGCAGGCCTCAGCCTGTAGTCTTGCCCCATTGAGGCAATCCCTTTTCCAGAGAAGCATTAAAGACTGGCCTGCGATGACTTCATCTAAACCAACACCGGTTTACACCCGATCAACTTTGAGGGCAATTTAACGTGAATTGAGAATTTCCACGTGGAGATTTCTACTTTCATCGATGACCCAATCAGAATCATTCACTCCAGCAACCCATCACTATTGAGTCCGGCTGTAGCTTCAGCTTGCTCATTTGAGGCTGATGGACCCATCCATGACCTGTGTGTCTAAGAAAAGAAGGTAAATTCCTTTCAGTGTGTGTGCGTGTGAAAAATGTACATCCACCAGACATCAGGCAGTTCTCATGTACCTGTTTACCATTCACCAGCATGTACTACAGCATTTTTGGTACACATAAACCTGTATCTCAAGCTACCTCACAAAACTGTGTTTGCATCAGTGACATTTTAGGCCATATTGCACACCTTTCTCCTCAAAGAGAGCATGTAGATGTAATGGTACTGTTGGCCACTTCGACTGTGGGTGCTAAAAGGTTGCTTAGGGTGAGCAAGTTTTTGTTTCCTTTGAACCTTCTCCTTTCTTACACATTGTATGACCCAATAATGCCTGAAATGTCTTGCTTCCAAGAGGTGGAGCAGAATTGCTTTTACACACAGAGAGCAGCTCTTATGTGGAAAAGCAATGCTGGCTCCCTTAAGATGCTAGGAGCCCGCAGGGACTGTGGGGGCCTTGAGGCTACTCTAACTGTCCCCAACCTTTAAAATCTGGGTGCCTTGGGGCGACAAGGCATCCACACTACACTCCAGTCCCCTGGGCCGAAATCAGCCCAGAAGGGGGGGGCCTGCACGGCCCCCTCCTTTTCACTGGGATGGGGTCCCCAGGTCTGAAATGAGACTGGGGAGGGGGGTTGAGCAGCCTTCCTACTCATTTCATAAAGGACTGGTCCAGGGAATGAGGTCAATGGGGAAAGGGGCCACATGCCCCTTCCCTGAAAATAGAACAAAAGAAATAAAAAAAAGTAGGCAACTAGCCAGAGGCCCTACCTCCCTTCTCCACCACTTTGCAAATGCGCATCGTGGCACGCTGCTGGTTGGTGAAATAATTCCATTAAGTCCTGAGGGCCTCAGTACTAAAGTGGACGTCTTCCCCCAACCAGTAGTGCAGCAGGAGGCACGTTTGCAGAATGGTGGATATAGGGGGCATGTCCTCCGAAGTCCTCTCAGCAACAAGGCTGTGTGGGACTTACTGGAGGTATCTGGAGGGCTAGTTGGCCCCTAATAACCATTAAGAGTCAAGGGCGCTTCATCCCCCAACTAGTAGTGCACCAGGAGGCACATTTGGAGAGTGGTGGAGAAAGGGAGCATGGCCATGAAAACCTCTCTGCAATCCTGCTGTGTGAGACTTACTGAAGGTAACAGGAAGGGAAGATGGCCCCCAAGGACCCTCAAAAACCCAGGGGGACTTCATCCCCCAACTAGCAGTGGGCCAGGACGTGCATTTGCAGAGTGGTGGAGAAAGGAGGTGTGACCTCTGACAACCACTTAGCAATCATAAGTCTGAGACTTACTGGAGTTATTAGGAGGGGTAGGTGGCCCCCATGGATGTGCATGGGGAACAACTACCCCTCCTGTTACCTCCAATAAGTTCCCTACAGTGAGATTCCAAAGAGGTCTTTGGAGTCCAAGCCCCCTTTCTGCAGCCCTCGGCAAATGTGTCTCCTGGCACACTACTGGTTGCGGAATGAAGACCTCTTGTATGGTGAGGGATCCTCCTGGTACATTCTGTTAGTTACTCAGCTTGATTTCTGAGAACTGGTCAAAAGCCCCTCCTCCTTTCTCCACCACTCTGCAAATGCCATTACAGTGGCGGCTTTCTGAGGAAGTGCTGTGGGCTGGTGGGTGGGGCAGGGTGGGGGTGGTGGACTCGGACATACGGCGGACAAATTGGCGATGCAATGTTTGTCGTATGTCCGAGTCCACTATCCCCACCCTGCCCCTCCCCCACTCCGCTGCCCTGCAGCACTCCCTCGGCGAGCCGCCACTGTGCCATTACTACGCAAAAATCATAGAAATTCACTGAAAAAACAAGGGTGACAACGACGGTTTAGTTAGATAAAGGAAAAATGAAAACCTTAGAAATGTACTGAAAAAACTAAAATTACAGGGACGTTATAGTTAGGCTCAGGTTTCACTCTTACAAAACCAGTGTAATTCAGCTGTTAACTATAACTCATGCCCCAGTGATGCACTGCTAATGACCTCACATAGTACATCACTCTTGATATGGTCATTGACATCACTGATGGCATCTCAAACGACATCACTGATGATATCATCAACAAAATGCCTAACTGACCCACTCACACCCCATAGAATCTTTAATGCACCTAATCCAACACAACAATTCATAAACTCATCCCAATACTTACAGGCCTACTCACTGATTCATAGATCTACACACAAATCCACTCACTCACCCATATAGTCACTCATTTACCACTCACTCATTAATAAAGCCACTGACATATCTACTCATACACTCATATAGGCACTCACACAACCAATCACTCACCAATACAGCCAATCACGCAGCCACTTACTCACCCATACAGTTACATAAATATACACTTACTTACTTATCCAGATACTGATACATACTCACTCACCTCTACAGTCAGTGACACAAGCACACACTCACCCATACAGCCACTCTAATATTCACTCACTCACTCAGTCACTAATGTGCCCTATCACTCACCTATACTGCCTTTCACATACCCAGTTACTCACCCACATACCACAGACACATCCGATTGCTCACCTACACTGCCATACAAACACTCAGTCACCCACACAGCCCTTCTCAGATGCACTCATGAACCCTTACAGCCAGAGATTCACCCACTTACTCATCCATGCAGGTAGTCACACACCCCCTTATCCACCTATACAGACACTCATACACCCATATAGATTCTCAGACAACCAACTCCCATAGAGCCACTCATGTACCCACTAACCAACACATACAACCACTTTGACGCAAACCGACAGAGTGATACAGACATTCACACAACCTAGTCACTCACCCATACATTCATTGAAACACCTAATCACTCACTTATGCAGTCTGTCATGCACCCACTGAATCATACATACAGACACTCATACACCCAAAAAATCACCAATACACCTTGGTATATATATTTAATACTCATAAACTTTTAAAAAACACAGAGGCAATGGATGATGCAATCAGTGAAGTCATTTGAGATGTCATGAGTGATGTCATAAGTGATGTCATTGTCCATGTCATGAGTGATGTAATATATGAGGTCATAAGCAGTTCATTGCTCAGCTAACTATAACTGCTGAATTTCATAGATGTATATATATATATATATATTACCTACTGGCAGTCGCCAGTAGGTAGTTATAGTTAGGACCTATTTTCCATAGGAAATCCGCAACATTCTATTTGGAATAACGTTGGCGCCGATTGATGAATCTTCACAAAATTTTCCAAACTTTTGGCCAGCTCTGGTCTGCTCCTATCCTGACAATTTCACTGTGATTCATCAAGCGGGGGCCGAGAAAAAAGGGTGGTCCCAAAACACGTTTTCCCCATGCATTTTCCCATAGGACCTTTTGACGCAGCTACAGCCCAAACTGCTGAACGGAATTACACCAAATTTGGCAAAGAGGTAGCCCTCAGTTCAGACTCGTGCCTTTTGCTTAAATGGTGTAAATCCATTCAGTAGTTCCTGAGAAAATTAGAGTTAAAAAGATAGATATATCTGGGAGGTAACCACACATCTCATTGTGAGATCTGATTGGCTGTCAGTACTTCATCCAAGAAGTGTTGGCAGCCATCTTGGGACCAATATACATGATAGCACCTCATTAAAAAGCATTGCAGTTAATAGAAGGTTTTAAGACTTTAGTTACATTATAAATCATTTGTTGATGGTACCATACTCATTTTAGGAATTGTGATGTGTTCTAAGGTGATTTTACCATGTGAAAAAGCCTTCTGCTGTGATATCATGAATCATGTTTGAGAGAAAGCTATTTTCTCATGCTTTTTCCACAGAGGTTTGGAAGGTGATCTATAAGCTAAACTGAGAGCATATTTTCTGTAAATTCACATTATCTTTCTCAGTCATGTGAGAATGAAGTCTGACATTCTCAGTAAAACATGTACATCCAACAAGGGCAGAGACTGTCAGTTGATTCCTTTGTGTTCTACTGCAGCTTCCCAGAGTGTTCTAAAGAACAACTAGAGCGCTAACAGTCCTACTTATGACAAACGTATTGCACACCTGAAGCTATCTTGATTGGAATAAAGTGGTAACTCTCAAAACATTTAATTTAAAATGGAACAAAATGAGGGGGTTCATTTTGCCATAGAAAGTATGATTAGTGCTGCAGAAAGAAAAATTATGGCACATTTTGAGTGACTTCTCAAATCCTCTTCTATTTCATTAAAAAATTCTGACATGCAGACTGAAACATGCACTTTCAATACCAGCAGCAGACTTCTCTGGTGAGCAGTAGCTTTCCTACAGTGATCTAATAAGCAACTAGAGTGC
Organism: Triturus cristatus; assembly: GCF_964204655.1. Classification (NCBI taxonomy): domain Eukaryota; kingdom Metazoa; phylum Chordata; class Amphibia; order Caudata; family Salamandridae; genus Triturus; species Triturus cristatus. The sequence goes on along the minus strand of NC_140591.1, from coordinate 1,047,223,272 downwards.
TAACATTCTGAACTTATGGCAAATGTGTGACACATCTGAATTAGGCCTGGGCAAAAATTCCGTTCCGCTGGCGGAAATTGCGATAATTTGGCATTTTCACGTTCCTCGGAAAGCGCGATAATGTCCAAATTTCCGCAATCCGCATCTTACCGGTAATTTTTTTCTTGCTCGCGCTGTAAAAAAAATACATTCTTGTGTGCGCGCGATCGCCTTACCTGAATCCCCGCGTTCGCCGACAAGTTTTCCCGACCCGGTCGCGTTCTCCACGAGATGTTGGATTGTTGGTAGCCATTTTGCACTGTCTCGCGACAGTTCGCGCCCGCATTAACATAATTTGTTGCACGATCACGTCATTTGTCACGCGATCACGTCTTTCTTCTCGCGATCATGCACCACGAGAGTATGAGAAGATTGAGATCTCGAACACGTCATTCTCCACCGCGAGCGAGAGCGTGAGGACGCGGGCACGTCTAATCGAACGCGAAAACGAGAAAGAGACCCCGAACACGTCATATCCAATGCGACAGGGAGCGAGAGAATGCGATCAAGTCATTTTGGACACGCCATCGACATCCGGCGAAAGTAATGTGAAGCTCGAGAACTCGAACATGTAAAATTTTCAATTTGGAGAAGAATATCAGCTCTAGCAGCATAAAACCTTCTGCAAATGATGATTTTGGATGAAAACAACTCCTCAGATTGACATTAGGCTGTCCTTGTTTGTGCAAGGAGTCCTTTTTTAAAAAGGTGGGGAGAAGGAGGAAGTGCCACAGAATCTCCAACTTCCTGTTCTTTTCCGGCAGGCTCCTCCCAGTGCTTTGTCCATCTCCTGCTCATTCTGCCTTTGGATTTTGAGCTGGAAAGATCACTCTTTGTGTCTGCTGCATCATTGCAATTGGATTTGAGGATTTTGTAATTGGATATTTTACAAGTAAGTGGTTGTTGTGTCTGTTTGATTGGGGGCATTGCAGTTGTTGTAACTACAATTTAATTTTGGTAACTATCATCATTCCTTTTTTTTTTAAATGTTGTGGGTAATAGTAGTCAGTAGTAGGCCCGAGCTAGTCATGGCCTCATGGGTGTGTGCATGATGAAGCAACTGTTCCTTTGGTGTTTTTTGAATGTATTTCATTTTCAAGCATCATTTAGGGCCTGGATGGCATTGGATTTAGTTGGGAAATGTGTTTTTTTGGGGTGGGCTTTCTGTTGTTGGGCCTGGCCTTGTGGCTAGTGGCCATTTAGAAGCCTAGGCCTGCAAGCTTGCCTGGCCTTGTCTGCCAACAGGCCTGCTTTCATCCAGTAGGATCAGAGCAGGTATCCACAGCTTTATTAATCAAGTGTTTTCTGTGTGGTCTGTTGAATTTAGACATCATTTAGGGCATGGATGGCATTGGATTGAGTTGGGGAAGTGTGTTTTTTTGGGGTGGGCTTTCTGATGTTGTTGGGCCTGGACATGTGGCTGGTGGCCATTTTGAAGCCTAGGCCTGCAAGCTTGCCTGGCCTTGTCTGCCAACAGGCCTGCTTTCATCCAGTAGTATCAGAGCAGGTAGCCACAGATTTATTAATCAAGTGTTTTCTGTGTGGTCTGTTGAATTTAGATATCATTTAGGGCATGGATGGCATTGGATTGAGTTGGGGAAGTGTGTTTTTTTGGGGTGGGCTTTCTGATGTTGTTGGGCCTGGCCATGTGGCTGGTGGCCATTTTGAAGCCTAGGCCTGCAAGCTTGCCTGGCCTTGTCTGCCAACAGGCCTGCTTTCACCCAGTTGGATCAGAGCAGGTAGCCACAGCTTTATTAATCAAGTGTTTTGTTTTGTGTGGTCTGTTGAATTTAGACATCATTTAGGGCATGGATGGCATTGAGTTGGGGAAGTGTGTTTTTCTGTGGTGGGCTTTCTGATGTGTTTGGGCCTGGCCATGTGGCTGGTGGCCATTTTGAAGCCTAGGCCTGCAAGCTTGCCTGGCCTTGTCTGCCAACAGGCCTGCTTTAATCCAGTAGGATCAGAGCAGGTAGCCACAGCTTTATTAATCAAGTGTTTTCTGTGTGGTCTGTTGAATTTAGACCTCATTTAGGGCATAAATGGCATTGGATTGAGTTGGGCAAGTGTGTTTTTTTTGTGGTGGGCTTTCTGAAGTTGTTGGGCCTGGCAATGTGGCTGGTGGCCATTTTGAAGCCTTGGCCTGCAAGTTTGCCTGGCCTTGTCTGCCAACAGGCCTGCTTTCATCCAGCAGGATCAGAGCAGGTAGCCACAGCTTTATTAATCAAGTGTTGTCTGTGTTGTCTGTTGAATTTAGACATCGTTTAGGGCATGGATGGCATTGGATTGAGTTGGGGAAGTGTGTTTTTTTGGGTGGGCTTTCTGATGTTGTTGGGCCTGGCCATGTGGCTGGTGGCCATTTTGAAGCCTAGGCCTGCAAGTTTGCCTGGCATTGTCTGCCAACAGGCCTGCTATCATCCAGTAGGATCAGAGTAGGTAGCCACAGCTTTATTAATCAAGTGTTTTGTTTTGTGTGGTCTGTTGAATTTAGACATCATTTAGGGCATGGATGGCATTGAGTTGGGGAAGTGTGTTTTTTTTTGTGGTGGGCTTTCTGATGTTGTTGGGCCTGGCCATGTGGCTGGTGGCCATTTTGAAGCCTAGGCCTGCAAGTTTGCCTGGCCTTGTCTCCCAACAGGCCTGCTTTCATCCAGTAGGATCAGAGCAGGTAGCCACAGCTTTATTAATCAAGTGTTTTCTGTGTGGTGGTCTGTTGAATTTAGACATCATTTAGGGAATGGATGGCATTGGATTGAGTTGGGGAAGTGTGTTTTTTTGGGGTGGGCTTTCTGATGTTGATTGTCTTAAAGACATGTTATTGTTGTGTGTGTCTGGTGTGTGTTGGTGTGCAATGCATGCACCCTGCAGCAGACCTTTTTGGGGCCTGTGAATGTTCGTATTTGCATTTTGTTGCATTAAAAAGGCAGAGCAGTGTGCTTTAGCATGCATCCTTTACCTGGCTTTTATAGGCCTTTTGTCAGCTCCTGGTGTTTCCCAGGCCCCCTGCTTGTTTGTGATTTGTGAGTGTCCATGTGGCTGGTGGCCTTTTTTGTGTTGGGACTTATTACTGTCCTGCTTTTGCCATATGGGCCTGCATGGTTTTCCTATTGGCTTACTGCTTCCATCCATCCACCCCCTTTGCCAGCAGCAGCTCTATGGATGCTGAGATGCTCAAATAATTTAATGGCAAATAGGGTCCACCCCACTTCCTTTACATTTTTATTTTGTTGGTTCTTATTAACTTTCTTATCCTTCCTGAGAGTGTAGTGTGTGACTGTACACAGTAGTATAACATAGCCCTTGTCGAAAAAAAGTCCTAAATGGCTAGACTATCTTTTGTTTGCACTAGTACAGTACTAAGTAACTGAACCACAATGACAAATGCAACATTTCGCTGATGTTCTTCTCCTGGCTTATTTGCTTTTAGGTGCACAAAAAGCCAGAGGAGGAGGTGTCATCAGCATCACCCAGCTACCCGTTGTACTGCCAGCCAGACAGAAGTCCTGCTGCGCATCACGTCCACGTGTGACCAGAACTTGTTGTGCATCTGCATCCTGCCTGACATCTGAAGAAGATGGCCCCAAAGAAGGTACCAGGTCCAGTACCAAGAAAGTTGCCGGTGAGAAGAAGGAACAGAAAAAGGAAGTGCCATTAATCACGACTGGTGGTGTGCCGGCCAATGGTTTTTTTGGCACCAAAAAAGTTACGCCTGCAGCAGCGTTGTCCGGGAACCAAGCTGGGAGCAGCACCTCAGCAGCACCAGTGGTCCAACCCCACCAACCTAGGCCCAAGGGCTTTAGTGTCGCAGAGGTAGCCAGTCTACTAACGAGCAGCGATGTTGAAATGTCATTATCGCAAAGCCGTACACAATCAACGCAGGCGCAAACTCAGCAGATAAGTGTGCAGCCGCAACAAGAACAGCAGCAGCCGCAACAAGAACAACAGCAGCCGCAACAAGAACAGCAGCGGCCGCAACAAGAACAGCAGCAGCCGCAACAAGAACAGCAGCAGCTGCAACAGCCCACCATAGTAGTTGTTGCTCCTGACGTAGGGGCATTTCAGGAAATCGAGCTGCCTGCAGACAAAGTGGAGCAAAGTCAAACCACTGTTTCAGAAGATCTATTGTCTTCCAGACCACCAGCAAGGAAAAGGAGGCTTAGTCCATCATCTTCTTCTTCAAGCCCCGCTTCTGATGATCGTGATGCCACTTGGCACCCACCAGCTCAGTCTGAGAGTGATATATGCCACAAGACAATGCTTCTGAAAAGGAAGGTCCCAGAAAAACTTAGAGTTATGGAGGTAGATGTAGAAGAGGGGGTGATGTTGATGAAGACAAGCCAGTCATCATGCACATTACTCCCGCCCCAAAGGGATTGGAGACTAACATTCTCACCCTATCCAGAAAGGCTGCTACTGAGCGGGATGTAGCATGGATATCACCAACACAGGTTACACCACCACTACCTCCAGCTGCCATATTTTCCAAGGCCCGGCAGGGACCTACATCCAGCTCAACCATCTCAGTAGGTAGTGGTAGTAAAAGTCACAGTCTAGGTGCACAGGGTCACATTTCAAGCACACCCTCCAGTTCATCTGGTATTGAAAGTGGCACATCCAGCAGTGCCAGAAAGTTCTCCTCCCCAGTTTGGGACTTCTTTTCTGTTAGCACCAAGGAGGAGAACGTTGCTATATGCTCAATTTGTCGGCAAGGTGTTCGGTGGGGTAAGCTTGGTACAAACTATGGTACCAGAGGCCAAGCAAGTCATCTCAGAATACACCATACTATCGTGTGGGAGAAGTTAAAAGATAGTAGAAAAACTTAACCCATTGAAGTTGGTCAGGAAGAATCGGGGCGTGATATTATTGCCGTGGAAGGTGAAGAAGAGGGAGGCATTTCTAGCCCTGTCCCCAGTAGTGCAGTGGTACCGCCCACATCCTCCTCAGTAACATCTGAGTGGCACCGCAGTAAGAGCCATACTCAGAGTCAGGCTGAGACACCAAGGCGACCGAGTACCGCAATGAGACAAACTGTGTCGTTGAGCCTAAGTGGGTTAATGAAAACAGCACCACAAAGGAAATTAATCCAGCCTACCATTGAGAGCATGCTTAGGTTGGAGGGGCAGTTCCAACGCAACTACCCAACGGCACGGTTGTACAATGCAAAGCTGGCTAAAATGTTAGCGCTGGACCTTCTTCCTTTTTCGTTTGTGGAAGGGGTGGGTTTCCTTGAATTTGTGTCAGCCATCTGCCCTAAATGGAAGGTTCCCAGCCGGTCCTATTTCGCAAGAATTGCTGTTCCGGCACTAAATCATGATGTGCTGCAATTGGTTGGACAAGCTTTGCAGCAGAGTGCTGTTCACAATATCTACCTGACAACAGACATGTGGACCAGTTGCCAAGCCACAGATTACATGTGCATCACTGCACACTGGGTCTCTTTTTTGGGGGTTAGAGATAAGCTATCTGCACGAGGTGCTGTTGACACAGCTGCAATTTTTAAAGGTACTCGGAAACATGCAACTGTAGCCATGTTCGCCATGGAGAAATCTTATATGGCTGTAAACATTTTGCAAGACTTTCGCAGCAAGGTTTTTGAATGGCCGCGCCCAAGAAGGCTTAGTATTGGTTTTGTTGCCACAGACAATGACAGTAATGTACTTAAGGCCATGGATCTTGGTTCCTATTTCAGGGTTCCGTGTTTGGCGCACTGCATAAACATTATAGTTCAAGACTTTCTGAAAAAAGAACCCATAGTCAGCAACTTACTGGCCATCTGCCGAAGAATATGCACTCATTTCAGCCATTCTTTGAAAGCTCGGAAGCAGCTGAGGATCATCCAATGTGATAATAGGATGCCAGTCAAGGCACTCATCCAGGAGGTGGCAACACGTTGGAACTCAACGTCTTACATGCTTGATCGTCTGTATGAGCAGTACAGGTCACTCCATGAATATGTGTGGAAAAGAGGGGATGCTACTGTTAAAGGCATGAACCTTGAGATGGAGCAATGGAGCCTAATTAAATGCCTGACTGAGATGCTTCGTCCTTTTGAGTAGGCCTGGGCGAAGCACTACGCTACGCTCGCGTAGTTTGCGAAGTTCGCGGTACTTCGCACTACGCGAACTGCACGTAGCACAGTGCGATCACGCGTAGCGTAGTGTTGCGTAGCGCTGCGGTCATTTTTTGCTTGCTCGCGGTCCTCAACGTCAAGTTGGCGACCGCGAGCAAGCAAAATGACATCCTGGCGAGACTTTTTCCTTGTTCGCGATCGCGAGCATGGAAAATAAACCTCCCGGCGAGATTCCCAACGCGAGGAGGTCAGGTTTCTCATTGCGAGGGGTCGCGTATGCTCGCGACCGCTCGCGATGAGAAACTACCAGTTCGCGTTGAGAAAGCTGCCGCTCGAGTAAAAATCTACTCGAGCAGCAGAAAACTACAGCTCGCACTGTGCAAGATGCCATTTTCAATGATTGCACAGTGCCGGTTGCTTGTCCGCACTGTGCAATCATTGAAAACAACATCTTGCACAGTGCGAACATGTTACTACGCAGTTCGCGAAGTGCTACGCGTAGCTCGCGTAGTGCGAACTTCACTTTGCGTAGCTTCGCGAAGTGCTACTTCGCGAACTACGCCCACATGCGAAGTCAGCAAGGAGGATTGTACAATGGGCCAAGCTATCCCATTATTGCAAATGCTAGAGCATCAGCTGAAGAAGGTTTCTGAATCATACAAAGGTGTAGAGGACAAAAGGGAAGCCTATGACTTGGTGGAGAGCTTAGCCCGTCGCTTAGCTGAAAATACAAGGATAGAAAATAAAATGTTGTCATAAGAACATTACATTTGTGCCACAATTCTGGATCCACGTGCAAAATTTGGACTGAAGACGTTCTTTGCTTTTTCAGAGATTGATGTTGCCCGCTACAAAACTTGTATAGCTGAGTTGGAAAACGAACGGCTGCTAATTAAAAGCCCGCAAGATCAACCCACCAGAAGTACTGCAGCAGGGCATGCAGGATGAAGTGCAACTTCGTCGGCTGAGGGCAGTGCGTTGGGATCACAAAAGTCACCATCACTATCGACAACAGCAACAATAACTGGATCATTAGGCCCAGTAGAATTGTTAGATGATTGGTATGTACAGTTAGGCATTAATAAACACAGTGCTGATGCACAGAGAAAAGAGCCCGAAAGCTTACCAGCAGCACCCCTGAACATTGAGCGGATGGTCCAGGCCTATGTGGACGACCTAACAGAGGTGTACATTGATCAAAACCCATTGCAGTATTGGTATAGGAAAAGGTCTGAATGGCTACTGCTCAGCAGGCTGGTAATAAGCTATCTGGCTTGCCCTGTCGCAAGTGTCTCTTCCGAACGTGTTTTCAGTGCTGCTGGTTCCATTGTAACATTGAGCAGGACCAGTCTCTCGCCCAAAAACGTGGAGAGGTTAACAATGATCAAAATGAATCAGCACTTCATACCACCGAATTACACAATACATGAATCAATGGAGGAAGATGAGGACAGCGGCTCAGGTGACGGAAGTAGTGTGTCACATGATTACCTACTACTGGCTGACCCCCCAGAGTTTGAGGACGAGCTATACTTCCCTGACAATTAGGCTTGCACTTACTGTCTTCATCCCTTTTTTCCCCCTTTATTTGTGTGTCTGTCGTTCTGGTTACAAACTTGTGAATCACAACAAATCCATTACCAGCATCTTCTACTCTTCTTATTTAATATACAAGTTTCAGGTGTCTGCAATTTGACAGTACAGTCCTCCGAATCCAGCTCCTCCGCTCCATCATACTGAATCTCCCGCCCAAACCCATTGCCCTCATGAATGATGATTGGATGATGGTAAATAGAAGAAAAAATTAAAACTTTCCTAGTCCCGCCAAAAGAAGTGGAGCATGAACCAGATGACTACTATAGCTATTCTCCTTTCAGAGCCGAGAGAGACTGCCCATTAACTGAAAATAAGATGGAGGCATTTCTAGCCCTGTCCACAGTAGTGCAGTGGTACCGCCCACATCCTCCTCAGTAACATCTGAGTGGCACCGCAGTAAGAGCCATACTCAGAGTCAGGCTGAGACACCAAGGCGACCGAGTACCGCAATGAGACAAACTGTGTCGTTGAGCCTAAGTGGGTTAATTAAAACAGCACCACAAAGGAAATTAATCCAGCCTACCATTGAGAGCATGCTTAGGTTGGAGGGGCAGTTCCAACGCAACTACCCAACGGCACGGTTGTACAATGCGAAGCTGGCTAAATTGTTAGCGCTGGACCTTCTTCCTTTTTCATTTGTGGAAGGGGTGGGTTTCCTTGAATTTGTGTCAGCCATCTGCCCTAAATGGAAGGTTCCCAGCCGGTCCTATTTCGCAAGAACTGCTGTTCCGGCACTACATCATGATGTGCTGGAATTGGTTGGACAAGCTTTGCAGCAGAGTGCTGTTCACAAAATCTACCTGACAACAGACATGTGGACCAGTTGCCAAGCCACAGATTACATGTGCATCACTGCACACTGGGTCTCTTTTTTGGGGGTTAGAGATAAGCTATCTGCACGAGGTGCTGTTGACACAGCTGCAATTTTTAAAGGTACTCGGAAACATGCAACTGTAGCCATGTTCGCCATGGAGAAATCTCATATGGCTGTAAACATTTTGCAAGACTTTCGCAGCAAGGTTTTTGAATGGCCGCGCCCAAGAAGGCTTAGTATTGGTTTTGTTGCCACAGACAATGGCAGTAATGTACTTAAGGCCATGGATCTTGGTTCCTATTTCAGGGTTCCATGTTTGGCGCACTGCATAAACATTATAGTTCAAGACTTTCTGAAAAAAGAACCCATAGTCAGCAACTTACTGGCCATCTGCCGAAGAATATGCACTCATTTCAGCCATTCTTTGAAAGCTCGGAAGCAGCTGAGGATCATCCAATGTGATAATAGGATGCCAGTCAAGACACTCATCCCGGAGGTGGCAACACGTTGGAACTCAACGTCTTACATGCTTGATCGTCTGTATGAGCAGTACAGGTCACTCCATGAATATGTGTGGAAAAGAGGGGATGCTACTGTTAAAGGCATGAACCTTGAGATGGAGCAATGGAGCCTAATTAAATGCCTGACTGAGATGCTTCGTCCTTTTGAGGTCTTCACATGTGAAGTCAGCAAGGAGGATTGTACAATGGGCCAAGCTATCCCATTATTGCAAATGCTAGAGCATCAGCTGAAGAAGGTTTCTGAATCATACAAAGGTGTAGAGGACAAAAGGGAAGCCTATGACTTGGTGGAGAGCTTAGCCCGTCGCTTAGCTGAAGATACAAGGATAGAAAATAAAATGTTGTCACAAGAACATTACATTTGTGCCACAATTCTGGATCCACGTGCAAAATTTGGACTGAAGACATTCTTTGCTTTTTCAGAGATTGATGTTGCCCGCTACAAAACTTGTATAGCTGAGTTGGGAAACGAACGGCTGCTAATTAAAAACCCACAAGATAAACCCACCAGAAGTACTGCAGCAGGGCATGCAGGATGAAGTGCAACTTCGTCGGCTGAGGGCAGTGCGTTTGGATCACAAAAGTCACCATCACTATCGACAACAGCAACAATAACTGGATCATTAGGCCCAGTAAAATTGTTAGATGATTGGAATGTACAGTTAGGCATTAATAAACACAGTGCTGATGCACAGAGAAAAGAGCCCGAAAGCTTACCAGCAGCACCCCTGAACATTGAGTGGATGGTCCAGGCCTATGTGGACGACCTAACAGAGGTGTACATTGATCAAAACCCATTGCAGTATTGGTATAGGAAAAGGTCTGAATGGCCACTGCTCAGCAGGCTGGTAATAAGCTATCTGGCTTGCCCTGTCGCAAGTGTCTCTTCCGAACGTGTTTTCAGTGCTGCTGGTTCCATTGTAACATTGAGCAGGACCAGTCTCTCGCCCAAAAACGTGGAGAGGTTAACAATGATCAAAATGAATCAGCACTTCATATCACCGAATTACACAATACATGAATCAATGGAGGAAGATGAGGACAGCGGCTCAGGTGACGGAAGCAGTGTGTCACATGATTACCTACTACTGGCTGACCCCCCAGAGCTTGAGGACGAGCTATACTTCCCTGACAATTAGGCTTGCACTTACTGTCTTCATCCCTTTTTTCCCCCTTTATTTGTGTGTCTGTCGTTCTGGTTACAAACTTGTGAATCACAACAAATCCATTACCAGCGTCTTGTACTCTTCTTATTTAATATACAAGTTTCAGGTGTCTGCAATTTGACAGTACAGTCCTCCGAATCCAGCTCCTCTGCTCCATCATACTGAATCTCCCGCCCAAATCCATTGCCCTCATGAATGATGATTGGATGATGGTAAATAGAAGAAAAAATTAAAACTTTCCTAGTCCCGCCAAAAGAAGTGAAGCATGAACCAGATGACTACTATAGCTATCCTCCTTTCAGAGCCGAGAGAGACTGCCCATTAACTGAAAATAAGATGGAACAGGTAACGATTGATGCCATGCATTGGACGCAGAGTCGCAGACTGAGTGATTTTGTTGTGTTTGTTGTGCACGAAGTTATGTAATTGTGCACTAATCATCTTTCTACAGTACACACTAAACTTAACTCAAGCTGAATTTTCCCCTTCTTGCAAATAAGACATTTGTACTTCTCCTGCAGCTTGGTGATACATTGCTTTTAATTCAATACAGGAAGGGGACTCACTCAATCTGCGCAATGAGTATGATTGACACAACAGCACCGTCCATGATGATGATGGCGAAATAGACGACCCGTTAACTTAAGATGAGAAGGAACAGGTAGTGACAATTAATGGCATGCATTGGACACCTGACTCTGAGCAATTGGTGTTTGTGTTTTCATTGTTTGTTTGTTGTGCACAAAGTGAAGTCAAAGTGTACTAGTAAACTATCTTTCTGTACACACTAAAGACTGATTCAAGTCAATAATATTTCTACTCTTGTTGTGTAATAACAATTTTACTTCTACTGCAGGCCGATCTTCACGGTCAGTCAGTACAAGTATCAGAGGTGATGATTGATGGAATAATGACAAGTCAGGAGGACGTTTCATGAATGACATAAAACTTAAAAGCCTAAAGGTATACACGTCAACAACAACCACAGCAGACCCAAATGTCTGTGTAGAAGTGGAGTCGAGTGTAGCGGTGGGATGACTGCGGTGCATTGATTTACTAACTTAAACTGTAAAATGCTATTTGTGGAATGGATAATGTTCTTTGCCTTTGTCCAACTCTTTAAAAAAAAAAAATGTACTCTAAAGTCTAAACGTAGGATGTGCTACTGCTCAGCAATGTGCTGTCAGTCCTGTCACTGTGGGCCTGCTCTCTCCTGTTATTGTTGAAGGTCAATGCTGGAAACAGACTAGATCAGAGATGATGCATACATGCCACCTCAGAAAGTGTTCTTGTTGCACTACACCATACCTTCTGCATTTGTTTCAACTTTGTTTCTCAATATCCCCTTTGTTTTTCCATCTACAACTACAGGCCGGGCCTTGCCCTATACTTGGGAAAACATTACAATGCACACTTACCTTACCAATAAATCGAAAAAAAAATTCCTGCCGGGCAGTGGCGAGTGGCGACACACCCAAGATTGATGGACGAGAGGACCAAGAGGAATGCCGAGATGCAAATCCAGTCCACATTTTTTACCAGGATAACACAGTAACAGTATCAACTTTTCTCTTCTTTTAAATAATTTGAATAATTTTTTTGTCTACAATCTTTACAACAGTGTGTTCTTGTTGTTGTTATTATCATCATTAGGTTTGCTCTCTGCTTACGATTCTTCCCTACCAATATTAAAAATTTCTATGTGCTACCTGTAAAAGTATTAAGGCCGGAACAACAGAACAAGAAGTGTATGTAATCCGGGTCTCTCATCATCATGCATGCATTTCCTTTTTCTCCCTTAACATATGGATATGGTAGTCTTCAAAGATTGTCGTTTGTTTGTCCATGCATACTATTTTTCGATGTCAAACCTTTCCCAAAAACCCCTTCCCATCCATTCAACAAACCCTAACCCTCTTCCCCCGGGCTGTGTGGCTTATTGTCGAGATGTGACTAAATTAAATGTACACCAATACTTAATCACACGCTTGCTGGGGTGGTTGTGGCGAAAGCAACAGTATTTCAATTTCAAGGCAGAGCGATGATCTTCTTCTGCTTGCCCACCCATGAGTAGGATATTTTAGAGGTTATTTTATTTAACAAAGGAACATATACCTCAGCATTAATTGCCGGCATTGATTGGAATTGTTTGCTGTCATTCCTCATACACAGCACTAACTGTTAGGCTGTAGGCCTAGTCAAGTGACTCGACACAACTATAGTTTGTAACTCTGTCTAGTAGGCTATCCCAACCACCATTATGTTTTGTTGTACAATATTTTAGCATATTATTGTTGCTCGGTTAGTTCTGTACTGTACTTCATTCTACTACTCCTCTAACAGTCTCTCAAAGGCGATTGACTGTCTCCTTTTCTTTTTTTGCAAATGCTACTGCCCTGCCAGTGTCTACTACTACTACTATACTACCACCACCACCACCCCAATCATGGCATGTTAGAAAAAGGAAACCATCTTCATCATGCAGCCATTGCTGTGCCTAATTTAAACATCAAGCACAGGTAAGAGAGAAGTTTGGGGGAGGCAGAATTAATAATGGACATGTTTTCAATGAATTCATTTTCACACACCCCTTTGAGTCCAGATAAAGAATGCATAGACTAGAGGAGAGACTGAAAGTACTAGTAGGACGAGTCAATCAGTGAGGGGTGTCGAATCTATCTGTTTGTGTCTTACACAGTCAGCCAATTATTTAAATCAAACACTGGCTATGGGCGGCCCTGCATCAGCAAGGAAACAGTGTGATATAAAACAGTAACCCCACCTACAAAACATTAACAACATTGCATGTCACATAGAAAAATATATTTAATTTACCCTAACAAAAATAAACTAAAAACCCACAAAAGCTGAACCACCCCCCTCCCTAACCCCAACCAATGTCCGTAGGAAAGTCCAGGAGAACATAGTAGTCCGAAAAGCAAAAACCCAATGCCCAAACCAGTTCCCACCCACCCAAACAAGAATTAAAAAAGGGGCAGAAGACAGGGACTAAGGTGTGGGGCAGGATTGAAGGAGGACATGCATCTGTCCTCTAAACCGGAGACGCGGCATCTGAGGGCACGGCAGTTGCATCCACAGTGGGGGGGCACCAGAGAAGGCATTGCGGTGGCGGCGGGCAGCCGCCAGACGGTGGCGCCGTACCGCTGGAGGGCAGTGGCTGGGGCCCGGGGCACTGGAGGAGGCTTCAAGTGCTGCTGCAGTCTCCTCCTCCTCCTCTGCCAAGACCACCAGCCGCCGGTATTCTTGCTGGATTGCCTCCAGCTTCCGGCGCCGTGCCTTGGCGGCCAACTCCTTACGATTGACTTTAGGAGTAGCTGTGTATCAAAAAGAAAAAAACAAGACAATTGTAAAATATTCTCTTAGAAAAACAGTAAGACAAGTTAATTATTTATGCACATAGTGGCATGGTAGAGTAGCACTATAAAGCACAGTAGTACATAACATTTTAAATCTTGCCCGTCCTTCTTCCTTCCACCCGTCTTTCACTTTTTATTTGAACAGTGCACCAGGTGCTCTTCTCCATAAACCTTTCAAAGCGGAGTTGAAATCAGATAGATAAGGCCATTGGTTACTCAATACTCCCGCTCCTATGCCAATTAAAGGGATTCTAGTCTTCTAGTTCACTCTTCAAACGTTCACAGCAACTCATACTTACTTAGGACATCAAATGGCGGGCGGACTTTGTCCGCCCGCCATCCTCACACTAAAAAGGGTGAGGGTCCCGTGGAAACAATTAGGAGGATGTGCCCGACACAGTGGCGGGCGCATCCTGTTTTTTTTACATTCTGGTTGGCGGTGCCGAAAGCAATGCTAAAAATACATGTTGTTCTGCTTTTCCTGTCAACAATAGTTAGGGATTATGAATCTAACTTACCACCGCCCGCCACTGGTGCTGCCACTTCCCCTACCGCTTCATTGTCGGTATCTGCAGCAACTGCTGCATCCTCTCCCTCTGCTTCGCCTTCGCTGGCCCCGGCAATGGGGGTCGGTAGTGCGCCAAGAAAACATTACACATTTATTAGGCGTCATATACACCTCCCCCTAATGATCAGTAGCAAGATTGAAAAATGAGTTAATACTAACATACAGCACTAGTACAAATAAGGTAGTAGTAGAGTAGACACTAATAGTTATATATGGTCCCCCCTAGGGTCATTCTAGCCTTTGCATAGTTAGCCCGAGCCATGCAACCATTTTACCTTTGTGTCTTTTATTTTTGAACATGTGAAGTTGCCTTGCAGCTTTTTGTATAAGACACCTTTGAGCCCACATGACCTGCCTCACACTGCTACTGTCTACGCGCTGCGTACAAGCGGTCAACAAAAACATTAACAAGCCACTTTTTTATGAAGTACTGGTGTACTGTTAGTCCATATTGCTTATCCATAAATCCTACACTTTTTGGCACGGCTGAGAAATGTTTGCAAGTTGCAATATACTAACGCGCACCATTTCATTTTTTCGCATTACAGACGGAAGATTCCCTTCTACGAACCAGAGCTTTGCAGAGCTTATGAATGATGTAACAACTACCAGTACTAAACAATTTGTCCCCAGCACACGTAAATCACAGTTATAAAGATTAATTAAACATGCTGTAAGCATCAAGTAGACCAAAGGGCGGCAATTCTTGAGTTTTTCTTTCTTTTAGTTCGTTCAACAGCCAACACGTGTTTCATCGCATCGGGTATTGAACCCGCGACTTTATCAAGGCTGTACATAAAACAAAACACATGGAGAACAGGCAATGTAGCAACCAGTTAGAATTCGGATAATTATTCATAATCATAGAGTGAAATCCAACACTTCATACTTAGAAAGAGGACACATGTGCAAACATGCACAATGATAATGTGCTGTGACATCTTTGGAGAAAGGGTGAAAAAATCACCAAGGAAACCCAAAAGATGGAAGACGTGTTGCCATTAATAATTAGTGAATACAAATATAAAGTCTGTTCATAGTGACCACTAACAGCATATGTATAGACCTGGTATCCTAGTATGTCTGAAGAAGTAAAAGGTGCCCTGACGTGACGTGAGGGTGCCTACACATTGCATGCCAAATATGCCAAAGAAAAGAGACTCGGCCAGTGGGTTCATAAAATGGTAGCAGCCACATAATTACCTAAGTTCTTCTTGTGTCGGGTCTGTGAGGATATCAATAGAAACTAATGAGCTATTCGCTCTAATATTTGAAAAACAAAAAACTATCCAAAGCGGCGTGTAATGGTACCTACTTTGTTAACGGTGATACTTCACACCCGTAAATGGGGGTCCTAGTGTAATGGCAGAATTTGCGCTGATCCAGTTACAGGGATCCTAATAAGTCCCGAATATAGAGATCAATTTATCTGAAACAAAAATCAACCTACGGTAAGTATAGGGGCCATATATTATCGATGACTATCTGCTATTGGTTACCGTTTGCGAGTATTCTAAGTTGCACAGGGAAAACGTAGAGGGTATATCGCAAGCAATTCCCCACGTCTAGCAAATAGTATCTACAAATTAATAGAATTGTTCTATACTGACTGCACTCACTGGTAAAGGTTCCACGCATTTAAAGGTAAAATTCTCAGTATCGAAACTGCAGGTCATGCCTCCGATATTTTTAAAACACACTTAGAAAACACCAACATGTTGGCGTGTTTGGTCGATGATTTCACAGTAACGTAAACACTTGCGGCTTAGCTAAATCCTAGTCGTTCGCTACCATGGTAGATTTTCTTTCGAAAAATAGCCATTTGTCTTGGAATATATACATCTACCTAACTATAGAGAAAATTAGAGTGCAATTACGGCGCCTAATTCGCTCAGAGGCCTTCTCTTACCGATCTCTTGTTGTCCGTTAACGCGTAGTCTCCTCTTGTTAAAATCCGAGTACAGAGTGCGAGGCAAGTGGTAGACGAGCTTGTATATATATGTGACTTCCGACGCGCACGGTGCAGAAATAAAAAACGGACGGAAAAGAACCCAAGTGTCCGAAACAAGATGGCCATACATACGAAAGCATGGCGGCCATATTTGAATGGTGCTTGGTATATAAAGACCATGCACCATTAAAGACAACTCGAAACAAAAGCTGTTAAAGGCTATTAGATTATGTGCTTATGTTTTCTGTGGGTAGCTTTCAAGTACAAAGGGAATATGAACCTAAAAGTGTGAACGTGAATGAAATATGGGGTGTCGCCCGAAGTTGCTAGTGTTTTATTCCAAATTCGTAGGTGATTCGATCCTCTAATATATACATTTTCAAAAGAGTGTCGCCTGCGAGTGAGACGTACAGTGTACATGCAAACACGGGTGTTAATTCCTTTCTTCCTTTCGTGATCATATGTCGATCATCCGTGGCTGTGTTCAAGTGAAGCTAAGTATAAAAGTCTTCCATCTTAGAGGAAAATGAGAATCCAAATAGGAAATTGTAATAACCAAGCTTAGGAGAAAAATCATACATTATTTCGTCACTTGGCGACATAAGTCCCTCAATCTTGGAGAGTCATGGTACAGATTACAATAAATGTTAACATTTGAAAATTGATTATTCGCTGATCCACATTATGATAATCATAAAGCACAGATTATTGCGACCATGTGCATTCAGTTGCCTAAAAAGTAATGAAGCTCATGGTCAACATTAAGTCCCAGTTCGGTACTGCGCAGTCTAAGGATCCAAAGTGCCTCCCGTCTGCGTAGTGCCAACTCCCTGTTGCCTCCTCTTGGATGTCTATAAATATGTTCAATCCCATAAAAATCAAAGCGTTTGTGTGTCTCCTGTGCAGGGCATTGTGAGATGTGCGCAGCAATTGGATATTTCACATCACCCTGCTTGACTGCTCTTATGTGCTCCCCCATTCTCTCGCGCAGGGTCCTGATAGTACTCCCAACATATCTTCTTTTGCACATACACTCTATTATGTAGACAACAAACTTTGTCAGACAATTGATATTGGAACCTATTGTGTATGTTTTGTCGCCAGGCCCCACAAATTCCGTTATATGGCTGCAAGCCCATTTGCAGGCACTGCAATTGTTGCAACCATGGAAACCCTTGGTTCGTTGCGTCATCCATGTCTCTTTCCTTTCTGGTCTGGGGTAATTAGGGCTCAGCATGTTCCTCAGCGTAACACCTCGCCTGTACGTGATGGTGGGTCTGTCTGTGATGTGATTACTAAGGGTTCTGTCTGCCCTAAGTAGATGCCAGTGTTTTTTGAGGCTGCGCATCAGTAATGTAGAAAAATTATTGAAGCCCGTAATTACTCGTATTTTGTCCCCCTTGTGTTTCACCAACCCGCCTTCCTTCAGTGTGTCTCTCCTAGAGACCTTGTGTATCTTTTGTTCTGCTTTCACTAGTGTGTCCTGCTTGTAACCCCTGTTCTGAAAACGGGCTAGCATAAGCGTTTTGCATTTTTGAAACTCAGGTTCATAGCTGCAATTGCGCCTGGCTCTAATGAGTTCACCATATGGGATCGCCCTTATTTGATGCGCAGGATGAGCACTTGCTGCGTGTAACACTGTGTTGCAGGCTGTTTTTTTACAAAACAGTCTGCTCTCAATAGCATTATCCTTAATGTATAATTCTACATCCAAGAAGGTCACTTTACTGGTACTGTGTTCAAAAGTAAACTTTATGTTGTAATCATTGTCATTTAGGTAAGGAAAAAACTCCATTAGTTTGTGTGTCGTGCCAGTCCAGATCATGAGACAGTCGTCTATATACCTGCCTCAGTACAAAATGGAATCATTCCACTCTGCTCCCATGGGACCCCAGATCCTCATCTCCTCGAACCAACCCATGTAAAGGTTCGCATACGAGGGAGAGAATCTGGATCCCATGGCAACTCCCTGCTTCTGTCGGTACCAATTCTCCTTGAAGAGGAACACATTGTTATCCAGTATTAGCTCGATCATCTCCATCACCATTTCGGTGTGGTTCCATGTACTTGCTGACCTTGTATTAAGAATCTTTCTGATAGACCCAAGGCCTACGTCTCGTCTTATGCTCGTGTATAAAGCAGTTACGTCCAGAGTGACTAGTGTCATGTCTCTTTCCCAATGTAGGTCTGCCAATATTCCCAGAATATGTTTTGTGTCGCCTATGTAAGACGGCAGGTTTTTAACCAGGGGTTGCAAAAATGTATCTACGTATTCTGAGATTCTCTCTGTAGGTCCTTCATTGCCTGATATGATTGGTCTGCCCGGCGGGAAAGGCAAGCCCTTATGTATCTTTGGTAAGGTGTATAGACACGGGTATCTTGGCCTATCCACCCTCAGGTATGAGAGTTCTTTGTCATCCAGTAGCCCCTGCCCATGCCATTGTCTCAGATGTCTGTTGATGTGATCAATTAGTGACCACATCGGATTATTTGAAAGGTGTTCATAACATTGTTGAGCACTTAGTTGGGATAGTATGTCATTTTAATAGTCGCTGCTACGCATAACTACTATGTTCCCCCCTTTATCAGCTTCCTTAATCATGATATTTTTGTCAAGCATAAGTTCCTTGAGCGCCTTTCGTTCACCCGGTGTCAAATTGACTTTGTTGGTCCTGTCTCGTATCTGTTTTTTGTCAATGAGTCTGTCCAGGTCTGCAGTAACTAGTTTATGAAAGATGTCTATGTTGTTCCCTGAGAATAGTTGTGGTGTCCATTTTGATTTATCTTTCAGTTTGCTCGTGATGCTATAGTCATTGGATATATCTAGATCTCGCATAACCCTTTTTGCTGTTGTGACCTCATCCTCACAGTCAGTGAGGGAAAGTAAGAGTCTAGTATCTAACACATCTTGTATTGTATGTTCACTAGAGGCAAAGACCCTTTGATAAGGTTGCAGATTTTTAAGTTACTATTTATCAACAGTAATCCAGTCTTCCATTCTGATTCCAGAATACTAAGTTACAATTAAGCCTAAGTACGACGTACCACCCGACCTAGCCCACCTATTCCAGGCATGCCAATTGTACATTAAGTATGCATTTCCACTTCTTTTATTTCTCAACAATGCATATGGTCAAATGGAGGACACTTGACTACATTTTTTGAATACACCAAATTTTGGGTTGATTGATTGATGCTGATGTTCTGTTAGTGCTAAGCCAATTACCACCACTCATTGAACAAACTAGAAAAGGTTCTAATAAAGACTGGCGTACTAGCAGCACGTCACGTAACTGAGGGGGCATCACGCATACCACTAACAAATTAGAAACTCATACAAAGTACCTAAACCTAAGTATCAATCCGCCCCTATCTCTTAGTGACAGGACAAAGTAAGGAGTGGACTAGAGTCACTGTAGCATTACGTAACTAAATTTCTCTAAAATAAACTCTTACAGAATCACGCTAAGCGAGCGCAAACGCAAAGTTGCAAACAAGTAAGATTAGTAGTAGCGCAGAGGAGCACCTGTGTCATAATCACAGAAGACTTTTAAACGTAATTAACATGGAATGTAAGCAGCAACATTCTAGCTGGTTGGAAGAAAAAAAAGATATTCGCAATATATAACACAGAGCAGAAGAACAGACACAAAATAGTAATAATTAAATAGTTACTCACCAAGACCTCCACTCCTAGCAGGTCAAGCAGGTCCTGCTCACGGTCCAGGATGTCGGACCACCGGTGCGTCAACTGAGCCTGGGTGTGCCGGACCCCAGAGCAGAGCAACACTGCCCGGCGCACCTTCCCCCACTGCTGTCGACGCTCCCGGAGGCAGTACCCGGACCCAGGCCTTCCACCTGCTGCCAGGGTTGAGGGGAGGTGGCGCTGCACAAAGAAAATGAGTGCAGCCAACTCCACCTCCCCAAATAAGGCCTGTGCCTGCACCCCTTGTGGGCGCCACCTTCCGCAAGGAAGACGGTCGCAGCTCTGGCTGCGACGACAAGCCCTACCCTTTGACATGGTTCTGGGACGGGGCGGGAAAGAAAAGGTAATAAAATTGAAAAAGTAAAGGAAATAAATAGCAGGCAATAGCAAGAGTGAAAAAGTAGCTAAAAAACAAAAAATAAAGTAGACAAAAACCAAAAATATAGAAGCAGGAAAATAGTTAGAGAAATAATACATGAGAAAGATCAAAAAAAGTGGCTTTAAACAAAGGATTGAAAAGATGCAGGGAGGATTCAAAATCAGGCCCCAGAACCATGCAATAGAGGGAAAAACAAGATGGCCGCGCCCATTGCGACCACATGCGCAAGTTCGTGTGATATTTTCTCCCCGAGCAAGCAAAAAGCAACGTGATCAAGTATAAGCATTCGCGAACAGGAAATATCTACCGCGAACGGGCGCGAACATGCATTGCGCGACCCGGAACAGAAAGTAAGCATCGCGAGAGGGCGGGACAACTGAAAACAAGATGGCCGCGGCCATGAGTAACCACATGGGTAAGTTGGCGAGCCGCGATCACGCAAAAAATACCACGAACAGGCGGGAAAAAAACTTCCGCGTCTTCGCGATATTTCCGGCGTGTTTGAGGAGATTTTCAACATTTTTGCGATAGTTTGCGAAAGTGAATTTCGCAAATTCCACCCACCCCTGAACTGAATGCCTTCTTGATGGAATCAAAGTAAAAAACTGAAAGTATTTCCTACTGAGGAGACTGTAGTAAATGAGGAAATTAGGAAACTTCATAACAAATAAGTCTCCCAAAATGGCCACCAGAGACAAGAGATCCCAAATGTAGCCCAAATATCACCCAGATGTAGCCCAAGTATAGCCCAATGACAGAATGTCCCAGAGTGTTCTAACGAACAACTAGAGCGCTAACACTCTTACTTATGACAAAAGTATGGCACACCTGAAGCCATCTTGATTGCAATAAACTGGTAACACTTAAAACATTTAGTTTAAAAAGGAACACAATGAAATTGAAATGATAATTAGTGCTGAAGAAAGAAAAATTAGGGCACATTTTGAGTGACTTTTCAAATCCTCTTCTATTTCATTAAAAAATTCTGATATGCAGACTGAAACATGCACTTTTAATACTAGCAGCCGACTTCCGTGGTGAGCAGTAGCTTTACTACAGTGATCTAATGAGCAACTATAGTGCTAACATTCAGAATTTATGGCAAATGTGTGACATATCTGAATACCATCTTGATGGAATCAAAGTAAAAAACTGAAAGCATTTCCTACTGAGGAGACTGCAGTAAATGAGGAAATTAGGAAACTTCATAACAAATAAATCTCCCAAGATGGCCACCAGAGACAAAAGAGCCCAAATGCAGCACAAATATCACCTAGATGTAGCCCACATGTAGCCCATTGACAGAAGTGTGCAAAACACTTATTTTTTGTGTATTTGCAGTTTTATATAGTGCAGACTTGTCAGGTATTGGAGTGCTTTACATGAGCATTGGTTACATCACACAAGATCAAATTCATTTTGGTTGTAGACATGGGGAGATTAAGTGATTTGACCAGAATCACAGAATGTTGAGCTGAAGCAGAAACTCCAACCTGGTTCCCCAGTTGCAAAGTCTGCAGCTCTGGAAGTAACACCACATCCTCTCCCCAAGGTGCAACATTTAATCAAGTGGTCAACTGGATAAAAAAACATAAAGATGACAAATAATTTAAAAGTTCTTTGTCGCTATTTGAAAACTCAGAAAATATGACCTTATTTTAGTTTTGTCGTTTTTTTTAACCATAATTTTGATCCAAATAAGACCCTCTAATATATGTAATTTCTAAAGGAAATGCTCTAGGTATAACAGTTTTGATTACATGAAGATGACATCAGGCGTTCCGCACTTTTGTAATAAATATAGAATGTTAGCAATCTAGTTGTTCATTGGGATACTGTTGAGAGGCAGAGGCCAGGGGCACGGACTCTGAAAATTGAAGGCAGATAGGAGAGTGCAGAGGCAACAATTTGACCACACTGGGCAGGCAGGAAGGGCAGTGGCAGCACAACAGACTATGGAGGTCAGTGGAAAGGGGGGCAGGGGCAACAAACCAACAATACAGGACTGGCAAGAGAGGCTGTGGCAATATAATAGACCATTGTGGGCAGAAGGAAGAGGCAGTGATAGTACAACCATACATGCCAACAGACCCGTTTCAGCCAGGAAACGTCCAATGTTTTTAAGCTCAAATGGGCTTTATTTGATCTGTCTCCTGTCTACAATCTCCTCTTTTTTCAATGTAACTCAAAGGGGAAAATCAATACCCCAGTTTGTTTTCAAAATCTCCCTCTTACCAAGTTCAAAATGTTCGCAAGTATGGTACATTGGATCATGGTAGGTAGGAGGAATTGGGGTAGGGACATGGACTCGGATAACAGAGGACAGGAGGGACATGGAGAGGTGCACCAAACTGACCCTACAGGGCAGGCATCAGGGTTTGCAGTAGCACAATACACCGCACAGGGCATGCGGGACGGGAGTGCAGCACAACAATCCATAGAAAGCAATAGGGAGGGGACAGGACCATGCACATGGACAACAGAGAACAGAGGGGAAAGAGGCAATGGTAGCTAGCTGACCATAATGGACAGACAGGAGAGAAAGCTGCAGCATAACAGACCATAAAGGGCAGGAGGGACAGATCAGGGGCATTACAATAGAACAGACAAGCCAGGAGGGAGGGAATAGGGGTCTGCACATGGAAACAGAGGTCTGGGGGCAAGGGGGCAGGGCAGGAGCAGCAAGATGACCATGGAGGTCAGGCAGGATGGGCACTAGAAACAAGACACACCATGGAGAGCAACAATGAGACTATGATGGCATACACACAGACCATGGAGGGAAGGTAGGAGGGGGTCAGGGGCAGCTAGCTGACCACACAGGGAAGGTGGGAGGGGCCATGGCAGCACAGAAGACCATGCATGGCAAGCGGGAGGGCTAGTGGCAGCACAATGGCTATGATGGGCAAGAAGGAGGGTGCAGGGGCATGCACAAAGGACCATGGAGGATAGAAGGGAGGGTCAGGACCTGGGCACAGACAAGAGAGTTCAGGGGAAGGGGCCTCACAACAGAACGCATGGGGCAGGCAGGAGAAGCAGTTGCAGCACAACAGACCAGGGAGGGCAGAAGGTTGTGGCAGTAAAATGGACCATGGAGGACAGGTGGAAGGGGATAGGGGCATGGCATGTGGACAGGCAGGGTGGAGGTGGCAGGGACAGGTTATAGTCATCTGACAATGCTAGGCAGGTGGGAGGGGAGTGGCAGCTCAACAGAACACTCAGAGTAGATAGGAGTGGCAGGTCCATGGAACATGGTGGGCAAAAAGGATGGAGCAGGGGCATGCACAAAGACATTGGAGGGCAGGGGGAAGGAGAATAGGGGCAGCAAGCTAAGCACAGAGGCTAAGCAGGAGGTCAATGATGGGCCATAGAATTGGGCAATGGAGGGCAGGAGGAGTGGACTGGTACATCATGCTAACTGGAGGGCAGTGGCAGCACATCAGACCATGCATGGCAGGAGGGAGGAGGCTAGTCCATGGATTCAGACACCAGAGGATAGGGAGGAGGTGGATGGGGCAGCAAGCTAACTGTTCAGAGAAGGTGGGTATTAGGAACTTTATTGTTTTTAAAATGTGTGTCCGTGTGAACTACTTATGAACAAGTATGCAGCATAATCTCACTTTTATTCAGGAAGAAGAGGACGTTTGTGACTGTGACTCCGGGATCACTTGGCAGAAACACCCCCTGACCCTCCACCCCATCGCAAAATGTAATGCCCGTGAAAAGGGTAGGTGGACGCAGTGTTATATAGAACATAGTCCTGAGAGCACGATTGAAAATTAAAACTAGATATAGTATATGGTATAATCTATGCACCAAAAAGTGTGATATAAGATGAACCGGGGTGTGAAATATAATATGCAATACATTGTGTGCAATGACAGATTCATTGGAGAGCGTGAGATATCACAGGCACTAGCGAGTGCTATGCGATATGCGCCTTGGAGTGTAATATGCACAGGGCAGTGTTGTGTAACCTAACTGGTCTCTAAAGTTGTAATATAAAATATGTGCTGGGGAGTGTAACGTTGCATATGCACTGTGACATAGATATGGATCCCAGATTGTAATATGCATGGCATAGCGCTGAGTGTTATAACATAGGCATCGAGGAAGGCACGTTCGATGGGGCAATATATCCCGTGCGAAGGCAAGTGTGGCATGACATATTGACGGGGTGGTGTTACAGTGCACATGGGCTAGAGAGTGTCATAGCATACGCACTAGCTGGTGGAATAAAACACAGAGGTGTGTGGCACTCGGCGAGCACTGGTGGGTGTAACACAGCATTGGGCTCAGCCAGGAGCACGCTGTGACTCTCAAGTGAGGTTTGACTCCTTTCCAGAGAGTAAAATAAAAAGTATTACACATCCGGCGGTGGATGTGTGCTTTATTAACTGTGAGGGGGGTTTCTTGCATAGTTAGATTGAATTTTTGTTGAATCCCCTTTGAATGGCTTGGTGTGCGTGTGTATTAAATGTGCCCGTCAATAGCTACCCATGTTTGTATAAATAAACAACAAGGGTGTCTACTTGGAGAGTACCCACCGGCGGGGGCGCTGGGATTAGGCATGGTAGGGTGTAAGACACGTCAGAGCTTCACTAGCGGTGTAAATACATTCCACGTGGATTTATTGTATGCACAGTCGCCTTTTAATGAATATCACGCAAATCGTCATGGTGATAGGTACATACGGTTTGTCCAGCATGTCCTAGGTGTTTCTATAAATATATTTAAAAAAAAATTAATAAAAAAAGGCTGGCCCCGGGGGATGGGGTCCCCAGGGCCATAAATGGCCTGAGGAGGGGGGCAACGCAGCCCCCCTCCTAAAGAATGTAAAAAAAAAAAAGACCATGACCCGCGGGTTGGGGTCCCTGGGGCCAATTAAGGCCTTGGGAGGGCCAAATTAATTTTTTTAAACAAACAAAATTAGGGTGCAGGCCATGGGGGATGGGGTCCCCAGGGCCAATAAATTAGAAAAAGAAGGGGGGCCACATAGCCCTCCTTCTTAAAAAAATAAAATAAATGAAAGACCGGCATCGTGCCGGAGGCCACGCCCCCTCCTTGCAGCACTCTGCAAATGCACCCCATGGCCAGTTGTAAGTTGGGGAATTAATTCCCCTTCAATACTGAGGGTCCCTGAGGGCCAACTAGCCCAACAGGTATCTCCAGTATGCGCCAGGGAGCTGCGTTGCAGACAGGTGTTCTGAGGCCACGCCCCTTTTTACACCTCTATGCAACGCAGCTCTGTGGTGCTTACTGGAGGTACCTAGTGGGCTAGTTTGACCCTAGGGACCCTTAGGATTCAAGGGGACTTCATCTCTCAACTTAGAACGGCCACAGGGCACGTTTGCACGGTGATGAAGGGAGGGGACGGGGCCTGAGGTGACGTGTGCAAACACTGACTGTGGCGCATTTTAAGTTGGGGAAATAATTCCCTTTCAATCCTGAGGTACCCTGGGGGCCAACTAGGCCACCAGGTGCTTCCAGTAAGCGCTACTGCTCTGCGTTGCAGAGAGGTGGTGCAGGATGTGCCCCTTTTTACACCTCTCTGCAATGGCGCTTACTGGACGTACCTAGTGGGCTATTTTGCCCCTAGGGACCCTCAGGATTGAAGGGGACTTAATCTCCCAACTTAAAAAACGGCCACAGAGCGTGTTTACACAGTGGGGAAGGGAGGGGACGGGCCTGAGGTGACGTGTGCAATGCAAACACACCCTATGGCACGTTTTAAGTTGGGTAAATAATTCCCCTTCAATCCTGAGGGCCTGTGGGGGCTAACTAGCCCACCAGGTGCTTCCAGTAAGCGCCACTGAGCTGCGTTGCAGAGAGGTGGTCCAGGCCGTGCCACTTTTTACACCTCTCTGCAACGCAGCTCTGTGGCGCTTACTGGAGGTACCTAGTGGGCTAGTTGGACCCTAGGGACCCTCAGGATTCAAATAAACTTAATTTCCCACCAAAAAAGGCCACAGGGCGTGTTTACACAGTGGTGAAGGGAAGGGACGCGGCCTGAGTTAACGTGTGCAAACATGCCCTGTGGTGCGTTTTAAGTTGGGGAAATAATTCCCCTTCAATCCTGAGGGACCCTGGGGGCCAACTAGCCCACCAGGTGCTTCCAGTAAGCGCCACTGCGCTGCGTTACAGAGAGGTGGTCTAGGCCGTGCCCCTTTTTACATCTCTCTGCAAAGCAGATCTGTGGTGCTTACTGGAGGTACCTAGTGGTCTAGTTGGACCCTAGGGACCCTCAGGATTGAAGGGGACTCAATCTCCCAACTTAAAACGGCCACAGGGCGTGTTTACACAGTGGGGAAGGGAGGGGACGGGGCCTGAGGTGACGTGCGCAAACATGCCCTGTGGCGCGTTTTAAGAGGTAGTTTTAATCCCCTGCCCTATTATATATTAGGGGCTTACAGAGGAGGTCATTCTAATCACAGGGGGACCCCAACGCATAGTGATCCCTAGTGTATGTAGGTATTTTCACTGTATTCTGAGTGTCTTTTAACATAGCACTGGCTCTAGGACTAGTTAGTCAGACTCAGTTACCACCAGTATCCGTCTGGAAAAGTTGAGGGTACAGGATGATTTTGCAACAAGGCTTCTTTCTGCTCTTCTGTTTGTTCTTTCTGCACGTTATCCTTCTTACTGCACTTTTCTTCGTCTTTGAGGACTTCTGTTGCTTCTTTCTGCATTTCTTTGTTTTCTTTCTGTGCGTTTTTTCTTCTTTTTTCACATGTCCTATCTCTGTAGGCATAGTTAGAAATTAGCATTTAAAAAACCTTTGAAATTCACTGAAAAAACCATAGGTTTCAGGCACGTTATTGTTAGGAATTAGCATCTAAAAAAACCCTTACAAATTCACTGAAAAAACCAAAGGTTTCAGGGGCGTTATAGTTAGCTGGACTTTTCACTCGTACAAAACCATTGAAATTCCCCCGTTATAGTTAGTTTAGCTAACTAGAAATCGCGCACCCACAATGCACTGCTGATGACGTCACATATTACATCACTCATGACATGGTCAGTGACACCACTCATGACATCACTGATGACATCTCAAATGCCATCACTGATGACATCACTGATGACATCATCCAGCTCAGCTAACTATAACTGCTGGATTTCTCTGGTTTTTGTATGAGTAAAATGTGAGCCTAACTATATCATCCCTGTAACTGCTGTTTTTTTCAGTTAATATGTGTGTGTATATATATATAAATATATATATATATTCTTACCATTTGTCATTTTTGTATGTATTTGTGTAATAGCTATCATATTTATAGTATTCATACATCTTTCTATTTATTTAGCCCTCTTCTTTTAGGCTAATACTCATTTATACTCAATTGTGTATCTTTATTATTTCCAATGCTTCGCATCTTGTGACCTAACCTTTCTGTTATGGATTCACTTTACCCTTACCAACCCTCTTCCCCTCCGGTTTTACTTTGAACCAGATTAGGCTTGTTATTTTTACTGTGTACCCTCAAATCCAAACCGATGGCTCTCATGCGCATATACCTTTTTTTATCTTCACCAGACGACACGCGTCTTTCCATCGTGTCCTCCCGCACTCCCGGGCCGATTCATCTTCAATCACCCCAACGCTTTCATCAAAGCACACTGCTTTAGGAAGATTTTCAAAGGCCCGCTCGGCGCGCTGCTTGCGCTCGAGACAGGCCAGATTGGGAAATTAAAGGAATGCGCCTTAGAGCCAACCACGCACGCAATTACGTGCGTGGAGGCCATTTTAGGAGCTTGGGATTAGCTCTATTTATTCAATTATACCACCATTTTACATAATTGGGATCGGACAACCGTCTCGTGTCCAGATCTTCCTTGACAGTTTACTTCAACTGCCTTTGCGATCCGCTGTTTACACGCTACGCCGATATCTAAGAGTTTCTTCCTTCAATCGATTTTTCGAAGCGTTTTTTCAATAACCTAACACTTTACCTTTTATCAACATGTTAAGTGAGTTAATAATATTACTGATCCCAATAATTATCTTTAATTAAATTAACCATTTAAGATGTCTGCACCCCAGATTAATATTGAAGGACATCCGGAAGAACTAGTAAATAAAGCCCTGGAAAAAGTGCTTGGGTCAATTGATGACACTATAAATAAAAAACTGGAATCTTTATCCCAAAAGATCTCCCCACACCCTTCTACTAGCAACCAACAACCAAGAGCAGTTAAGGCTCCCAAGAAACGGGTGATTGGAGGTAAAGAGTGCAAAGACTCTAAGAAAGCTAAGACCTCCGCCCCTCCCTCACTCTCTCAAGGCAGTGACAGGAATGGTGCCTCGGGCACCCAATATGGGCAAGATCAATACCCTGAGCCCCCTATTGATATTGATAGTGACAAGACTTTTGACCCTAAAATAGACCTATCCTGCTCTTCTGGTTTTAACACAGACGTTGAAGAGACAGCAAGGGGCACGGGGAGCTCAGAAGAGGCATGCAAGGCCTCAGAACCTAAAATGGGACTCTTGGACCCATTTGGAGACCTAATGTTCGACCCTTTATTAATAAAACACCCTCTGTCCCTAGAATGGATCCCCTCCAAACACGTAGCAGACTACCTCTCCTTCTGGTTGAGAAAAGAAATCCCAAAGGAAGTTAGATCTAGACTCTGTTCTGAATGCCCGAAACCCTCCCTTCCAAACAAAGTAGCTGCAACCCCTGAATTGGACCCCAAGGTGCTAACCTTCATAGCCAAAACCTCAAGAGACCCAAGAAAGGGCATGGATAAAGGCTTGAAATCCTGTCAGGACCGCCTCCTATCTGGGAGACTTCATAGCCCGTGGTGGCGGGAGATATAACAACAACTTCGGGGGGTCTCAACAATTCTACCCTCAGAGACAAAGGAGCCGAGGACGTCCCTTCAGAGGCGAACGGAGAAAACGTTCCTTTCCATCAGGTAGGAACCTGGACAGACCTTTCAGATACCCCTCCAAAGGTGGGAGGGAGACAAATTCAATTTGCTAGGAATTGGAATATGGTAACCAAGGATATTTGGGTTCTAGATACAGTGAAAGGGTACAAAATAGACTTCATTGGTATTCCCTTCCAAACAAGATATCCGAGAGAGATTGTCTTCTCTACCAAAGACAACCTCCTGGTCTCTCAAGAGGTACGAGACTTATTAAAGAAAGGTGCGATTGTCAAAGGCTCTCACTTAGGTTTCCTCAGCAATATTTTTCTAGTAGAAAAGAAAAACAAGGAAGAAAGGCCAGTCATAAATTTAAAAGAGTTAAATCAATGGGTAGTCTACCAACATTTCAAAATGGAAGGGATACACCTCCTAAGGGACATTTTAAGAAAAGGGGACTGGTTAACAATCCTGGACCTAAAAGATGTTTATCTGACAATTCCTATCTGGGAACCCCAGCAAAAGTTTCTCCAATTCACTTGGGAGGAGGGACAACTATACCAGTTTTGCAGCATTCCCTTCGGCCTATCGTCTGTCCCATGGTGCTTCACCAAGGTAATCCGACCCGTCAATGCTTGGCTCAGGCAAAGGGGAGTGAGGCTAATCATATCTCGACGATTTCCTCATAATGGCTCAATCAAAAGAGACCGTCTCAATTCACACAGATCTTACAATACATCTTTTAGAACACCTAGGCTTCATTATAAACATGAAAAAAATCCTGCAAAATTCCATCTCAACAAACTCAGTTTCTGGGTTTCATAGTGGACACTGTGAAGACAGAACTGAGACCACCGAGCGACAAAGTAAGGAAAGTGAGGAAAGAACTGAGAAAGTTACTTGCACTAAAGACCTTTCCCTTAAGAATCCTAGCAAGGATCCTGGGCTTACTTTCGTCGACAATTCAATCCCAGGTCCGTTACACTATCGGGCACTGAAGCGATTGAAAGCAGTATCTCTGAGATCGAACCAATCTTACTCCCAAATGATTTCCCTAGATCAGGAATCAAGAAACAAACTCCTTTGGTGGTTAAAGAATGTAAAAGCATGGAATGGCAGAGCCATCTTTGGGGAGGAACCGGATTTGATAATAGAATCAGACACAAGTTTGGAAGGATGGGGAGCGAGATGTGGGAACTCATCAACAGGGGGTTGTTGGACTCTTCAAGAGAAGAAGCTGCATATCAACTGCATAGAATTACTAGCAGGTTCATTTGTGATTCGTTGTTTCACCCAGAAATCAATGAAATGCTGTGTAACGTTACGGATGGACAATGTGTCCAGAGTACGATAAGTCAGCAGACTAGGGGATCCTCACTCCAAGGGCCGACAGACCTAGCCAAAGGCTTATGGAGCTATTGTTTGAGCAAAGGAATTTCGGTCATAGCAGAACACATTCCTGGGTTGAATAATGGGGTGGCAGATTGGTACTCGAGGAATTTTAAGGACTCCAGCAACTGGAGACTGGACAGACAGGTAATCTTGGCTATTCATTCCAGATGGGGTCCCTTCAAGATAGACCAATTTGCAGACCGTCTGAATTCTCAATTGAAGAATTTCTTCAGTTGAAGACCGGACCCTCAAGCTCAAAAGGTAGATGCTTTCCTTCAGGATTGGAGTGGGTTAGCACTTTATGCTTTCCCACCATTTGCAATGCTTCCTCGCCTGCTACTTCATGCTTGACGTTACTGACAGAGCATGGTCGTAATAACTCCTCTTTGGAGATCTCAAGCCTGGTTCCCAATCATCCTAGAAATGAGCGTAGACTTCCCTATTTGGTTCCTTCATTCAAGAAAATATTCCTAAGTCCCGAGGGAGAGATCCATCCCCTTGTAGAACAGGGTCTTCTGGTCCTGAAGGCATGGAAGATTTCAGGAGACAATGGCGAATACCTGGGCTTTCGTCAAATGCTTTCAGACTCACTTCTGAGTCATGGGCATCTGGTACAAAAAAAGCTTATCGATTGGCATGGAACAAATGGGTTCACTGGTGCATTCAACGACATTATGATCCCATTTCAACTGATCTAGTTCACGTTATTAACTATCTTTCAGAATTGTTTACATCAGGTCTATCTTATAGAACCGTTAACGTTTATAGATCTGCTATTTCAGCTGGGCATTCTTTAATTAACGGTGTCTCCGTTGGCCAAACTCTTTTGACTAAAAAGATAATGAGAAGTATGAGAGTTCTGAACCCTCCTTCTGCTAAATACACTACCCGCTGGGATGTTACCCTCGTCCTGCGGACTCTTTCTTCGTGGGGAGATAATACTTCCCTGTCCCTTAAACGCATCTCATATAAACTTACCTTTTATTATGTCTAGTTAAAGTTTTAGATGTGTCTAGCAGGGCTTTCCAACCAGAAGGTGTTTGCTTTTATCTCAAAAAAAGAACCAAAACAATGTCTTCTTCTATCTTTTACCCATTTTTTCCTCAGAATGAGAGACTGAGCGTGGTTCAATGTTTGAAAGAGTACGAGAAAAGAACTAAAAATCTAAGAATGAGTGAATGTCAATGATTGATTTCCTACAGATCTCCTCATAAAGGAGTCTCTTCCCCAACTTTAGCTCGTTGGGTTAAAGATGTCATGCTTGAGAGTGGTGTAGACATGTCTGTTTTTGGAGCTCACTCCCTCAGAGGTGCTTTGGCTTCTAAGGCCTTTTTTCTGGGAGGTGGATTACAAGGTATCCTTAGGGCAGCAGACTGGTTGAATGATAGTATGTTTAAAGCATGCTACTTCTGACCAATCTCTAATGTGATTGATAATGTTCTTAATGCACTTTAAACTTGCATAATATGGCCTCCATGTCGTGCCATAAAATTTAGATTTTTCACAGCCTGCTGGGCAAAAAATTGGGATTTTATTAATGACACAGAGGCTAATAGTATCCCTCCTCTTTGGGATATAACCCTCCCTTTTATGTATTTTTATATACTTATATTTATATTATGTCAAGATATTATAAAATGGTATTTTTTTCTTTCAGAATAAGAATCTCTTTTCCTTCGGACCGTATTTGGAAAGCTATCTTCATTTTATTCCTGTTTTTTCTTCTGCACGTTGATCTTTCCTCGCAGTCCAACAAAGAAGGAAGATGGCTGGTCATGAAGGGACTTTATACTTCTTCAGAATGTTCATTGAAGTTCTATGTTCTTCAATTGTTGCTGCTGAGCTGTGGCAATAAAGGAGATTTGCATAATATTAGCCTCTGTGACCTTAATAATATCCAGATTTTTTGCCCAGCAGGCTGTGAAAAATCTAAATTGTTCAAATATATTCATACTTCACAAAAACGAATCTATATATTCATGTGAAAGACATAACATTTATATACAATTAGAATTTCAAAATATACAAAATCTTTGAAAGAATCAAAACAGTGTTGGTGCTGTGTTCTGGGAGGTTTAATGGTCTAGCCTACCTTCTTCAGGACTAATCAATCTTAAAATATTTTTTAAGATCTGTTTGAAAATAGGAAAAGAACGAAAACAAACAGATATATCAATGTAGTATACAGCTTTCACTATTAAAATGTAATGATATTATTACCAGTCCCTCAGTTTGGACCCTTCATAATTACACCTATCTTAGTTTAACATTTTATATTTTGTGATATTAATAACATTGTTATCTATTACTTATCTTCATAGAGTCAGCTCCTTATTTTTACTTTGTGAGGGATTTCATTAATTAAACTGTCTCTCCATATATTGTCTCTTGTCGTGCTCAGCTCACAGAAACATTCATATGATGTATTGCTTCTACTCTGTATTTTGGAACTAATGTTCCTACCCTTACATTCCATCTGGTTCCTTAAATGAGTCCTTCTTAAGTATTTTTCCAAAGCACATTACCTTGCCACCTGTGCTCTTTATAACAGGTATCTTTCACATACACATTCTCATTCACTGTTAGAATTGTCTATATTCTTACCTTGTTTCTCTAATGAGTCTCCAATGTAACTTTGAAGAATCTCCACCTTTATCTAATCGATACTGTTGTAGTCACAAGATATCAATTGCCCAAATTGTTACTTATATTTCCACATATCAGTATTTACTGTAGGGTAAATATCACCTTAGGTAATCTATTAAGAGTAAACTTCCTATATCTATGATGTAATGACATATTTTCCCTTCTTAACTCTTTGTTTATTTCATCAGTAATTTAGGTTCAAAGGTCTATGGGGTTGTTTTCTTTTATCCTGCCAGTATTATGTAGACAAATCAAGCATACATTAGTCAATCTGTTCCCCTGTATTATCTATGAATACATTCAAATGGGGATATTCATGTTTCTACTTTGAAATTCATAAAGCATCCTTAAATTCATTTATATTTCCACTCACTATAGGCTTATAGGATGTATTTATAATTACATGTCTTGGGACCACAACTCCTTCCTTTATTTGGATAGGCTATCCAAAACATTAAACAATATCCAATATCACACTAAACATTGCACATGAAAATCTCTCACTTTTGATAATTATCTTACCAATTTTGAATCAATCAGTCCACCTCACTCCATCTACTTCTTCAGAAAGAACAGCGCAAACAGCAGTTTGCACTGCACTCCGCCACTTGCGGAATTAAGCAGTTTTTTGTCACTTCGGGGAGTTCCGTGTAACAAAACTCGGCAAACTACATCCAAGCCTCTTATGAGTGTCCAATATCTGTAATAATACTGCTCATAATCGTCACTGAGTTCTTTCCCTAATCAAAATGGAAGTTACTTTCGCCCTCGGGTCACTGCTTACTGTAGTTTAGATTTGTTGCTCGAACGTGGCTCTTACATGTCTCCTTCTGGTCTGGCAAACAAGCTGCTCTCCATAGTATGTTCAAAGTTAGTTTTTCAAATATCCTACATAAAGCTGAAGATGTTTGCTTGTGTTTTTTGAACTGATGGCTAATTTACCGAAATAGGTCGTTCTGGGTGCAGGCCTATATATAGTGGTTGTTCAATATTTACATCAATGGAATTGGTCAGTCTGTCAGAAATCTTGCTCTTGATAACCCAATAGTAGAGAAAGAGCACATTCTAATCTTGGTCTTTTCCATGATATTCGATACTGATATTGATACTGAAAAATCAATGCATTGAGTTTTGAAAGGCTCTAAGTCGTTCTGCAACAAACAGAAATTATTAATCAACATGGGAAAAAACAAATATATGATAATTTATCCAAAATGAAAACTATTGACAACATTCAGAATTTATGGTCAACCAATTGAGCGAGATAAAAGATATGATTACCTATGCATACGAATGAATGACCATTTACATTGGAAATCTCATTGGCAAAGTAAAAAACTCTGGTGCAGTTCTATGTTTTGTTAACTCAACCATCAAATGACTAATAAAACCAGTATTGACTGCATTCAAGAAAAAAGCACTGACGGCCTGCTCCTATGGTGCTAAAGTTTGGCCTTTTATTCAAGTTCAGGCTCTTCAAAAATTCAAAAGCATCTTATTGCCACATATACTAAACCTAGGTCCTGGTGCCCAAATGACAGCATTAAGACCTGAGCTGGAATTGACCACACTGGAGGATCTCGTCGTGTTTTGTTCTGTAAGATACTGGGCAGGGCCGACTCTAGGGTGGTGCGATCGGTGCCATCGCACCGGGTGCTGACTTGGGGGTGCCAAGTTTATTGTTCTAAAAGCTCCTTATGATGCGTTCCTAGTCACAGGAATAAAAATGTCAAGAGAACTCATTTGATTAATGTTCTTCCTGGGGAGAAACCGGAGCTTTGTCTAAGAAATGTTGACTCGTAGTGCAGAGGGTTAACATGCCTGCTGCAAAGAACGTGTCCCATTCAGATCACAAAGTGTATATAATATAAATTGGTCAATGGGCTACGTTTTTGTCAAAGAGATCATTTTGTTACTTGCAGTTTATAAGTTAAAATCCTACTTATTAACTGTCATCAAAGAGCTGTATGCAAACTGCAAGGAATGTATTAGAGCTATCTGTTTTTCACCCAGTCTTTTGTTATCCTAATATTGCAAAAAGAGGTCATTTAGGTAGAAATCAATTATTATTATTAGAGAAAACTCATAACAATGGTGTTAAAAATTCTGAGTTTGTGTTTTTCCAGACCAGGGACTCAAAGTATACTGCCTACCAGAATGGATGACATGTGACTCCTACACCTTGTTGGCCTCTGTCTTATGTAACATTTCCTATACACTCATTTACATATGTATGATTGTCTCTGTGCAATGTGTGTGTGATGTTAAGTGTTCTGACAGCTTAAACTTGTATTAGCGGTGCTATAAAACTAAACAAATCAGTGGTTATAGAGACTTGAGGGGCACTGTCAAATGGTGGTAGTGAGGGAATCTGTGACAGAGGTGGTCATTGGGGGGTGCTACCAAACATTGTCGCACAGGGCGCAACCAGTGCTAAAGCCGGCCTTGATACTGGGTGCGAGTGTGGTCGAATCTATTTCTTGCATTATATGGAATGGCCCTGTGGGAATTGCAACAATGCAAGAATTATAGTAGTTTAACTTGGTTCAAGCACATAATGAGCATTCTGTCATCCATTGCTTGCATAGTGCAATGGAGTAATCTGGACCTTATGAATAAGGAAACCCTAGAGCTGGTTAAAAAGAAAAAGTAAATATTGGGCGTGCATGTAACACAAGCAAAAAGCCACAAAAGGCATTCTCCTGACTAATTACCTGAAAGTAAAATCTGAACCCCTTTAGGCGACATTTTTAGGCTCACTCTTTAGAAGTGCTTCATATCTCATGTTTAGATTAGGAACCCTTTAGGTGTCTCTGGTTTTTGTATGAGTAAAATGTGAGCCTAACTATATCATCCCTGTAACTGCTGTTTTTTTCAGTTAATATGTGTGTGTATATATATATATAAATATATATATATATATATATTCTTACCATTTGTCATTTTTGTATGTATTTGTGTAATAGCTATCATATTTATAGTATTCATACATCTTTCTATTTATTTAGCCCTCTTCTTTTAGGCTAATACTCATTTATACTCAATTGTGTATCTTTATTATTTCCAATGCTTCGCATCTTGTGACCTAACCTTTCTGTTATGGATTCACTTTACCCTTACCAACCCTCTTCCCCTCCGGTTTTACTTTGAACCAGATTAGGCTTGTTATTTTTACTGTGTACCCTCAAATCCAAACCGATCGCTCTCACGCGCATATACCTTTTTTTATCTTCACCAGACGACACGCGTCTTTCCAACGTGTCCTCCCGCACTCCCGGGCCGATTCATCTTCAATCACCCCAACGCTTTCATCAAAGCACACTGCTTTAGGAAGATTTTCAAAGGCCCGCTCGGCGCGCTGCTTGCGCTCGAGACAGGCCGGATTGGGAAATTAAAGGAATGTACCTTAGAGCCAACCACGCATGCAATTACGTGCGTGGAGGCCATTTTAGGAGCTTGGGATTAGCTCTATTTATTCAATTAGACCACCATTTTACATAATTGGGATCGGACAACCGTCCCGTGTCCAGATCTTCCTTGACAGTTTACTTCAACTGCCTTTGCGATCCGCTGTTTACACGCTACGCCGATATCTAAGAGTTTCTTCCTTCAATCGATTTTTCGAAACGTTTTTTCA
The DNA here is from genome assembly GCF_964204655.1 of Triturus cristatus. Lineage (NCBI taxonomy): Eukaryota > Metazoa > Chordata > Amphibia > Caudata > Salamandridae > Triturus > Triturus cristatus. The sequence continues at coordinate 1,047,186,536 of NC_140591.1, read as the reverse complement.
ATAACCTAACACTTTACCTTTTATCAACATGTTAAGTGAATTAATAATATTACTGATCCAAATAATTAAATTAACCATTTAAGATGTCTACACCCCAGATTAATATTGAAGGACATCCGGAAGAACTAGTAAATAAGGCTCTGGAAAAAGTGCTTGGGTCAATTGATGACACTATAAATAAAAAACTGGAATCTTTATCCCAAAAGATCTCCCCACACCCTTCTACTAGCAATCAACAAACAAGAGCAGTTAAGGCTCCCAAGAAACGGGCGATTGGAGGTAAAGAGTGCAAAGACTCTAAGAAAGCTAAGACCTCCGCCCCTCCCTCACTCTCAAGGCGGTGACAGGAATGGTGCCTCGGGCACCCAATATGGGCAAGATCAATACCCTGAGCCCCCTATTGATATTGATAGTGACAAGACTTTTGACCCTGAAATAGACCTATCCTGCTCTTCTGGTTTTAACACAGACGTTGAAGAGACACCAAGGGGCACGGGGAGCTCAGAAGAGGCTTGCAAGGCCTCAGAACCTAAAAAGGGACTCTTGGACCCATTTGGAGACCTAATGTTCGACCCTTTATTAATAAAACACCCTCTGTCCCCAGAATGACCCCCTCCAAACACGTAGCAGACTACCTCTCCTTCTGGTTGAGAAAAGAAATCCCAAAGGAAGTTAGATCTAGACTTTGTTCTGAATGCCCGAAACCCTCCCTTCCAAACAAAGTAGCTGCAACCCCCTGAATTGGACCCCAAGGTGCTAACCTTCATAGCCAAAACCTCAAGAGACCCAAGAAAGGGCATGGATAAAGGCTTGAAATCCTGTCAGGACCGCCTCCTTGACATCATAGGCCCACTTAGAATTTTTTTTAAATGGCTGAATCAGCCTATCTGGGAGACTTCATAGCCCGTGGTGGCGGGAGATATAACAACAACTTCGGGGGTCTCAACAATTCTACCCTCAGAGACAAAGGAGCCGAGGACGTCCCTTCAGAGGCGAACGGAGAAAACATTCCTTTCCATCAGGTAGGAACCTGGACAGACCTTTCAGATACCCCTCCAAAGGTGGGAGGGAGACAAATTCAATTTGCTAGGAATTGGAATATGGTAACCAAGGATATTTGGGTTCTAGATACAGTGAAAGGGTACAAAATAGACTTCATTGGTATTCCCTTCCAAACAAGATATCCAAGAGAGATTGTCTTCTCTACCAAAGACAACCTCCTGGTCTCTCAAGAGGTACGCGACTTATTAAAGAAAGGTGCGATTGTCAAAGGCTCTCACTTAGGTTTCCTCAGCAATATTTTTCTAGTAGAAAAGAAAAACAAGGAAGAAAGGCCAGTCATAAATTTAAAAGAGTTAAATCAATGGGTAGTCTACCAACATTTCAAAATGGAAGGGATACACCTCCTAAGGGACATTTTAAGAAAAGGGGACTGGTTAACAATCCTGGACCTAAAAGATGTTTATCTGACAATTCCTATCTGGGAACCCCAGCAAAAGTTTCTCCAATTCACTTGGGAGGAGGGACAACTATACCAGTTTTGCAGCATTCCCTTCGGCCTATCGTCTGTCCCATGGTGCTTCACCAAGGTAATCCGACCCGTCAATGCTTGGCTCAGGCAAAGGGGAGTGAGGCTAATCATATCTCGAAGATTTCCTCATAATGGCTCAATCAAAAGAGACCGTCTCAATTCACACAGATCTTACAATACATCTTTTAGAACACCTAGGCTTCATTATAAACATGAAAAAAATCCTGCAAAATTCCATCTCAACAAACTCAGTTTCTGGGTTTCATAGTGGACACTGTGAAGACAGAACTGAGACCACCGAGCGACAAAGTAAGGAAAGTGAGGAAAGAACTGAGAAAGTTACTTGCACTAAAGACCTTTCCCTTAAGAATCCTAACAAGGATCCTGGGCTTACTTTCGTCGACAATTCAATCCCAGGTCCGTTACACTATCGGGCACTGAAGCGATTGAAAGCAGTATCTCTGAGATCGAACCAATCTTACTCCCAAATGATTTCCCTAGATCAGGAATCAAGAACCGAACTCCTTTGGTGGTTAAAAAATGTAAAAGCATGGAATGGCAGAGCCATCTTTGGGGAGGAACCGGATTTGATAATAGAATCAGACACAAGTTTGGAAGGATGGGGAGCGAGATGTGGGAACTCATCAACAGGGGGTTGTTGGACTCTTCAAGAGAAGAAGCTGCATATCAACTGCATAGAATTACTAGCAGGTTCATTTGCGATTCGTTGTTTCACCCAGAAATCAATGAAATGCTGTGTAACGTTACGGATGGACAATGTGTCCAGAGTACGATATGTCAGCAGACTAGGGGATCCTCACTCCAAGAGCAGACAGACCTAGCCAAAGGCTTATGGAGCTATTGTTTGAGCAAAGGAATTTCGGTCATAGCAGAACACATTCCTGGGTTGAAGAATGGGGTGGCAGATTGGTACTCGAGGAATTTCAAGGACTCCAGCAACTGGAGACTGGACAGACAGGTAATCTTGGCTATTCATTCCAGATGGGGTCCCTTCAAGATAGACCAATTTGCAGACCATCTGAATTCTCAATCGAAGAATTTCTTCAGTTGAAGACCGGACCCTCAAGCTCAAAAGGTAGATGTTTTCCTTCAAGATTGGAGTGGGTTAGCACCTTATGCTTTCCCACCATTTGCAATGCTTCCTCGCCTGCTACTTCATGCTTGACGTTACTGACAGAGCATGGTCGTAATAACTCCTCTTTGGAGATCTCAAGCCTGGTTCCCAATCATCCTAGAAATGAGCGTAGACTTCCCTATTTTGATTCCTTCATTCAAGGAAATATTCCTAAGTCCCGAGGGAGAGATCCATCCCCTTGTAGAACAGGGTCTTCTGGTCCTGAAGGCATGGAAGATTTCAGGAGACAATGGCGAATCCCTGGGCTTTCGTCAAATGCTTTCAGACTCACTTCTGAGTCATGGGCATCTGGTACAAAAAAAGCTTATCGATTGGCATGGAACAAATGGGTTCACTGGTGCATTCAACGACATTATGATCCCATTTCAACTGATCTAGTTCACGTTATTAACTATCTTTCAGAATTGTTTACATCAGGTCTATCTTATAGAACCGTTAACGTTTATAGATCTGCTATTTCATCTGGGCATTCTTTAATTAACGGTGTCTCCGTTGGCCAAACTCTTTTGACTAAAAAGATAATGAGAAGTATGAGATTTCTGAACCCTCCTTCTGCTAAATACACTACCCGCTGGGATGTTACCCTCGTCCTACGGACTCTTTCTTCTTGGGGAGATAATACTTCCCTGTCCCTTAAACGCATCTCATATAAACTTACCTTTTATTATGTCTAGTTAAAGATTTAGATGTGTCTAGCAGGGCTTTCCAACCAGAAGGTGTTTGCTTTTATCTCAAAAAAAGAACCAAAACAATGTCTTCTTCTATCTTTTACCCATTTTTTCCTCAGAAAGAGAGACTGAGCGTGGTTCAATGTTTGAAAGAGTACGAGAAAAGAACTAAAAATTAAGAATGAGTGAATGTCAATGATTGATTTCCTACAGATCTCCTCATAAAGGAGTCTCTTCCCCAACTTTAGCTCGTTGGGTTAAAGATGTCATGCTTGAGAGCGGTGTAGACATGTCTGTTTTTGGAGCTCACTCCCTCAGAGGTGCTTTGGCTTCTAAGGCCTTTTTTCTGGGAGGTGGATTACAAGGTATCCTTAGGGCAGAAGACTGGTTGAATGATAGTATGTTTAAAGCTTGCTACTTCTGACCAATCTCTAATGTGATTGATAATGTTCTTAATGCACTTTAAACTTGCATAATATGGCCTCCATGTTGTGCCATAAAATTTAGATTTTTCACAGCCTGCTTGGCAAAAAATCGGGATTTTATTAAGGACACAGAGGCTAATAGTATCCCTCCTCTTTGGGATATAACCCTCCCTTTTATGTATTTTATATACTTATATTTATATTATGTCAAGATATTATAAAATGGTATTTTTTTCTTTCAGAATAAAAATCTCTTTTCCTTCGGACCGTATTTGGAAATCTATCTTCATTTTATTCCTGTTTTTTCTTCTGCACGTTGATCTTTCCTCGCAGTCCAACAAAGAAGGAAGATGGCTGGTCATGAAGGGACTTTATACTTCTTCAGAATGTTCATTGAAGTTCTATGTTCTTCAATTGTTGCTGCTGAGCTGTGGCAATAAAGGAGATTTGCATAATATTAGCCTCCGTGACCTTAATAATATCCAGATTTTTTGCCCAGCAGGCTGTGAAAAATCTAAATTGTTCAATTATATTCATACTTCACAAAAACTAATCTATATATTCATGTGAAAGACATAACATTTATATACAATTAGAATTTCAAAATATACAAAATCTTAGAAAGAATCAAAACAGTGTTGGTGCTGTGTTCTGGGAGGTTTAATGGTCTAGCCTACCTTCTTCAGGGCTAATCAATCTTAAAATATTTTTTAAGATCTGTTTGAAAATAGGAAAAGAACGAAAACAAACAGATATATCAATGTAGTATACAGCTTTCACTATTAAAATGTAATGATATTATTACCAGTCCCTCAGTTTGGACCCTTCATAATTACACCTATCTTAGTTTAACATTTTATATTTTGTGATATTAATAACATTGTTATCTATTACTTATCTTCATAGAGTCAGCTCCTTATTTTTACTTTGTGAGGGATTTCATTAATTAAACTGTCTCTCCATATATTGTCTCTTGTCCCGCTCAGCTCACAGAAACATTCATATGATGTATTGCTTCTACTCTGTATTTTGGAACTAATGTTCTTACCCTTACATTCCATCTGGTTCCTTAAATGAGTCCTTCTTAAGTATTTTTCCAAAGCACATTACCTTGCCACCTGTGCTCTTTATAACAGGTATCTTTCACATACACATTCTCATTCTCTGTTAGAATTGTCTATATTCTTACCTTGTTTCTCTAATGAGTCTCCAATGTAAATTTGAAGAATCTCCACCTTTATCTAATCGATACTGTTGTAGTCACAAGATATCAATTGCCCAAATTGTTACTTATATTTCCACATATCAGTATTTACTGTAGGGTAAATATCACCTTAGGTAATCTATTAAGAGTAAACTTCCTATATCTATGATGTAATGACATATTTTCCCTTCTTAACTCTTTGTTTATTTCATCAGTAATTTAGGTTCAAAGGTCTATGGGGTTGTTTTCTTTTATCCTGCCAGTATTATGTAGACAAATCAAGCATACATTAGTCAATCTGTTCCCCTGTATTATCTATGAATACATTCAAATGGGGATATTCATGTTTCTACTTTGAAATTCATAAAGCATCCTTAAATTCATTTATATTTCCACTCTATAGGCTTATAGGATGTATTTATAATTACATGTCTTGGGACCACAAATCCTTCCTTTATTTGGATAGGCTATCCAAAACATTAAACAATATCCAATATCACACTAAACATTGCACATGAAAATCTCTCACTTTTGATATTTATCTTACCAATTTTGAATCAATCAGTCCACCTCACTCCATCTACTTCTTCAGAAAGAACAGCGCAAACAGCAGTTTGCACTGCACTCCGCCACTTGCGGAATTCAGCAGTTTTTTGTCACTTCGGGGAGTTCTGTGTAACAAAACTCCGCAAACTACATCCAAGCCTCTTATCAGTGTCCAATATCTGTAATAATACTGCTCATAATCGTCACTGAGTTCTTTCCCTAATCAAAATGGAAGTTACTTTCGCCCTCGGGTCACTGCTTACTGTAGTTTAGATTTGTTGCTCGAACGTGGCTCTTACATGTCTCCTTCTGGTCTGGCAAACATGCTGCTCTCCATAGCAGAGTATGTTCAAAGTTAGTTTTTCAAATATCCTACATAAAGCTGAAGATGTTTGCTTGTGTTTTTTGACCTGATGGCTAATTTACCTAAATAGGTCCTTCTGGGTGCAGGCCTATATATAGTGGTTGTTCAATATTTACATCAACGGAATTGGTCAGTCTGTCAGAAATCTTGCTCTTGATAACCCAATAGTAGAGAAAGAGCACATTCTAATCTTGCTCTTTTCCGTGATATTCGATACTGATATTGATACTGAAAAACCAATGCATTGAGTTTTGAAAGGCTCTAAGTCGTTCTGCAACAAACAGAAATTATTAATCAACATGGGAAAAAAACAAATATATGATAATTTATCCAAAATGAAAACTATTGACAACATTCAGAATTTATGGTCAACCAATTGAGCGAGATAAAAGATATGATTACCTATGCATACGAATGAATGACCATTTACATTGGAAATCTCATTGGCAAAGTAAAAAACTCTGGTGCAGTTCTATGTTTTGTTAACTCAACCATCCAATGACTAATAAAACCAGTATTGACTGCATTCAAGAAAAAAACACTGACGGCCTGCTCCTATGGTGCTAAAGTTTGGCCTTTTATTCAAGTTCAGGCTCTTCAAAAATTCAAAAGCATCTTATTGCCACATATACTAAACCTAGGTCCTGGTGCCCAAATGATAGCAATAAGACCTGAGTTGGAATTGACCACACTGGAGGATCTCGTCGTGTTTTGTTCTGTAAGATACTGGGCAGGGCCGACTCTAGGGTGGTGCGATCGGTGCCATCGCACCGGGTGCTGACTTGGGGGTGCCAAGTTTATTGTTCTAAAAGCTCCTTATGATGCGTTCCTAGTCTAAGGAATAAAAATGTCAAGAGAACTCATTTGATTAATGTTCTTCCTGGGGAGAAACCGGAGCTTTGTCTAAGAAATGTTGACTCGTAGTGCAGAGGGTTAACATGCCTGCTGCAAAGAACGTGTCCCATTCAGATCACAAAGTGTATATAATATAAATGGGTCAATGGGCTACGTTTTTGTCAAAGAGATCATTTTGTTACTTGCAGTTTATAAGTTAAAATCCTACTTATTAACTGTCATCAAAGAGCTGTATGCAAACTGCAAGGAACGTATTAGAGCTATCCGTTTTTCAACCAGTCTTTCGTTATCCTAATATTGCAAAAAGAGGTCATTTAGGTAGAAATCAATTATTATTATTAGAGAAAACTCATAACAATGGTGTTAAAAATTCTGAATTTGTGTTTTCCAGACCAGGGACTCAAAGTATACTGCCTACCAGAATGGATGACATGTGACTCCTACACCTTGTTGGCCTCTGTCTTATGTAACATTTCCTATACACTCATTTACAAATGTATGATTGTCTCTGTGCAATGTGTGTGTGATGTTAAGTGTTCTTACAGCTTAAACTTGTATGAGCGGTGCTATAAAACTAAACAAATCAGTGGTTATAGAGACTTGAGGGGCACTGTCAAATGGTGGTAGTGAGGGAAGGCCCCACCCGAGGGAATGTGCAGAAAAGTGCAGGATCCTAAGTGCAAGGGAAGTGCATATATGCATGAATAGGGTTGGAAGCATAAGGAGTCTGGTCCTCAGGATGCTCTGTAAAGCTTCCTTTCCAAACCTGCCTTCAAGTATGGTTGACACAGTGATATTTCATGTGAGTAGGAGAGTCCCTCTGCACCGCTGATATTTCTAATCCATTTGATGTCCTGCTCCCTCGACATGAGCAATCTTTTTAGGCTGTCCATTGTTGGTGATGTATCGGTTATCATTTCAAAGGGCAGGCTGAGTGTGTCATTGTCCCTTGACAGGTACCTGGCCCAACTATATTTATTATCCTGGAATATCACTTTTAGTGCTTCCCTTATGGAGCCACCAGGACCTGCATTAGTCACATGATGGTGGTATTTGACTGTGTCTTTTTTCCATTCAATGTTCATCATTGAAATATTAAATTCCAGTTGTATCAGTGTAAGTCATGCTGTTTTTGGGAAAGTGATTCACTTTCTGAATGCTGCTATATGTAGAAGTTTTGATTTTTCATTTACCAGTCACGGACAGGCATGATGCCCATAGGTTATTTTTGGTATCAGTTTCGCCCTCAGGTCTCGTCGGATGCCCTCTTTGGAATGGCTTTGGGGGTTATGGTGTAGTTTGCATAGTGCGTGAGTGACATTAGCCACCTTGACTTTTAGGGCCTTGGCCTGCATGGTTGGCCTTCTGGTGTCTGAAAATTGTATACCCAGGTAGTTATATTTGTTGCCTGTGGCTATCCTTAGGAGGCCGAGTTGCCATTCCAGTAGTTGTTTTTTTTGTTTGTGGCCAAATACCAGGACCTTCATTTTTGTGGCATAGACCCTTAAGATGTTCTTTGTGCCGTAGAGATGTAATATATCCATGGCCCTCTTCATGCCAATTCTGGTTTGGTCCAGTAATACCATATCATCTGTATACTGCATGATGGGGAGTCTTAGGTAGCCTAGATTTGGCATGTAGATTTTAGCATTCAATAGTGCCTCGCCTAGATCCGCAGTGTATAAATTAAACTGGGTGGGAGCAATCATGCAACCCTGTTTTAACCCCTTAATCGTGTAGATCTTGACAGTTGCGTGTGTCTGTGCAAGCTTGATGAGGACCCATGTGCCCATATCAAGTGTCATGAAGGTCGCAAGACGTTTCCTCGGGATGCCCCACTTTGCGAGTTTTGCCCCAGTACATTGCAGTCAATGCCACCAAAGGCAGCGATATAGTCAATGAAGCTAGCATGAAGTGGGGGTGATGTGGCCTCTGTGCCCAGGTTGCTATGTGTGACAAGGCAATAGTATTATCCATGATGGATGAGTTAGACCTGAAAACTGTCTGACATTGGGGTATAATGTGATTTTCATTTATCCAGGCCTCTAACTCTTTCAAGACCACTTTCGCAAATGCCTTGCCGTCAACACCCAGAAGGGCGATCAGGCTATGGTTCTCCCGACTAGAGGAGTCTTCCTTTTTTTATATGGTGTGCAAGTTGGACCCTTTCCATGAGTCTGGTACTACTGATGTATTGTACCATTGGTTAAACAGAGTGCATATGGGAAGCAAAGAATTCCAATCTTCATTAAAAATGCTTCCGGGTAGGACATTGGTTCCAGGGGCCCTATCCTTATGGATGCCCTTCAGAGTGATTAGGGTTTCCTTTGAAGTAATATTGGTATGTTGTTCCTCTAGGTCTTCAGGGTAGTTAGTTACCCACTGTCTCCATCTTGAGGTTTTGTCTAGATCGACATGGAGTTTTTGTAGCATGGGCTACCTATTGATTGGCGGGTACTGCGTTCTCTATGTGGGTTCCACCATTTAGGCTGTTGACATAGCCCCAGAATTCCCTTGTCTTGTTGGGCACGAGCAGGGAATATATATATTTCCATTCCTCCTCTATATGCATTTGTTTCAGCTGCCAAGGGATATTTTGTATTATTTTCTGTTTCCTTTAAGATTGTTTTCCATCCGTGCGCACCTTTCTCTTTTATGCTGTTACTCTGCCTAGCAGCACCTCCTTTTCTTCTCTTTGAATTCTTTGTTATCAAAGAGGAAGATGTAAATTTTTCCTATGGGTTTGCTTTTGCGGTTCCCTTTCTTATGTTCACACAGGGCTTTAAGTAGTGAATCGATTGTCTTTGGATAACTTTTCTCAATGCCTGATGTTTGTATTCCCTGCTTCCACTGCTGATATCAGGCCCGGCAAGCAATCCCCCATTTTACTATTTGTATTGCTGACCCAGCTGAAAGATGTTCCTCGTGCAGTGTGGCACTTAGATTCACCAAAATCAATAATGGGTGGTGGTCACTTGCAGAGGTGTGTTGAACTTTATATTTTACACACTTCCTTAGTAGATCCTTGCTCAGGAAGATATATAATCCAATGTGGAGATGTTTTTAAAAGTGGGCTTTGGTTTGCTCTTTGTCAACCCTATTTGATTGGCAGACCCCAGTTCAAATTCATTGATGCAAGCATCCATGATATTCCACCAGCTCTCCCCTTGGTTTAACTCAGGGCTACACAGATTTCTCATGTTTAAGTCTCCGGTCACAATGCACTCATGGCCCGGGTGCTTTTACAGGTAATTAGAACACTGATCATCTTGATATTTGATGATTTTGCCTTCTTTTTTTGGTTGACATAGATGTTGTTTTACTGCAATTGTTGTTGGTGTTCCCTCTATTCCGATTCCTTTTATGTTAGGGATCTGAACGTCATGTGATTGTGTAAGCCATTCCCTGGGGCGTACTTGAAGTTTAGATTTATGAAAATGGAAAGCCCGGCATTAGGTCTTCCAAAGAGGTTCTTCTTATAAGCCAGTGTGTGGACTGCTTAGAAGCCTTTGATGGGGCTAGGTGTTGTCAGCCATGTTTCCTGTAAGCATGAAATGTCACTTGTTTGTAGGGTTTCTATGGCTTCTTTGTTTGCTACTGCAGTTTTAAACCCTGCCACATGCCAGCTTATTATTCTAATCCTGGATCTTATCATCTGCTCCTTTATTTCCCTGGTCTGGAGAAATTTGCCTGTCATTGGTGTGCAATGGTGTTGGCATCCAGGCCCAATCGGGTAGTTCTCTGTGCTAGGAGTTTGTCCTCTTATTGGTAAGCAGTACTGTGGATATCTAGGCCCAATCTCCTAGTGCCCTGTAGTTTTGTGTTGCTCTTTCCTCCTTGCCGTGTCTGACTCTGTGGCTCTTTGAGAGTGGGATTGCGATGTTTTTTTCATAGGGTGTAGTGCAATTGAGTTATCGCTCCTTATTACGCATTTTAAGGATTATTGTGCTCCCGGTGTTGTAATCTCTGTGATAGTACATGAGGATATTTCTCCATTGCACAGTTGTCTATTTGTTTGCCCCATTCGTTGAGTAAATCTTTTTCTGCCATAATAATTTGAGAATCTGCCCAGCTTGTCCACTCCTTCAGAGCTGACTCTCTGTACTGATCCAGGTGTATTTCTTGAAGTTTAATATTGCTAAGTGTGTTGATGTTATGTAGGCCAGCTAGAGTATGCTCGTCAAGAGGTATAAGTTATTCTACTGAATTAAGATGTCACATGGGCCTCTTGTTTCGAATTCAGAGACGAAGATCAAAGTGGATAGTATACTAATTTCCACTTGTTCTTCCATTTTTCCTTAGTCATTCTGGCATGCCTGTCTGCCATTCCTGAGTTTTGGTTTAAAGGTCCGTGTCTGATATTTGTTTGAGCATGGTGTAAATTGTGTTTTTCAACTAGCCTAGTGCTAAGTTGTTGCTTGTCCCTCTGGCCCTCTGATCAATAGGCACTGTCTTCCTCGCTGTTGTTGTTTATAGAGTTTCTGTGTTTTGACCTTCATAGTGTCCCTCAATTAGCAATGGTTGTTCCTTCTCTGTGCCAGCAACCCGTTCTGGTGCCAACGGCGGATTTGACAACTGCTCACACAGTTGCATTCCTACAGATCTGTTGCTTCTGTTTGAACTGCCAAACTTCTACTAGTCTTGTATGGCACCTTTCTCTGCTAACAGAGCTGCAAACTTTCTTGCCCTTTAGTCCAGTTTTTGATGCAGTGTTCACTACCTCGTGTATGTTCTTTCATGGGGGTAGAGTGTTGTGCTTGAGGGAGCGTGGGTGAGAATGTCCTTGTTTACGCCTTCTGCTGGTTGCACACTTGTGCTGATGGTTCTGCTTTCTTTCTGGCTGTTTTCTGCCTGTGTAGCCTCTTCAGGGTTTCTTTGCTTTGCTTGAAAGATTGGATTGTTCCCCGGGCCCTTAAGATTGCTGTCTGGTCTGGTCTCAGCCTGCTAGGCTTTTACATTTAGATCTACTGTTGACCTCACAATTTTATTTCTGCATGATGGTTATACTGTTTTTCCTTTTAGAATTTGCATTGATTTTCGCAGATTTCTCTTTTATCGTCTGGAGAGCTGCCCTGTAATGCCTGTTGTTGTTTCTTTTGGACCTTTTGCTTTGCTTAGGTGGCCCACTTCCATGCTTATCGAGGGGCTGGTTCTTTTGCCTGGTAGTGTACTGCTTCTTTCCGCTATGATGCCAGTGTTTCTTCTGTTTCCGTTGTTGTGTTTTTGCCCCTGGAGGGCGGTTCATCCATTTCAGGCATTTTCCTATTTTGTATGTTGTTTATCCAAGCTTCTTGGTTTATTAGGGAAGATAGCAGGTCTGGCGATGTGGTTAGCTTTTCGACAATAGCTTTGCATGTGTTACCTGCAAAGCTTGTGCATACTTCCAAGCCTTTGACTTTGTTGATCCACTGGTCTACTTTGGTGTTTAGCATGTCCACTTTTTTTTTCAATTGTCAGGACGCTCTGAGTCAGCATATGTATTAACTCCACTTGTAGTTCTAATTTGAGGGATTTCCATGTTATTGCCTTGACAGCTGGCAGCAGGGAAGAGTTTATTGAATTTGAAGTGTGTTCTGAACCATCCTTATAAGAGGGATCTTGGCTTTGGGTGCCGTTTCCGGGGTGTGAGCCCCTTATCGCCCCTATGAGTTCCTCAGTCCTTAGTTGAGATTTGCTGTCCGTTTCTCGTAATTTTATTTCAGCAGATTGTTTCCTGGAATCTTCCTTGAGCCCTGAGACATTGGGCTCTGTGTGTGCTGTTCCAGATTTGTTCATTGGGGTGCAGCAGTTCTGTCTAGTTTTCTGATCAGATTGATTTGTGAAATCATCAAAGATGACATGTTGCTGGTTGTTTGGGAAATGTACAAGGACCTCTATTTCAAACTCATGCCTTTTTTGGGTAGTTCTCAGTTTGATGTGGCCCTGCGTTTTGCCAAGTGTTTCATCATCATTTATTGTTGATGAGCTCTCAATGATCTCTGCTTGCTCCATTTATTTCTCTGGCATTCTGTGATTGGAGGAATTGTCAAGATGTTTTTGGATGCTATTATTTCCACTGCCATGTCTGCAAGCCTCATCATTTGTGCAATTATTGATTCTTCAAAGCTGTGATGAACTATACAGTTTGTGGTATGAGCAGGTGCCTCGCTCTGCATCACCCCTTCTTGGCCAATTGGAATTATGTCTATTGTTATTTCTGCTGATCCCCCAGTATCCCCCATGCAGTCCCCTAAAGCTTCCACCTTCCATCTTGTGAAGCACTGGTGTATTGGGATGCTTGTTATGGGCAGTTTTGGGTCTAACCTGTTGTGCCTACGAGGCCGTCCTGGTATTCCCCTTCATCTGTGACTGCAGCTTTCTATGATGTTGTGAGGCTGAACCTGCCATCTTTCATCAGCTGGGCATATTTTTCCACCCCCTTTGCAGCCCTGCACTTTTGTCTTTGATTTCTGATTCCACTGGAGGTGTTCATCTCTCTGTTCTTCTAGAAATTACGCTGTTCCAGCTGGCCTCAATGACCCTATGTGAGTGTTTCTAGTTGGTGTAAAAAGCAGAAGCCTGTTGTCTGATCATGCACACCCGCAGTGTTTGCCTTGATTGCTTAATTTGCTTGATTTGTATGTCTGAGATTGCGTGCACCGTCTTTGCCACCAACAGTGTTGTGATCATTGCCAAACAAGCGATTTTTTTTTTGCTGGGGTTGTATGTCATATGAGCTATGTTGCTGCCCTTGTTCGTTGCTGCTTATTCCTAATTCTAATTCTAGGACGGGTAGCTTTTACTGGAGTAGTTTTTTTTCGATTTACTGCCTGGATTTCATTGGCAATTTGTTAAGGTTGTTGAGGGCCACGTCAAGTACAGTGTCTTGATTGGTTTCCCAGCGCCGTGTCTGAGGCTGTGTGCCAATTGTTGTGTCTGCATTGACCCTGGTTCCAGTCCATGCTTGAGTGCTTGCAATCCCAGTGATGCCCCGGTTACTTACCGGTAATCTTCATTACTCCGAGTCCTTGTCTTCCTCGCCACAGTAATCACTAATGAGCCTTCGGCTCCCACAGAAACTCCAAGTATAATTTCACAGTCTAGTCTCCCTCTCCCTCCAAAATGGCCCCCGACTACACAGCCAATCCCATAAAGGGACACATAAAGCACCAGTACGACCTGAGAACCAAGCCGCAGACATGAAGCCAAGAAGAGGGCCGGGAGGGAAAGGGAAACTATACTGTGGCGAGGAAGACAAGGACTCGGAGTAATGAAGATTACTGGTAAGTAACCGGGGCATTACCTCCTCGTCCGTCTTCCTCGCCACAGTAATCACTAATGAGCCGATACCAAAGCATATCAGCTTCATGTAAGAACAGAGTCCACCAGTAAAAGTCAGCAGCAATGCTAAACTTTATTACAAAATCAGGAAGAGACACATAGAACCTCCAACCTATGGGACCCCGGAACTCAGCACAGAAGAGGCAAAGGCAACCGATGCACCTCCCCCAATTTGAAGACGGTAGTGCGACAGGAAGGTATGAGGGGAAGACAAAGTGGCAGCACGGCAAATATCCTCCATGGACACCCCCTTGAAAGCAGCCCAGGAGACAGCAACCGAACGAGTGGAACGCCCCTGAACAGGAAGAGAAGGAGCCAAGGAAGAAGAACCGAAAGCCAACAAAATAACGTCCTTAATCCAACGGCTGAGAGTGGACAGGGAAGGACGCAAACCCCTACGGGACAATCCAAAATTCACAAATAAATTGTCCACTTTGCAAAAAGAAGAAGTCCTATCCAGGTAAAATAACAAAGCGCGCCGAACATCCAGAAGATGTAGCAAAGACTCATCCACAGACGAAGAATCAGGACAAAGAACCGGAAGAATCACCTCCGCAGAACGATGAAAAAACGAATTCACCTTAGGAACAACACGATCCTCCAGAACACATAAAAAAGGAGCAGACCGCAGGAAAGCCCCCAACTCCCCAATTCTCCTGGCAGAAGCAATAGCCACAAGAAAGACAACCTTAAGAGTCAAGAACTTGAGGTCAACCGACTCCAAAGGCTCAAAGGGACCCAACTGCAGCGCAAGCAGAACCAGGGGAAGATCCCAAGGAGGAGAAGACAGAACAGGACGGGGACGCTGAAAGGACAGAGACTTCAACAGCCTGGACACCAATGGCGCCACAGAAAGCAACGGAAGAGCATGAAATGCCCGAATAGCAGCCCACTGTGCACGAAGAGTAGAGATGGCCAACCCCAAATCGAAACCCTCATGCAAAAAGTCAAGAACGCGGGCAGGATCTAAAACAGACAGAGGCAGATTGTGCCGAACACACCAGGCAGCAAAGTGGTCCCAGTGTTTGGCGTAGGAGCGCAAAGTAGACGGACGCCTGGATCGCTGAATAACATAAGCAACCACCGCCGAACACCCACCTTGAATCAGGGATTCCCTCTCAAGAGCCAGGCCTGCAGACCCAAGGACTGGAACACCGGAAGAGGAAGAGGAGGCCCCATCAGAGGAAAGGGATCGAAGGGTAACAGCCACCCCGAGCCCACCGCCAACTCCAACAAGAGAGGAAACCAAGGGCGGCGACGCCAACCCGGCACAATCAGAAGAACAAGGGACCCCTCCCTCTTGATCTTCTGCAACACAACTGGGATCAGGGGAACAGGAGGGGACGCATACAAAAGGCCTTTCGGCCACAGGAAGGACAGAGCATCTACCCTCCACGCCTCCGCACATGGCATAATTGTGCAAAAGCAACGGATTTTCGCATTGAATTTGGAAGCAAACAGGTCCACAATCGGAGACCCAAACCTCCTCCGCAAAACCCTGAACATCTGGGGCGTCAGGGACAAGGAACCCATGGACGGAAAGACCCTGCTCAGGCAGTCCGCAACCACGTTCTCCTGACCCGGAAGGTAAACAGCCGACAGCGAGGCCAGGTGCAACTCCCCCCAAGAACAAATCTGGAAACAGAGGGAACTGAGGGAAGGAACCCGGCAGCCCCCTTGATGGTTGATATACGCCATGACCACCTGATTGTCGGTCCGGACCTGAACATGATGACCCAAGAGAAGGTCCGAAAAGGTCAACATACCCAACTGGACAGCCTTCAGCTCCCTGTAATTTGATGAACAAGATCTCACAATCGGATCCCAAAGACCCTGAGCCGAAGAGTCCCCCAGAGTAGCACCCTATCCCAAAAGGCTGGCATCGGTAGTGAGGACCCGAGAAGGAATCACAAGGAAAGGACAACCCCGGGAGAGATGCACCATGTCCAACCACCACTCCAGGGCCACCCGAACCCCCATAGACACAGGAATCAGGAGATCGAGATCCAGAGAACAGGGGTCCCAATGCCGCAAAATGTGGGAAACCACTAGGTACATGTGAATGCGAGCCCAAAGAACCACAGATAGGGAAGCGGACATGAGACCATGAACCCTCAACCAAAGTCTCGCAGACTGGGAAGGACGTGACAGCAGGGATTGAACAGCACACAGAACGGATTCCATCCGAGCAGGAGGCAGGAACACAGAGCCCAACAGAGTCTTGAAACGAGCCCCTATGAAAGTCAGATCCTGCGCAGGAACCAGGGATGACTTCCCCACATTCACCAGGAAGCCGTGCTGTTCCAGGACCTGGCAAACCCTCTGGACATGGACCACCGCCTTAGAAAGAGAAGAAGCAGAAATCAATCAATCGTCCAGGTAGGGAAATACCTGAATTCCTTCCCCATGCAAATGACCAATGACAGGGGCCAAAACCTTCGTAAACACCCTGGGAGCAGAGCAGAGACCAAAAGGCAATACCTGAAATTGGAAGTGTCGACCCGGGACACAGAACCGCAGGAAACGCTGACTGGCGGGGTGCACCGGCACATGGAGATAGGCGTCCTGGAGATCGATTGACGCGAGAAAGTCCCCCTTAGAAATCAGAGGGCGGATCAACTTCAGAAACACCATTTTGAAAGTCTGAGGAGGAACTAACCCATTCAGCCATTTGAGGTCCAGGACAGGCCGCAGATCCCCTGTGCGCTTGGACACAAGGAACAGGATGGAGTACACCCCTAACCCCAGCTGAGCCTCCGGAACCGGAATCACAGCACCTTTTGCCAGAAGAGCCTCTATACCGGCCAAAAGCGCCGCCTTCTTGTGAGCCAACCTGGGGCAGGGAGTGGACCTGAAATAGTCTGGAGGACCCCGGTAGAACCCAAGGCGAAAACCACCTGAAGAACCCACCGATCTGACACCGTCAATCTCCAGGATTCCAGGAAGAATCGCAGCCGACCCCCAACCGGACCCTTCCCCAGGGACACAGAGTCATGACTTCGAGGGAGCAGAAGCGGAGGGGTGAACATTGGAGAACCGGGACTTATCAGAGGTAGGGGCACCCCGGCCACGCCCCCTACCACGAAAGGGCTGGTGAACACGGCCCCGACGAGAAGGCCCAAAGGCACGGGTAGCACCAAAAGAACGGAAACGACCAGTCCGATACGGAGCCAGTAGTTTCCTATCCTCCGCAGTCTTCTTGACCATATCCTCCAAAGGAGGAGCAAAAAGTTTGACACCAGTAAAAGGAATCTTCATAAGTAAAGATTTCTGGGCAGCATCAGCCTTCCATGAGCGTAGCCACAACTGGCGCCTAGCCGCCACTGAAGAACCAGCCGCAGAAGCAGCTGCACCCAAGGCATCAAAGGAGACGTCCGAAAGGAGACAAACCTGTTGCTCCATCATGGCCAATGTAGAGGAGACATCCTCGCCCTGGTCGAACAGTTCAGCCAAGGACTGAAAATCCTTCAGCAAGGTTTGAATTGTATAAGAGGAATAAGTGGCAGCCCAGATGGAAAAATTGGCAGCAGAAAAAGTGCGCTTCACCGCTCCATCCACCTTCCGTTCCACAGGATCCGCCGGGGAGGAATCTTCGGAGACCACAGACCCTTGAGAGGACATCGCCGCCATCAAAGAATCAACCTTGACAGAGACGTCATCAACGCCTCCCTCACCGCCGCCACCTTCCCGGAGAGCTGGAAACACGCAGAGCTCAACGCCCTCTTAAAGAAACCTACAGCAGACCCCACCGAACTCAAAAACTTCCAGCCCATTTCTCTCCTGCCGTTCCCCACCAAAGTGATTGAGAAAATCGTCAACGCTCAACTCACCAACGCCCTGGAAACCAATGACTCCCTCGACCCCACACAGTTCGGTTTCAGGGCCAATCACAGCACCGAAACCGCCCTGATCGCAGCAACGGACGACATCAGAGCCCTGACCGACAAGGGAGAGACCGTGGCCCTCATACTCCTGGACCTCTCTGCAGCCTTCAATGACGGTCTGCCACCGCACCCTGATACGCCGCCTCAGCAACGCCGGCATCAGAAGCAAGGCCCTGGAATGGATCGTCTCCTTCCTCTCCGGAAGGACTCAGAGAGTCCGCCTTCCCCCTTCAGATCCACAGCCACGGAGATCATCTGCGGCGTACCTCAAGGATCCTCCCTCAGCCCCACTCTCTTCAACGTCTACATGACCCCCCTGGCGAACATCGCACGCAAACACGGACTCGACCTTATATCATACGCCGACGACACCCAGCTCATCTTATCCCTCACTAACAACCCCACGTCAGCTAGGACCAGACTACATGAAGGAATGAAGGAAGTGGCGAACTGGATGACAGACAGCCATCTGAAACTGAACACAGACAAAACGGAGGTCCTCATCCTCGGCCCCACTCCCACCGCATGGGATGACTCCTGGTGGCCCCCCACCCTAGGCAGCACTCCCCAACCCACCGACCACGCGCGCAACCTCGGCTTCATCCTGGACTCTTCCCTCACCATGACCAGACAGGTGAACTCGGTGACCTCGGCATGTTTCAACACCCTCCGCATGCTCCGCAAGATCTTCCGCTGGATCCCCACCGACACCAGGAAGACCGTCACCCACGCCCTCGTCACCAGCCGCTTGGACTACGGTAACACCCTGTACGCCGGCATCACCACCAAGCTGCAGAGGAAACTCCAACGGATCCAGAACGCTGCCGCAAGACTCATCCTGGACATACCCCGCCACCACCACATCTCCGGACACCTGAAAAAACTCCATTGGCTACCCGTCAACAAGCGGATCACCTTCCGACTACTCACCCACGCACACAACCTCGGACCCAAACTCATCAACAACCGCGTCTCCTTCTACACTCCCCCGCGCACTCTGCGCTCCACCGGACAGGCCCTGGCAGCCGTACCCCGCATCCGCAAAGCCACCACCGGAGGAAGATCCTTCTCTTTTCTAGCAGCGAAGACCTGGAACTCTCTGCCCAGCCACCTTCGCGCCATACCTGACCACCTCTCCTTCAGAAGGCAGCTTAAGACCTGGCTCTTCGAGAACTGACCCCCCCCCCTCCCAGCGCCTTGAGACCCTTGATGGGTGAGTAGCGCGCTTTATAAATGCGATTGATTGATTGATTGATTGATTGATTGATTGATTGATTGATTGATACTTGGAAGAAAAATCCTGCAAAGGGTAACGTTTCGCCAAGTAGCGCGGGAAAGCCCCTTTATCAACATCCTTCCACTCATTCTCCAACACCTTCACCACAGAAGAATGCAGCGGAAGATTATCAGGATCCGGACGCTGATACTGCGCAAAACAATTATCCTCCATTGGAGCAACCGAATCAGGAAACAATAAGTTGGCGTGAATGTGCCCCAGTACGTCCTTAAGATCAGTACCCTGCACAAAGCGACCACGAACCTCCACATCCTCCTCAGCGTCAGAACCAACTTGGGAGGTAGGATCCGACCTGAGCTTCTTAGAAGGAGGCGCAGCCAACTTGCCACGCAAGGCAGAAGACACAGCTGAATCAATCATCTGTTGGAGTACAGATAGCGAAGGCAAAGCATCCTGAGACCCAGAAGCGACAGTCGCAAGGTCAGGAGCAACATTCTCCTCAGCAATCTCCATCACATATGAAACGAAATGCAGCTAAGAAAAAACCACGCAGAAGCCACAACAACCATAAACAGCCCCTTAAATGGCCATCAGGTGCAATTAATCAGCAGGACCCTCCCCCAGCAATCAAAATAAAAAAAGAGCCAGAAGCCCGCGCCCCCAACGCATCAAAAGTGCCACTGAAGAACGTTCAAGATTTCCCCCAACAATCTTATCACTTAGAAGACTGCCGAGGAAACGCCTGACCAAAGTAAGCATAGAGCGTGTGTATAATATATCGCCGACCGCAGAAGTCCGCTAAAGCAGGACGCGTGGTCGGCAGAAACTTAAATTGCGGCTCACAAGTCAGCTAAGGAATGGCAGAGACGCGCATGGAAAGAAACGAGGTGGGACACCAAACGACCCGACCTCCGCCACGCCGGTGCCGCTGAAAGCCGAAACCGGAGAGGCACGCAGGAGAGGGGGACATAAAGACCAAAATTAAACCATTACATGCCCCCCCCTCCAAACAATCACGGGGCCCCCGAGTCCGCTAAAGCAGGACCGCCGCCCCACACTCACCTGACTAGCAGGAATCACAGCACTCGGAGCAGTGCAGAAACAAAAAAACAGGTCGTACTGGTGCTTTATGTGTCCCTTTATGGGATTGGCTGTGTAGTCGGGGCCATATTGGAGGGAGAGGGAGACTAGACTGTGAAATTATACTTGGAGTTTCTGTGGGAGCCGAAGGCTCATTAGTGATTACTGTGGCGAGGAAGACGGACGAGGAGGTAATGTGAAACAAGCTACAGCGGCCTAATGCTGGCTGCCTCCATGCCACTACCTGGAGATCGCTGCCTACTGCCAGCTGCCAATCGCTCACCTCGTTTTATTCCGCAGTGCTTTCATAGTTGTTTGTGATTGCTACACTACTCACCCTCTTCCGTCTGCCGCTGTCCGCATTGGCTACTCATTATTTACCACACGGTCAGTCTACCTTGCTTGTCCCTATCCTCTTTTCACCTTGCAGCCACTTCTCATCACGTGCTATGCTGTTCCGTGCGTAGCAAGGCTACAGGCTGCAAACTACCTGAGGTTATGTCTGACAGCTGAGCTAAATTGTGCTAAAGCTCGGCTGTGTGCAGTGTGCAGTGGTTAGGGCCGAGGTTAAACTGTGGCTGAGGCCGTGCAAACAGTGGGTGGGCCATGTGATCTGGCTGGGGCTGGCATGAAACCTTTCCTCCAGCTCCCCCGTCTGTGGCAGCTTGGCTGTAAACCTCCTGTAGACCTTGTGCTGACTGTCTGAGGCATTAAGTCATCGGCATCGTCCCCTTGTCGCCACTTTGGCCGAGCTCCAGAACCAGGACTTGGGTGTTAGTGTGGCATGGCAGGGCAGAGTAGTGTGATTGTGGTAAGAATTGGAGCAGGGCAGAGAAGCAGGGTTGCGTCGCTTCGGCTGTGGTGGCCTTAATGCACAGCTACCTTCCCCCCAGCTATACCTGCTCCTTTTAGCTCTTTGTTGCTCCTTGTCGCTCTGGGTGCTTGGCTCCACCCAGGTGTTTGGTGCTTTGGCTCTGCATGCTTTCCGCACGTCCTTGGCCCCTGGCCCCAGCAACAGCCACTGAGTATCCCACTGCTGCTGCTGTGTGTTGCGTAATGTGTCCATCACTGTGATGAAAGGAGATACCAGAGCAGTGAGATGCCAGCAAGGTAGGTGGTAATCTATTAATATAGCGAACATTTCTTCACCAGGGTGGTAGAGGTCATCAACTCCGGTCACATGGCTGGTCTGCGGGCACCCCTCAATAAAATAAGGACCATTGTGATCCCTTGTTTTTATACAAATGTATAAGCCTGTGTCCAATGTGCCCCTTCATCATGGAAAAATGTAGACACTTGAATTTGTATGTTGTGACATATATCACTGTATAACATTGTAGGTTCTTAGGAGTTTGTCAGTCACATGACTGCATCACAGAGGTGGGAGATGTTCTGTCCAACATATTAGAATTGCATTTAGTCAATGACACTTTTATCATGCATGGCAGAATATCTGCCACATTTTTGAAGGTATCTGGCCTCACCAAGGTAAAAGGAAGACATTATTGTCCTTAATTCACAAAATATTTTAATACGTGAATGGCTAAAACACAAAAAAATATAATTTATATATTGGCTAAAATTACAGTACGTACTTCTGATTTTCATATATTGTGGTTCAAAATACTGGGATCCTTCATGACAACAGAGCAACATCTATGCCCAAATTTGAACAAATCCAGCACACTTTGGATGTGCCACCCCAATGTTGCGATTATGTAGGCATACTGGTGGAAGTACCATCCTTGGAGGTTGAGACAAAGAGGAAACACATTTAGAACTGAAAAAACAAAGTCTGCCACTGGCTCTCATGCAACACTACATTCATTACGCCCGTGTATAGACATACTACTAGTCAGGAGAATTATGCAGATTGGTTCTTTGCCTAGAACATGTGAGGGGGACTGTGTAGTCATTATTTGTAGGCATCCAGAGCTGGCATACCGGCTGATTGGCTCTGGGTTTATGTAGGGGATGCTTGGCAAGAGCTCATTCATTTCAAATGTTCCCCTGGGCTACTTCTACAAACTGAGCCCAATTAGTCTATTTTCCCAAACTAGTCGACTGGCAGGGAGGGAAGGAAGAAGTTCCCATCTGGATCTCTTGGGCACTTCATGCATTACTACTTCAAACTGATGCTCACCACTTACAGGTTAAACACTAATGATTGACTTGCATGCACCTGGATGGCACAGAGGGAGTTCAGAACACTGACTAATGAAGAGGCTGAACCTGGCCCAGTGACCGCCACAAATTCCCCACAGTTAGAATCTTATTTAGCCTATTGGAAGTCCTTAGCCAGGACAATTTGTGGCAACAAAATGAGTATAGTAATCCGGTACTGGTAAAATCTTCTATTCCTTGTGTTTCCATTGGCCACAACTCCACTGACTTGCCGCCCCTTTTGGCCAAGCTTGTCTCTTGGAACCAAGCTGGTATCAATAACAAATTGGTCTGCCCTGATTTGTTTTGTGGACTGGTTTGACTTATGCATGTTCCAGAAAATGTGGGCTATATTGCCACAATCTCGGCCTGGGTTCGTTTGTTATGATCAAACTGCTCAATTTTCAGGGAAGGGCAAACCTTCGGGGTGCCTGCAACCTGGCTGAAAACTGCTCTTTCTTGTACTTCCAAGTTGGTTGATCTGGTGTGTCCCCATGTGCTATGTGTGTATTTGCAATTTCCAGATGAGTTTTCAATATGGTTGTATAATGTCTATTGTAGACATGAGGGCAACATGTCTGTTATATCCGCTATAGATTTTGTTAACAAGCACCTTTTGTCCTTCCCTGTAGATGCCCATAGAATTGTGGCAGGGAGTTTTAACTGTAACTTTGAGCCTCTTGGTATTACCAATGAAGTACTTAGTGTGGAAGAGTCTGAAGCATGGGCAATTCTGGAGCTCACCCTCCAGCCGATTAAAAAATGGTCAACTGCAGTGCTGCAAATTAACACGTTTAAAGGGAAGTTTACCTTTAACCGACAATGTGGGGCTAGTCCTTTTGACGATATCTTGATAGATGTGAGGCTGTGGTCATGAGTTCTTGACATGGAGGTAATATCTAGGCAGGATAGCAACCATGATGCCTTAAACCTTTCAAAACGCCCACTGGGCCCTAGTTCTGCACCCCATGACCTAGAACCCCTCAATAGGAGGCTTCTTCCATCTAGTAATCGATGTAGGCTGAGATGGTGTGTTATTGCTGCTGCTCCTGCTTTATGGGGTCAGTTGTATGAAGCCATTGCTATAGCTTTAGAAGCAGTCTGGCACTACGAGGGAAGGTATTCTAGCTTCAGTATTGGGTGCCCTTACTGATATCTACAGTACCCTGTTCCGGATCTTTCATTGGTAGAAGCTAAGATTCTGCCCAAACATGCTCACGTGGCTAAATTGTTCAAGGCAAATAGTGGTCGATAAGTGCCTTGATTGTGCCTCCCCACTGTGCAGTAACATAGTGGCTAATGTGTGGGTCAAACAGTTTCAAACCTCTATGGAGAAAGCAATGAGGAGCCCCTGTTCCCAATTGCTAGCCCAAAATTGAGCCCAACTAGAGGGGCAAATGAGGCACTGACTTTGGCCATACATGCTACAGGACTGGCCACCATGTGGGAGTGGGAAAGAAGAGACCCAACCATCTAATGTCTTCTCTCTTGCTTCCCCGTCCCTTCAGATTGACCATGCTGTTAGCCCAATCATATTGAAAGAAGTCTATGCAGCCATTGACTTTATTACACCAGGGAAAGCCCCAGGGCATGACAAGGTGCCTGGGGACCTTTTTAAAGCTGAGAAGGAGATTTGGTGATCTTATTTTGTGCTTCTATTCAACAACATTGTTAGGTCACTTACTATGCCATGGACATGGGTTGGGGCTGAAATAGTCACAATATAAGAGGGTACGAGGTCTGTCCCATCAAATTATCACCCCATTAGTCTTATTAAAAGCTCACAGAAGCTTTTTAGTTTAATCTTACTGAGAAGATTGCAAGCATGGACTGAGGAAGCAGATGTGTTGACACCCCTCCAAGCAGGCTTCAGGGCCGGGACAAAAACCATTGACCAAGTGCTACAACTACAGCTATTCATTGGAAATATGTCACTTTGGGGGGTGGATGTCTATACGTCATTTTTGTCGACTTACGATCCGCTTTTGATCTAGTTCCAAGGGAGGACCTTTGGGCAGTTTTAACCAGCACAGGGGTCCTGAAATGGTGCAGAGACAGAATATCGAGTACAAAATATCAAGTTGCACATATATCGAGTTGTTAATATTGTGGGTCGGAAATATAAACAGCAAGAATATCGTGGTCAAGAATATCGACTTAAGGTAAGTAATATCGATTTCAAAAATATTGAAGTGTTTAATATCGTTTGTAAAAATATAGTTGTCAAAAATATTGGTTTTTATTATTGTTACGTATTTTAATATATATTTTATATGTATGTGATGTATGTTTTTCTGTATAGTAATTGTTTATATTTTTAATGTATGTGTTACATTTTTTGTAGTTATTCTTTTTTTAATTTGAATTTTGCTATTTTAGTTCCGTAGCAGGTTGTGGGTTTATAGGGGAATAGGGTTGGAAGTAATTTAATTATATTAAATGTATTGATTAATTTATATTTATTCATAATTGTTTAGTTGGGATGTTATAGTGTTAAATGTGTAAAGTAATGTATTATTAATTAATTAATAATTGGTTGTTAATTAATTTTAATTAATTAATTGGTAAATACATATGGTAATTTTAATGTATGAATTAATAATTGGGTGCCGATTCCGATCCTGTAAAACCCGGGTACAAATGGTCGTACGGAGCGGTTTCTCCGTCCGACTCGTACCCGGGAAAAACACCTTACAAACTCGCAAGTACGATTCGCACAGAAATACCATTTCCGTACGAGTCGTAAAAAACACCGACTGGCAAAAAAATACATACAATCTGATTCTGGACGGCGCATACGCTACGTCCAGACGGAGTCAGGCAGCGTTTTACGGACCAGCAAGTACGATTCGTGCCTACGTCACTCCGCACGTAGAATTTTTACGGGAGCCAAAAACTGCCGGGAAATTGAGGACGACGCGAACAAGGAGCACCGGTAAGCGACGGACAGCGATGGACCCCAACCTACGCGTCATCCCGGCTCTCATAGCCTACGACCTCGTGTTCAGAAACCAACGCAGACGCCGCAGAAAGTCAGAACAACCCCCAGGGGCACAGGGGGGGTGCAAGGGGCATGAAACATAACCCACACCCCACAAAATACTAATACATCCTGCACATTAATTACCTCCTGTTATATCCTATACTTCCTAGTCCTGGCTGCTCAGCCTGTATGAGTGTGATGTCATGGAATGTTGGGAGTGTGTGCATGCTTTGAAAGAGTGATCAGTTAGATTGAAGGGGCTGAGCAGCAGGATGCTGCTCCCGGTGGGGCACCCTGTACCATCTTACATGAAGAATAAATCAACTTAACTACATCTCTGGCACCTGGTCTACTTATGACGGTAGTACTTTTCTTCAGTTACAAAAATGGCGACGATTTTGAAAAGAACCACGCGTGAAGAACTAAGAAATTACACAAGGAACAAAAAGAAGATAGCCAGTATCCAAAAGAAGCCTGAAATTAAGCCTGCACAACGCCTTGGATGCCCCACTGGTGTCTTTTCCAACAGACAGTCCATAGATGTATGTGGGCGTTAGACATTTGGTGGCTTGAGTGGCTTGAAACCTGCCTACAATCCACATGTAGTGACAATTGGCAAATGTGATTTACACAATGCCTAAACGACATACTGAAGACCAGGAGATATTTAAATGTGAGTGTTTAATCTGTCTGACGGCCATCTGAACTCATCTGAAAAGTTAAAGGGAGGCACGTTATGAATTGTGTTGTATTTACTTTTGTACATGGAGTAAATTGGCAGGGCAGCAAATACATTTTCATGCAGTGTTGATTTTAAAACCATTCTACATTTTGGAAATACAGCGAACCGGCAAAGTGGTTTTAAAGTAATGCACGGATGTTGAAACATTCACTTTGGCTGGGAGAGTACATCGTAAAAGCATTCTGAAATCGGGGGGCATGAGTCGGGTCCCGTGAAGTGTTTGGCAAATTTCACGCTTACATTCAAGGTCGACGTGAGATCAGAGTGCAAGTCTGTTGACAAGAGACAATGGAGAGAAATTGTGCTTTCGTAATTAAATCTGCGTTTTTAACTTGAGTGACTAACATCATCTATAAAGCGTGTAAGAAAGCACGTTATGGATCGTGTTGGATCATCAATCTGAACTATTTTTACAAGTTCCAATGTGCGTGTGGATTAGTAGTGACAAACGGAATGGGTCAGACATTTGTTTTATTATCTTGCCAGTTTAACCCCCTTCGTCTTAAAAAAAAAAACAAGAGTCTGTCGAGCATTTTTTTAAAAGGCGTTCTGCAGTTAAGAAGGGCACATAGTGGTACATTTGGCTGCGATGTTTCTACTGCGTGGGAGACACGTGTAGATTTGGGAAAATTAGTGCAAGCTATATGAAGGAAAATGTGGGGAAGCAACTGCTAAACTGTTAAACTATACTATTTCCTTTTGAATCCGAATGGGATTCGGTGCACGCGCCACTCACCTTCATCTTGCTCCGGGTTGCCTCCTGCATTATTGTCTCCTGGTGACGTCTGCATCGTTGTGCAGGGACAGAGAATGCACGTTTGTGCCGGGAGCCATCCGCCTCTGCGTTGGTAACGTGCCGCCATCTTGTGGAGGCCTGCAGTCATTGTTTTCCTTTATGCTCTACGTAATTTTTGCCAACCACGTTTTTTTTGTTGTCAAGGTTATTAAAGTTTTGGAAGCATCGTTGTGACAGTCCAATCTCGTATGCTCTTCGACTTTTTACGCGATTTGCCCACGATATTGCTGCATCTGATGAATAACTTCTAAGACTTGTTTTTGAGGGCTGTTTTTGTAGACGTTCTATTTCCACATGATTTCTCATCGGAGCATGGCAGATGGTGTTCAATCTACACTTAAATTGACGACAACGGTGACTACTTTTGTGTTGTTTTAGTTTATTGTTTTTGGGTAAAATCTGCTAAACAAGCAAGAAGAAATTTACATATTTTACCTGCACAGTTAATGCATGTTGTACTGTGGTAATGTTATGCAAGACCCTTCATCCAAAATTTAATGTGAATGTACTTGTATATATTTTAGCAACTATTGTTATTTTCATGCTGAAATTTTCCATACGTTGCCTGGGGGTATGTACTGTGTTTTGTCTACGCATGTTTTGTGGGTCTTGTACCTAGGGTTGTATTTTTTTTTGTTTTTCTCTCGCACGTCAGGGTTGCGTTGGGAATATCTCTCACACGTCAAGGTTGTGTTGGGAATTTGTTTTGCCTCGCACGTCAAGGTTGTGTTGGCAGTGTACCTTGCACGTCATGGTTGTATTGGGAATGTCCTTCACACGTCATGGTTGTGTTGGAAATGTGTTTTGCCTCGCACGTCAGGGTTGCGTTGGCAATGTCCCTCGCACGTCATGGTTGCATTGGGAATGTCCTTCACATGTCATGGTTGTGTTGGAAATGTGTTTTGCTTCGCACGTCAGGGTTGCGTTGGCAGAGTACTCAAGAATTAGTTTTGTTGTTGTCGGGTGCATTATTTTATCTTTTGCATCGCACGTCAGGGTTGCATAGGAAGTGCTATGCTATTAATCTGTAATGTTTGGCGTGCATTACATTTTTTGTTCTCCCTCGCACTTCAATTATTGTATGTTATTTCATCCATGCTGGAACATGTTCACGTTTTTCTTTCATGTTTTTAGCAGAGGGAGATAGATGTGTTGTGATGTTCTTTAGGGTGTACTGGGTAAGTGTTTTGAGTGCATTTTCCCTGAAACGTTTGCGATATGTTTTGTTTGCACCCTGCATGAAACATGGCAATCTTTAAAGTGATCTTACATGTTTCAATACCATTCTATATGAACAACACTATTAATATGCTATATGTTCTTATGTGAACTAGAGATAAATTATTTATCTCGTATCATTTTATTTGATTTTGTCGATCTTCTTATCCTAGAATGTTAATTGATTGATGTTGAGATATAGGTATGCATTTACTTATCTAAAGTGATTTTCGTGATCTAATTGATTTTATTTCCTAGTGCTTCAATTTGCTTCTTGTTTGTTTTAATTGTTTCTAAAGGAAGGAGATATGTTATATCCTATACTTCCTAGTCCTGGCAGCTCAGCCTGTATGAGTGTGATGTCATGGAATGTTGGGAGTCAGTGCATGCTTTGAAAGAGTGATCAGTTAGATTGAAGGGGCTGAGCAGCAGGATGCTGCTCCCGGTGGGGCACCCTGTACCATCTTACATGAAGAATAAATCTACTTAACTACATCTCTGGCACCTGGTCTACTTATGACGGTAGTACTTTTCTTCAGTTACAAAACCTCCATGGGTTGGTCACTTTGAGGGGCGTGTCCACCAATCCCACATCCCGCCACAACGGAAGTGTACGTGGACGCGTACCCGTCACCACTACAATGGTGGTACAGGACGTACCCACGCCCCTCAGAGCGTGGGTACGGACCGTACCACCATTGCAGTGGTGATGTAGGGGTACGCGCGTACGGCCCGCACCCACGCCCCCAGAGTGTGGGTACGGTCCGTACCACCATTGCAGTGGTGATGTAGGGGTACGCATGTACGGCCCGTACCCACGCCCCCAGAGCGTGGGTATGGTCCATACATGCGTACCCCTACATCACCACTACAATGGTGGTATGGACCATACCCACGCCCCCCAGAGCGTGGGTACGGGCCGTACCACGCGTACCCCTACGTCACCACCACAATGGTGGTAGGGCCCGTACCCACACTCCCCAGAGTGTGGGTACGGGCCGTACCACGCGTACCCCTACATCACCGCCACAATGGTGGTACGGCCCATACCCATGCTCTGGGGGGCGTGGGTACGGGCTGTACCACGCGTACCCCTACATCACCGCCACTATGGTGGTACGGCCCGTACCCACGCCTCCAGAGCATGGGCACGGGCCGTACCATGCGTACCCCTACATCACCACTGCAATGGTGGTACGGACCGTACCCACGCTCTGGGGGGCGTGGGTACGGGCCGTACCATGCGTACCCCTACATGACCATCACTATGGTGGTCCGGCCCGTACCCACGCCCCCAGAGCATGGGTACGGGTCGTACCACACGTACCCCTACAGCCCCATTACATGATGCATACAAGGCGTACACATGCCACGGATGTAGGTGTACGGCTTGGTGCAGCACATCAGCTGTAAATTGGGGGTGGTGTATGCCCAGCAGCAGTGTACCACAGCAAGGGCGCAAGTGGGTGGGTGGGTGGGTGCAGAGGAATACCAGCAGTGGACAGGGACATGTGAGGGGTGGGTGCATATCACTACAAGCAGTGGACAGACATATGGCGTGGGTGCAGAGGAATACCACCAGTGGACAGGGACATGTGAGGGGTGGGTGCCCATCACTCCCAGCAGTGGACAGAGACATGGGGGTGGGTGCAGAGGACTCCCAGCAGTTGACAGAGACATGGGGGTGGGTGCAGAGGACTCCCAGCAGTGGACAGAGACATAAGGGTGGGTGCAGAGGACTCCCAGCAGTGGACAGAGACATGGGGCTGGGTGCAGAGGACTCCCAGCAGTAGACAGAGACATGTGAGGGGTGGGTGCCCATCACTCTCAGCAGTGGACAGAGACATGGGGGTGGGTGCAGAGGACTCCCAGCAGTGGACAGACACATGGGGGTGGGTGCAGAGGACTCCCAGCAGTGGACAGAGACATGGGGGTGGGTGCAGAGGACTCCCAGCAGTGGACAGAGACATGGGGGTGGGTGCAGAGGACTCCCAGCAGTGGACAGAGACATGTGAGGGGTGGGTGCCCATCACTCCCAGCAGTGGACAGAGACATGGGGGTGGGTGCAGAGGACTCCCAGCAGTGGACATAGACATGGGGTGGGTGCAGAGGACTCCCAGCAGTGGACAGAGACATGGGGGTGGGTGCAGAGGACTCCCAGCAGTGGACAGAGACATGGGGGGGTGTACATCATTATCAGATGACCACAACTCCATGGTTGAATGTACGTATCCCTAACTTTGGACAATGATGATAGTGCCATAACAACACATCACTGACAGCAGTGTCCCACTCCCAGGAGGATGGATGTCTTTCCCCCACTGCATGACACACCACATGTGGGTGTGAGGACAAATAACACATGCATACCCACCCCTGGCAGATGCAGCACAATACACACACTGAGATCATGCCACAAGACTGTATAGTCATGCCACTGCCTAATAAACTAAGAGAGCCAAAGAGAACAAACACTGTCACGCACATCCCAGGACTGATAGGAATGTTCAGGTGCTGGGCTAGCCACCAAGATGTTGTCTGCCATGGAAGGAATAGGGTGGAGTTCCCTCAGATACAATGGCCACAATTGTGAGTCAGGTGTTCAAATACCCAGCAGAACAAGTACCATATGTGTACTAGGCTGGGATTACACACATGCATTGTGCGGAAAAGGGACAATGTATCCATGAAGGCATGGCAAAATACTCTATACACAAGTACAGTGAGTACCAAGGATGGCACAGACGATGCAGCCGGAGACATTGCTGAGCAGGCATGGCCAGAGTTGAAGGGATCCATCACCAACAAAGGAAATGTAGACACAGGGCAACACAACATTATGCAACTCTCTGCAGGGGAGATGTCAGGTGCCACAGAGGAAGGAACACTCCTTGGGACAATGTCTCCAAACACAAAGAGCACACACAACAAAGAATCTTTGCAGAGACCTTGTGATGGCACGCAGATACCAGGTTCCACCCCATGAGCAGCAGACTACAACATTTCCCTGAAACATAACACATGCCCACAACCCCAACTCCTATAGCATCAGCATCAACATCAATACCTGAAATGCAAGACTTTTCAAATGAAAAAGAAAATGCTTTATTCAGCATGAAAGTAATAATGTGTAAACGAGACTATTCACAAAGGCCAATGGCCAGTCCATATCATCAGTCCTTGGGGGGGGGGGCACATGGCCATGCATCTCCCCT
This sequence comes from Triturus cristatus, assembly GCF_964204655.1. Taxonomy (NCBI): domain Eukaryota; kingdom Metazoa; phylum Chordata; class Amphibia; order Caudata; family Salamandridae; genus Triturus; species Triturus cristatus. Next base: position 1,047,155,149 of record NC_140591.1, on the reverse strand, counting down.
AGCTTGCCTGCACATCAAAAGACTGTGTCGTCGACTGGGGGGGGGGGGCATCATGTGGGGAAGGACCAGGCACCGCAGGGACAGGAGGGGGAAGGGTAGGTGTGGTGGGTGCAGGGACGGACGACTCCACCACAGGGGGTGGGACAGCGCCAAAGGTGGAGGCGAGCTTGGCGCTGCACACTTCTGCCAGTTCTTCAAGCGTCTCACCTGCACCCGGAGAAACAACAGGCCCCAAGGAGGGGGGGGGTCGGAGGGATGGGTTGCAGTGCTACTGGGGGAGGTGGTGGACAGGCTGGGGGACTTAACTCCCCTACCCGTGGAGTGCCTTGACCGTTTGCGTCCAGTTGAACTAGTGGGGCTGAGGCCCAGCCCAGCAAACTAGGCCTCCTTCTCTGAATCTGGGGCAGGGGAGCCAAGGGGGGTGACATCGGAGGGACTGGGGAGTGAGTCATGTGGACGAGGACTGTGGCTGCGTGCCTGCCGGTGTGCCCCAGACCCAGTGGGTGTGCCTGCTTCCCCCTGAGTGTGCGTGTCAGGAGGTGTGCGGTTGCCCTTACGTGGTGGTGTGCTGCTTCTGTCTGGTGGGGTGCGTGTGTGTGGATGTCTTGGTGTGCTTGGGACAGGCATGGGTGTGGGACTTGTGGATGGGGCAGGGGTAGGGGGGGACGCAGCGCTGCAGGTGACTCGCTACTGCCGTCAGTGACGAGTCCAGGGACCTCAGCAACATCCGTTGGTCAGACATCGCTGATGACATGCCCTCCATGTACGACACCATCTGGGTCAGTAGTCTGGTGTGGCCATGGAGGACAGTCAGGATCGATGTCTGCCCAACTTGCAACTGCCGCTGAATGTCCACAGACTCCGCAGTGAGGGCAGTAGGGGGGACAGGGGCAGGGGGTGCGGTGCCTGGCATGAAGGAGACACGGTGTGGCCTAGCACGGACAGAAGGGACCCGTGCAAGTGGGAGGGCGGTGATGGGAATGGAGGGGGCGGTCAGAGATGTACTGCTGCTTTCAGCTGTGGGAGCAGCCTCCGCCCCCTCTGGGAGCTCAGCCTCGGACCCTTCTGCCTCATAGTCAGTGTTGGTACTGGGCAGGTCCTCCGCCTCACTCCCCTCGCCCTCCGTGCCACTAGTTTCCACCGACTCCTCAGCAGTGGTGGCACCACTGCTCGATCCCTCCTCCACGTCCGTGCCGGTGTCTCTCTCGGTGTCTTCCGATGATGCTGTGGGCAAGGTGAAGAGACAGGAAAAAATCAGTCACCTGTATACATCTGACACACGAGTCCAAACAAAATAGGCAACAGTGCATATCAGGAAAGGCATCATGAGTAACATCTAGGATACTCCCCACATATGTAAGCCCTGCACTCCCCAGTTGGTTGACCCACCATGCCACTTGGAAACAATTAAAATTAGGACACAACAGCAAATAACTTAAAATCACAAGATCATGAGAAGCTAGTGTCTGGGATCAGTTGAGCAAAGCAAGACTATGAAGGCATGCCACCTCTTGTTCACTGTGAACCAAACAGTATTGTCGCACCCAAGGCCAAATACCACATGCCAATGCAGAAGGTGTCCCCACACTCAGAGACCTGTGTGTACTTTTGACACCCCAAAGAATTACATTGTGACTCCTGGAGAATCACAACCCTTTACACAATGGACATGTCTAGCATGTGTGAATGTGGCACTCTGTGAACACCACCCACATGTGTCTGTATAGCAGAAGTCACACAAGGAGGTGCACACCAAACTACATGTACACAGTCATTGTCTGAGCTGCCAGACTCATTCAAGTCAGCCACTGTTAGGCAGAAATGGTGTATCAGTAAGTACATATACATGGCACCAGGGTGGTCTCGATGACTTGACACTCGTAAGCTGGTATCAGCAACAACCAAGGACTAACCCAAATGCTAGCACACTGTGGGAACATGTATATGTATGAACTCCAAACAAGTTTTGTTCAAACTGTGCCTTACATTAAAATGTGCCAGCGTGTCCCTGGAAAGTGTAAAGGTGGTGTCTTGTGCACTTCCTTGGGAGAAATCTGTCATGCAGGCACATCGTTGTCCTTCACAACAAAACAACAAGGTCAGGCATATGAAACATTGAGACATGTTGACAGGTGTAGTGAGTGCCAATGGACATTTTCTCTGAGTAACAACTTGAATAATGTGATTTGTCACATGGCTATCCGTCACCTCATCACACAGTTGGCTACACATATGACCTACTGACTGTCATCTGGAGTGGCACACATGTCCACACCCAGGACAATGCATAAGCTAATGGGCCTGCAATTGTTTAGCAAAAAAGCCTAGCTGTACTGTGGGTTCCCCCTCATGGCAAGCCAGAATGTACCCACAGATGTCAGCACACAAAGTCACAACTGTGTAGCATCTGAACCACACACGGGTGGCAAAAATGTACAAGCAGGATACATGATTGTCAAAAACTGACACAGGCAATGAAGCACGAACATTAAGCACTGGCCAACATCACGGGGGCACTGCACGATGACTTCCTGTACTGCGAATCATCACACACAAGTCAGAACTGGCAATGAAACATCAGGGTTGAACATGTACGCCCCTCCCGCACACACACACCCATACCTGAGTCAATGTGATTGATACCGATCAAGAAGTGACACCTCTTATTCAGGGTTACAATAACTGTGCTTGAAAACTAGCTTCATTAACACGACATCACCTTGTAGGGCTGCCAAAACATATTGGTGACAAACAAACATCAACAGATTGTTGTGAATAGCCACACAGGCACTGCCCAGTGTGAGTATGCACAAGCAAACTGGTGTATCCCTGTCCAGTGGGCAAATGTATCACACATGTGAAAACTACTATCTAGGCCAGGGAACAATGCCACAGAGGCAGAGCCATGATGAACCAACAGTGAATGTCAACAGTGTTGGATGACACACATGAGTAGGAGGGCAGGCTGTGTTAGGGGACTGTAGTGTGCACACTGCTCCATGGTCCTGGAATGAGCTGACTGTTACAGGAGCAACTGTCCCAGCACTATGCATATATCCCACTCATGCACATCATGTCTGAGGCCACAACATTGGTAATGCATGCTGCAAGTCTGTTCTTTTGAACCCTCACACTCCTATGTTGAGACTCAGCATCAGTGCCAACAATTATGCACCCCCAAATGACTGAACAGGACAGGGCACAGGCAGACCACCCCCACACATGATGCTGAAAGCAGTGTGCACCTTGATAAACTGGCAGCCTAGATGACCATGTGCAATAGTGATAACACACAGACCAGGTAACACATGTCAAGGAGGGGAAGGGAGGAAGAACAGCACAGGTTGACTTTGGGGAACAGGATATGCACTTCACATATTTTAGCCTGGCAGTGTATCCAGGCGACTGAGCAGCTCCAAAAGCTGGCGACACACAACAAACACACATGTACCTACCCCCTTCCTGCTGCTGTAACTCTTGTATCTGCCTATCCAGGTCAGGGAAGACCACTGCCAGGACACGCCGCATCTGGTGGGTCAGGCGCCGGCGCCCGCCATGCTTGCGAGGAGGTGAGTCCTTCAGCATGACCCGGGCGATCCTCCGGGTCCAGCACCGGATGTCCTGCCATCTCTTCCTCACTTGTGGCAGGCGCCGACTGCAACCCTCCACCGATTGCACGGCCTTGACGGCATCCTTCCAGATCTTCCCCTTGTGGTAGGGGGATACCTGTGTGGATGACAAAGTGGGACAACATCGCTACACCTGCACCATGTCACAGAGACACACATTTGAACATCTTAGATTTGTTGAACAGGGCATAGTATGCTGGCAAGTAATAGCACATTAGTCATAGGGACTTTTTCCACTGGGGACGCACCAATGCACTACATGGCATAGTAAGTACACAGGTGGCATGAGGGGTGCGAAACAATCCCTGATCATGGCACACACTGTGCATCCCAAGCAACACAAGGCTGATGGACAGCACCGCAAAGCAGTCACATGCCCCAGGCCACTGACGAAACCTCAGCAGAGTACACAGACACACACAGGCACGCAACAATCACCTGCCATTGGCAACAGTGGATGCAAACCTCACTCTGCACATGTGCCACTTGCCAAGGGGGGGGTCACAGGTGTGGGGCTAGCTCAGCAAGTCAGACACACAGCACAGCTTACTTCACACATCAGATGGATTGAGCAGTTGCCTCCTCCATGCAGCTGTGGTGCAACACTCCACATAGACACTCACCCACATGACAAGAAACATTCACACACATCAATGTCCAGGGGGCGTACACATCATTTGGACACTCTCACCACTCTCACCACAGCTCCACTCAACTCTCATACACATCTGTGGGTACAGTCACCTGTCACACCGGGGTGACCACTGAATCACTGCAGGACAATAGAACAAGAATGCCCAAGAGGATTAGGCTGGCGAAATGTGCCATGCACTATGCAGTGACTGCCACAGTAAGCACAATGCAAGTGAGGAGTGCACACATGAACTACATCAAGCCCTGAATGAGAGACATAAGCCACCCCCCCCCCCCAGGACCCACTCCAACCAACATTGCATGTCTTTCACACCTGGCCACAATGCCAGAAGTGACAGACACAATAAAGGTGCACAGGCAAAGGTAGTGGAGACAGCACTCACCTGCTCCCCTGGTCGACCATACAGCATGGGGTACCGTGGGAGGATCACATCCAGCAGGGCCTCGTTCTCCTCCTGGGTGAAAGGCTGGGCCCTCTCCACAGTCCTTGACATGGTGTCAGAGGGAGACAATACAGCAGCAGTGGTATCGACTGACATGTTGTGCCGGCAAGTGCCCTCTCATGGGTTCTGCCTGCCTTATATCTGCCTTGCTGGCCTATTTCATTTACAGGAGTACAGAGTAATTGGTCAGACTCATTTGCATCCTACGTTTCCTCCAATCTCTTTAAACATACACCAGTGACAGCCTTTGCATCTTTCGATTTTGCAGCATCATGTCAAGTCAACAACCACTTTGCAACAATGTATAATGTGGCCAACTGCTTTTTCCAGACCACATGATGTTAATTTTTGAACTTGAAACTCGGTATCCATGACAACCAGCATGCATTTAGGCCCTAATACTTGTCCCTCATGTGTCCCCATTGTAATTCTTAAATCCCCACACAGGTATGGCGCGTTTCACACGTACCCCTAGGGCACCATCACTACAGTACACGCGTGAGTACGTGCCATATCACTCGGACCTACAGTAACACAACTATAGTGATAGGCACGTACTCACGCGTGTACGGCCCGTACACGCGTGAGTACGTGCCGTATCATTAGGCCCTACGGTACCCCCAACTATAGTCATAGGCACCTACTCACGCGTGTACAGCCCGTACACGCATGAGTACGTGCCGTATCACTCGGACCTACAGTAACACAACTATAGTGATAGGCACGTACTCACGCGTGTACGGCAGGTACTCACACGTGAGTACGGGCCCTACACACGCCCTCTGAGCATGTGTACTGCCTTTTACAGCTTACACTGGTGATAGGAGGCGCACACGAAAGGAATGGAGGTGTCAGACTCGCGCAAGGCTGTACATCAAGTCATTTTCATTGCAGTCCTTCATGTGCAGGGCCTAGGTGTGTCAGGCAGTGATGTGGCACATGTCTCCTCATGTTGTGGCACAATAGATGTGTGATGAGCTGTTTACACATGTCATGTGTGATGGGGCACTACGTGGCACACTTCCCCTTCAAACTTTGCACATGTGTGCATGTACGACACACGTGTCAAGCACTGCATCACTGGTATGGCACAGTCAGCAACACCCTCAACTGTCCCCTGATGCCAGGTACACGGATAATTACACCTGACATGTGACTCCCAGCGATGTGACTATGTCATGTGTGTGTCATGTGTTCCCATGAGCTTTCCGTTGCTGTTCCGTCAACTCCATCTGCTGTTGCAGCATCCAACATGTGTCTGTGTGCATATGTACATGACACACATATACGCACAACATGCCACATGTGGACTCACACGTTACATGTGTCATGATCGCTTGAAGATGACTTCCTGACATGAGGCAATATCTGCTTTCTCTCAATGTCTGTGTCATCAGTTGTACCCTTCATGGAAATGTGTGTTATCTGTCCTTTTCCAGATGACATGTGACCTGTGTGTCTAGACTCCCGCCAGCTGTCTGCATGAGACGACATCCTTCAAATGCTGATATGTGGATGTCTGTCACTCATGTAATGTGTCTGGCTTGTCACTTACACTGGCCCACAGCTATTTTAATGGCATTTCACGTCAACATTGTCATGCAACTATTGTGGCTGGCTCTTCGTAGGAGTATCACCTGGCTGGCCTACGTGTCGTGGAGGTATTGCACAGCACAGCACAGACTCTGTATGAAGCAGATGTGTATTATCTGTTGAACATGTGCTCACCTCAGTGACATTGGTGTGGTAATGTACTCACTCTTCGTTATTCCTTCCAAATCTCTGCAGGGCACCGCCTCTCCCCAAACGAATGCCAGACCTGGATGCCATGCGTGAACATGACTGCATACGCAGATACCGCCTCTCGCAAGAGTTGATAGAGGGCTTGACCCGCCGGCTTGCACCACACCTCCAACCACAACACAGGTATCCTACAGCTCTGACCCCCAAGATGAAGGTGATGGCAGCCCTACATTTTTTTGCCACCGGCACGTTTCAATTTACCATAGCTGATGTCGGTGGCATGTCCCAGACAATGTTCAGCCGTGTCCTGCATGATGTTATAGAAGCCATGTTGGTGCACCTGGATGAATTCATCCATTTTCCCACTCGTGAGCAGTTGACAGGTGTCAAGGGTGAGTTCTATGCCCTGGGAGGGATGCCTCATGTAATTGGGGCCATTGATGGGACACATGCGGCTTTGGTACCACCACAGGCACAGGAGGTAGCCTATAGAAACAGAAAACATTACCACTCCATTAATGCCCCTGTGGTGTGTCTTGCTAACATGCTGATTTCCCATGTCTGTTCCCGTTTTCCAGGGTCCGCACACGATGCATACATCATGAGGCGTAGCAGGGTGCCAGAAATGATGCTGCAGCTGCACGCGGAACAAGCATGTTTTGTTGGTGGGTATACTCTGTTAGTCCTGTGTTCAGCGCTATCTTTGTATCTTACGGCATCTCCTGACCCACTTCTTCACATGATGTTTCCATGTAGGGAACTCTGGCTATCCCAACATGACATGGCTGATGACGCCTCTCCGCAACCCCAGAACAGCCGCAGAACACCGGTACAACGACACCCATGGGCAGACGAGGCACGTGATTGAGAGGACGTTTGGACTCCTGAAGAGCAGATTCCGGTGCCTCCACAAGACCGGCGGCGCCCTCCCATATGCCCCGGTAAAGGTCTGCAAAATCTTCATTGTGTGCTACATGCTGCACGACATGGCAGTGGAGAAGGCCGTGCCACTCATCCTTGATCCGGATGAGCAGGATCATCCACCCGTGGAGGATGAAGGGCTCGGGCACAGGGCAAGTGAGGAGGATGAGGATGAGCATGAGGATGAGGACATCCGGAGTCAGCTTATCCGCAACTTCTTCTCATGATGGTGAGTCCCTGTGTCTGAGTGTGCACGCTTTGAGCCTTGTGTGGCATGTGTTGCAATGTGTGTGTCGAGCTGACTGTGTGCTAAGTGACTTGGAGGTGTGTTCTGATGTGTCATTCAAGTGATGATGTCATTCCACACATATTAGGTGGGACACTAAATTTATTAAGGGCATGGTGACAACATCATTCCTGTAGAGTACATGTACATGTCTGAGGATTACTAGCTCTTCGGTGACTTGTTGTGTGTCTGTCCTCCCCAGGTTCTTGTGGCTGTCATCTGCTCATGTCATCATTGCCCTCCTGCTATTCCTCATGAGTATTGCAACGTGTGCTGGATCAGAGTTACATGCACAGACATAGTGAAAAGTCATTTGGGGTAAGGAGTGCAGCAAGGCATTTTGTGGGTGGTGCGTGTTTGTGATATGTGGGGACTGCTCCTGTGCATGTTGTGTTACCATGCATACATGTCGACTCACCATGGGCCACATGACTTGTTGCATGGCTCCCATGAATTGATGGTCACCCTTCCTGACAGTCATCTGTAATGGTTTGTGGATTCTGATGAAGGCACCAATGTGTGTATAACGTCCCTCAGGAACATACGGGATGCTAATGGTGGACATAGTGTGGGACATCCCCATATGAGGCTCAATGGGGAATTGTAGACTCTCCGTGTGCAGCAAGGGGTGTTAGGCTCAACCCCTTCACTTGTGTGCCAGCTCAGTAGGATTTACCACATCTGTGTGTTGAAGGGGGCGTCCAGTGTAGGTCACACATGGTCAGCCAAATGACCTGTGAGTCTGTTCCAATTGATGCATTTCCCTTAGTGTGAGGCTGAGTAATAAAGGTGTTCGTCACACTGCAAGGTGCTTCATCTCTGTAAATGCAGGTCTCTTGCCACTTTGCATGCGGCATATCTGGCATAGTTGTGAAATATTATGCATAGGAGTCCATGTGTAGTTCAGCAACATGCATGCAGTTGCTCATGGATTAGGCTCCCTATTGGGCATGAAGTACATGGTTGTGTATGTTTTTTGACATGTTGGTCCACACAATGGGCCATCAACAGCTGCTGAGGGTGTGTCTCCTGTGCACAGGTCGGCCTTCAGTTTCCTGATCCGGTGTCATGCTTCTTTGGTGATTGTGCATGCATTGTCTCTGGGTGTGCCATGTGACACTGGACACTCCTTACTTTACACACGCGCCTGTTGCAGTTGTCCTTCTGACATCCTAGTCTATGTGTGCAAATTCTGTCATTTTGCAGGGAGATGCCGCCTGCTGCTGTGGCCCCTGCAGCAAGGGCCCACAGTGTATCCAGATTTGGCAACACACACGCCTCCAAGATGCTCCTCACTTCCTCCCTCCACCCATTCATTTGGCTGTCCTCAGCTTGTCTATGCCACTGTTGCCGCCACACGGTGCCAAAGGCTGGACCATCAGCACATGCAAGGTGCACATTGCACCACCATCCTGTCCTTGCATAACCCACATCACACTACAGTCTGATGTATCAGCCACACTCCGACCTATGTCCATCCACACATCTAACGCCTGCTGTCAGACATACACTGGGCACACAACACCTTTGCATGCTGAGTGTGCAAATCCAACTGCCTACACTGCGCTGCCCCGCCTTCCAGGCCCTGTCACACCAACCAGGTCACATCCCTAATACTCCCCACAGGCTCTGTAGCCCAGCAAGGGCATGGGAGTGGGACTCAAGGCTTCAGCATGTAGTATGGTGTCATCGTCTGGGACATGGCACAGGTATCATCTCTCAGCATTTCAATCTACAGAGTGTCCAGGACCCCCCTCTCCACCATCACATGCACACAGCACATCATCATCAGCTCGTATGCCATTGACAGCCAGGTGCTCCTCACCCTCAACAAAGACACAGACATTGGCAGTTCCATCATTCAAGTATGCATGAGATCCATTGATGAAAGGCTGAACACAAGCCACCTGAGGCTGGACTTGTACAGGATTGAGATGATCATCTGAGGATTGTCCCCTTCCAGCTGGGTCAAGTGCTTGTGTCCCACCCGCAAGAGCCCTGCACAAGCACCCAGTGGCCACACACACAAGATGGTGTGCATCATGTTTGGCTCGCTCACATATGTCATGCTAGTCCACACCATCTGTACCTCATGCTGCAACGCCCTCTGCATTATGCACATGATCCACAGATAGATCCACTCCAAGAAAAGACAGACCCATAACAACATCCGTGTCAAATACTGCCCTGCCCTCTACGGAGCAAGTACATCCAAACTCCCAGGAAACTGGTCCACTTCCAGGGTGCATCTGCACACCTCAGATTCAACACCCTGCGCCCCAGCCACCTCACCGTCCACCATAGATAGCTGCAATGGATTACTGTCTGCTGCAGGATGACCTCTACACTCCCCACCCACACTCAGGAGGCAGTCCACAACCCCGACCTCAACCAACCTTGTACGTCTGTCATCCTTGATCCCGTTGGGCCATCTCCGTGCATCCAACCTTGCCCTGGCCACCGTTCTTCACATCCACCGTACTCCAGCATACAGGACATTGTTCTCCCACCTGGCCACACATACCTGGGACTCCCTCCCCGGGAACCTCAACATGAGCCATGACCTCTACGCCTTGATGATAATCTCCCAAATAGGTCTCTCCGCACAGTTTGGCAAGCCCCCCCTCAGCAGCCAGAGGCCATCACAGGTGAGTGTTGTGCTCCATGCCTGCATTGAATGATACCTTGTGACCCATGTATGCCCTGTACCAGACTCTGATCCCAGGGTATGGATGGCTGGAGTTAGTTCAACACTCAGCCATAGTTTGACATTTCCACACACATATGTCGTTGAATAATGCAAAATGACAGGAACGTCTCATGTCCAAAGTGATATATTTATTTTGTGAGACTGTGACCAGCAAGTCCATGTGGCAGAGAATGTCAATGGATGAGGTGCTGCTGTTGCGCCAGAGGGCCAGGTGCCAGGCCAGGTGACCTGGGAGATGTGGATGGTCCGCTGACTCTCACGGTCTTTTCCGTGGACGACCCATCTTCCTCCGGGGACCCTCAGATGCAGGCCTTGACGATGCTGGGGACGCTCCTTCAGAAGAATCCTCCTCCTCCTCCTCCCTCCCTGTGTCTGGTGCTGGTCTATGCCTGGTGGTACAGGGAGGGTTGCCCATGCTTTGGGCGATCTGACGGAGTGATTGGCTCATGTCCCTGTGCACCGCCAGGAGCTCAGCCAGTCTTGCCTCCATCCTTGGTGTTGTTGATGACTGGCATGATGCTCGACCTGCAGGTTCTTAATCTCATCGAGGGTCCCCTGCATCTCGGAGAGTCTGGACACGACCTGGTTGATGCCTCTGGTGTCACGCCGGTATGAGTCCAGGATGTTGCGTATGTGTGACATACCTGAGCTTGCTGGTCAGGTTTGCGCCTACACCTGCCTCCACTCCCACCACCCCTGCCCACTTGAGCCTGGCCTGCCCTTGTGGGCACATCGGGTCTATGGGACCCCTGAGGGTTGCCTGCCACCTCCTGGGTGCCCGGAGAACCTTGTCCCTCCTGGTCAGACTGGCTCTGTTCTGTGTGAGCAGGGCTCCTGGGTGTGTCCTGGGATGTGGCAGGAATGGGGGTGGTGGTTGGCACAGATGTACCTGACGCAGGTGCCGCAGGGGCTTGGGCACCAGAGGGTCCAGGTTGGTCAGGGTCATCCACGGAGTGGTGAGAGTCGTCGCTGCCGGTGGGATCGTCTTCACGCGGAGCCTGGGACTGTGATTCTTCCCCCCAGTGTTGGGGGAGATCGTCGATGTTGCCCTGTGTGTGAGAGAGAGACAATGTTAATGGTGTTTCATGCAACATCTATGTTTCATACATATTCAAGTTGACACAGTTCATCCAGGTAGTTGGATGTGCCTAGCATTCCTCTCAATGTCCACTTGGGGATGGGTATGTTGTGGGGGACAGATTGGGATGTTTTCCTGAGTGTTTGACCAGTAGATTGTTGGCTCTGATGCTTATTTGGCTCTGGATTGGTCTTGTTGTGTCACTTGTCCCTTGTGGGAGTGTGTAAATCCGTTGCCTGCCCTGGGGGTGTGTGCTTGTGTTAGGGGGGGGGGGTGTAACCGGGCCTGCTGTTGTGTGTAGTGTGAGTTGTCATTGGGTCTCCCAGGTGATGTGTCTGTCCCCTCATGGTGCATGCTGGCATGACAGTGAGTGTGAGTTCCTGTGCTAGATACCTGTGCTTGTGGAGTTGGTGTTTGAGTGTACAGTGGTCCCAGGAGGGCCTTGTGCTGCATACAGCAGGGCCAAGTGTCAGCTACCTTGTCAGTACTTTGCCAGTCCTTGTGCATTGTGCATGGGTATGTACCTATGCCATATGGGCTGAGGTGTTTGTGGTTGTTGTAGCCTTGGACATGGCCTAGCCTTGATTTGTGAAGGGTACATGGAGACGTTAGTGGCATGAGCGTGGTTTTTGATTGTGGTTGTGTGCGGTGAGTGCTTGGGGGAAGTTGCATGCATTTGGTGTATATGTGGTGTGGACCCCATTGCCCCCATGTTACGTAAGTTGTTTGTGTATTCACCAGGCTCTGCGACTCCTTCGACTCCGTGTATTCCCACCGGCGGTAGCAGGGCCATCACCTTCTCCTCCCAGGGATGGTAGTGTACGGGTCTGCGGGGCGGCCCACCTCCATTGATGTTACTCTGGGCATACTCTTCGTTCATTTTCCTCTTGACCGCCCTGCACAGATCGTACCACCTGGCTTGGCATTCATGCCTGGTCCTTCGGATGGGCGCAACAGCATTCACCTTGTCGACAATCCTCTGCCACATGGGAGATATTTCAGCTATGCTGGTCTGTCTGACCAATGTTCCAAACAGCTGTGGCTCGACTCTGATGACTTCGTTGACAAGGAGGTCCAGCTCCGCCGTTGTGAACTTTGGATTCTTGTCTGTGGGCATGGTGTGGGGTGTGGGTGTGGGTGTGGATGGTTGTGGATGGGTGGGTGTGAATGTGATGGTGTGTGTGTGAATGTGAAGAGGAGGATGTTCGTGGAGGAGGTTGTGGGAAGGTGTGTGAGTGAAGGTGTAGTGAAGGTATGAGTAATGTGGAGTAGTTTCTCAGTGGGGTCTGGCAGCAGTGGGTCTGTTGCAAAGGCTCATGGGTTGTGTGTGTGGGCCCTTTTTATTGGTCCATTTTTGGGTGTGGCTGTGTTTGAATTTTGGTGGGTGTGTTATAAGAGGTGGTTGTGATTTGGGGCCTCTGTTTGCCTGTTTGGATGTGCCAGGTCAGTCATTGAGATGTATTTTGTCATGTAGACGTGTTTTGTGGTGTTGTGCGAGTCGAATTGACCCTCCTTGGGCTGTTTTACAGTGTCCTGGTTCTGTAAGAGTCTTTTTCGCGTAGGTACGATCTGTACATACGCGATGCTGGGTGAGGGTGCTGGGTACGGTGTTGGAGTGCGGTGCGTACATGCGGTGGGGTTACGGTGCGTACACGTGCAGCCCTGGGGTACGGCGCGTACATGCGGAGGTACGGCGCGTACATGCAGGGGTGATGCGCGTACATGGGGGAAGGCACGTACATGGGGGTACGGCACGTACAGGTGCGGGGCTGGGGTACAGTGCAGACAGGGGGGGTAAGGCGCGTACATGGGGGGTACGGCGCATACATGAGGGGTACAGCGCGTACAGTTATGGGGCTGGGGAACAGTGCGGACAGGGTGGTGTGCGGTGCTGGGGGGTGGTGGGGCTGTACGGCTCGTACACGGGCATAAGTTTACCCGTGTACATGTGTGCTACTGCGGTGGCTCCGTATGGGCCATTTTACGTGCGATTCTGTATTCGGACGGACAGTCGGGATCGTAATTGCGCGCTCGGACTTGTGTTTTACGATTTGCACGTAGAAATGTCCGGCTCACTCTCGTACACTTTTCCCGACGATATTCGGACGTAAAAACTTTCCGACGCACTCTCGTAGACTTTTCCCGACGCTATTCGTAGTTATTTTTCACGGACGAATCGTACTTGGCAGTTTGTACGGTACTTGTGCGACTCGTATGTAAAACAATACGGATACGGGTCGTACGCAAATTATTTTTAACGGATCGGAATCGGCACCTTGGTTGTTAATTTATTTTAATTAATTTATTTGCAATTAATTTTTGTAATTGTGTAACACATTTTAGGTGTGTATTGTGGTTTTTATAGGTGTAAAGGGTCAGAAGGGTGGGAAGATATTAATTTTAAATTGATGAATTAATAATTGGTTGTTAATTATTTGTAATAAATTAACTGGTAATTAATTATGGTAATTGTGCAATACATTTTAGGTGTGTGTTGTGGTGTTTATAGAAGTAAAGAGAGGGAAGTAATTAGTGTTTAATTAATTATATATAGTTGTTAATTAATGTTAATTATTTGACATTTATTTTGGGTAATAGTTTTTTGTGTTTTGTTTTTACTTTTAAAGGGGTAAAGGGTGGGTATTAAATACATTTTAATGATTTAATTATTAGTTGTTAATAGTAATAGGTTTTAATTTTAAAACATGTTTTAATTGTGTTTTATTCTTTTATAATTTAATTTAGGTGTGTGTTGTGGATATTATTTTGTCACATTGTGTGTAGTCAATGAATGTTTATTAGTTTTTGTTATTAATAATATTTGTATTCATTATTAATTATGTTAATTATGTAAACACATTTAATTAAAAATGTTGAAGTGTTTTGTTATTGGTGTTGTGTTATAGGGTAGGAAATAAAATAAAAACGTTTATGCCTTAATAAATGTTTTTGTTTGTAAATATTGTCTAGTTTAAATAATTTTTTTGTAAATGTATTTAATATTTTTTTTATATAATATTTGTAGTTTTTTTATATGTAATTAGTATTATAATATGTGTTCTTTTCATATGTTTAATATATATTTAATTTTGTTTATTTATTTTTAAACATTCTAATATAAATAATTTGTTATAAGTTTTTGAGTGTGAATAGTATTTTTTTTTCTCCGCTAACCAACACTTTCCCTACTGTTTCATTCACTGGAGTGGGAATAGTCATTTTTACCCGTCCGCTATCCAGCACTTTCCCTACTGTTGCACTCACTGGAGTTGGAATAGTAATTTTTACCTCTCTGCTATCCAACACTTTCCCTACTGTTGCGCTCACTGAAGTGGAAATAGTAATTATTACCGGTCCAGTATCCAGCACTTTCCCTACTGTTGCACTCACTGGAGTGGAAAAACATTTCTTTACCCCTTCGCTATCCAACATTTATACTACTGTTGAATTCAGTGGAGTGGGAATAGTAATTCTTTTTTACCCCTCCGCCATTCAACATTTACCCCACTGTTGCACTCTTTGGACTTTGAAAAGTAATTTTTGCCCCTCCGCTATCAAGCAATTTCCCTACTGTTGCTCTTACTGGAGTTGGAACAGTAATTTGTACCCCTCCGCTATCCTGCACTTTTCCTGCTGGTGCACTCACTGGAGTGGGGATAGTAATTTTTACCTCTCCACAATCCAACACTTATCCTACTGTTGCACTCAGTCGAGTGGGAATAGTAATTTCTACCCCTCCGCTATCCAATACTTTCCCTACTGTTGCTCTTACTGGAGTTGGAACAGTAATTTGTACCCCTCTGCTATCCTGCACTTTCCCTACTGGTGCACTCACTGGAGTGGGAATAGTAATTGTTACCTCACCGCTATCCAACACTTATCTTACTGTTGCACTCAGTGAAGTGGGAGTAGTATTTTCTACCCCTCTGCCATCTAACACTTTCCCTACTGTTGCTCTTACTGGAGTAGGAATGGTAATTTTTACCCCTCCGCTAACAAAACTTTTCCTACTGTTGCACTCACTGGAGTGGGAATAATACGTTTTTTCCCCTTCGCTATACAACACTTTCCCTACTGTTGCTCTCACTGGAGTGGGAATAGTAATTTTTACCCCTCTGCTAACCCAACACTTTTCCTACTGTTGCACTCACTGGAGTTGGGATAGTAAATGTAATTATTTTGCTATCCAACACGTTTCCTACTGTTGCACTTATTGTGTAGGGCATTTGAAGTTTAAATATTTTTTCATAGTTTATTGTTTTAACTTATTCTAGAATGTTTTTTTAGATTTTAAATTATTTATATATATGTATTTGATTTTAATATAATTAAGAAGTTTTAAAATAAATTAAAGATAATAGTTTATTAATTATTTTAAAGTAAATTAAGTTTGTTTATATTTTGTAAAAATGTATATTAAATGTAATTTATTTTGTTAATATTAATATTAATATTTAATATAATTAATATATTTTATTATATATATATATATGTACATATATATATTTAAATCGATATTTTTACTTCTATATTTTTGATTCAATATTTTTGTACTTACCTGTTTAAGTATAGGAGTTGATGGTTTTTTTGTTGTTGTATATTTTTACTCAATATTTTTTACATTGATATTATTTACATTGATGTTGTGTGAGTGAACCTCCCGAAATACTTGATTGACGTGTTCCAGGAGACTACACCTAGACAACTATGCCCAAGTTAGGTATGGCCCCTCAGGAGAACTGATAGATCCCATTCCAGTGACTTGGGGGTGAGACAATGGTGTGGTCTGGCCCCTACCCTGTTTCGGTTAAATATAAATGACTTGCTTAATGCTAAAACATTGCAAGCATGACGCCCCACGTCTGGCCAACAAGAAAGTCCTGGCCCTTCTGTTTGTGGATGAAATGTTACTGGTCTTGATATCCCCAATGGGTAACCACAATCTCCTGGATCAGTTTGGAGTCTTCTGCAGGCAGAGAGGGCTGGAGATAAATGCTAGCAAAACCAAATACATGGTATTGAACCCTTTTAAGATGGTTAGATTGCACCCAGTTCTTAATGGTACCCATTTGGAGAGGATCCGCACCTTTGAATAGCTGGGGCTCCTTCTCAACGAGCAACTTGGCTGGCCACCCCAGATCCAGAAGGCTAAACTCAGATTAGAACATTATACTGGTGGTGTTCTGAGTGCTTTAAAGGGATCCACTTTTTGTCCAATGACACCCGTATTACAAATCTGCAACTCACAAGCATTGGGGTGGGTGTTCTTGTATGGTGGGGAGCTCTGGGGGCATGCTAATGTCAATTACCCGGTTTTGGCTGAAAATTGTTTCCTCCTACTGCTCACAAACCTTCCCCCTAGCACTCCACTGGACCACTTCATTTCGATCTTGGCATTCGCTCACTCACCGATCAAGTAAAACTCAGACCCCAGATGTACTGGAAGAGGATCTGGTACTCAGTAGATTTATTACCCTATCATCTAGTTCTGGAAGAGATAATAAAACTTTCTGGTGCCACTAGAATTCCTTGCTTGGGGTATATTAAAAATACACATGAGGGAATTGGGTGCGAGACAGGTGGGCACATCCAGAAACGTCCAGTGGCATTTCTAAGTCTACACTCAAGGAGCACTATTGGAGACACGTAGATAGCAGATTGTCCCAGAATGGGGGGGAGCAGATACTCTAACTATTACCTTTTTGGAATTTAAAGACACATATCTTTGAGAAAGGTACATGGATATAATTGAGCCTCCGGGTGCTAATACACTGTATATTAAGTTCCGAATTGAAATTTTGCCACTACGATCATTTACTGCAAAGTGACGGCATAGCCTTGTTAATGCTGAACTAACCTAAGCTGTTTGTTCTGGCCAGAGTTTAAGGAAACCATACATCACATTTTGTACTTTTGTTCGCAGTATCATGCTCACAGGAGGAAATGGATCTTGCCGCTATGCCGTAACTTGGGCATCAGGGACTACACAACCGCAACTAGGTTACTCAAGGCAGACACAGCTCAAGTAATTGTCTTTGCTGCTTCCCAGTTTCTGCTACACATGTGGAGACACCGACAGAAAAAGACTGCCCTATTGCCATCCAGTACATAGCGCTATTATCCTTGTGGGTACTAGTTGCATGTTATTGTCATTTTCAGTTTTCTCTCATTATAGATGGTGTAGTAGAGAATAACCGGTATAGGAGTTGTTGGATGAAATCCAGTTTCTGCTTCTCAAATTTGTTGTGATGTCCTCCCGCCATGACGCTAGTCTCAGTTGAGGGTACTATAAATATTTTTAACCTTGGGTATTTCAGCATCTTAATTATTCTATATTTTATATATCATGTTTTTAAGTGTTTTTATTTCATGTTTTTTACAGCTCAAATTATTATTTGCTTTTATGGCAAATAAAGCTTATTATATGATGTGGTTCAAAACTGAAGGTACACGCTTGGTGATTGATGTTACATGATATAAGAAGTTATATTTCTGTATGGGTTTGGAAAGTTGATTGTTTCAACCAACACACTAAAATACATATATGGATGTTTAGTGTTCCCTTCTATTTTTTTAAGATGTACATTTTTTTTAAGGAATTTAGATTTTTAACTTTACACAAGCATTTACTAAATGCTTATTTGTTTACCTCTTCAATACTTTGAATAGTGATGTGTTTATATATGTTAAATGGTTATATTCACATTTTTTATGATGTATGGCATGCCCCAATCCATCTGTCTGTCTGTCTTATCTTAAGTAACTATAACTAATGCCCTGGGGTAACCATAACTGTATCTAACCAATTGGTAACAGCCAATCCCACGCCACGCACTGCCACCTTGCAGGCACAGGTTCCTGCAGCACCCAGGTAGACTTACTGACTATGCCAAGAGAATAAATAATAGAAAACTTTAAAAAAAAACATGTTTGTGAGTCTTTCTTTTACATAGTTTTTATTATTGTAATTTGTGGACTGAAAAATGTAAAAAGAAAGACTCAGACATTCTTTTTTTTATATAAAAGAAACATGTCTCTGAACCTTTCCTTTAACAATGCAAGCCTACAAAATGCAATTATAAAAAACACAAGAGGGCCTTGCACTTCTGCTGAAAAGCATCGAGCTCCAACAAGGACTATTTAAAAAAAATATTGTAAGCTTTCCTGGGGTCATGATTTTAATGATCCAGGAGACCCACTGTTTTTTTTTAAATATTTCCGGGGGGCCAGTTCACTTCCTGCTTCCCTATGGCAACATTAAGAAAAATGATTTGTGATACCCCTTCCTATTCTAGGGATACCATCAAGCTTAATAAAATGATAAACAAGAAAGCCCTTAAAGGGCATTATGGGGTGCTCCATGCTGGAGCAGTAAATTATACATGATCAGCTCCAGCCGCTGATTTATTATTGACTTCGGTGTCCCATTGCTTACCCTTTATGGTCCTGGGGAGGGCTTTTCTTTTTGATTAAGGGGAGTGGGGTAGTAAGTACTGAGTCCTAAGATGGCTGCTGCCACATTGTTGTTGATATGGTGACAGCCAACCGGATCTCACCATGAGATCTTACAGCCCTACGAATCTTCTGTGGTGTGATATCTACAAATGTTCTGAGCATTATTTACTCAAAAAGTACAGAAAAGATTCATACCCGATAGCAAAAGCCGTCTTTCTGTACCATGATCTAGCTTTCTGACAGATTTGCTGCAAATCCATTCAGCTGCTTGGGCTGTAGGTGCTGTCGAACGTACCTATGGAAAAATGACTGCAATCATTGCTATATTTTCTCTAAGATATTAGGTCCAGGCTCCTGCCTTGCTTATATAATGTTGTCTACACATTAGTCGTAAATTAATCACTATTGTGATAAAGTTGCCGCCTAGTTTACATGTAACCAAGGTTAAAGTGCAATTTTTCTATATTAGCTTTTCATTTTTTGCACTTTATATTTTTTTAAAAATCTTTCTTTCATAAATAAACAATTCTTCTGTTTTGCACTTTTCTCCTAACAAACATGAAAAAAGTTGATTTTCGCAAGTCCCGGTCGGTCATAAAGGCGAGCCTGTCATGATGGTCCAGGAAATAGTAACTGGCAAGAAATCCCAAGGCCCAGAATTAAAGTGCAGGGATCGTCATTTTATATTGGTCATGTAAACTTCAGCTTCTCATAATATGCCTTTTATTTATCTGTTTTAAAAACATTACATAAATAATAGGCATTGTCATTTACAATGCCAATAGATCAAACTCACGTGAATGTGAGACCTATTGCATTGCAAATGCTTGTTCATACCTGTGGGCGCTATAATGGCATACATGGGGATGCGGTCTCCCTCTCTGACAATTTGGTGGCAGGAATAAACTGACCTAGACTTTTGATAAACTCAATTGTGAACAATAACTGCATAATTTGCAACAATGTGTAAACATTTTAATCTAATAACTTTCTCGTAAAAGTGTCCAACTCTGAATAATGTTAAAGCTAGTACAGTTTTTAAATCTGTTATTTTCACATTGCAAGATGAGCAAAGACATCTTAGCGAAAAAGGAATGAGCACACATTCACCAAAAGCACGATGGTCGATACCATTTCCTCTGTGTAAAATATTCCAGACAAACTAAATGTAGTGGTCCCAGAACTCTGCTGTATTTAAACCTCTGTAAATATTGAGGTTCATTCACCAAAATAGAAAAGCCACAAGCAAAGGAATGAGAATATAATTAATTTAACTGAATGGCATTAGAATACAAGTACATTTTCTCTTTAAATCTAATAAAAACATTTAGGCATCAAAGACAGAAGAAAGAAACTTCACAGATATGTTTATTCATTGACTTTATTGCACATATTTGAAGATTAAAACATTGAATAAACAGAAACATTTTGTTACCTCCATTCTTGTGACCTACTGGTCGATTATTTCACAGTTCCGTCTAATACTCATTTTCCAAACAGGGGATCCGAATCCTCTATTAAGGTTTCAGATCTGATTTGGGTTCTTTCTCTCTCAAATTTAATTTTCTGGTTGCAGCTCATACACTCCTTTCATCTTGGTGATGGCTCATATAGCACTAGCAATAGTGCTGGCTCCAAGCAGAAGTGTCCAAAGCAAGAATACAATGAAGCATGAGATCACAGGCCCTGGCGGTCCTCAGCCTTTATGAGTAGTTAACATGCACGGACAAAAGGACATCCCTGCTGACAAACTTTGACACCTTTACAAGAGAAATGTATGACCGACCCCTTACTTCCACCATCTACCCTATGTCATCATGAAGGTCTAATCAGCAGCCCTATGCTAAAAGGACCTCAAATACGTTTTGGGGTAGCCATTTCTCCCTTCTCCATCACTTCAGTTCTTCACCATTTATTCACGGGATGCAGGCAATACACTCTCACTGTGCAGGAAAGCAATATGTACTCTCATCATAAAGTCATGCAAAATGCATTCCACTGGTCCATGCACTAAGACTTTTATCACATAAGCAATCTTACTACTGCACACTTAGGGGCAGATTTACTAAGGGCTCGTATTGCCCTTGCGTCAAGCAAGGGGATGCAAGACAACACAAGCCCATAACTGGTATTTGCAAAGCCATGCTAAGCCACATTGCATGGCTCTACATGACGTAGCAAATCCAGAGTATTGCAAGGCTGCCCAAATTGCTGTCTTGCCTTCCAAGTATGTAGCATGGGCGGTCTCATGCATCCACTGATGGATTTTAAAGCAATCTTAGATTGTGAGTAAACCTGGGATTGCGTTAAAATGATAAACCTTTGCAAGTCAGGCATAATGAAGAGAAAATTCATATTACTCCTGGTTTCTTCCTCTTTCTATATGTGCTACATTCAGCAGCACATATAGAAAGAGAAAACATGTCATGAGACTCTTGGTATTGGTCCTCCTGCTTGTTGTCATCTTGGACTAACTTCTCCACTTTATTGTTGTTCAGGTCATCCTCTTCTTAGTCGTTCTGAGCCACTAAGCTTGGTCATCATGGCTCGTGTTATGAGTTTACCAATCTAAATGACCTGAGAATACCTTCAAAATTAGCAGGTAAACAGAAAACCTAAGTGGTCACCACTACTCATGGATTCATGGATCAGCTTCTCATGTTTAAGGTCCATCCCAATCACATCCATGATATATGATTTCATGGGTAAGAGCATGGAATAGCATTAGACCAGGTTATTCACAAAATCTGATTAACACCTCGGAACAAGATATTCTCTAATTACAATGTTTGGGTTTCGAATGGTATTAGTATCTTACCATACATAGGGTCTGGTCTAAGATTGTCGTATTGCCATTCTTACTGTGTTACATCACAAAATTGCAGTGACATTGCTTCCATCGCTGATCATGGAGATGGAATCATTCTTATCAGTTCAAGCTGGATTGTTCCCATGAGGCACAGGGCCGAGACTAATTTGCATATACCTGTATCTGAACTGGGGTGACTAAGTGAGCTAAAGAATGATGATGGATTCAACCCAGATCTGTGAGTAGGGGTGAGTGTCTGAACATGTTTAGCGCTCCGTCCATCATCTCCTTGTGTTTGCTCAGAAAGCAGAAAGAGAAACGCAGAAAGAACCAACAGAGGTGCAGAAGGAGGCAAGAGGGGTGCAGAAAGATGCAAGAGGGGTGCAGAAAGAGGGAACAGGGGTGCAGAAAGAGGGAAGAGATGTGTGGAAAGAGGGAAGAAGGGTGCAGAAATAAGCAATAGGGGTGCAAAAAGAGGGAAGAAAGGTGAAGAAAGAGGCAAGACAGGTGCAGAAAGAAGCAAGGGAAGTGCAGAAAAAAGCAACAGAGCTCCAGAAAGAGGCAAGAGGGGTGCGGAAAGAAGCAAGAACAGTGCAGAAAAAAGCAACAGAGGTGTAGAAGGAGACAAGAGAAGTGAAGAAAGAGGCAAGAGAGTTGCAGAAACAGGCAAAAGAGGTCAAGAAACAAGCAAGAACAGTGCAGAAAGAACCAACAGAGGTGGAGAAGGAGGCAAGATGGGTGCAGAAAGAGGCAAGACGGGTGCAGATATTTGTGAGAGGTACAGAAAGAAGCAAGAGCAGTGCAGTAAGAAACAACAGAGGTGCAGAAGGAGACAAAAGGGGTACAGATTGAGGTAAAAGAAGTACAGGAACCAATAAAAGAGGTGCAGAAAGAGGCAAGAGGGGTATAGAAAGAGGCAAGGAATGTACAGAAAGAAGGAAGAAGGATGCAGAAAGAGGCAAGAGGGATACGGAAAGAAGCAAGAGAGATGTAGAAAGAAGCAATAGAAGAATGGAAAGAAGCAACAGAGGCAATGAAAGAGGCAAGACGGGTACATAAAGGCAAGAGAAGAGCAGAAGGAAGCAACAGAGGTGCAGAAGAAGGCAAGAAAAGTGCAGAAACAAGCAAGAGAGTTACAGAAACAGGCAAAAGAGGTGCAGAAAGAGGGAACAGGGGTGCAGACAGAGGCAAGTGAGGTGCAAAAAGAACCAATAGAGGTGAAAGAGAGTAGCAGACAGAAGCAAGAGCAGTGTAGAAAGAACCAACAGATGTGCAAATAGAGGCAGGAGGAGTGCAGAAAGAGGCAAGAGAAGAGCAGAAAAAGGCAAGAGAGGTGCACACAGAGGCACGAGGGGTGCATAAATTTGCAAGAGAGGTGCAGAAAGAGGCAAGAGAAGTGCAGAAGGAAGCAACAGAGGTGCAGAAATAGACAAGAAAAGTACAGAAACAGGCAAGAGAGTTACAGAAACAGGCAAAAGAGGTACAGAAAGATGGAACCGGGGTGCAGACAGAGGCAAGTGAGGTGCAGAAAGAACTAACAGAGGTGCATAAAGAGGCAAGAGGGGAGTAGAAATGGGTAAGAGAGTAGCAGACAGAAGCAAGAGCAGTGCAGAAAAAAACAACAGAGGTGCAGAAAGAGGCAAGAGGGGGCAGAAAGAAGCAGCAGAGGCGCAGAAAGAGGTTGAGAGGTGCGGAAACAGGCAAGAGAAGTGCAGAAAGAGGCAAGAGAGTTGCAGAAAGAAACGAGAGGTGCAGAAAAAAGCAAGAGAAGTGCAGAATGAGGCAAGAGAAGTGCAGAAATGGAAGAAAGGTACAGAAAGAAGCGAAATGCAGAAAGAGGCAAGATAGGCATAGAAACAAGCAAGAGTGGTATGGACACCATTAGTACCAATCCAGCACCCACATTTAGCAATAAGTAACAGGTGACCATTCTAGGTTTGCAAAGGGCCTTCCACCACACTATACCACTTGTCGCTGCATTTTTGGTAACATTTGAGTTATTTGAGCTAGAAACAAGTGTTTATTTGTTCAAATCTGCAGATGATGCAACAGATGATAGATTATGTGGCAGATGTGGAAAATGTATAATAGTGCAAATGTTGGTGCAGCCAAACAGTTGCATAATTCCAGTGGCCCTGCTCCTACCGCTGACTAGGTCCAGAAGGGCTAGTCAGTGGTTCCTTCTTTTTTTCGTTCGATTGAGTTTATAGTTTAGCTTCTATGGAAAGGAGGAGTACTAAACTTGAGGTTACCACTCCACAACACAGACTACCATACCACATATTTACTGTCCATAACACATAATCCCACTCTATATAATTCCTATACACTAAACACCACATTCTTTCTGTCCACATAATTTCACTGCACAACATACCACATAATTTCTCTAGACACAACGTACATCCACTCCATTCCCCCAAAAATGTATAAAAAACTTTTACATTTACAATACCAATAGTTCTAAATCTCGCAAAGGTGAGACCTATTACATTGCAAATGCTTCTTTGACTGGTAGTCACATTTGCAGAGTGGTGGAGAAAGGGGGCTGGACCTCCGACCAGCACTCAGGAGTTCTGCTGCGTTGGACTGACAGGAGGTACCAGGAGGGCTACTTGGCTGCCAAAGTCCCTCTGCAGTAAAGTGGACTTCATCCCCCAACCTTACTGTGCCAGGAGGTGCATTTGCAGAGTGGTGGAGGTAGGTGAGCGTGGCCTCCGGAGACCTCTTAGCAATCCCTCTGTGTGGGACTTACTGGAGGTGACAGGAGGGGTAGTTGGCCCCCAAGGTCAACCTTGGGGGCCAACTACCCTTCCTATTACCTCCAGTACGTCCCACACAGCAGGATTGCTAAGTTTGCATAGCAGGCCATGCTCTCCTTCTCCACCACTCTGCAAACGCACCTCCTGGCGCGTTCTCTGTTGGGGGAGTAAGTCCCCTTGAATCCTGATGGTCCCTGGGGGACAACTAGCCCACCAGGTTCCTCCAGTAAGTCCCACACAGCTGGATTGCTGATTGTGGTCAGAGGCCACACCCCCTTTTTACACAACTCTACAAACACGCCTCCTGGCACACTGCTGGTGGGGCAATTAGGTCCTCTTGTGTCCTGAGGACCTCAGTACAAAAGTGGATTTCATCCCCGAGCAGCTGTGTGCCAGAAGACTTAATCCTCCAACTTAGAATGCGCCAGAAGGTATGTTTGCAGAGTGGTGCAAGGAGGGGGTGGGGCCTCCAGCGAGATTCCGGCTTTTCTTTTTTTATTGTTAGAAGGGGGGCTGTGTAGCTCCCTTCTTTCAATATTTTGTGGGCCCTGGTGACCCCACCCTTCAGGGCCAGAGCCATTCAAAAATGTTTGTTTAAATAAATGGGAAAGGGCCGCATGGCCCCCCTCCTGAGGCTGATTTCAGCCCCGGTGATCCATCCCCTGGAGCAGTTCCTCTTTTTTAATTTTAAATTTTAATAATGTTATGGAAGGGGGACCACATGGCCCCCCTTCCCTGGACCACTTTTGGCCCCTGGGGCCCCACCCCCAAGGCCTGTTTGATTTAAAACAAAAATGTTTTTTATTACACGAGGGGGCTGCGTGGCCCCCCTTCCCTGGGCCACTTTTGGCATCGGAGACCCTACCCCCAGAGCCTGCCCTCGTTTAAAAAAAATGTTTTATAATTACGGAACGGGGGCTGACTGGCTCCCCTTCCCTGAGGCCAATTATGGAGGAGGCCAAGTGGCCTCCCTCCCGAGCCACTTCTGGCCCCGGGGAACCCATCCCTTGGGGCCGGCCCTCATATTGGAGAACGCGGAGGAAGCCCAAATGCCCCTGGGGAACCTGCTATCTCCCCAACTCCTGCAAGAGCCGGCATTGCCTTTGGATAAGGAGGGCAGCATGTCAGCAGCTCCCCTTGTCCAAAAGCAATGCCTTCCTGCGCACGCTTCCACGAAACAAAGCAATGTTTGCAAAGACAGGGCTGGAGCCAGCCCTGGGGGGTGGCAGTCCCCAGGTCCATCTAGGGCTCCGGGGGGGTGTGCAGCCACCCTCCCAATGTGAAAAAGCCCCGGGGAGGTGGTGGTCCCTGGGGCAGAGGATTCGCAATGGACCCCCATATTTAAATAAAGAGTTCCCCGGGGAGGTGGCGGTCCCTGGCGCAGTGTGGGGGGGCAGGAGCGCTCCACACTTCTTAATTTGAATTGAAGCCCTGGGAAGGTGGTGGTCTCTGGGGCAGCGTGGTGGGGCAGGATCCCCCCATATATTTTATTGCACAACTCCCGGGAGGTGGCGGTTTCCGGGGCTGTGGGGGGCCTCATGCCCCCGCACATTACTAATAAAGGCCTGGGGAGTTGGCAGTCCCCGGTGCTGCAGGGGCCCACGCAACACCTGCATATATTATGCGCATTGCCCCCGGGACTTCGTCCACCCGGGGGCTCATTAAAAGGAAGCGCGTGAGCCCACGCTTTGTTTTTTTCCAGTGGGATTCACGAATCCCAAAGATTTTTTTGCTTAAATGCTTTTTTGGGCCCTGGGGGTCCTTGTGGGATCACCTGACCAGGCCTAGGGGGTCAGGGTGTTTCTACCCTGCCCCATTTTCTTTTTTTAAAATAATTTTGGTCCCTTTTTGCTTGTGACTTGGTTTACCTAATAACAAGATGGCTGCCAACACTTGTTGGTTAGAAGTGCGAAGGACGCGGGGAGCCAGCTGGGACCTTGGGAGCATTGGGGCTCCCCCACGGTCCCCAACGTTTTTTATAAGCCCCGGGGATAATAAAAATTAGTGATGGGGCTATTTTTTTTTTACGGTAAAATTAGGAGTCAGGCAACCTAACTCGTCGGGTGCATTATTTCTCTCGCGTAGGGTGCGCGGTTCCTAACGCATTGGGTGCATGACTCCAATGAAAAAAAACTGACATTTTTGGGAGATAAGCATCAAGCTTAAGTGTTTTGTTCTTGAGTGGCTCTAAATAGAGCCGTTGTGTTCATTGAGAGTTTTTGGTACTTATAAGTAAGTACCTATACAGAGTCTAAAGTTGTTGAGGAAGACTCTGTTTCCTTCATCAGTAAAGTGTACTCCATCTCTCCTATACATCTCTTACATATGAAAGCGCAGATTGTTATTGTAAATGGACCGCATTCTATAGTCCCAGAGAAAAGCAGAAACAGATTTATTCACATGTTTCCTAGCTTTCTGAATCTGTGGACAAAAATTATTGGACCAGTTCCATTTCTGCCTTTGGCATATGTTAGAATACACAAAGGCAGTTTTGGGAAAAAGTTAAATCAATTCTGCAAAGGTGTCCTTTATAAAGCATTTCCAGACCTACCTCAGTCAAAGTACCTAGGTGATTGCCACCACAGTGCACTATTATGAGGTCAGGGTGTTGGAGATGCATAAAGGATTTTACCAATGGCATCAATTGGTGCCACTTTAACTTTAACCCACTTTAACACTCTCTGTCCAATCCATTTAATGTCTACATTTGGCAAACCTAGGTCTTTGTGAATGCATTTGTTTTCTGCATACCTTTGGCTCCAGAAAATATAGCTGTGTCCCACAATCCACACTCTAAGCATCTTGAAGGGAGGTCTGGATGCACTCAGATGGTCTCTGTAAATGAAATGGAAGTTTGAAAAGTAAGATTTTTCTAAAATGGTGGCTAAGATGCAGTTTTGAAAAAAGAAAAGAAATCATTGGTTGTTTGACAACCTTCTACACTAAAAACTAGGGTGCATGTTTCTGTTTTTTAAACATATGATTGTTATTGGTTAACAAAAACTGATTGAAAGGAACATTATACATGATAAGCTGATATGTTGAAAAGTCAAGCACACTTGCTGTTTTGATTAGCAACATTGTGTGCTGAACTTGTGACCTGTGTGCTCAGTTCAGTGTTCCATGAACTGTTTCTATGGTAACAGGCAGAAGGTAGATTGGGGGTAGGGGTTGAATTTATGTCATTTGGAAAGGGTTGAATTGTTTAACCAATAGATTTCTATTATATTTCTATGTGTGTTAGCTTTTGAATTAATGTGGGAAGGAATGTGATTTGATGTTTACATGTATATGTGTGCAAAATGAGAGGGAAACTTTGCCATTCTTTGGTTTTGCTGACAGGTGCACAGTGCAGAGATTCTGTATAAGAAAATCTGGTGTGTGCCTGACATACTTCTTAATCTACAAAACAACTTGAAAGGTGAGTTATTTAATTGTGAGGGGATGTATGTGGTGTATTTTGATTTTAATCAGACTAATGTATTTCTCCTGCTAAAGTGCATGGAGTACTTTTTTTTGTCTACAAACTTATTGTCAGTGTGTGTGCATGTAGAAACCATTCTGTGATAAGCATTTGTGTTTTCCATGTGTTTGTATAGAGATAATTGTGCTGTTTTTATGTTTTGGTAGAATTAGAAACCAGTCATTGTTTATGTGTTTGCAAAATGAGTCACGTTTCTACACTAAAATGTAGTACTCCTTCTAGATTAAGAAATGTGGTACAGTGCAAGTGATAGTGTTGTTTGTCTAGAATCACACAGTGAGTCTGTGTGCATTTATAAATCATTTTGAGAGAAACATTTTGGTACTAATGTGTAGTAGAAGATTTTCTGCAAGTGTGCAGTCACCTTACATCTTGTAGACTAGTAAATGTATTTTGTACAAGGGATAGTTGGCTGTCTACAATCACACTGTGAGTCTGTGTGCATTTGGGCAATTATTGTGAGAAAAGCATTTGGTAACATCATGTATTTGCTGGCAGATTACTGCTTTAAAATGTTTTGTTGTCAAGTTTGAGTAGCTTTAGAGGCCAGTCATTGCTTATGCAATTTCAAAATGAGTCAGGCTTTCACAGTAGTGTGCAGTATTGAAATATGTAGAATGTGTGCAGTCACCTTACCCCTTCCAGAGTAGTGAATGAGTTTTGGTAAACTCGAAGGGATAGTGTTGCTTGTCTAGAATCACACTGTGAGTCTGTGTGCATATGGGTAACCATTGTGAGAGAAGCATTTGGTAACATCGTGTATTTGCTGACAGATAACGGTTTTAAAACCTGTCTTGTTGTCAAGTTTTAGTAGCATTAGAAGCCAGTCATTGCTTATGCATTCATAAAATGAGTCAGGCTTTGACACTAAAGTGCAGTACTGAAATATGTAGATTGTGTGCAGTCCCCTTACCTCTTCCAGAGTAGTGAATGAGTATAGGTAAACTCCAAGGGATAGCGTTGCTTGTCTAGAATCATCATCGATAACTTTATTTCGGTCGCAGCGGACCATAAAAGTGCAGAATAAAATACACACAAACACTATGTTACAGAGAAATCAAAAACAATCACAATCATATATATACACCTACATTGCAGGTTAAAAACCGTCACAAATTAAAATCAGATTAAACAGTAGAAAATAGTTATCGGAAGTATACATTAAATTTCCTATAAATATGTAAATCAACAATTTATTTCATAAAAAAATTCCTACCTTTCAGCCACATCCCGTTTAAAAAGCGGGAGACGGCGAAAATGATAGGAGGGTGCATATCGTATTTTAATACTCTCAAGGCCTTATGACATTCTCTAAAGCCAAGGTTCCTACAGATAGGTTTCACCCAGCGATTGCGTACAGTCTGGTATTTGGGACAAAAAAAAGCACATGGATCTCATTTTTGAGATGGTATTTACACGCTGGGCACTCAGTATTTTTATTTAAGTCACATTTACAAGTAAATGACATGAGCGGCAGACTGCCCATCCTAAATTGCATGTACAATTTCCTTGCCAAAGCTGGATTAATCAGGTCAAGGAAATCCTCCTTTTTATAGTCCTCTTTTACTTGGAGGAACTGAGATGTCAGTCTACCAACTGTAGAGCTGACATGAAGAGACAATAGATTGTGGTGCCTATAATGGTATACCAGATCGGCCCTTGATATTGCCGGGCACACTGCTTCTGGTGTTCCCCATAACTCGGGTAAGCCAATCCTATTACAGAGTTCCTTAATATGAATTAACCACGGGATTTTCTTAGTTCTGATTTCAGCCCACACATCCCTGAACTCACTTCTGAAGGGAGCTAGTTCAGGAACTGGCCATATTCTTCTCCAGTAGGTAAGTGGCCTTAAGGCCACTTTTTCCTCAATAGGGAGAAGCCCAAGGTCCATCCGAAGAGGTACTAACGGGGTGCTAACTGGCAATCCCAACAGGTTCCTCATAAATGAGTGCTCCACCCTTGTAAGGCTTGTGGGCCTATAATGCCCCAGAGCTCCGCCCCGTACATAGAAGCCGCTCTAGCCTGTACTTTATAAATTTCTATAACTGGAGCAGCAGGCTTGTACACAGATACTCTGTGCATTTTCGAAATCCCACCCACCGTTTGTGTCAACTTTAAGGCAGCCTTTGCTACTTGGACATCCCATTCCAAATGTTCCACAAGGATGATGCCCTGATATTCAAAGGTTTTTACTCGTTCCAAAAGTATACCATCCAATACTGGATTTGGGCGGGTCTGCCTGGGTGGGTTAAAAATCATAAATTTGGTTTTGGATAGATTTATCTCCAGGCCTCTTAATGCACAGAAATCGGCGAAGCCATCCAAGGTACGTTGGATGCCCATTGATGTCTTGGACAACAACCAGGTATCGTCCGTGAACATCAATGCGGGTACCCGGCCTGTAACTAACCTTGGGGCATCGATATCCTTTATACCTAATAAATAATCTATGAGCCCATTTAAGTACAAACCATAAAGGGTAGGGGCCAGGACGCACCCCAGGCGCACCCCCTTTTTTACCGGGAAGTGAGCAGACAATTCTCCATGCTTCCCGCATCTGACTTGGGCATAGGTTTCTGTGTGGAGCCTTATTAACACATCCAGGAGGTATATTGGGATGCCAAGATCTAAAAGTACACTCCACAGTTTTCCCCTAGGGACCAGATCAAATGCAGACCTCAGGTCCACAAAAATGAGGTAGAGGCTGCCACCCTCCACACTCACTGTTTTCCAATACTGGACCTGAAGTCTGAATATCTGGTCAATAGTTGACATGCTCGTCCTAAAGCCGGCCTGAAGAGTACTCAAGATCTTATTTTCCTCAACCCAGGCTTGTACTCTTTCCAGGATTATTCGTCCCATCAACTTCTGGGTGATATCTATCAGGCTAATGGGCCTGTAGTTGGCCGGTAGTAGGGGGCAGCCTTTCTTGTGTATAGGAACTATCTCTGCGCCTCGCCAGGTATCTGGCAGATCCATTCCCATTAAGATGGAATTAAACAAGACACAGAGATATGGGCCCATATTTTTCGTTCTGACCGAAATAGGTCCCCTGGAAGCTTATCAAGACCGGGTGCTTTATTAGGTAATAGCTTGGCGATAGCAGATTCAACTTCACTGATAGTGATCTCCTGTACCCCTCCCAATCGATACTCATGGAGGGGGCCAAAAGTTGAAGGTGCTAAATCGTCATTGCCCGCATGTGCGTACAGGGTTCCAAAATGGGCTTCCCATACTGCTGGTGCTATATTTGGTACTATCGCTGATCCACCATCCCTCCCACCATCACTAGCTATTGCCCAGAAGGATTTCAAATCCTTATACTGGAGAGCAGTTCTCAGATCTTCCCATTTATTTGCTTCCCAGGCCTTCTTCTCAGATTGGATAACCTGCTTGTACTGCAACCGAAGTTCCTTTATCCTCTGCTTATCCTTGGCCTTTATAGCCTCTAATAAATCTCTTTTCGTTTTGAGGGAGGGGGCATTGTGCCAGGGATGAGATAGGACCGGTTTTTCCTTAATGCTTACTTCCGGATAGAACACCCCAAGCATCTTGGAGGTCAGATGATTGTGTATTTCTACCGGCCTAGCATCCTGCCCCACTTGAGTGCCCAATGGCCCAACCCCAGCCATTTCACTAGAATCACATTTAGTTCATATCCAAGTAGTAATGGAGTGAGGCAGGCTTTAGCACATGGATTGATTCAAATGTAAATCCACTATGCATGCAGTCCTCTAACCACCTACACATTTGTCTTTCACATCTTCAATACCCCAGACAGTATTCATACAGTTCCCACAAACATCCTGTCACTCCTCTTACACTCTTTTAGTGACTCATTCAGCATCATGTAGTAATCCATTTACTGCGCCAAAATCTAAACACTTATAAATTCACCCAGGAACTCTCCTTGCAATACTATATACATTCAGTTAATATCCAAGTAGTAATGGAGTTAGGCAGGCCTTAGCACATGGATTGATTCAAATGCGTATCCACTATGCATGGAGGCCTCTAACCACCTACACAATTGTCTTATAGACCTTCAATTTCCCAGTCAGTATTTATAAACTCCAATAAACACCCTGTCACTCCAATTGCACACCTCCACTGACTCATTTGGCACTATGTACTAATCTATTCACTGTGCCAAAACCCAAAAACTTCAAAAGATTTACCCAGGCACTCTCCTTGCAGTACTCTAATGATTCAGTCAGTACCCAGGTAGTTATGCAATGACCCAGGTGATAGTCCATGGACTGTTTCAAACGTCTATCCACTATGCATGCAGGTCTCTAGCCACACTTGTCTTTCACACCATCAATATCCCAGTCAGTATCCATACAGTTCTTGCAGACACCCTGTCAAGATGCTCAGGAATTTTGTATGTATATGCTTACCATTTTTGAAAATGAAGGTGTAGAAAATAAAATATTTTTGACCTTTGTTACAAATGGGAACATCATTGTGAAAATTACATGTATACATCTAGCACTAATGTAGACACTGAAAGATTTCTATATTTATCATTACCGGACTGTAAATCAGTGTCTTTCAATAAATTAGTTAAAGGTGCAAATCAAAACATGGAGTGTAGCCAATGTAAATCAGAAATGTTATCCATATTATTTAAAAAAAAATATGGACAATATATAATTTTAATGATGCAACGTTGTACAGCTGATGGAAGATAATGTAATACTATAATAAAGCAATTTGTAGCAACACAACTATCAATAAAAGGAAGGACTTTTGTAGCAATTGCAATAATTTTCCATGATGGTCCTTCCACAACATCTGGACATTACACTGCCTATCAAAAATGTGAAAAAGGCTGGACACTTTGTAATGATGCCCAGTTGGTTTTCAAACAACGTTTGCCTAGTGAATTACCAAATTCCTACCTAATATTTTTAAAGCCAAAGTTTTAGGAAGATTATTCACTCTCTGAGCAACTTATTATTATAATTTATTAGGATTACCATTGGACAATGTACATAAAAAAAGTGCAAAAATACCATTTGGCCTCAAGGAAAGGTATATGTTTGAATTATGGACTTTTTCTTACTCATTGACTCGGTGAATATTTTAAAGCGACAACATTTACAGTTTTTATAAATTAAAGTTATAAAATGTTGTTAGCAATAAGCATTTCATATATGTGTCATTTGTATTTTGTGGTATTTTACTGAGAATAGCATGTTGGTTTTTTTTAAACAATCCTTTTGATTGTTTTTTTTGCCCGCTATTATGTGATGAGTACGATTGAAATCACTATTTCTAGTGAAATTCACTATATTCTGAGAACAGAAAAAAAGGTAAACAAATTATTTTGTTTAAATTATGTTGTGTTGTTAAAAATTTAATATTACATGTTAGAACTATTTTTTCTTTTATTTCACAGATCCTAATTCTAAAATAAGCAATTTACTACAATTTACATTACAAAAAAACCTAAAAAAAATATGTAACATTTTTTATTTCTAATACTGTGAAGGTAGGTTTAACTAAGTATTAATATGGACAATGGGCACATCTGCAAAAAGGTACAAAGTTTTAATAAGTTTTTCAAAACACCCTGTTTATACCTATGTAGTTTTGGAATCTCTCTGTCATAGGATATCATATGACCTCCAAAAAAACTGATTTGAGTGGTTCATAATATTTCCCATTCTGCGTATTGAAGGACTGCAATCATTTCAATCATTCTTCTTTGAGCATCTTTGCAGACAAACATCGGTGCTTACCTCCCATCATTCACAAGTAATTTTCCAAACAGAAATATGTTACTTTTTGTAACATTGTTATACCGCAAGATACTCTTTTATATTTACAAATACAGGAAAAGGCACTCTGTGTACCTTTTTTTTCTCAATGTAAATACAACCTCATCATACACACCACTTTGCGTTGAAAGGGTGTTCTATAAGTGTTGTTGTGCGTGATTGCACAGATTCGTTATAGAAGAAGACACATCTCCAGGTTTATCAAAAATAATAAATCTCGACATGTGTGTGAATGCTGCACCATTCTCCAATTGGTGTAGCAAAGCACAACAAGGAGAATTGTTTTCATTTCTCCTCATTTTTTAACCTTTACTGCATGCTAAAATGTTCAGCATACATTGAAGGAGAAAAATACCTTTACTGATTGTTTTTGTGCAGGAAGGTGTGTCTTCCTGCACAAAAACAAACACCACATGACACAGATATCCTTGAACCATGGTGCAAGGGTGCCTGTGTCACCATATGGCTGCAGTTTAAGCAGCCGTGCAGAGAGAAGCATAAATTTGCAACATATTTATGTACAAATGTTGCATCCCTGTGCTTTGGAAGTACTACAGCACACTGCAGTTAAAGAGGTTACTGTGTGATTCTGCAGCACTTCCTCATAGTTCTGCACTTATGCATTCGCCATACGCTACTAATGCATTTGTTCAGTCAATTACGTACTACACATATATTCATCTAAACTTTCACAAACTAACAAACAAATATAGCTCTTTTTTTAAACCAGGAAAGTTAGTTCTTAAAAGAACTTTTTTTTTTTCTTCTTTTTTCTTTTATATTTTTTTTCTTGGTTTTTTTAACAATTTAAAAAATTTTGATTTTTTTGTGGAAGAAATAGAACTGGAGGAACAAAACAATGAATTTCAGGGGAAAAAAAAAATTCCAATGATGGTTTTCTTGCTTTCGCCAAATGAGGTCAATCGACTGCTCTCCATAACAAAGTACAGCGTTGCATTTTATGCAGAGCACTTTTAAGGTTGCAAACTGTGGACAGATGTCCAAGTTTT
Organism: Triturus cristatus; assembly: GCF_964204655.1. Classification (NCBI taxonomy): domain Eukaryota; kingdom Metazoa; phylum Chordata; class Amphibia; order Caudata; family Salamandridae; genus Triturus; species Triturus cristatus. Next base: position 1,047,120,376 of record NC_140591.1, on the reverse strand, counting down.
GGACAGATGGATCCACCCTTGAAGTACTCGGCTGCGATGCGTCTGATGGAGCTGGAAGAACTCCCATTCTTCGGCATTCCTCTCGAGCAAGGTTGACCGGATGCAGGGTCTTCAGATGCTTCATCATGCTGGCTGTACCACATGAATATTTTTTGTTGGGATCCCCACGGGAGAGCACTCGTTGACAGATCTTACATGTCACTAAGGTGGCATTAATTTTGGTTTGCCCCTCAGAAAAAGTGAAAAATTTCCAAACCACAGATGTGTATCTTTGTGGGCGTGGTGGTTCTTCCAAAAATTCATCCTCAGATGAATGAGCAGATGCTGGTGATGCCTGCTGCCCTGAAGCCATTGTTTTCCAAAAAAGTTTGAACTAAGTGTAAACTTAGCCAAAAAAAGTTCTTCTCAGCAGAGAGATGCTCCTCCAAAGAAGGTCAAAGAAGAATGATTGAGATGGGTGGGGTCTTTCAATAGTTAGAATAGGAAGTGTAATGAACCAATCAAATCTCTTTTTTTCAGGTCACATGGGATCCGCGCACCGTGCGAATAGGCAGCACACACCGAGTGCAAATCCGCTAAGTTGCATTTAACAGCAATATAGGATTAGAAGTCAAAATATATTAATTTTATGAGTAGCTAAGAATATGTCTTCATTAAATATTTACATGAAATACATATATATATGTTTTTTGACATTTAAAATATTTCGCTGGATTCGCGCACCCACCGCGTCAAACACGCATATGACGTTTCGCGGAAGCGCGCGAGCATCGCGTAACGTACTTCGTATGTGTCGCGTATGGGCTTGGAGTCGCGTACCGGTCGCATAGCAATCGCGCACGAAAATACGTACCCAACGCATACCGTACGCGGATCTTACACTACAATTGTAAAATGGCAACTATGTTCCGCGCAGTAATCGAGAAAGGTGTGCATAGGGTGCGCGAATCCAAAAATATAGTTTAAAAAATATATATAAAAAATAGTTTAAAAAAATGTACAATTTTTCTTTTTTAATTCATTAAAAACAAATAATATTTTTTAATTTTTAAAAGAATTAAGTGAGAAAAAACTTTAAAAAATGGTGAAAAACAATATAAAAAAATAATTAAAGGAATTGATACACTCAAATATAAAGATTTAGAAATCCTATGAAAATCATTAAACATCATAGGTTTAGAGATAAGTTATAGCTAGGAATTAGCATTTAAAAAACCTTTGAAATTCACTTGAAAAACCATAGGTTTCAGGTATGTTGTAGTTAGGAATTAGCATTTAAAAAACCTTTGAAATTCACTGAAAAAACCATAGGTTTCAGGGGCGTTACAGTTAGGAATTAGCATTTAAAAAACCTTAGAAATTCACTGAAAAAAACATAGGTTTCAGGGGTGTTATAGTTAGCTGGACATTTCCCTCGTACAAAACCATAGAAATTCCCCCGTTATAGTTAGTTCAGCTAACTATAACTCGCACCCCCGCAATGCACTGCTGATGACATCACATATTACATCACTCATGACATGGTCAGTGACATCACTGATGACATCCTACCCACTTGGGGAATACAGTTTAGGCACGATTTCCTTGTGCAGCCCACTATGGATAACAAACTTTTGGACTACCTGTCCCAGAATTCCTGAAATCCTACATGGGCGGGGCATGAGAGTACAAGTCCCTACAGCTGCCGGGACCTGCGTGTTAGCCAGTGAACAAGGGAATGGAGCCCGAAATGCATTTGGCATCTGAGATGGGGGATGAATGCACGCTGAACCTGCATCCGCAATAAATGAAAGGAAACCATCTTCCACTGTGCAGGCGTTTCTTATTTGGGCAACCTTTCTGTGTGGAATTAATTGCGGCGCGCCTCGTCGCAGAAACGCCCCGCCGCAATTACAGCGGACCTTACACAGCGAGTTCCGAGTGTTGATAGGAGTGGAAGATTTCCAGTATTGTGGCTATGGACAGTGGCAGGTACAGAGGTGATCTCCTCCATCCTACCCACTTGGGGAATACAGTTTAGGCACGATTTCCTTGTGCAGCCCACTATGGATAACAAACTTTTGGACTACCTGTCCCAGCATTCCTGAAATCCTACATGGGCGGGGCATGAGAGTACAAGTCCCTACAGCTGCCGGGACCTGCGTGTTAGCCAGTGAACAAGGGCATGGAGCCCGAAATGCATTTGGCATCTGAGATGGGGGATGAATGCACGCTGAACCCGCATCCGCAATAAATGAAAGGAAACCATCTTCCACTGTGCAGGCGTTTCTTATTTGGGCAACCTTTCTGTGTGATATATATATATATATATATATATATATATATATATATATATATATATATATATATATATATATATATATATATATATATATATATACACACTGAAAAAACCATAGGTTTCACACAAGTTATAGTTAGCTGTACATTTCACTGGTAAAAAACCAATGAAATTCCACGTTATAGTTAGTGCATGCAACTATAACTCACGCGACCGCAATCCTCTGCTGATGCTAATACTGTATTTAGACACTTATTTGCCCATGTCTTCTTCCATTAAATTTTAGCTATACATATATTACAAATATTTTTTTTTCATAAAGACACATATGTCATCAGCAGAGGATTGCGGTCGCGTGAGTTATAGTTGCCTGCACTAACTATAACGTGGAATTTCATTGTTTTTTTACGAGTGCACCGTCCGCACACGGAGGACATATTATGCGCATCGATGTGAAAGGGTAGCTATTACATGTTCTTCTTTTTAGCCAGGGGAGGGGGTATATGTGGAATTTGTTTTTTTGTTATTTATTTTTTACCGTACGCGTACGGTAAGCGTATTCGGCGTTTTAAAAAAAAAAAATGTTTGGCCTGGGGGGTCCTTCTGGGACACCTTGACCAAGGCTAGGGGGTCAGGAGCTGTCTAGTCTGCCCCTTTTCGTTGTTATCCAACTTAGTTTTTCCTCCCCACCCTCAGAGTGCGAGAGAGAAAATGGCGGCCGACACTTCCTGGTTTCGACCGATTCGAATGTTTACTAAGATCTAACAGCCAATCAGAATCGCGCTCGCGCACGGCACCGTACGCGTACGGTAAGCTTACGGTGCGCGCTCGGAGCGCGCTTACAGATATATATATTGATTTAAATGCTATTTTCTCAGGAAATACTGAACAGATTTACACCAGACCTACAAAAGGCACTTCCTTGACCTGAGGACTACCTCTCTGCCAAATTTCAAGTAATTCTGTTCAGCCGTTCGGGCTGTAGCTGTGTCTAAAGGTCCTATGGAAAAATGCATGGGGAAAACGCGTTTTGGGACCCCCCTTTTTTCTCAGCCCCCGCTTGACGAATCCCCCCGAGACTTTCAGGGCAGGAGCGGAGCGTAGCGCCCCATTAGTTTTGAAAATTTTGCGAGGATTCGTCAACCGGCGCCAAAGTTATTCCAAATAGAATGTTGCGGTTTTCCTATGGCAAGAGGGTCCTAACTATAACTACCTATATATATATACAGATCATAATAGGAATTTTGAAAAAAGAAATAAGAATATTTCATATATATAAACAATACTATCAATATATTAAAGCCTGTAAAAAAAGTAGACATACTATTCCCACTCCAGTCACAATTCGAAAGCATTGACTACCGGAGAGGTAACTTACTATTACCACTGCAGTCTATGCAATACTTGGGAAAGGTTTGGACTCTGGGAGGGTACAATTTGCTATTCCAACTCCAGTCTGTGCAACAGTAGGGAAATTGTTGAACACCGGGGGGGAAAAATATACTATTCCTAATACAGTCTCTGCAAAAGTAGTGAAAACTCTAGAGGGGTAAAATTTACTATTCCCACTCCATTCTGTGCAACAGTAGAAAAAGTAGTTCAATTCAAACTCATAACATATTGTAAAAACTCTATTAATTACCCAAAAATATATAAAATTATTAATATAAAAATTAAATATATATATATATATATATATATAAAAATATATATATATCCAAGCTCCAAAGTACCCAACGTACAAGGAGCACTCGAACGGCAACATGCTCATGAAGAGCCTTTATGGTATACAATCCGCCGGCAGAACGATAACTTTAAGCAGTTCAATTTACCATGGATGCCTGACGCATTTCGAAGTGTACCCACTTCTCTTCAGAGGCTTTGGCAATAGAAGGCGCATAGGACACGGCCCTCATCATTTAAATGCTCTAATGCATGCCCTGGATGGGACGCTCTGCTGCGACTAGCAGAGCATTATGGGCCTTGTAGTGTCCTTTGTCTCCAGATGGAGTGAGCAATGTTGCTGCTGTGACTTTCATAGCCCCCAGAAGGGCCTTGGTGTGCCGGTGGATATGCTAAATCCGTTGCTGCCCCACGAAGTCGGCCTGCTCAATAAAAGACCGCGTGGCCCCCAAATCCTGGGGTGGGGCTCCTTCGCGGCAGGGTGTGCCGCGTATTTATCCAAGCTCCAAAGTACCCAACGTACAAGGACCAATGTACAAGGAGCACTCGAACGGCAACATGCTCATGAAGAGCCATTATGGTATACAATCCGCCGGCAGAACAATAACTTTAAGCAGTTCAATATACCATGGATGCCTGACGCGTTTCGAAGTGTCCCCACTTCTCTTCAGATGCTTTGGCAATTGAAGGCACATAGGACACGGCCCTCATCATTTAAATGCTCCAATGCATGCCCTGGATGGGACGCTCTGCTGCGACTAGCAGAGCATTATGGGCCTTGTAGTGTCCTTTGTCTCCAGATGGAGTGCGCAATGTTGCTGCTGTGACATTCATAGCCCCCAGATGGGCCTCGGTGTGCCGGTGGATATGCTAAATGCGTTGCTGCCCCACAAAGTCGGCCTGCTCAATAATAGACCGTGTGGCCCCCAAATCCGGGGGTGGTGCTCCTTCGCGGCAGGGTGTGCCGCGTATTTATCCAAGCTCCAAAGTACCCAACATACAAGGAGCACTCGAACAGCAACATGCTCATGAAGAGCCATTATGTTATACAATCCGCCGGCAGAACGATAACTTTAAGCAGTTCGATTTACCATGGATGCCTGACGCATTTCGTAGTGTCCCCACTTCTCTTCAGAGGCTTTGGCAATTGAAGGCGCATAGGACACGGCCCTCATCATTTAAATGCTCCAATGCATGCCCTGGATGGGACACTCTGCTGCGACTGGCAGAGCATTATGGGCCTTGTAGTGTCCTTTGTCTCCAGATGGAGTGCGCAATGTTGCTGCTGTGACATTCATAGCCCCCAGATGGGCCTCGGTGTGCCAGTGGATATGCTAAATCCGTTGCTGCCCCACGAAGTCGGCCTGCTCAATAACAGACCGCGTGGCCCCCAAATCCTGGGGTGGCGCTCCTTCGCGGCAGAGTGTGCCGCGTATTTATCCAAGCTCCAAAGTACCCAACGTACAAGGAGCACTCGAACGGCAACATGCTCATGAAGAGCATTTATGGTATACAATCCGCCGGCAGAACGATAACTTTAAGCAGTTTGGGCAGCTCCTATCCTGAAAGTTACGGGGTGATTCTCCAACCGGGGCCGAGAAAAAAGGGGGGCCACAAAACACGTTTTCTCCATGGTATTTAACATAGGAAACTTTAGACACGACTACAGCCCGAACTGCTGAACGGAATTACACCAAATTTGGCCAAAATGTAGCCCTTGGTTCAGAAAGATACCTTTTTTAAATGGTGTAAATCCGTTCAGTAGTTCCTGAGAAATTAAAATAATAGCGTTCAAAAAATCAATTTCCAATTAGAAATTTTAGACACGGTTACAGCTGAAACTGCTGAACGGAATTACACCAAATTTGGCAAAAAGGTTGTGCTTGGTTCATAAAGCGACCTTTTTTTTAAATGGTGTAAATCCGTTCAGTAGTTTTCGAGATATTAAAGGAAAAAAATCTTTATATATCTGGGTGGGATGGGACCTAACTACACAACACGATCTTGGCTCTAATTGGCTACCAACACTTCAATCCAGGAAGTGTTGGCAGCCATCTTGGTTCAATGCTTTTTAGGTTTCGCCTAGCGATTCAGCACATGAGCTGCCCACTACACAAACACAACTGCACTGCCCTAAACCCTAAAACACTACCCCAGCACGAGCCTCTACACTGCACGAACACCACTGCACTGCCCTAAACCCTGAAACACTACCTCAGCACGACTCCCTACACTGCCTGAACACCACTGCACTGCTCTAAACCCTGAAACACTACCCCCAGCACGACCCCCTACACTGCCCGAGCACGACTGCACTGCCTAAACCCTGAAGCACCACCCCAGCATGACCACCTACACTGCCCAAACACCACTGTACTGCCCTAAACCCTGAAACACCACACCCAGCAAGACCCCCTACAGTGCCCTCACACCACTGCACTGCCCTAAACCCTGAAACACCAATCCCAGAAAGACCCCCTACACTGCCCGAACACCAATGCCCTAAACCCTGAAACACCACCCCCAGCAAGACCCCCTACACTGCCCGAACACCACTGCACTGCCCTACACCCTGAAACACCAGCCCCAGCACAACCACCTACACTGCCAGAACACCACTGCACTGCCCTAAACCCTGAAACACCAGCCCCAGCATGACCCCCTACACTGCCCGAACACCACTGCCCTAAACCCTGAAACACCACACCCAACACAACCCCTACACTACCTGAACACCACTGCCCTAAACCCTGAAACACCACCCCCAGCACAACTTTCTACTCTGCCCAAACACCACTGCACTGTCCTAATCCCTGAAAAATCTGCCCCTGCACGATGCCCTATACTGCCCGAACACCACTGCACTGCCCTAAACCCTGAAATACAAACCCCAGCATGACCCCTATACTGCCCGAACACCACTGCTCTGCCCTAAACCCTGAAACACCACCCCGGGGACGATCCCCTACTCTGCCCGAACACCACTGCTCTGCCCTAAACCCTGAAGCAACACCCCAGTAAGTCTCCCTACACTGCCCGAACACCACTGCACAGCCCTAAACCCTGAAACACCAGCCCCAGCACGACACCCTACACTGCCCGAACACCAATGCTCTGCCCTAAACCCTGAAACTCCACCCCCAGCACGACCCCCTACTCTGCCCGAACACCACTGCTCTGCCCTAAACCCTAAAACACCAGCCCCAGCATGAATCCCTACACTGCCCAAACACCACTCCACTGCCCTAAACTCTGAAACACCAGCCCCAGCACGACACCCTACACTGCCCAAACACCAATGCACTGCCCTAAACCCTGAAACACCAGCCCTGCATGACCCCCTACACTGCCCGAACACCACTGCACTCCCCTAAACCCTGAAACACCAGCCCCCGTATGACCCCCTACACTGCCCGAACACAACTGCACTGCCCTAAACCCTGAAACACCAGCCCCCGCACAACCCCCTACACTGCCCCAACATTACTGCACTGCCCTAAACCATGAAACACCACCCCCAGCTCGACCCCCTACACTGCCCGAACATCACTGCCCTAAACCCTGAAACACCACCCCCAGCATGACCCCTACACTGCCTGATCACCACTGCACTGCCCTAAACCCTGAAACACCACCCCCAGCATGACCCCCTACACTGTCCGAACATCACTGCTCTGCCCAAAACCCTGAAATACCACCCCAGCATGACCCCCTAAACTGCCCAAACACCAATGCACTGCCCTAAAACCTAAAACACCACCCCCAGCACAACCGCCTACACTGTCTGAACACCACTGCACTGCCCTGAACCCTAAAACACCACACCCAGCACGACCCCTACCCTGCCCGAACACCATTGCACTGCCCTAAACCCTAAAACACCACCCCCATCATTACCCCCTACACTACCCGAACGACACTGCACTGCCCTAAACCCTAAAACACTACCCCCATCATTAGCCCCTACACTGCCCGAACGACACTGCACTGACAAAAACCCTAAAACACCACCCCAGCACGAACCCCTACACTGTCCGAACACAAATGCACTGCCCTAAACCCTGAAACACAACCCCCAGCACAACCCCCTACACCACCCGCACAGCACTGCTCTGCCCTAAACCCTGAAACACCACACCCGGTATGGCCCCCTACATTGCCCGAACACCACTACTCTGCCCTAAGCCCTGAAACACCACCCCTGGCATGACCCCCTACCCTGCCCGAACACCATTGCACTGCCCTAAACCCTAAAACACCACCCCCATCATTACCCCCTACACTGCCCGAACAACACTGCACTGACAAAAACCCTGAAACACCACCCCAGCACGACCCCCTACACTTCCCAAACACCACTGCTCTGCCCTAAACCCTGAAACACCACCCCAGCATGAACCCCTACACTGTCCGAACACGAATGCACTGCCCTAAACCCTGAAACACAACCCCCAGCACAACCTCTACACCACCCGAACAGCACTGCTCTGCCCTAAACCCTGAAACACCACACCCGGTATGGCCCCCTACACTGCCCGAACACCACTACTCTGCCCTAAGCCATGAAACACCCCCCCTGGCATGACCCCATACACTGCCCGAACACCACTGCACTGCCCTAAACCCTGAAACACAACCCCCAGCACAACCCCCTACACCACCCGCACAGCACTGCTCTGCCCTAAACCCTGAAACACCACACCCGGTATGGCCCCCTACACTGCCCAAACACCACTATTCTGCCCTAAGCCCTGAAACACCACCCCTGGCACGACCCCCTACCCTGCCCGAACACCATTGCACTGCCCTAAACCCTAAAACACCACCCCCATCATTACCCTCTACACTGCCCGAACAACACTGCACTGACAAAAACCCTGAAACACCACCCCAGCACGACCCCCTACACTTCCCGAACACCACTGCTCTGCCCTAAACCCTAATACACCACCCCAGCACGAACCCCTACACTGTCCGAACACGAATGCACTGCCCTAAACCCTGAAACACAACCCACAGCACAACCTCTACACCACCCGAACAGCACTGCTCTGCCCTAAACCCTGAAACACCACACCTGGTATGGCCCCTACACTGCCCGAACACCAGTACTCTGCCCTAAGCCCTGAAACACCGCCCCTGGCACGACCCCCTACCCTGCCCGAACACCATGACACTGCTCTAAACCCTAAAACACCACCCCCATCATTACCCCCTACACTGCCCGAACAACACTGCACTGACAAAGACCCTGAAACACCACCCCAGCACTACCACCTACACTTCCCGAACACCACTGCTCTGCCCTAAACCCTAAACCATCACCCCAGCACGAACCCCTACACTGTCTGAACACGAATGCACTGCCCTAAACCCTGAAATACAACCCCCAGCACAACCCCCTACACCACCCGAACAGCACTGCTCTGCCCTAAACCCTGAAACACCACACCCGGTATGGCCCCCTACACTGCCCGAACACCACTACTCTGCCCTAAGCCATGAAACACCACCCCTGGCATGACCCCATACACTGCCCGAACACCACTGCACTGCCCTAAACCCTAAAACACCACCCCAGCCCGAACCCCTACACTGTCCGAACACGAATGCACTGCCCTAAACCCTGAAACACAACCCCCAGCACAACTCCCTACACCATCCGAACAGCACTGGTCTGCCCTAAACCCTGAAACACCACACCCGGTATGGCCCCCTACACTGCCCGAACACCACTACTCTGCCCTAAGCCCTGAAACACCACCCCTGGCACGACCCCATACACTGCCTGAACACCACTGCACTGCCCTAAACCCTGAAACACCAGCCCCGGCATGACCCCCTACATTGCCAGAACTCCACTGCACTGCCCTAAACCCTAAAACACCATCCCCAGCACGACGCCCTACACTGCCCGAACACCACTGCCCTAAACCCTGAAACACCACCGCCAGCATGACCCCAACACTGCCCGAAAACCACTACACTACCCTAAACCCTGAAACACCACCCCCTGCACAACCCCCTACACTGCCCAAACACCACTGCACTGCCCTAAACACTGAAACACCACCCCCTGCACGACCCCCTACTCTGCCCGAACACCACTGCTCTGCCCTAAACCCTAAAACACCAGCCCCAGCATGAATCCCTACACTGCCCAAACACCACTCCACTGCCCTAAACTCTGAAACACCAGCCCCAGCACGACACCCTACACTGCCCAAACACCAATGCACTGCCCTAAACCCTGAAACACCAGCCCTGCATGACCCCCTACACTGCCCGAACACCACTGCACTCCCCTAAACCCTGAAACACCAGCCCCCGTATGACCCCCTACACTGCCCGAACACAACTGCACTGCCCTAAACCCTGAAACACCAGCCCCCGCACAACCCCCTACACTGCCCCAACATTACTGCACTGCCCTAAACCATGAAACACCACCCCCAGCTCGACCCCCTACACTGCCCGAACATCACTGCCCTAAACCCTGAAACACCACCCCCAGCATGACCCCTACACTGCCTGATCACCACTGCACTGCCCTAAACCCTGAAACACCACCCCCAGCATGACCCCCTACACTGTCCGAACATCACTGCTCTGCCCAAAACCCTGAAATACCACCCCAGCATGACCCCCTAAACTGCCCAAACACCAATGCACTGCCCTAAAACCTAAAACACCACCCCCAGCACAACCGCCTACACTGTCTGAACACCACTGCACTGCCCTGAACCCTAAAACACCACACCCAGCACGACCCCTACCCTGCCCGAACACCATTGCACTGCCCTAAACCCTAAAACACCACCCCCATCATTACCCCCTATACTACCCGAACGACACTGCACTGCCCTAAACCCTAAAACACTACCCCCATCATTAGCCCCTACACTGCCCGAACGACACTGCACTGACAAAAACCCTAAAACACCACCCCAGCACGAACCCCTACACTGTCCGAACACAAATGCACTGCCCTAAACCCTGAAACACAACCCCCAGCACAACCCCCTACACCACCCGCACAGCACTGCTCTGCCCTAAACCCTGAAACACCACACCCGGTATGGCCCCCTACATTGCCCGAACACCACTACTCTGCCCTAAGCCCTGAAACACCACCCCTGGCATGACCCCCTACCCTGCCCGAACACCATTGCACTGCCCTAAACCCTAAAACACCACCCCCATCATTACCCCCTACACTGCCCGAACAACACTGCACTGACAAAAACCCTGAAACACCACCCCAGCACGACCCCCTACACTTCCCAAACACCACTGCTCTGCCCTAAACCCTGAAACACCACCCCAGCATGAACCCCTACACTGTCCGAACACGAATGCACTGCCCTAAACCCTGAAACACAACCCCCAGCACAACCTCTACACCACCCGAACAGCACTGCTCTGCCCTAAACCCTGAAACACCACACCCGGTATGGCCCCCTACACTGCCCGAACACCACTACTCTGCCCTAAGCCATGAAACACCCCCCCTGGCATGACCCCATACACTGCCCGAACACCACTGCACTGCCCTAAACCCTGAAACACAACCCCCAGCACAACCCCCTACACCACCCGCACAGCACTGCTCTGCCCTAAACCCTGAAACACCACACCCGGTATGGCCCCCTACACTGCCCAAACACCACTATTCTGCCCTAAGCCCTGAAACACCACCCCTGGCACGACCCCCTACCCTGCCCGAACACCATTGCACTGCCCTAAACCCTAAAACACCACCCCCATCATTACCCTCTACACTGCCCGAACAACACTGCACTGACAAAAACCCTGAAACACCACCCCAGCACGACCCCCTACACTTCCCGAACACCACTGCTCTGCCCTAAACCCTAATACACCACCCCAGCACGAACCCCTACACTGTCCGAACACGAATGCACTGCCCTAAACCCTGAAACACAACCCACAGCACAACCTCTACACCACCCGAACAGCACTGCTCTGCCCTAAACCCTGAAACACCACACCTGGTATGGCCCCTACACTGCCCGAACACCAGTACTCTGCCCTAAGCCCTGAAACACCGCCCCTGGCACGACCCCCTACCCTGCCCGAACACCATGACACTGCTCTAAACCCTAAAACACCACCCCCATCATTACCCCCTACACTGCCCGAACAACACTGCACTGACAAAGACCCTGAAACACCACCCCAGCACTACCACCTACACTTCCCGAACACCACTGCTCTGCCCTAAACCCTAAACCATCACCCCAGCACGAACCCCTACACTGTCTGAACACGAATGCACTGCCCTAAACCCTGAAATACAACCCCCAGCACAACCCCCTACACCACCCGAACAGCACTGCTCTGCCCTAAACCCTGAAACACCACACCCGGTATGGCCCCCTACACTGCCCGAACACCACTACTCTGCCCTAAGCCATGAAACACCACCCCTGGCATGACCCCATACACTGCCCGAACACCACTGCACTGCCCTAAACCCTAAAACACCACCCCAGCCCGAACCCCTACACTGTCCGAACACGAATGCACTGCCCTAAACCCTGAAACACAACCCCCAGCACAACTCCCTACACCATCCGAACAGCACTGGTCTGCCCTAAACCCTGAAACACCACACCCGGTATGGCCCCCTACACTGCCCGAACACCACTACTCTGCCCTAAGCCCTGAAACACCACCCCTGGCACGACCCCATACACTGCCTGAACACCACTGCACTGCCCTAAACCCTGAAACACCAGCCCCGGCATGACCCCCTACATTGCCAGAACTCCACTGCACTGCCCTAAACCCTAAAACACCATCCCCAGCACGACGCCCTACACTGCCCGAACACCACTGCCCTAAACCCTGAAACACCACCGCCAGCATGACCCCAACACTGCCCGAAAACCACTACACTACCCTAAACCCTGAAACACCACCCCCTGCACAACCCCCTACACTGCCCAAACACCACTGCACTGCCCTAAACACTGAAACACCACCCCCTGCACGACCCCCTACACTGCCCGAACACCACTGCACTCCCCTAAACCCTAAAACAACTCCACCCGCCCATTCCCCTACACTGCCCGAACACTACGGCTATGCACTAAACCCTAAAACACCAGCCCCAGCACGACCCCCTACACTGCCCGAAAACAACTGCTCTGCCCTAAACCCTAAAACACCAGGCCCAGCACGGCCCCCTACATTTCCCAAACACCACTGCTCTGCCCTAACCCCTAAAACACCACCCCCAGCATGACCTCCTACACTGCCTGAACAACACTGCACTGCCAAAAACCCTGAAACACCACCCCCAGCTTGAACCCCTACACTTCCGAAACACCACTGCTCTGCCCTAAACCCTAAAACACCAACCCCAGCACGCCCCCTACACTGCCTGAACACCACTGCACTGCCCTAAACCCTAAAACACCACCCCCAGCATGACCCCCTACACTGCCTGAACAACACTGCACTGCCAAAAACCCTGAAACACCCCCCAGCTTGAACCCCTACACTTCTGAAACACCACTGCTCAGCCCTAAACACTAAAATGCCAACCCCAGCATGTCCCCCTACACTGCCTAAACACCACTACACTGCCCTAAAACCTGAAAGACAACCCCCAGCATGACCCTCTACACTGTCCGAACAGCACTGCCCTGCCCTAAACCCTGAAACCACCTCAGTGCGTCCCCCTACACTGCTCGAACACCACTGCTCTGCCCTAAACCATGAAACCCCACCCCATCACAACCCCCTACACTGCCCGAACACCACTGCACTGCCCTACACCCTGATACACCAGCCCCAGCATGACCGCCTACACTGCCAGAACACCACTGCACTGCCCTAGACCCTGAAGCACCCCCCCTGCACGACCCCCCACACTGCCCGAACACCACTGCTCTGCCCTAAACCCTGAAACACCACCCCAGCACGCCCCCTACACTGCCTGAACACCACTGCACTGCCCTAACCCCTAAAACACCACACCCAGCATGACCTCCTACACTGCCTGAACAACACTGCACTGCCAAAAACCCTGAAACACCACCACCAGCTTGAACCCCTACACTTCCGAAACACCACTGCTCTGCCCTAAACCCTAAAACACCAACCCCAGCACGCCCCCTACACTGCCTGAACACCACTGCACTGCCCTAAACCCTAAAACACCACCCCCAGCATGACCCCCTACACTGCCTGAACAACACTGCACTGCCAAAAACCCTGAAACACCCCCCAGCTTGAACCCCTACACTTCTGAAACACCACTGTTCTGCCCTAAGCACTAAAACGCCAACCCGAGCATGTCCCTCTACACTGCCTGAACACCACTGCACTGCCCTAAAACCTGAAAGACAAACCCCAGCATGACCCCCCACACTGCCTGAACACCACTGCTCTGCCCTAAACTCTGAAACACCACCCCAGCACGCCCCCTACACTGCCTGAACACCACTGCACTGCCCTAACCCCTAAAACACTACCCCCATCATGACCTCCTACACTGCCTGAACAACACTGCACTGCCAAAAACCCTGAAACACCACCCCCAGCTTGAACCCCTACACTTCCGAAACACCACTGCACTGCCCTAAACCCTAAAACACCACCCCCATCATTACCCCCTACACTGCCCGAACAACACTGCACTGACAAAAACCCTGAAACACCACCCCAGCACGACCCCCTACACTTCCCGAACACCACTGCTCTGCCCTAAACCCTGAAACACCACCCCAGCACGAACCCCTACACTGTCCGAACACGAATGCACTGCCCTAAACCCTGAAACACAACCCCCAGCACAACCTCTACACCACCCGAACAGCACTGCTCTGCCCTAAACCCTGAAACACCACACCCGGTATGGCCCCCTACACTGCCCGAACACCACTACTCTGCCCTAAGCCATGAAACACCCCCCCTGGCATGACCCCATACACTGCCCGAACACCACTGCACTGCCCTAAACCCTGAAACACAACCCCCAGCACAACCCCCTACACCACCCGCACAGCACTGCTCTGCCCTAAACCCTGAAACACCACACCCGGTATGGCCCCCTACACTGCCCAAACACCACTATTCTGCCCTAAGCCCTGAAACACCACCCCTGGCTCGACCCCCTACCCTGCCCGAACACCATTGCACTGCCCTAAACCCTAAAACACCACCCCCATCATTACCCTCTACACTGCCCGAACAACACTGCACTGACAAAAACCCTGAAACACCACCCCAGCACGACCCCCTACACTTCCCGAACACCACTGCTCTGCCCTAAACCCTAATACACCACCCCAGCACGAACCCCTACACTGTCCGAACACGAATGCACTGCCCTAAACCCTGAAACACAACCCACAGCACAACCTCTACACCACCCGAACAGCACTGCTCTGCCCTAAACCCTGAAACACCACACCTGGTATGGCCCCTACACTGCCCGCACACCAGTACTCTGCCCTAAGCCCTGAAACACCGCCCCTGGCACGACCCCCTACCCTGCCCGAACACCATGACACTGCTCTAAACCCTAAAACACCACCCCCATCATTACCCCCTACACTGCCCGAACAACACTGCACTGACAAAAACCCTGAAACACCACCCCAGCACGACCCCCTACACTTCCCGAACACTACTGCTCTGCCCTAAACCCTAAACCACCACCCCAGCACGAACCCCTACACTGTCTGAACACGAATGCACTGCCCTAAACCCTGAAATACAACCCCCAGCACAACCCCCTACACCACCCGAACAGCACTGCTCTGCCCTAAACCCTGAAACACCACACCCGGTATGGCCCCCTACATTGCCCGAACACCACTACTCTGCCCTAAGCCCTGAAACACCACCCCTGGCACGACCCCATACACTGCCTGAACACCACTGCACTGCCCTAAACCCTGAAACACCAGCCCCGGCATGACCCCCTACATTGCCAGAACTCCACTCCACTGCACTGCCCTAAACCCTAAAACACCATCCCCAGCACGACGCCCTACACTGCCCGAACACCACTGCCCTAAACCCTGAAACACCACCGCCAGCATGACCCCAACACTGCCCGAAAACCACTACACTACCCTAAACCCTGAAACACCACCCCCTGCACAACCCCCTACACTGCCCAAACACCACTGCACTGCCCTAAACACTGAAACACCACCCCCTGCACGACCCCCTACACTGCCCGAACACCACTGCACTCCCCTAAACCCTAAAACAACTCCACCCGCCCATCCCCCTACACTGCCCGAACACTACGGCTATGCACTAAACCCTAAAACACCAGCCCCAGCACGACCCCCTACACTGCCCGAAAACCACTGCTCTGCCCTAAACCCTAAAACACCAGGCCCAGCACGGCCCCCTACATTTCCCAAACACCACTGCTCTGCCCTAACCCCTAAAACACCACCCCCAGCATGACCTCCTACACTGCCTGAACAACACTGCACTGCCAAAAACCCTGAAACACCACCCCCAGCTTGAACCCCTACACTTCTGAAACACCACTGCTCTGCCCTAAACCCTAAAACACCAACCCCAGCACGCCCCCTACACTGCCTGAACACCACTGCACTGCCCTAAACCCTAAAACACCACCCCCAGCATGACCCCCTACACTGCCTGAACAACACTGCACTGCCAAAAACCCTGAAACACCCCCCAGCTTGAACCCCTACACTTCTGAAACACCACTGCTCTGCCCTAAACACTAAAACGCCAACCCCAACATGTCCCCCTACACTGCCTAAACACCACTACACTGCCCTAAAACCTGAAAGACAACCCCCAGCATGACCCTCTACACTGTCCGAACAGCACTGCCCTGCCCTAAACCCTGAAACACCACCTCAGTGCGTCCCCCTACACTGCTCGAACACCACTGCTCTGCCCTAAACCATGAAACACCACCCCATCACAATCCCATACACTGCCCGAACACCACTGCACTGCCCTACACCCTGATACACCAGCCCCAGCATGACCGCCTACACTGCCAGAACACCACTGCACTGCCCTAGACCCTGAAGCACCCCCCCTGCACGACCCCCCACACTGCCCGAACACCACTGCTCTGCCCTAAACCCTGAAACACCACCCCAGCACGCCCCCTACACTGCCTGAACACCACTGCACTGCCCTAACCCCTAAAACGCCACCCCCAGCATGACCTCCTACACTGCCTGAACAACACTGCACTGCCAAAAACCCTGAAACACCACCCCCAGCTTGAACCCCTACACTTCCGAAACACCACTGCTCTGCCCTAAACCCTAAAACACCAACCCCAGCACGCCCCCTACACTGCCTGAACACCACTGCACTGCCCTAAACCCTAAAACACCACCCCCAGCATGACCCCCTACACTGCCTGAACAACACTGCACTGCCAAAAACCCTGAAACACCCCCCATCTTGAACCCCTACACTTCTGAAACACCACTGTTCTGCCCTAAACACTAAAACGCCAACCCGAGCATGTCCCTCTACACTGCCTGAACACCACTGCACTGCCCTAAAACCTGAAAGACAAACCCCAGCATGACCCCCCACACTGCCCGAAGACTACTGCTCTGCCCTAAACTCTGAAACACCACCCCAGCACGCCCCCTACACTGCCTGAACACCACTGCACTGCCCTAACCCCTAAAACACCACCCCCATCATGACCTCCTACACTGCCTGAACAACACTGCACTGCCAAAAACCCTGAAACACCACCACCAGCTTGAACCCCTACACTTCCAAAACACCACTGCTCTGCCCTAAACCCTAAAACACCAACCCCAGCACGCCCCCTACGCTGCCTGAACACCACTGCACTGCCCTAAACCCTCAAACACCACCCCCAGCATGACCTCCTACACTGCCTGAACAACACTGCACTGCCAAAAACCCTGAAACACCACCCCCAGCTTGAACCCCTACACTTCCGAAACACCACTGCTCTGCCCTAAACCCTAAAACACCAACCCCAGCATGCCCCCTACACTGCCTGAACACCACTGCACTGCCCTAAACCCTAAAACACCACCCCCAGCATGACCCCCCACACTGCCCGAACACCACTGCTCTGCCCTAAACCCTGAAACACCACCCCAGCACGCCCCCTACACTGCCTGAACACCACTGCTCTGCCCTAACCCCTAAAACACCACCCCCAGCATGACCTCCTACACTGCCTGAACAACACTGCAATGCCAAAAACCCTGAAACACCACCCCCAGCTTGAACCCCTACACTTCCGAAACACCACTGCTCTGCCCTAAACCCTAAAACACCAACCCCAGCACGCCCCCTACACTGCCTGAACACCACTGCACTGCCCTAAACCCTAAAACACCACCCCCAGCATGACCCCCTACACTGCCTGAACAACACTGCACTGCCAAAAACCCTGAAACACCCCCCAGCTTGAACCCCTACACTTCTGAAACACCACTGCTCTGCCCTAAACACTAAAACGCCAACCCCAGCATGTCCCTCTACACTGCCTGAGCACCACTGCACTGCCCTAAAACCTGAAAGACAAACCCCAGCATGACCCCCCACACTGCCCGAACACCACTGCTCTGCCCTAAACTCTGAAACACCACCCCAGCACGCCCCCTACACTGCCTGAACACCACTGCACTGCCCTAACCCCTAAAACACCACCCCCATCATGACCTCCTACACTGCCTGAACAACACTGCACTGCCAAAAACCCTGAAACACCACCCCCAGCTTGAACCCCTACACTTCCAAAACACCACTGCTCTGCCCTAAACCCTAAAACACCAACCCCAGCACGCCCCCTACGCTGCCTGAACACCACTGCACTGCCCTAAACCCTCAAACACCACCCCCAGCATGACCTCCTACACTGCCTGAACAACACTGCACTGCCAAAAACCCTGAAACAACACCCCCAGCTTGAACCCCTACACTTCCGGAACACCACTGCTCTGCCCTAAACCCTAAAACACCAAACCCAGCATGCCCCCTACACTGCCTGAACACCACTGCACTGCCATAAACCCTAAAACACCACCCCCAGCATGACCCCCCACACTGCCCGAACACCACTGCTCTGCCCTAAACCCTGAAACACCACCCCAGCACGCCCCCTACACTGCCTGAACACCACTGCTCTGCCCTAACCCCTAAAACACCACCCCCAGCATGACCTCCTACACTGCCTGAACAACACTGCAATGCCAAAAACCCTGAAACACCACCCCCAGCTTGAACCCCTACACTTCCGAAACACCACTGCTCTGCCCTAAACCCTAAAACACCAACCCCAGCACGTTCCTACACTGCCTGAACACCACTGCACTGCCCTAAACCCTAAAACACCACCCCCAGCATGACCCCCTACACTGCCTGAACAACACTGCACTGCCAAAAACCCTGAAACACCCCCCAGCTTGAACCCCTACACTTCTGAAACACCACTGCTCTGCCCTAAACACTAAAACGCCAACCCCAGCATGTCCCTCTACACTGCCTGAACACCACTGCACTGCCCTAAAACCTGAAAGACAACCCCCAGCATGACCCTCTACACTGTCCGAACAGCACTGCTCTGCCCTAAACCCTGAAACACCACCTCAGTGCGTCCCCCTACACTGCTCGAACACCACTGCTCTGCCCTAAACCCTGAAACACCACCCCATCACAACCCCCTACACTGCCCGAACACCACTGCACTGCCCTACACCCTGATACACCAGCCCCAGCATGACCGCCTACACTGCCAGAACACCACTGCACTGCCCTAGACCCTGAAGCACCCCCCCCTGCATGACACCCCACACTGCCCGAACACCACTGCACTGCCCTAAACCCTGAAACAACAACCCCAGCAAGACCTCCTACACTGCTGGAACACCACTGCCCTAAACCCTGAAACACAACCCCCTGCAAGACACCCCACACTGCCCGAACACCACTGCACTGCCCTAAACCCTGACACACCACCCAAGCACGACCCCCCACATTGCCGGAACACCACTGCACTGCCATAAACCCTGAAACACCACCCCCTGCATGAGCCCCACACCGCCCGAACACCATTGCGCTGCCCTAAACCCTGAAATATCAACCCCAGCAAGACCCCCTACACTGCCGGAACAGCACTGCCCTATACCCTGAAACACCACCCCCAGCCAGACACCCTACATGCCCGAACACCACTGTACTGCCCTAAACCCTGAAACACCACCCCCAGCAAGTCCCCCTATACTGCCCAAACACCACTGCCCTAAACCCTGAAACACCACCCCCAGCAAGACCTCCCAGACTTCCCGAACACCACTGCCCAAAACCCTAAAACACCACCCCCAGCAAGACCCCCTAAAGTGCCCTAACACCACTGCACTGCCCTAAACCCTGAAACAACACCCCCAGCAAGACCCCCTACACTGCCCGAACACCACTGCCCTAAACCCTGAAACTCCACCCCAGCAAGACCCCCTACACTGCCCGAACACCACTGCACTGCCCTAAACCCTGAAACACCACCCCCAGCACGGCCCCTACACTGCCCGAACACCACTGCACTGCCCTAAACCGTGAAACACCAGCCCCAGAATTACCCCCTACACTGCCCAAACACCACTGCACTGCCCTAAACACTGAAGCTCCACCCCCAGTACGACTACCAACACTGGCCAAACACCACTGCTCTGCCCTAAACCCTGAAACACTACCCCAAGGATTACCCCCTACACTGCCCGAACACCACTGCTCTGCCCTAAACCCTGAAACACCAGCCCCAGCACAACCCCCTACACCACCCGAACAGCACTGCTCTGCCCTAAACCCTGAAACACCACACCCGGTAAGGACCCCTACACTGCCCGAACACCACTACTCTGCCCTAAACCCTGAAACACCACCCCAAGGATTACCCCCTACACTACCCGAACACCACTGCACTGCCCTAAACCCTAAAACACCACCCCAGCACGAACCCCTACACTGTCCAAACACGAATGCACTGCCCTAAACCCTGAAACACAACCCCCAGCACAACACCCTACACTATCCGAACAGCACTGCTCTGCCCTAAACCCTGAAACACCACACCGGATATGGCCCCCTACACTGCCCGAACACCACTACTCTGCGCTAAGCCATGAAACATCACCCCTGGCACGACCCCATACACTGCCCGAACACCACTGCACTGCCCTAAACCCTAAAACACCACCCCAGCACGAACCCCTACACTGTCCGAACACGAATGCACTGCCCTAAACCCTGAAACACAACCCCCAGCACAACACCCTACAGCATCCGAACAGCACTGCTCTGCCCTAAACCCTGAAACACCACACCCGGTATGGCCCCCTACACTGCCCGAACACCACTACTCTGCCCTAAGCCCTGAAACACCACCCCTGGCACGACCCCATACACTGCCCGAACACCACTGCACTGCCCTAAACCCTGAAACACCAGCCCCGGCATGACCCCCTACATTGCCAGAACTCCACTGCACTACCCTAAACCCTAAAACACCACCCCCAGCAAGACCCCCTACACTGCCCGAACACCACTGCCCTAAACCCTGAAACACCACCGCCAGCATGACCCCCAACACTGCCTGAAAACCACTACACTACCCTAAACCCTGAAACACCACCCCCTGCACAACCCCCTACACTGCCCGAACACCACTGCACTGCCCTAAACACTGAAACACCACCCCCTGCACGACCCCCTACACTGCCCGAACACCACTGCACTGCCCTAAACACTGAAAAACCACCCCCTGCACGACCCCCTACACTGCCCGAACACCACTGCACTCCCCTAAACCCTAAAACAACTCCACCCGCCCATCCCCCTACACTGCCCGAACACCACTGCTCTGCCCTAAACCCTAAAACACCAGGCCCAGCACGGCCTCCTACATTTCCCGAACACAACTGCTCTGCCCTAACCCCCAAAACACCACCCCCAGCATGACCCCCTACACTGCCTGAATAACACTGCACTGCCAAAAACCCTGAAACACCACCCCCAGCTTGAACCCCTACACTTCCGAAACACCACTGCTCTACCCTAAACCCTAAAACACCAACCCCAGCACGCCCCCTACACTGCCTGAACACCACTGCACTGCCCTAAACCCTAAAACACCACCCCCAGCATGACCCCCCCACTACCTGAACAACACTGCACTGCCAAAAACCCTGAAACACACCACAGCTTGAACCCCTACACTTCTGAAACAGCACTGCTCTGCCCTAAACACTAAAACGCCAACCCCAGCATGTCCCCCTACAATGCCTGAACACCACTGCACTGCCCTAAAACCTGAAAGACAACCCCCAGCATGACCCTCTACACTGTCCGAACAGCACTGCTCTGCCCTAAACCCTGAAACACCACCTCAGTGCGTCCCCCTACACTGCTCAAACACCACTGCTCTGCCCTAAACCCTGAAACACCACCCCATCACAACCCCCTACACTGCCTGAACACCACTGCACTCCCCTACACCCTGATACACCAGCCCCAGCATTACCGCCTACACTGCCAGAACACCACTGCACTGCCCTAGACCCTGAAGCACCCCCCCTGCACGACCCCCCACACTGCCCAAACACCACTGCACTGCCCTAAACCCTGAAACACCACCCCCAGCATGACCTCCTACAGGTCCCTAACACCACTGCACTGCCCTAAACCCTGAAACAACAACCCCAGCAAGACCTCCTACACTGCTGGAACATCACTGCCCTAAACCCTGAAACACAACCCCCTGCAAGACACCCCACACTGCCCAAACACCACTGCACTGCCCTAAACCCTGAAACACCACCCCAGCACGAACCCCCACATTGCCGGAACACCACTGCACTGCCATAAACCCTGAAACCCCCCCCCTGCACGAGCCCCACACTGCCCGAACACCACTGTACTGCCCTAAACCCTGAAACACCACCCCCAGCAAGTCCTCCTACACTGCCCGAACACCACTGCCCTAAACCCTGAAAAACCACCCCCAGCAAGACCCCCCCAGACTTCCCGAACACCACTGCCCAAAACCCTGAAACACCACCCCCAGCAAGACCCCCTACAGTGCCCTAACACCACTGCACTGACCTAAACCCTGAAACACCACCCCCAGCAAGACCCCCTACACTGCCCGAACACCACTGCCCTAAACACTGAAACTCCACCCCAGCAAGACACCCTACAATGCACGAACACCACTGCACTGCCCTAAACCCTGAAACACCACCCCCAGCACGACCCCTACACTGTCCGAACACCACTTCCCTAAACCCTGAAACACCACCCACCTACGACCCCTTTCACTGCCCGAACACCACTGCGCTACTCTAAACCCTGAAACACCAGCCCCAGAATGACCCCCTGCACTGCCCGAACACCACTGCACTGCCCTAAACACTGAAGCTCAACCCCCAGTACGACTCCCAACACTGGCCAAACACCACTGCTGTGCCCTAAACCCTGAAACACCACCCCAAGGATTACCCCCTACACTGCCAGAACACCACTGCTCTGCCCTAAACCCTGAAACACCAGCCCCAGCACAACCCCCTACACTGCTCGAACACCACTGCACTGCCCTAAACCCTGAAACAGCAGCCCCAGCACAAACCCCTACACTGCCCGAACACCACTGCACTGCTCTAAACCCTGAAACACCACCCCCGCAAGACCCCCTACACTGCCCGAACACCACTGCCCTATACACTGAAACACCACCCAGCAACACCCCCTAGACTGCCTGAACACCACTGCACTACCCTAAACCCTGAAACACCACCCCAGCAACACCCCTACACTGCCCGAACACCACTTCCCTAAACCCTGAAACACCACCCCCCTACGACCCCCTTCACTGCCCGAACACCACTGCACTACTCTAAACCCTGAAACATCAACCCAGCACGACCCCTACGCTGCCCGAACACCACGGCTCTGCCCTAAACCCTAAAACAAAAGCTCCAGCATGACCCCCTACACTGCCCGAACACCACTGCTCTGCCCTAAACCCTAAAACACCTGGCCCAGCACGGCCCCCTACACTGCCCGAACACCACTGCTCTGCCCTAAACCCTAAAACACCACCCCCAGCATGACCCCCTACACTGCCTGAACAACACTGCACTGCCAAAAACCCTGAAACACCACTTCTAGCTTGAACCCCTACACTTACGAAACACCACTGCTCTGCCCTAAACCCTAAAACACCAACCCCAGCACGTCCCCCTACACTGCCCGAACACCACTTCACTGCCCTAAACCTGAAAACACCACCCCCAGCATGACCCCCTACACTGCCTGAACAACACTGCACTGCCAACACCCCTGAAACACCACTTCTAGCTTGAACCCCTACACTTCAGAAACACCACTGCTCTGCCCTAAACACTAAAACACCAATGCCAGCACATCCCCCTACACAGCCTGAACACCACTGCACTGCCCTAAAACTTGAAACACAACCCCCAGCATGACCCTCTACGCTGTCCGAACAGCACTGCTCTGCCCTAAATCCTGAAACATCACCTCAGGACGTCCCCCTACACTGCCCGAACACCACTGCTCTGCCCTAAACCCTGAAACACAACCACATCACAACACCCTACACTGCCTGAACACCACTGCACTGCCCTAAACCCTGAAACACCAGCCCCAGCATGACCGCCTACACTGCCAGAACACCACTGCACTGTCTTAAACCCTGAAACACCAGCCCCAGCACGACCCCTACACTTCCTGAACACCACTACACTGCCCTAAACCCTGAAACACCAGCCCCAGCACAACCCCCCACACTGCCAGAACACCACTGCACTGCCCTAAACCCTGAAAAACCAGCCTCAGAACAACCCCCCACACTGCCCGAACACCGCTGCACTACCCTAAACCCTGAAATACCTCCCCCAGCATGGCCCCCCACACTGCCAGGACACCACTGCACTGCCCTTAACCCTGAAAAAACAGCCACAGCACTACCCCCATACTGCCCGAACACCATTGCACTGCCCTAAACCCTGAAACACCACCCCAGCACGACCCCCCACATTGCCCAAACACCACTGCACTGCCCTAGACCCTGAAACACCACCCCCCTGCACGACCCCCCACCCTGCCCGAACACCACTGCACTGCCCTAAACCCTGAAACACCACCCCAGCACGACCCCCCATGTTGCCCGAACACCACTGTACTGCCCTAATCCCTGCAACACCACCCCCTGCACGAGCCCCACACTGCCCGAACACCATTGCACTGCCCTAGACCCTGAAACACCAACCCCAGCAAGACCCCCCACACTGCCTGAACAACACGTCCCCTAAACCCTGAAACACCATCCCCAGCAAAGGCCCCCTACAGTGCCCTAACACAACTGCACTGCCCTAAACCCTGAAACACCACCCCCAGCAAGACCCCCTACACTGCCCGAACACCACTGCCCTAAACCCTGAAACTCTACCCCAGCAAGACCCCCTACACTGCCCGAACACCACTGCACTGCCCTAAACCCTGAAACACCACCCCCAGCACGACCCCTACACTGACCAAACACCACTGCACTGCCCTAAACCCTGAAACACCAGCCCCAGCACGACCCCCTACACTGCCCGAACACCACTGCACTGCCCTAAACACTGAAGCTCCACCCCCAGTAGGACCCCCAACACTGCCCGAACACCACTGCTCTGTCCTAAACCCTGAAACACCAGCCCCAGCACAACCCCCTACACTGCCTGAACACCACTGCACTGCCCTAAACCCTAAAACACCACCCCCAGCATGACCCCCCCACTACCTGAACAACACTGCACTGCCAAAAACCCTGAAACACACCACAGCTTGAACCCCTACACTTCTGAAACAGCACTGCTCTGCCCTAAACACTAAAACGCCAACCCCAGCATGTCCCCCTACACAGCCTGAACACCACTGCACTGCCTTAAAACCTGAAAGACAACCCCCAGCATGACCCTCTACACTGTCCGAACAGCACTGCTCTGCCCTAAACCCTGAAACACCACCTCAGTGCGTCCCCCTACACTGCTCAAACACCACTGCTCTGCCCTAAACCCTGAAACACCACCCCATCACAACCCCCTACACTGCCCGAACACCACTGCACTGCCCTACACCCTGATACACCAGCCCCAGCATTACCGCCTACACTGCCAGAACACCACTGCACTGCCCTAGACCCTGAAGCACCCCCCCTGCACGACCCCCCACACTGCCCAAACACCACTGCACTGCCCTAAACCCTGAAACACCACCCCCAGCATGACCTCCTACAGGTCCCTAACACCACTGCATTGCCCTAAACCCTGAAACAACAACCCCAGCAAGACCTCCTACACTGCTGGAACACCACTGCCCTAAACCCTGAAACACAACCCCCTGCAAGACACCCCACACTGCCCAAACACCACTGCACTGCCCTAAACCCTGAAACACCACCCCAGCACGACCCCCCACATTGCCGGAACACCACTGCACTGCCATAAACCCTGAAACACCACCCCCTGCATGAGCCCCACACTGCCCGAACACCACTGTACTGCCCTAAACCCTGAAACACCACCCCCAGCAAGTCCTCCTACACTGCCCGAACACCACTGCCCTAAACCCTGAAACACCACCCCCAGCAAGACCCCCCCAGACTTCCCGAACACCACTGCCCAAAACCCTGAAACACCACCCCCAGCAAGACCCCCTACAGTGCCCTAACACCACTGCACTGACCTAAACCCTGAAACACCACCCCCAGCAAGACCCCCTACACTGCCCGAACACCACTGCCCTAAACACTGAAACTCCACCCCAACAAGACCCCCTACAATGCACGAACACCACTGCACTGCCCTAAACCCTGAAACACCACCCCCAGCACGACCCCTACACTGCCCGAACACCACTTCCCTAAACCCTGAAACACCCCCCACCTACGACCCCCTTCACTGCCCGAACACCACTGCGCTACTCTAAACCCTGAAACACCAGCCCCAGAATGACCCCCTGCACTGCCCGAACACCACTGCACTGCCCTAAACACTGAAGCCCACATTGTAATGGTATTGCAAAGTAAAACATTTGTTGTAACGGCTGTTTACAGATCGAAGCTGGCCCCTGTTCCTCAGGGAGTCCTTTTTTTGATAAATTAGGAGGAAGGAATGTGTTTTTTTACCGAAAAGTGCATTCCCGGCTGTTGTATTGTGAAAGTGTCCGCGTGGCCTGGTTTCACTTCCGGTGAGAGAGTGGACAATTCTGTTTGGATCCAAAGGGGTTCTGATATTGGACGGGGCCAGCGCGACACGTCATCAGAAACCACAGCTAATGGAAAGCATTGTCACCGAAGTGTGGAACAGTGCCATGAGAGGCCAACGAGTGTGCGTCCCACCGCAGTATGACCGTACCGTGTGACCCATGTGCCGCCTCCAGTGTACGGAAGGCAGAAGCGGCATCCATCGCAGGTCCTCGTGAAGACCGTTGTAGCACTAATTCTACATTTTGGAACTAGGGCATTTTAACCTTGTTGTTCCTGCCAGATACAAAGAGAAGATCCTGTGTTATTCAGTGCCCTCGTTACCTTTTCTGTGGGTAGTGGTGCTTGTCACTTTGCTGCCCCGCCGGTGCACACGACTGGGCTCCGCACCCCGTGTGCCATCTGCAGGGCCTCTGCCCTCGGATCACTGGTTTCGGTTTCTGGAGTGGTAACATAAACAGTTGCTCCCAAAGGCCTAGCCTGAACACTTATGTGAATATCCCCTGTGCCAGCATTCCACGGAAATTCTTTCCTAGCTCTCCCACATCGACGACGATATCATAATAGCACGGCTCCGCTCGCGACACCGTATGACGTCATAGGAGCCATGAGAGGACCTCGCCGGCATGCTGACGTCAGTTCCACCCATTTTTTCCGAGCCACTGAGGTAAACAGGTGGACCAACACATTTTCACATGTATACATAGTATACTAAATATATATATTACCTACTGGCGGTCACCAGAAGGTAGTTATAGTTAGAACCTATTTTCCATAGGAAATCCGCAACATTCTATTACCAATAACTTTGGCGCCGGTAGAGGAACCTTCGCGAAATTTTCAAAACTTTTGGCCAGCTCCCACTCCTATCCTGAAAGTCTCGGGGTGACTCGTCAAACGGGGGCCGAGAAAAAAGGGGGGGTCCCAAATTTTTTTTTCCCCATGCAGTTTTCTATAGGAACCTTTAGTCGCAGCTACAGCCCGAACTGCTGAAGGGAATTACACCAAATTTGGCAAAAAGTTAGCCCTTGGTTTAGAGTCATGCGTTTTGGTTAAATCGTGTAAAACCATACTTTTTAAAATATTAATGGAAAAAGAGATATATATATCTGGGCGGAGCTTAAGCACACATATCATCCAAGAAGTGTTGACAGCCATCTTGGGACCAATATACAAGATAGCACCTCATTAAAAAGCATTGCAGTTAATAGAAGGTTTTAAGACTTAAGTTACATTATAAATCATTTGTTGATAGTACCATACTCATTTTAGGAATTGTGGTGTGTTCTAAGGAGATTTTACCACGTGAAAAAGCCTTCTGCTGGGATATCATGAATCATGTTTGAGAGAAAACTATTTTCCCATGCTTTTCCCACAGAGGATTGGAAGGTGATCTATAAGCTAAACTGAGAGCATATTTTCTGTAAATTCACATTATCTTTCTCAGTCATGTGAGAATGAAGTCTGACATTCTCAGTAAAACATGTACATCCAACAAGGGCAGAGACTGTCAGTTGATTCCTTTGTGTTCTACTGCAGCTTCCCAGAGTGTTCTAAAGAACAACTAGAGCGCTAACAGTCCTACTTATGACAAACGTATTGCACACCTGAAGCCATCTTGATTGGAATAAAGTGGTAACTCTTAAAACATTTAATTTAAAAAGGAACAAAATGAGTGGGTTAATTTTGCCATAGAAAGTATGATTAGTGCTGCAGAAAGAAAAATGAGGGCACATTTTGAGTGACTTCTCAAACCCTCTAGTATTTCTTTAAAAATATTCTGACATGCAGACTGAAACATGCACTTTCAATACCAGCAGCAGACTTCCCTGGTGAGCAGTCGCTTTACTACAGTGATCTAATGAGCAACTAGAGTGCTAACATTCTGAATTTATGGCAAATGTGTGACACATCTGAATGCCTTCTTGATGGAATAATTTACTACTGAGGAGACTGCAGTAAATGAGGAAACTGAATAACAAATAAATCTCCCAAGATGGCCACCAGAGACAAAAGAGCCCAAATGCAGCACAAATATCACCCAGATGTAGCCCACATGTAGCCCAAAGACAGAAGTGTGCAAAACACTTTTTATTTTTTTTGTTTTTGCAGTTTATATAGTGCAGACTTGTCAGGTATTGGAGTGCTTTACATAAGCATTGGTTACATCACACAAGAACAAATTCATTTTGGTTGTAGACATGGGGAGATTAAGTGAATTGACCAGAATCACAGAATGTCGAGCTGAAACAGAAACTCCAACCTGGTTCCCCAGTTGCAAAATCTGCAGCTCTGGAAGTAACACCACATCCTCTCCCCTGAGTGCAACATTTTATCAAGTGTTCAACTGAATAAAAAAAGCTAAAGATAACAAATAATTTAAAAGTGCTTTGTCGCCATTTGAAAACTCAGAAAATATGTCCTCATTTTAGTTTTTTAGAGCACTAACCATAATTTTGATGCAAATAAGACCCTCTCATATATGTAATTTCTAAAGGAAATGCTCTAGGTATTACAGTTTTGATTACAACAAGATGATATCAGGTGTTACACACTTTTGTAATAAATATAGAATGTTAGCAATCTAGTTGTTCATTAGGATACTGTTGAAAGGCAGAGGCCAGTGGCACGGTCTCTGAAAATTGAAGGCCGGTAGGAGGGTGCAGAGGTAACAATTTGACCACATTGGGCAGGAAGGAAGGGCAGTGGCAGCACAACAGACTATGGAGGGCAGTGGAAAGGGGGGCAGGGGCAACAAACCAACAATACAGGACTGGCAAGAGAGGCTGTGGCAATATAATAGACCATTGTGGGCAGAAGGAAGAGGCAGTGGTAGTACAACCATACATGCCAACAGACCCGATTCAGCCAGGAAACGTCCAATGTGTTTAAGCCCAAATGGGCTTTATTTGATCTGTCTCCTGTCTACAATCTCCTCTTTTTCAATGTAAGTCAAAGAGGAAAATCAATACCCCAGTTTTTTTTTCAAAATCTCCCTCTTACCAAGTTCTAAATGTTAGCAAGTATGGTACATTGGATCATGGAAGGCAGGAGGAATTCGGGTAGGGACATGGAGTTGGATAACAGAGGACAGGAGGGACATGGAGAGGTGCACCAAACTGACCCTACAGGGCAGGCATCAGAGTTTACAGCAGCACAATACACCACACAGGGCATGTGGGATGGGAGTGCAGCACTACAATCCATAGAAAGCAAAAGGGAGGGGACAGGACCATGCACATGGACAACAGAGAACAGAGGGGAAAGAGGCAATGGTAGCTAGCTGACCATAATGGATAGACAGGAGAGAAAGCTGCAGCATAACAGACCATAAAAGGCAGGAGGGACGGATCAGGGGCATTACAATGGAACAGACAAGCCAGGAGGGAGGGAATAGGGGTCTTCACATGGAAACAGAGGGCTGGGGGCAAGGGGGCAGGGCAGGAGCAGCAATATGACT
The DNA here is from genome assembly GCF_964204655.1 of Triturus cristatus. Taxonomy (NCBI): domain Eukaryota; kingdom Metazoa; phylum Chordata; class Amphibia; order Caudata; family Salamandridae; genus Triturus; species Triturus cristatus. The sequence goes on along the minus strand of NC_140591.1, from coordinate 1,047,089,644 downwards.
AACCCTGGGCATAGTTTGCGTAGTCGCGCTTCGTGAAGCTTCGCGAAGATGTACTTGCACTACGCGAGCTACGCGTAGCTTCGCGAACTTGCGTAGTTGCTTGGGGCGCCCGTTCGCGATGACTTTTTCTTGTTCGGGAGCGCAGTAAGCGTGTTCGGGGAGCTGTTTGCATGCTCGGGGAATATTATCTTGCGATCTTACCCATGCGATCGCCAATGGGCGCGGCCATCTTGTTTTTCAATTGTCCTGCCTGCTCGCGATGCCTTATTTCCTGTTCCAGGACGCGGATAGCCTGTACGCGATGTGCATTGTCGTATTCGGGAGCGCATTTTACTTGTTCGCGATGAATAGTGCATGTTCGCGAGACATATCGCCCGAACTTACCCAAGCGGTCGTGAATGGGCGCAGCCATCTTGTTTTTCACTCTAGGCTATGGTTCTGGGCCTTTGTAATCCTTTGTATTTAAAGCATTTTTTATGACTTTTTTTTAGTTATCATCTATCTCTCTCTTTGCCTAAGTTTATCTTTTGCATTTTATTTCTACTTTGACTGTGTTTTTTTTACTTTCATAAAGTTCTTTCTTTCTTCTTACCCCTAACTTTTTTTCCCCTTCTAACTTTTCTTTTCTGCCTCCCACCCACCCCAGAACCATGGCCAAGGGCACAGCTAGTGCCAAGGGCAAGGGACCTGCAGGAGGAGACAAGGGCCGCCTGCCTTGCGGCAGAATACGTCCTGCAGGGGTGCAGGCCCGGCAACTGTTTGGGGAGGAGGAGGTGGCCACCCTTTTGTTTTTCATTCAGCGCCACCTCCCCATGACCTAGGCAGCAGGCGGCAGGCCCGGCTCCGGGTACGCTACCCAGGAGCGGCACCGTCGGTGGGCGAAGGTGCGCCGGGCAGTGTTCCGGTGCTCTGGGGTCCGGCGTACCCATAATTAGCTGGCTCACCGGTGGTCCGACATCCTGTACAGGGAGCAGGACCTGTTGGACCTGCTAGGTGTCGAGGTCGTCGGGCTTGGTGAGTAACTTATTGTGTATAAATTAAATTTGACGAACAACAAGATTACTGCTGCGTGCTACGAGTTGCTGGTAAATTACGTTCCAAAAAGCAAAATCTTCTTTGATTTAAGGACCCAGGTGCTCGGTGGTACTCTTACTTGTTTGCAACTTAGTTTGCGCTAGCTTGTGCAGATTGTGTGAGTTTATTTTAGAGAACTGAATTTAGGTAATGCGATTTTCTAGAGAGACTCTAGTCCTTCCATTGTCCTACTGTGAAATAGTGGTCGATGGATATTGGATACTAGGTTTAGTTAGTATTAGTTAACTGAGTCACTGAGTGTTGCTTACCCCAGTCCTCCATAGAACTTTTTATACTTTGTTTAGTGAGTGGTAGGCTTAGCATGGTCAGTCAGTAGCAGAACTAGATCAGAATCATGCAACAAACCCACAATTTGTTGTATATATGCACAAATGTATGCATGTGTCCTCCATTTGATGGCTAAAAAAAATGGAAATGCAAACTTATTGAACAATTGGCCCGTCTGGAAGAGGTGGTGTAGGTCATGTGGTACTTACTAGGCTTCGTTTGTATTTGTAATCAGAATGATTATGGAACACTGGAGTGTTCATAAATAAGTAGACGATCCGTGAATGCAAGAAGAAGCCAGTAGTTGATCCATCTGATTAGATAGGTCAATTTTATTGCAATTGTTGTTTCCTAAAATGTTGTTTGACATATTTTTCAAAATGATTTATTATTATTTGTTTCACAGCACTCCTTAATGTTTGTCTCTTTCTTTATTATATTTTACATGATCATCAGCACCACCCAGGGGCAAGAAGACGGGGTCGGAGTCGGCGGGGGAACCACAGGACCGCTCCTCTACCGAGGCTCCTGCTGCTGGCCCCAGTAAGTCCTCCAGTGGTTATATTGACATTTATATTTCCCTAACTTTTACTGCATCTTTTTTTTCCGAACTATAAATTAGGGTTCCACTTTCTAATTCTATTTTTTACAAAAGCTTCTTTGACCTTGACTATCTGTTTCCAAATTCTGTTTATCCCTGCCTCTAACTAAGTTCCTTCTAACTAGCTCTGCTATGACTCTCTGTACTACTAGTACTACTACTATTACTATTACTCTGTCTGTAGCGAAGCTTGCACAGTTGCCCACTCTTTATGGAAGGTTTTCTTTGGAATAATAAAACTCTGATTGACCAATAGCTCTAGCCACTGTGTCCTGTCCTTTGGGTTGTCCTCTTCTAGTCTTCTCAGTGTTGAGGCTTTGACAATTACCACAAACAAAATGGCCAACCAGATATGACTAGTATTTTGGATCGGATAGAACATGATACTACTATTGTTGTAGTGATTCTGCAGAGCCACATACAGAACTAGGCACAACAAAATAGGATGTTGGTGATGGGAGGTTGGACCTTACTGATCACACCTCAGTCCAAAGAACCCACAATCCCCTGACCGACTAGCTATAGTGTCTCACATTAGGGTCCCACTCCCGACCCCCCCCACGAAGAAGATACACAATGTTGATGATGTCTGAGACAGACAACCCAGAACAAAATAACACCATTTTGCTCACTCACTTGTGTAAGTCCACCCCACGACACCAAATATCACAGAGTCTATGTGTAAGTTCAAAAGGTTTATTTGAAACAAGTAACAAAATCTGTACATTGTTAATATGAAATTTAATTTACTACAGCCATCGTCAATAAGCCAGCAAAAAGCCTAAGATTAAAACAGTAAACATTTACAAGTGCATGACAACAAGAACAAGAGACAAGATCTTTTGAATTCTGGAAGACCCCTCAGTGTAGAACGTAGAAATACTGGTTACATCATGCATCATAACTTCATAAGCTCTGTAAATCTCTGGTTTGTAGAAGGGAATCTTCCGCCTATTATATGAGAAAAATGCAGGGCGCTAGCCGTTAGATAGTATATTGGTGAATGCAAGCATTTTGCAGTCATGGCAAAAAGTGTAACATGTATGTGATGGCTAACCAATACGGACTAACCAAACTCAATAAGTGGATTGTCTTTCGACCTCTTCACTTGTACGCAGCAGTCAAGTGGCCTCAAAGGCGTCTACTACTGCACATGTCAATAAGCTGGCAGGTATAATTAAATATGCGCCAAAAGAGTAGTAGTCGACATGATGAATCTAAAAGGGTTACACATGGTTCAGGCTGACTTTCAAAAGAGTAGAGTACGACTAGATGACCCTAGGAACCATATCACTACTAGTGTCTGTCTACTGACTGTACTTACTGTCTAGTGCTGATGTATGTTGTATTTACTTTTTTTCAATGTTTCAAGTGACCACTAATAAAATAGGGGGAGGTTTCCAGGCATCTAAAAATTTGTGATGTTTTTTTTCTAGGCACACAACCATCCACCAGTGCCGGCGGAGCCAGCGGCGATGCGGCCATTCCGGAGGGGGCAGTAGAACTGGCGGCACCTGCAGGAGAGACAGGGGGGGAGCCAGCAGCAGTGGCCGGCGGCGGTAAGTTATATTCATTACTTCTTGACATTACTACTAGATGGAAGTGTGTTCACTATTTCACTGTACTGTGTGACTTATTAAGTTGTAGTGAACATTATACAACGGTTGAAGAAGACACCCTTTACTTAGCATTAGCAGCGTGAGTTGAGTAACCAATGGCCTCTTCTATTTGACTCCAAAATCAGCTGTGAAGGTTTTATGGAGAAGACAAACTCAGATCAGATGACCTTGATGGATGTGTTGAACAAAGAGGGAAAGAAGGGTGGAAGGACGGGCGAGATAAATAATATGACTGACTGGCAGAGAAGGATATGTTGTTGGAAGCATGCATAGGTAATCAGATCAGATGGATGGGTTATTGAAGGATGGGTGGAATGTGAAAGAGAATGCCTGCCTGGGTGGTTGACACAGTATGGGTGGATAGTGCTAGATAGAAAGAATCAGCGGTGTTTGGTTCAACTCAAAGCAAAGGCAAGCAAGGAAGGAGCGGAAGCATGGGTGGTTGTTGGGGAAACCAACTAAGTATGAGATATATAAAAAAGAAGGATAAACGTTTACTTTAATGGATGTATGGCTGGATGTACTATCATCAATAGACAGTATAAGTGGAAAGTGTCACTGGAGAGTCTTACTTTGAAGAAAATGTAAAAGAAACTGCGCTACAGTAGCAAAGCGTAGGGGAATATAGGTAGTATTATCAGAATACAGTTGACTCGCAGTAGTTTGCAAGCACGCTTTATATATATATATATATATTATATATATATATATATTATATATATATATATAATATATATATATATATATATATATATATATATATATATATATATATATATATATATATATATATTCACTGAAAAAACCATGGGTTTCACACACGTTATAGTTAGGAATTAGCATTTAAAAAACCTTAGAAATTCAGTGAAAAAACCATAGGTTTCACACACGTTATAGTTAGGAATTAGCATTTAAAAAACCTTAGAAATTCAGTGAAAAAACCATAGGTTTCACACATGTTATAGTTAGCTGGACATTTTACTCGTAAAAAACCAATGAAATTCCCCCATTATAGTTAGTTCAGCTAACTATAACTCGCGCGCCCGCAATGCACTGCTGATGACGTCACATATTACATCACTCATGACATGGTCAGTGACATCACTCATGACATCACTGATGACATCTCAAATGACATCACTGATGACATCATCCAGTGAATGTGGGTTTTTCTGAAAATTAAATATGTTTTATATATGTATATCTCAAGGTCGATGGAAGAATAAATGGGTATATAAGTGTCTAAATGGATGATTTGTTTTTGAAAAATTGATTGTGTAACTGACTGATTAAGTGTATCATAGTGAATACATGGCTTAGTGAGTAATGTTTAAATATGTAAATATCTGTATCAGTCTCTCACTTTGTGTATAAGTGGCTGCATGGGTTGGTGAGTAGCTACATGGGTGTCTATATAGGTTATTAGTTGGTTTTTTGAGTATCAGTCTGAGTGTCTGCATGGTTCGGTGGGGGGTATTACGTAGTGCATAGGTGCATGAATGAGTGACTCACTGTTTGTATGTGTTGAACAGAGCATGTGTGCAGGACTGCATGGGTGGATGAGTGTGTGTATGGGTGTGTTAGTGAGTGAATGACTGTTTCAATAGTGTCTTTATGAGTAACTACATATGTTTAAAACTAGTATATGTGACTATTGGTGTATATATGTGAGTATATGTGAGAGTGAGAGATTGAAAGAGTTCCTGTATGAATAAGTATGTGTTTCTATAAGTGATTGTTTAAAAGACTAAGTATGTGTAAGTTTCCGTAGAAGTAAGTGTGGTGGTGTGTGTATAACTGTATATGCAAGTAAATGTATGTTTGATTCTTTATTAGCATGAGTGACTATGTGTGTGAGTTGCTCTATGGATGAGTGGCATTGTGTAACAGGATGTATAGGTGTATGAGTACATATGATAAGTGAGTACATGTATGAGTGACTGTATTGGACTGTTGGTGAATGAGTGGATGTGTATGTGGATCTTAGAATTACTGAAGAGGTTGTTGTAACTGTTATTGGTATGTCCATTGTTTTGTAAATTTTAGTCTCTATTTTTGAATGTGTGTGTCAAAGGTTATATTAGGGGAAGAGGAGGTCTGCCACTCTATCACAAGGATGATGTCATCAGTGATGTCATCAGTGATGTCATTTGAGATGTCATCAGTGATGTCATGAGTGATGTCACTGACCATGTCATGAGTGATGTAATATGTGACGTCATCAGCAGTGCATTGCGGGCGCGCGAGTTATAGTTAGCTGAACTAACTATAATGGGGGAATTTCATTGGTTTTTTACGAGTAAAATGTCCAGCTAACTATAACATGTGTGAAACCTATGGTTTTTTCACTGAATTTCTAAGGTTTTTTAAATGCTAATTCCTAACTATAACGTGTGTGAAACCTATGGTTTTTTCACTGAATTTCTAAGGTTTTTTAAATGCTAATTCCTAACTATAACGTGTGTGAAACCCATGGTTTTTTCAGTGAATTTGCAAGGTTTTTTAAATGCTAATTTTTTTTTTTTCTTCTATTTTTTCTAACATATTTTTATTTTAATTTTCTTACCTTTTATAAAGACTATGATTTAATTTTTTAAATTCTTTAATATGTTTTTTTTTATATATTTTTTTAAGTAAACATGTAAAAATTATTTGCAGTACTTTTTTTCTATTTTTTTTAAAAAATTTTTAGTACGCGTACCGTAAGCTCACGGTAAGCGTACGGTTTACGCAACGTCCGTAATTTTCCTACGCTGCTTGCGTATAGTTACGCAATTTGCGTAGCCGCGCGTACTCCGCGTGGGACGCGTACGCGTGTACGCTACACGCGCACGTTACGCGGAAGTGTCGGGTAGTGACTGTTATGCGCATGCGCGCAAGCGCGTGTCTTTTTTACGCGCATGCGCACTTTTGCCGTAAGCGTACCGTAAGCGTACGGTAGGTCATGTGATCATGAAACACAACTTTTGATTGGTTGAAACTACTTTCAGTTCTAGAACTCTCCTACACCACACCCATTCCCCTCATTTCTGCTTGTGATCCCTTGGGAGAAGGAGCTGGTTTGTCTTTGGGATACGATGGCAGAACAGCAGAGCTCTTCTGAGAGTGAGGCTAGCACTAGCAGCACTGTCTTGAGGCAGAGATCGAGGAAACAAAAGCCCTCTTATGTATGGGATTATTTTACTTTTCCTGAAGGCCAGCAAAAGGTAAATGCACCCTTAGTGACTTGTAAGCTGTGTAAGCGTGTACTTTCTAGAGGTAATCCTAACAGGAAGTATTCCTTTGGGAATCACACCATGAAGAGACACCTCCAGGATGTACACAGAAGGACACATGGTCATCTTTTTGGAGGTAACTCTTCAGAAAGACAAGCCAGTACATCCACAGCAGCTCAGCCTGGACCATCATCTGCAGGGCTGACTCCTTCTTCTGCAGGTCAGGTGAGCCCTTCATCTGTGGGGGGAGAATCTCCTTTTGCTGGCCCTCTGGAAATCAACCCTCGATTTCGGAAGGTTGATATTCGATGCACATTTTGTCAAGATCTAATTTGCTATAGGGAGACCAGTGTTTCCCTAGTGAACAACAAAATAGATCAGCACATTTGTCGCTTTGAATAATTTTCCCATGCTTCCTTTCCTCTGTCCCTGCATGAACACAACGGTTCTTTTAAGAGCCAACCTTATCTTTCATCTTTTTTTTACATATGTTTTTAAAAACTTATTATTTTTTTTTTTTACCGTACGCGTACGGTGCGCGTACTTTTTTTTTATTTTTTAAAAAAAACACTAAAAATCAATTATCACATTACAAGGTCCTTGAGAGACTACAATTATTATTATTGACTTACCATACTCACTCAAAAAAATATTTATTCATTTGTTTTAAAAAAAAATAGTTTTCAAAATGGTTCTAGTTTTCGAAATTTTTCTATATCTATCTGGAAAAAAAGAAAAAAGTATTAATATTTTTAAAACATTTTATAATACAGTACACATATTTACATTTTTTTCCCAAAAATATTTTTGCCTTATTTTTGCTGTTTTCAGAATATATTGCATTTCACTATAATTGTGAAAGCAATTGCATTCATCATTTTACAGCGGGCAAAAAAAAATAACAATCACAAAGATTGTATTAAAAAAGCCCTGATTCTTTTTTTACTTAAACTTAACATTATAGAAATGCATAATATTCTAAAAAAATATCATCTAATACCAATACTTATTTCTTTAAAATACCGTCTGATATGTTTGTTTCAGAAGTATAATCACAATATTATATCTCAAATAACTCCAAAATACATCTGATTTCATTTCCTTTAGACCAAATAGTAATTTTAAATTTTTTTTGGGAATAAATTTCCAACGGTAATCCAATAAAATTCTAAAGTTTAATTTGTCCAGATCTCACCGATTCTCTGTAACATTTTGGTTCACGAAAATTTTTTGAATAATTTATTAAGTCCACAATAGAATTGGTTACTTTCCCGCATGGCCAAATAGTAATTTTTTAAATCATTTTTGAAAAAATTTCCAATGGCAGTCCAATAACATTCCAAAATTTAAAATTTGCAGAAGTTACCGATAATCTCAAAATTATTGGTTTTTCAAAGTTTCATTAAAAATTTAAAAAGTCCACATTACAATTGGTTATCTTTCCATTAGGCCAAATGATAATTTAAAAAATCTTTTTTCTACAAAATTGCAATGGTAATCCAGTAAAATGGTAAAATTATTTTGTCGAGATCTTGCCAAATCTGTCTAAAATTTAGGTTTCAGGAAGATTAGATAGGAATTTGCTAAATCAAAAGGCAAACGTTGTTTGAAAATCAATTGGGAATCATTACACAGTGTCCAGCCTTTTTCACATTTAAGATAAACTGTGTAATGTCCAGAAGTAACAGTAGGTCCATCATGGAAAATTATTGCAACAGTTACAAAAGTTTTTCCTGAAATTGATAATTGCTGTACTGTAAACTTCTTTATTAAAGTATCTAATTTTGAACCATCAGCTTTACAGCGTTGCATCATTAAAATTACATATTGTCCGTATTCCTTTAAAATTAACGTTGAAAACATGTCAGATTGACACTCACCGCATTGCATGCTATGATTAGCATCTTTAACTAATTTAGCAAAAGTGACTGTTTTACTGTCTGGCAATGTTAAATAAATAAACCTTTCAGAATCAACATTAGAGCCACATGTATTGAAACAGTTTTCACAACTATGTTCCCATTTATAAGAGACACCAAATACATTTTCAATGGGAACCCCTTCTTCTTCCAGTACCTGAAGAAAAAACATCAAGAATTCCTGTGCATCTTGCTGTACATTTTGAGAAAACTGTGTTCGTCCTGAACATACATCTAAAAGTTTTCTAATTTCAGTAGCACTTTCTATTTGAGTTTTATCATTACTCAGCTTTTGAAAAAGGAGACTCAACTCAGAACAGAATCTTTTTCCCTGATTTACTATTATCTGCTCTTGCAAACTTTCCAGATAAAATGCAACATTCAGCACTACATTAGCGTAGCAGTTGACACCTGAGCTATTTTCAAAATAACATCCTACAACCTGTTCTTCATTTTCCTTATTCTTTTTGCTTGCAATTACATCACTCCTCTTTTTTTTCCTCCTCTCTACATCTTCATTACAGATATTCTCATTTCTCCTTTTACGAGAAACTACACGTTTCTCCAACACAGGATACTGACCTAAATGAGGAGCATAGCTTCTTCTTAATCTATTATACTCCTTTACACAATTTGTATCAGCACTAACTTTTGAATCATCAAAGTCTATCATGAATAAACCTGATAATGTTTTCACTCGTGACAAAGCAACATATGCCATACCTTCTTTGAACACAGTTGAACCAATGTTCACAAATGCACAATCTACAGTCAATCCTTGAGACTTGTGAATAGTTACAGCATATGCTAGCGAAAACGGAAACTGCTTCCTACGTACATATAAGTCTTTCACAAGCATGAAACGAACTGTACAACGACAAATGTCTTTAACTTCTTCTATCTGATCAAATTTTATTTTTAAACATTCAATTCCATCTTTTTTCTGATAATTAATAAAACCCACAACTCTTCCCATAGCTCCATTAACTAAACCTTTTTCAACATCCAAATTTCTCCTTAAAAATACTCTACAGTTCATGCAAACATATAGATTTTTTTCTAATCCAGCTGTTTTGGAAATCTTCTTCTCTAGTGAATCCAATTTATTTTTCAGTGTGCCTGTTAATGTGACAGTAATTCTTCCATCCTCAATTTTGTCCACTGCTTCCAATTTCCTGATATCTTCCTTTTCCAATTTCAAAAGCTCCTCATTGAATATTGAGCATTCAAGTAGAGTTGGCATTAAGCAGATGACACTTTTGTTTTCTGCAATGTTCTTGTATATCTTCTCTGCAACTATTTCTTCCTTTGGAAATAAATTATGTAGCAACCGACTCTAGTTTGCGCTAGCTTGTGCAGATTGTGTGAGTTTATTTTAGAGAACTGAATTTAGGTAATGCGATTTTCTAGAGAGACTCTAGTCCTTCCATTGTCCTACTGTGAAATAGTGGTCGATGGATATTGGATACTAGGTTTAGTTAGTATTAGTTAACTGAGTCACTGAGTGTTGCTTACCCCAGTCCTCCATAGAACTTTTTATACTTTGTTTAGTGAGTGGTAGGCTTAGCATGGTCAGTCCGTAGCAGAACTAGATCAGAATCATGCAACAAACCCACAATTTGTTGTATATATGCACAAATGTATGCATGTGTCCTCCATTTGATGGCTAAAAAAAATGGAAATGCAGACTTATTGAACAATTGGCCGTCTGGAAGAGGTGGTGTAGGTCATGTGGTACTTACTAGGCTTCGTTTGTATTTGTAATCAGAATGATTATGGAACACTGGAGTGTTCATAAATAAGTAGACGATCCGTGAATGCAAGAAGAAGCCAGTAGTTGATCCATCTGATTAGATAGGTCAATTTTATTGCAATTGTTGTTTCCTAAAATGTTGTTTGACATATTTTTCAAAATGATTTATTATTATTTGTTTCACAGCACTCCTTAATGTTTGTCTCTTTCTTTATTATATTTTACATGATCATCAGCACCACCCAGGGGCAAGAAGACGGGGTCGGAGTCGGCGGGGGAACCACAGGACCGCTCCTCTACCGAGGCTCCTGCTGCTGGCCCCAGTAAGTCCTCCAGTGGTTATATTGACATTTATATTTCCCTAACTTTTACTGCATCTTTTTTTTCCGAACTATAAATTAGGGTTCCACTTTCTAATTCTATTTTTTACAAAAGCTTCTTTGACCTTGACTATCTGTTTCCAAATTCTGTTTATCCCTGCCTCTAACTAAGTTCCTTCTAACTAGCTCTGCTATGACTCTCTGTACTACTAGTACTACTACTATTACTATTACTCTGTCTGTAGCGAAGCTTGCACAGTTGCCCACTCTTTATGGAAGGTTTTCTTTGGAATAATAAAACTCTGATTGACCAATAGCTCTAGCCACTGTGTCCTGTCCTTTGGGTTGTCCTCTTCTAGTCTTCTCAGTGTTGAGGCTTTGACAATTACCACAAACAAAATGGCCAACCAGATATGACTAGTATTTTGGATCGGATAGAACATGATACTACTATTTTTGTAGTGATTCTGCAGAGCCACATACAGAACTAGGCACAACAAAATAGGATGTTGGTGATGGGAGGTTGGACCTTACTGATCACACCTCAGTCCAAAGAACCCACAATCCCCTGACCGACTAGCTATAGTGTCTCACATTAGGGTCCCACTCCCGACCCCCCCCACGAAGAAGATACACAATGTTGATGATGTCTGAGACAGACAACCCAGAACATAATAACACCATTTTGCTCACTCACTTGTGTAAGTCCACCCCACGACACCAAATATCACAGAGTCTATGTGTAAGTTCAAAAGGTTTATTTGAAACAAGTAACAAAATCTGTACATTGTTAATATGAAATTTAATTTACTACAGCCATCGTCAATAAGCCAGCAAAAAGCCTAAGATTAAAACAGTAAACATTTACAAGTGCATGACAACAAGAACAAGAGACAAGATCTTTTGAATTCTGGAAGACCCCTCAGTGTAGAACGTAGAAATACTGGTTACATCATGCATCATAACTTCATAAGCACTGTAAATCTCTGGTTTGTAGAAGGGAATCTTCCGCCTATTATATGAGAAAAATGCAGGGCGCTAGCCGTTAGATAGTATATTGGTGAATGCAAGCATTTTGCAGTCATGGCAAAAAGTGTAACATGTATGTTATGGCTAACCAATACGGACTAACCAAACTCAATAAGTGGATTGTCTTTCGACCTCTTCACTTGTACGCAGCAGTCAAGTGGCCTCAAAGGCGTCTACTACTGCACATGTCAATAAGCTGGCAGGTATAATTAAATATGCGCCAAAAGAGTAGTAGTCGACATGATGAATCTAAAAGGGTTACACATGGTTCAGGCTGACTATCAAAAGAGTAGAGTACGACTAGATGACCCTAGGAACCATATCACTACTAGTGTCTGTCTACTGACTGTACTTACTGTCTAGTGCTGATGTATGTTGTATTTACTTTTTTTCAATGTTTCAAGTGACCACTAATAAAATAGGGGGAGGTTTCCAGGCATCTAAAAATTTGTGATGTTTTTTTTCTAGGCACACAACCATCCACCAGTGCCGGCGGAGCCAGCGGCGATGCGGCCATTCCGGAGGGGGCAGTAGAACTGGCGGCACCTGCAGGAGAGACAGGGGGGAGCCAGCAGCAGTGGCCGGCGGCGGTAAGTTATATTCATTACTTCTTGACATTACTACTAGATGGAAGTGTGTTCACTATTTCACTGTACTGTGTGACTTATTAAGTTGTAGTGAACATTATACAACGGTTGAAGAAGACACCCTTTACTTAGCATTAGCAGCGTGAGTTGAGTAACCAATGGCCTCTTCTATTTGACTCCAAAATCAGCTGTGAAGGTTTTATGGAGAAGACAAACTCAGATCAGATGACCTTGATGGATGTGTTGAACAAAGAGGGAAAGAAGGGTGGAAGGACGGGCGAGATAAATAATATGACTGACTGGCAGAGAAGGATATGTTGTTGGAAGCATGCATAGGTAATCAGATCAGATGGATGGGTTATTGAAGGATGGGTGGAATGTGAAAGAGAATGCCTGCCTGGGTGGTTGACACAGTATGGGTGGATAGTGCTAGATAGAAAGAATCAGCGGTGTTTGGTTCAACTCAAAGCAAAGGCAAGCAAGGAAGGAGCGGAAGCATGGGTGGTTGTTGGGGAAACCAACTAAGTATGAGATATATAAAAAAGAAGGATAAACGTTTACTTTTATGGATGTATGGCTGGATGTACTATCATCAATAGACAGTATAAGTGGAAAGTGTCACTGGAGAGTCTTACTTTGAAGAAAATGTAAAAGAAACTGCGCTACAGTAGCAAAGCGTAGGGGAATATAGGTAGTATTATCAGAATACAGTTGACTCGCAGTAGTTTGCAAGCACGCTTTATATATATATATATATATTATATATATATATATATTATATATATATAATATATATATGTGTGGCCTAAATAAACTCTGCCTTAAAAGCACTGGGTGCCGTGAAGCGTTGTTTTTTCCTGTTGGATTTTTCAGCAATGCAGATTTGGAATATTTGGGTTTCGCTATCCCTTCACGGCCCGCCATCGTAAGTGGCTCGAGTTGAAGCGACCATCGATGTTGGATATATATATATATATATATATATATATATATATATATATATATATATATATATATATATATATATATATATATATATATGTATACATATATATATATATATATATTACCTACTGGCGGTTGCCAGTAGGTAGTTATAGTTAGGACCCTGTTTCCATAGGAAAACCGCAACATTCTATTTGGAATAACTTTGGCGCCGGGCGACGAATCCTCGCAAAATTTTCAAAATAGGTGGGGCGCTACGCTCCGCTCCTACCCTGAAAGTCTCGGGGGGATTCGTCAAGCGGGGGCTGAGAAAAAAGGGGGGTCCCAAAACACGTTTTTCCCATGCATTTTTCCATAGGACCTTTAGACACAGCTACAGCCCGAACGGCTGAACAGAGTTACTTGAAATTTGGCAGAGAGGTAGTCCTCAGGTCAAGGAAGTGCCTTTTGTAGGTCTGGTGTAAATCTGTTCAGTAGTTCCTGAGAAAATAGCCTTTAAATCAATATATATATCTGTGGCAGCTTACGGTGCGCTTACCGTGCGCTTACCGTACGCTTACCCTACGCGTACGGTGACGTGCGCGAGCGCGATTCTGATTGGCTGTTAGATCTCAGTAAACATTCCAATCGGTCGAAACCAGGAAGCGGCGGCCCCCATTTTCTCTCTCGCACTCTGAGGGGGGGAGGAAAAACAAAGGTGGAAAATATGTAAAGGAGCATGTTAGACAGCTCCTAACCACCTAGCAGTGATTAAGGGTCCCCACAAGAACCCCCAAGGCAAAAAAAGCAATTTTATTTTTTTTCAAAAAAACGCCGATTACGCTTACCGTACGCAATGAACAATTAATAGATTATGTTTCTCAACCAAGCGCATAATATGTCCTCCGTGTGCGGACGATCGCGAAGCGCATCGTGTGTACATGGGCCATCCAGCGTAATGTAGGCACATCGTGCGCGTAGCGCACCGCGTGCCCACCGTGCGTGCACGGCACTAACTGCGTAAAGTGGGCGCGCGGTGCGCGAAGCGCACCGCGTGCACACTGTGCGCGCACCGTGCGCAAAGCGCACCGTGCGCGCACGGAACGAACTGCGTTAAGTGGGCGCACACGCCACGAACGGCGTAAAGTAACTTAGCATTTAAAAAACCGTACAAATTCACTGAAAAAACCATAGGTTTCACACACGTTATAGTTAGGAATTAGCGTTTAAAAAACCTTGCAAATTCAGTGAAAAAACCATAGGTTTCACACACGTTATAGTTAGCTGGACATTTTACTCGTAAAAAACCATTGAAATTCCCCCGTTATAGTTAGTGCAGGCAACTATAACTCACGCGACCGCAATCCTCTGCTGATGACATATGTGTCTTTATGAAAAAAAAATATTTGTAATATATGTATAGCTAAAATTTAATGGAAGAAGACATGGGCAAATAAGTGTCTAAATACAGTATTAGCATCAGCAGAGGATTGCGGTCGCGTGAGTTATAGTTGCCTGCACTAACTATAACGGGGGAATTTCAATGGTTTTTTACGAGTAAAATGTCCAGCTAACTATAACGTGTGTGAAACCTATGGTTTTTTCACTGAATATATATATATATATATATATATATATATATATATATATATATATATATATATATATGAAACTCCACACACTTCTTCTCCAAAACCAGGGAGATTTGCAGTTTCAAAATCGGTTTAATGGACTGCACACACAACGCGTTTCAGCTTTCGCCTTGTTCACGCTTGAGCAAAGTTTTTTTGTTTAAAGTTAAATACAATTCATAAACGCAAAATAAACAACAGACTCTTTGCACCAAGAAGATGTAATGCAAGAGATTGGTAATATGGCAGCCATCTTAGCCTAGTGCGAGATTCACTGCAAGAATATGTATTACCAAGTAGCATATCTAAGACTAAAATACACGCATAGTAGCATGTATTAAATTACATCAAATTATCAAAAATAACTGTGTATCCAATCCCATATTGAATGAAGAGTGCAGACTAGATCACGCCGCCGTGTTGCCAATGGTGAAAACAACATTGAGAAAAAGGGGGGGGGGTTTGTAAAAGCATGTCCTCTTATACAAACATATTAGCCCCAGTGGGCAAATCTACAATAATGTTCCAACTGATATCATCAGTATACACCCCACCAACTTGATAATCTTGTCATAGATATGCCAAAATAACGCCCCAGTGGGCAGAATATAATGCAAATATAACTCGAAGTTCATGAAGGGCCACAGCATGATTTGATACCAATCTCTGAAAAAATGAAATAAAATAAGTATTAGTATATCACAGACAGGGCCACAGTATATACATAATAACAATTCCACATCTTACTTATGCAAATGTACAGATAATTCTTCGCTAGAGTTCAACCCTTTAGGAAACATTGTATCGAAATCCACAATATATCTAGACTCCAATTGTCTAAGGTGGAGCAATCTATTACCTCCACGTACAGTGTCAATACCAGCATCAATCACCACCATTTTCAACAATCCTTCATTTTGAGCATGTTGTTCAAAAAAGTGTCGTGCAACAGGATATTGTTTGTTGTTATGGCGTAAAGCCCTTACATGTTCCAACACTCTTTTTTTTGCACGATGGATTGTGCTGCCAATGTATGCCTTGTTGCATGGACAGGTTAACGCGTAGACACAGTACATAGTATTACCTGTTAAGGCTTTCTTGATGGTAAACTTACTGTTCATACTAGAAAATTGTACCTCCATGCAATCCACACTGTTTCTACAAGCCTTGCAATTTTTGCAACAGCGAAATCCTGGCCGACCAACACTCTTTAGAGTTATTGCGCTGGTTATTACATTGGGACTTAGCTCATCTCTAAAAGAGTTACTCCTCTTGAATGTAACTTGCGGGTGACTAGTCAAGTATTTTTTGAGATTGTTGTCAGTTAGCAAGACATGCCAGTGTTTATCTAGAACACGGCGCAAACCATGCGCTTGTCCTGAGTATGTAGTGATAAAACGTAGACTCTCAGTTTCCGATGTTCGTGGCACAGGATGCAGTAGCTCATTACGTGCAACATGATCTACTTTCCTACAAGCTTCTTTGATGGTACGTGGATGGTAACCCCTATCTTTGAAGCGTTGCATCATATTGTCTTTTTCAATTGCATAACTGCTCTCCGTACTACAATTGCGTTTAGCATGCAGTAGTTCCCCATATGGGATACTGTACACTAACTTGCGAGGATGGGAGCTAGAGGCACTCAAAATACTGTTACCGGCGGTCTTTTTTCGGTAAAGATGTGTGTGCATGGAATGTTCTTTGATCTCCACAGTAACGTCGAGGAACTCAACAGAGGTCCTACTGACGTGTTCCGTGAAGACCAAATTATATGGATTGTCATTCAATATGTTAACAAATGCAGTGGCAGAGTTCAAATCACCATTCCAAATTAAAAAGATGTCGTCAATATATCGGAGCCACAAGGCACAGTTAGAAAATTCTTCCAGCTGTGTGGCCACCTGCTCCTCCCACCAGCCCATGACAAGATTGGCATAGCTGGGGGCGAAGCAGGTGCCCATCGCTGTGCCCTGTGTCTGCCAATAGACGACATCATCAAATAGAAAAAAATTATTCGTCAAGCAGTATTCGATCATAACCATGATCATCTCTGAGTGATGCAAGAGAGAAATGGAACGAGTCTTGAGGAAATGTTGCACAGCCTTCAAACCTAGCTGATGTTGTATGCTAGTATAAAGGCTGCCAACATCCAGGGTAACCAAGGTGTAGTCTGGTTCCCAGTGAATCCCATCAATGATTGTTAAAAAATGGGTAGTGTCGCGTAAGTAAGCTGGTAAAGCAACAACATAAGGTCGTAAATAATGATCAATGTAACGGGAAGTGTTCTCCAATAGAGACCCAATAGATGACACTATGGGTCTGCCAGGGGGATTAACCGGGTCCTTGTGCAATTTAGGAAGTAAGTATAGCACAGTTCTGCTGCCTGTTCCACAACTATGATGCGGATTTTAGATAGATGCAGTACCCCTCACTGAGTTATTTTGAATTGTCATAATAGTACTGTCAGTCTCTCCTCCTAGTCCATACCTCCCACCAAACTTACCATACCTGTGATTGATGATGAAGTTCAGCACACTGATGGCTGCATGGTTGGTTTCCCAAATGAACGGAGAAGATGCCATTATTGTGGTGGTAGTAGTAGACACTGGCAATAGCATTTGAAGAGAAAGTCACTTGACTGAGAGACTGTGGGAGGAGCAGTAGAACAAAGTAAACTTCTGGCATGGGTGGGCAAGCAGAAGAAGATCCTAGCCCTGCCTTAGTTGAAATTCAATTAGTGTTGCTTTCACCACATCTGCCCCAGCAAGCATGTGATCAATTGTTGGTGTACATTTAATGTAGTCACATCACACCTCAATATAAATCACACAGCCCGGGGGAAGAGGGTTAGGGATTGATGAATGGATGGGAAGTGGGGTTTTGGGAAAGGTTTGAGAAAGAAAAACAGACAGTATGCATGGACACAACAAAAGTAAAACACAATCTTGTAAGACGACCATGATCCATTATCGAAGAAATCAAAGTATAAAGTGAGAAAAAGGAAATGCATGCATGCTGAGGAAGAGAACTTGATGGTTAATGATAATGAGTTGTACTTACTAACTACTACTACCCAATGGGACAGTACAGGTAAGAAATTATTAATATGAAATTTGCCTTTCCTGTCTGCCGCCCTCAGAGCTCAGACCGAACCAAATTACATGATGTACCGGGCTTACTTTTATTTTTCAAGCTAGCAAATGAAATGAAAAAATAGTTGTAGGGATCAATTACCAAACAAACCACAACACACAGTCGTAATAATTGAAGAGAAAAAAGGAATCATATACATTTAAAGACGAATGATGAATGATACTAAAGTTACTGTATTATCCTGGTCCAAATGTGGAGTTGCATCATTCTCGTCATTCCTCTTGGTCCTCCCTTCCATGGACACTCCGCACATCAATCTTGGGTACCACTGCCTGCCTGATGCGGATTGGTAAGGTAAGTGTGAGTTGTTTCTCCCACTATAACACAGGTTAAAGGCCGGCCTGTAAGTGTAGATGGAAAAACAAACGGGGTATTGAAAAATTACTGCATTTAAAACAATAAACTCAATTACAGTAGAGTGCAAGAAGAGAAGACAAGACTCTGGAGAGAACACTTTCAGACTGAGGCAGCTTGGATAGGATACATAGTGTCTACTCTACAGCATTAAGCTACAACAACAACGGGACAGGACTCAGGAGCCAGCACAGCCACAGAACAGGAGAACCACGGCACAGGCCAGGCACCCAACTCCTTACCTACATTTTGACCGAGCCAGACAAATGGCATATGCACTGCAGCAACCTAGCATTTCCCAAATGAAGTGACTCAATCAATGCGCCACTGTCCCTCATACCACTACACTCTACTCCAGTCCACACCACTACACGGACATCTAGCCTAGGTCTGCTGTGGTTCTTGTTCAAACTGTTTACCTTTTAAGTCAGCCCATGAAACGCAGTTATTCCATCAATTAACTCCGATCCAACTGACTGACTGTGTGCAAAGATAGTATGCTCAGCAGCATCATGATGACCGTGTGGTACGTGTTCTCCAACACCAACTCAGTCTGTAGTGACTGATTAAGTTTATAATATATTCCATATTACAAAATTGCAACGGATATTGGCCGGCACCTGCAGTGGTAGGAGTACAATGTGGTTATTCAACAACAAGGAAACATTAACTGTCACCTGACCTGAGTCACTTTTACTTTATCGATAAACTAGTATAGTTCGACTTCATGCACATTCATTCGTAGTCAGCAAGCATCCAATGCAATGCATGCCATCATTCACAATAATCACTCATTGCCTGTCTTGCTGTTCTCTTTGGCTGTCAGATCTGATGCCTGCCTAGCCTTCTGACAGTCAGTGATGAGTTTCTTTCAGCTTGGAAACAAAACGGAATATAGCTGGAGTCACGTTTCACTTCTAATGGAGGGACTGTTAGAGGCAACATGAATTGTACTAATCTCCATCTACATCCAATGTCTGGCTTGCTTGAAATGTATTTAGGGAGAGTAAGGAAGATGGAGCAGGACCCTGAGGAGTGGAGTAGACAGTTATGCACAGACGTGCAACTCCAATAGGGAAATAAAAAGAGGAGACTGTTGATGGATTTGTTGTGATTAGATTTTGAACCAGAAAAACAGATACACAGTCATACACAAATAAAGGAAGGGAGAACAATTTGAAAGCCTAGTTGTCAGGGAAGAGGAGCTCGTCCTCAAACTCTGGTGGTTCGGACAGAAGTACGTCTAACAACCCACTACTTATGTCATCAAAGTCGCTCTCCTCTTCCTGCTGTGATTCACGTATTTTGTACTCCGGTGGTATAAAGTGTTGATTCATTTTGATCATAGTTAACCTCTCCACACTTTTGGGCGAGAGACTGGTCCTTTTCACAGTAACAATGGCACCAGCAGCACTGAAACCACGCTCTAAAGAGACACTTGCAACAGGGCAAGCCACATACTTTATCAGCAGCCTGCTGAGCACTGGCCATTGGCTTCTTTTCCCATACCAATACACCAATGGGCTTTGCTCCATGAAGACCTCTGTTGTGTCATCTAGATAGGCCTGAATCATCCGCTCAATGTTCAGGGGTGCTCCGATTTGCTTGGCCTCTTTAGCCTTTGCATCAGTCATGGACGTACAAAACCCTTTCTGTAGAAACCAATCACCTGCCGTTTTTTTAAATGTGGCTGATGATTCTGTTGGTGCTGTTGATGTTATTGCTGGCAGTGTTGTTGACTGCTGGGAGGCAAACGCACTGCTCTTGGCCTCTGAAGAAGAACTTGACTCTGGGTGCCCTGCAGTACTTTTTCTGCCCTGGGCTGGCGGGCCTCTAATTAAGATCCGTTCATTTTCAAAGTCAGTGGCTTCCTCAGCTATCAAAGTTTTGTACTTGGCAACATCCACTTCTGAAAAAGGAATTACTTCATTACTGCGCAGCAATAATTTGTAACGTGGATCTAAAATTGAGGCACTAATGTAATGTGGATGTGAGACAATGTTATTTTGAATCCTTGTATTGTCAGATAAGCGAGCGACTAAGGTGTCTGCCAAATAATATGCGTCTACTTTGTCATCCACACCTGCATACATTTCTGACACCTCCTTCAGCTCTTTCTCTAGCATGTACAACAATGGGATAGCTTGGCCCATAGTACAGTCCTCCCTGCTCACTTCACGTGTGAAGACCTCAAAAGGAAGTAGCATCTGTCAGGCATTTGACGAGGTCCCATTGGGCCATCTCAATGGCCATGCCTTTCACAGTAGAATCTCCTGACCTTTTCATGACATAAGCATTAAGTGGTATGTACTGCTCAAACAGACGCTCAAGCATGTAATACGTTGAGTTCCAACGTGTTGGCACCTCCTGGATGAGTGCTTTGGCTGGCATTTTATGCTCACGTTGAATGACCCTCTGCTGCTTCCGGGCTTTAAAAGAATGGTTGAAATGTGTGCATATTCTTCTGCAGGTGGTCAGTAAGCTGCTGACTTTGCTTTCATTTTTCAGAAAGTCTTGAACAACAATGTTAATGCAGTGTGCCAAACATGGGACCCTGAAATAGCCACCATCTTTCATGGCCCTAACTACATTACTGCCATTGTCCATGGCAACAAAACCAATGGTAAGCCCTCTTGGTCACAGCCACTCAAACACCTTGCTGTTAAACTCATCCAAAATGTTTGCAGCAGTATGAGATTTCTCCATAGCAAACATGGCTACAGTTGCATGTTTGCGAGTGTCTTTAAAAATCTCAGCGGTGTCAACAACACCGTCAGATATCTTATCTTTAACACCCGAAAAAGAGACCCAGTGTGCAGTGATGCACATGTAATCAGTGGCCTGGCAACTAGTCCACATGTCTGTTGTCAGGTGTATACTCTGAACAGCACTCTGTTTTAAGGCTTTTCAAAGCAATTCCAGCACGTCGTGATGCAGTGCTGGAACAGCAACTCTTGCGAAATAGTAGCGGCTGGGAACTTTCCATTTTGGGCAGATGGTGGTCACAAATTCAAGAAAACCTACCCCTTCAACAAAAGAAAAAGGGAGAAGGTCCAGTGCTAACATTTTAGCCAGCTTCGCATTGTACAAACGTGCTGTTGGGTGGTTGCGTTCGTACTGACCCTCCGGCCTAGTAAACATGCTAAAAATGGTAGGCTGCATGGTATTCCTTCCTGTGCTCAACGTCGCACTTTTTTGGCAAGCAGTACTCCTCGGTGTCTCAGGCTGACTCTTACTCTTGTGCCAATGAGTGGCTGAGGATGTGGGCGTTACAACTGCAGTGCTGGGGACAGGGCTACTTTGTGTATCACTACCACAGAGAATGTCTCCCTCTTCTTCCTGTTCCACCGTGAGCGGACTTTCTACTCGTTTATGCCCAACAGCAATGGTTCCAGTTTTTATGCAACTAAGGTGCTCCTCCCACTGGATTGCGTGGTGTTTTTTCAGATGGGTCATTTGGCCTCCGGTACCATAGTTTGTACCAAGCTTACCACGACTAACAGAGGTATGACAAACGGAGCATGTAGCAATGTTCTCCTCCTTTCTGCTAACCGTAAAGAAGTCCCACACTGGGGAGCTTAACTTTTGTCTCCTGCTGGAGGTGCCACTTCCAATGCCGGATGAACTGGAGGGTGTGTGTTGAATTTGACTCTGTGCAGTACCACTACCTACTTCTGCTGAGGTGGTGCTTGTGCTGGATGTAGGACGCTGCCGGCCCTTTGCTAATGTAAATATGGAAGCTGGAGGTCGTGTTGGTGTTACCTGTGTTGGAGGTATGCGTGCTACATCCCTCACAGCCATTTTGGATAGTGTAAAAATGTTGGTCTCCATCTCCTCAGGCCCGGGAGTGATGTTCGTGATGACTGGCTCATCTTCATCATCATCATCATCCTGCTCTTCTACATCAACCTCCAGAAGTGTAAGGCTTTCTAGAACCTTCTTTTCCCATGCCTGCTCTTGTGACGTGTTTCCCTCTCAGACTCAGTTTGTGGCTTCCAAGTGGCATCTAGATCATCAGAAGGGGGGCTTGGTGAAGAACTTGATGTACTAACCCTCCTTTTCCTTGCTGGGGATTTGGAAGCCAATGCAACTTCTAAAAGAGTGGCTTCCTCTTCTTCCTCTGCATGAGGCTCAATTTCCTGAACTGCCTCTACTTCGGGAGGAACTACAGCTACTATTGTGGCTGTTGACCACTTATCTGCTGTGTTCCCTCCTGCATTGATTGTGTACTACTTTGAGATAGCGATACGTTTAGTTCAGGCTCAGCATCACTGCTTTCCACCATAAGGCTGGCTACCTCTTCCACACTCATCTGCTTGGGCCTGGGTTGGTGGGTTGGGCCCACTGATGTGGAGGTGCTGCCCCCAGCTTGGCCCCCCGACACCACTGCAGCAGGCGTCATTTTTGGTGTCCCAAAAAAGGGTTTGGGAGTGTTGTAAATTGCAACTTCGATGTGATTAAGCATTTACTAAAGACATGAATTATTCTGCTTACACATGCCCCTTTTGTTATGTTGACTGAAGTCTGGACTCCATTTTGTATTGTCATGTCTCCACGTGCTCAGCACGAGAAGAGTCTTATCTTTGTGTTAGTTGCTCTTGTAATCTGCCTAGTAACAGTCTATAAATAGTTCCTTTGTCCGTCTGGCGCATGCCCAGACTTGACCACATCTGTTATCAGTTAGTCCTTGCTTGACCATGTTTTTGCGGGCTTAAGGAGTATGTCAGCTCCGCCCACATATCGATCTAGTATTGCAAATGTCCATAAAAGGTAACATTCTTCGTCTCATGTCGTATCCTCCCACTTATGAGCCCCTCTGTTGTGTATAAAAGGGGACCGTGTATGCAAGTTCTTTGTGCTACTCTATGCAATGCTGAAGGGTATTGTATGGATTGTAGGACCACCCTTAAGGGTTAATAAACTATGTCTTTGTACTTTGCAGTTTCCGTGCCAACTTCCTTATAGATTCCTTTACAGGAGAGCGAACCCTTGTGTCCTGCGGGCCTAGCTGGGGCCTGTACTCATCAATTGGCGCCCGTCACGTGGGGCTCATCGGCGACTCGGATGCTCGAAGGATTGGTCGCGACGAAGGTGAGGAATTTGGCCGGGGATGTGATCACTGCCAGAGGCACTTTAGTCCTGGCATCCCGAGGTTTTCTTCCTTCCCTTCCGAGCTGACCATCTGGGTGGCGCCGGTCCTCGACTGAGACCTCTTCTGTCGGTCCTGCCGTGACAGCCGTTTGGGCGAATTTCGGAGCTTGGCAGTTGGAATCTGGACTCTTGATTGGTAAGAACCGTTGTACGGTACTTGCTCCGAGTTTTTGAAGCCTGGGTTGGCTATTTGAGTTTGATTTGGGATGACCGGTCATATCTTGTATTGATTATTGTGAGAATATATGCGTTGCAACACATATAGGCAGGTAATGTGGAGATATTTCTCCGGAACTGTGTAACTTTGAATAGCACAACGTTTAAGTGCCATTTTTTTGATAATACTGCATATTCTGCATTATTTTTTGAGCATGCCTGCTTTTAGCGCACTCCGTAAGTGGTGCTGCTGCTTTGGAAACCGGTTAAACCTCGAGGAATCTGCTCCAGCTCCCCCAGAGGGGACTCCTAATAGGGATATGTATGTGAAGCATGGTCTTTCCTCCATAATGTACAGCACAGTATGGAGGAAATATACCAAAAAGGATCCTGAGTTACGGTGGCCGTTGTATGGGTTGTTTGATATACGTAAGATTGAGTATGTGGAACAGTGTATGTGTAAACGGCGTGCGCGTCAAGACATGTTTGAATGTGTGCGACTATGGGTGAAGGAAGTGCATGAGCGAGAGAAACGCGAGAAAGCGCTGTTTGATAAAGAGCAACGAAAGAATGATCATGTGAGAGCGCAGGAAGCAAAGCGTCGGGAGGAAAGAGAACAGACGGAGAAACAAGAGAAAGAACATAGGTTACAAGTCTCGGGTCAATATGCTGTTCGTCAGCCACTCTATCCTGTCCTTAATAATCATGACGATGATTTTTATTTATTAGATCGTTCTCCGCCTCCTTATGTTGGCGCGTCTGCCCCGAGGCCACAAGATTCTGGATCGGGTTCGGGTAAGGTAGACACGCGGTCCATGTTATCGGCTGAGCGAATGGGTGAGCTTCGACAGTTTTCCTATCGTGCATGTAAGGGCAAGTTATCCCTTGATGAACTGTTGGCTTCTTGGGAGTCGTGGCAGGATAGAGAAAGGTTGTATTTCTTGGGACACTTTTCTGATGAAGTGATTGCTGCCTTTCGGAAATATTCCAGTGTCTTTGAACCTGACGATGTGGTATTAGACTCTAAAGCATTGCGTAATGGTGTTTTCTCTCCCTCTAAGGCGCCTGAGGCGGTTCGGCGACTGTTTGCGTTGCGGGATGCGGCAGCAGATCTTAAAGAGAAAGGGCGCCAACACCTTGAGGAGGAAAAGCGGTCGGATTCGCGTACCGGAGGCGGCCATTCATCCATCTCTCAATCAGATAAGAGCGATCCAGTGCATGCTAAACCAATGCGCGAGGCGGCGCCTTTGTATGTTCCTCCTAAAGGAGCGGGGACTAGCTAGGATATTACCTCCGCCGATGCTAAGGGATATTTTGTGTATAATTGGGTTTATACTCCCTGGCACAGGGCTGACGTCATGGCATTAAAAAATGCGTTGCCTGATCCCCGCAAGAATCCAGCGGCCTTTTACGAAGAAGTCGAGGGGGCCTTGAATTCTTGTATTATGACCTTAGCAGATATAGATTTGTTCTTTGGGCTTATTCTACCACCAGATATGTGGCGATCCGTGCGGAAGGTGGATGATGTTGCCACTTTTAAGGCTCAATGGTCTGAACTTGAGGATGAGGATAGGGAGAGAAAGCCCGCGCAGAAACCACCTCAGATTATCTTAGATCTCCCCGCTGCTATTCTGACTAAGTTGAAGACCATTATTCCCCCTAAAAAGATTGACTGGAATATGCTAGCCTCGTGTAAGCAGAAAGCCGATGAATCAGTTGCAGATTTCTTTACGCTTTTTGAGGAGACGTTCCATGATTTTAGTGGTCAGTCTCTTACTGATGATACGGGTCGGCACCTTTTTGCTGAAAAATATGTGGCGAATTTATTACCGGCAATTGCAGCTCGCCTCAAAGCGAGTGAAAGTTCTTGGTCCACTACGACCCCGACAGCCCTCCTGACTATAGCTCAGTACTATGAGCGCCAGGAGCTAGAAGCGAAGGGGCAGGAGGAAAAGAAATCGAAGGATTTAAAAACGAAGGTGATGTTAGCACAAGTATATGGTCCGCCCCGACGGGGTGTAAATAGAGGTAGGGGAGGATTTTATGGTCCTCCCTCGGGCCGATCTGACCTGAATAGGAATCAATGTGCGTATTGTAAGCAATTGGGGCACTGGGCCAGAGATTGCCCAGCGTTGCATGCTTCGCGGCAGGGACACAGTCAGGGACACAATCAGGGTGGCCCGAGAGGTAGAGGGGGTTTCTCGAATTTTAGAGGGAGAGTAAAGCAGTCGATGTAGGAACAAACAGCTTGACTAACTTTCTTGTTCCTTCCTCGAAAGAGCTTCAGCGGGTATGTCGATCAATTATGTCAGGATCCCCACGCGATCCGGCTTCTCCTAAGCTTCTGGCTGGGAGTATTGAGATCCTTGAACCTTACATCCGACAGGTTTTGGACCTTTCTTTTGGCCTCGGTAGCGTACCTCAAAGCTGGAAACAAGCTGTGGTACTCCCAATCCAAAAGAAACCCAACCTTAGTTGGGACAGGCTGGATAATCTCCGACCCATCTCACTCCTACCCTTTATGGCTAAAGTGGCTGAAAAGGTGGCCAACCTCCAACTTATGGCGTTTGTGGACAAAGCCAACTTGCTTCACGCTACTCAGTTCGGCTTCCGGGCCCGTCACTCTACTGAGTCTGCGTTACTTTTGGCCACCGAGACCATTAGGAAAGGGGTTGATGAAGGGCACACTATGGCTCTTATACTACTTGACCTTAGTGCGGCCTTTGACACTGTAGCACACTTCACCTTGCTACAGTGTCTAAACAAAGGAGGTATCACTGGTTCGGCACTTATGTGGATTCAGTCTTTTCTTACTGACAGGAGTTTTCAGGTTAGACAGGGAGAACATTACTCTCGCATGTTCTCTCTCAATCAAGGGGTTCCTCAGGGCTCGGCCCTTAGCCCCACCCTGTTTAACCTGTATGTTTCCCCTGTTGCCACTATTGTGGAAAGACACGATCTCCAACTAGTGTCATATGCCGATGACACACAGCTGGTCATCTCACTGTCACGAGCTCCTGACGCCGCTGCATCCAGCTTCAGTGCCTGCATGCAGGAGCTTGCATCCTGGATGTCTAACAACTGCCTGAAGTTGAATGGGTCAAAAACTGAAGTGCTCGTGATAGGAGGTGTACCAAATGTGTGGTCATCGGCATGGTGGCCGGACTGCCTAGGACCTACCCCTATACCTTGTCAGCAGGCAAAAAATTTGGGAGTGGTGTTTGACAGCAAGCTTTCCTTCACGGCCCAGATCAATCGGGTGGTCGGAATTTGCTTCGGCATACTAAAGAGTCTTAGGAAGACTCTCGACTTACTCCCAGTCAGTGCTAGGCAGACTCTTGTCCATGCCTTGGTCACATCCAGACTCGATTATTCTAATGTTTTGTATCTGGGTGTGACAGCAAAATCCCTCAACCGTCTCCAGGTTCTTCAGAACGCTATTGCCCGTTTGGTACTGAGGCTTCCAAGAAGAACATCATCTAAAGTGGCCTTGAAATCCCTCCACTGGCTACCCGTCGGGGAACGGATTATCTTTAAGGCACTATGCCTATGCCACCGCATCGTCACGTGTAGGGCACCCACTCCTCTCTGTAATCTCATTACTCCCTACAGGCCTGGGCGGTCGCTCAGATCCTCGGACACTGGACTGGTCACCATCCCCAAAGTTCGAAAGGCCAGAATGGGAGGAAGGTCTTTCAGATTTTTGGCAGCAAAAAAATGGAACCTACTACCGTTGGAGCTGCGCCTTGAATCCTCAGAAAGCAGTTTTCGTAAAGCACTAAAAACGCATCTGTTCCGCACTGCACTGGTATGATTTCTTGCACGGGCCGCCTTATTGCTTCTCCTCTTAGCGCGGGGACACGCCGGGGTGCATAACCATGCGCTCTACAAAACTCCATAATAATAATAATAATAATAATTCTAATGATCACGCTCGTTTTGACCTTGCCGGGCAGCAACGAGATAGGTCTAATGTTTTTGATTGACAAAATCAGTATCAAGTGTCGGGGATTGACCGTTCTGGGTACTATGATTCTCAGCATGCATAGGAATGCGTTGGATGGGGGTTAGAATCAGTTGAGGTGCCAGTTGATCAGAAGGGTCCTTACGTATCAGCTGAGGTTTTGGGCTCCACTGATCAGTTTCTAGTGGACACAGGAGCGACTCGTAGTGCGCTGTCTAAACAATTGGTTCCGAGGGCTCCCCCATCTGGCTTAATGGTTACATCGGTAGGGTTTGATGGAACACTCTCCCGAAGCCCTCTTTCGCAGCCCCTCACATTTCAGGTTAATTCCTTCTCTGCACCCTGTCCGTTTTTGTTAGCCCCGAACACGCCGGATAATATTATGGGCCTTGATATGCTGAAGCACTTCAGAGCTACGATCCGGTGTTCCCCTGCTGGAGTGCGGGTGATATTGAATGACAATTACCCCCTGTCTGAACGGATGTGTGTGGTTACAGAAGATGCTGTGTTAGCTGCCCTCCCTCGTGCTCTGTGGGCCACCTCGGATACTGATGTGGGACAGATGGTGATTCCGCCTGTTCACATTAGTGTCCAGGAGGGGGCGGTGTTACCACGCCTTCCCCAGTATCGTATTTCGCAGGAGGGGGAAGAGGCTCTTATACAGATTGTGCAGGATTTGATTAAGGTGGGAGTGGTGGAAGAAGTTCCCTATAATGTTTGTAATAGCCCGATTCTACCCATTCTGAAAAAGGATACGGATGCCAAAGTCTATCGGTTTATCATTGATTTGAGAGAAGTGAATAAGATCGTGATACCTCAGTACCCAGTGGTTTCGGATATCACGACGTTGCTTACTTTGGTCCCGCCTACGGCGACCATGTTTTCAGTTATTGATTTGAAAAATGCCTTCTTTTCGATTCCCATTCATCCCGATAGTCGATACCTTTTTGGTTTCACTCTAAATAATAGGTCTTACCGATTTTGTAGAATCCCTCAGGGCTATACGGAAAGCCCTAGCATCTACAGTCAAGCCTTGAAAAGACAATTGGACTCTTTTGCCCGAGGGTGTCGCCCTCATTCAATATGTCGATGACATCTTGCTGGCGGCTGACACTCCGGAGTTGTGTGAAACGAGTACGTTGTCTTTGCTTTCCTTTTTGGCATCCCACAATCACAAAGTTTCTCGGAAAAAGTTGCAATTCTGTAGACCAAAGGTGACTTATCTAGGTCACCTTTTGTCTAAGGAGGGACGTGCACTCACACCAGATCGTGTCCAAGTGATTCTGGATACACCGACGCCGTCCACGCAGAAGGACGTGCGCGCATTTTTGGGTCTTGTTTCTTTTTGTAGGCAGTGGATATTAGGGTTTTCGTACATAGCCAAGCCATTGTTAGCCCTTTTGACAAAAGATACACCTATCCCGCTTCCTTGGACGAATGAGTGTGACACTGCCTTTCAGAAACTGCGACAGGCCCTCTGTTCAGCACCAGTGTTAGGGACTCCCGATTATACCAAGCCTTTTTCGCTGTATGTGCATGAGAAAGATGGATGTGCATTATCGGTTTTAGTGCAGATGCACGGCGACAAGCAGCGCCCTTGTGCATATTTTTCGGCTGTACTTGATCCTGTTGCCCGAGCATTGCCTGGTTGTTTTCGCTCGGTCGCGGCGACAGCTGTGTCAATAAGCCAGAGCGAGGGAATTGTGTTATCCCATAAGCTGTTGGTATTAGTCCCCCATGCTGTTGATGCCCTGCTTAATCAGACAAAGACGCAGCATTTGACCAGTGCCCGTTTAACGGGATATGAGCTGACGCTTTTGGCTCCTCATATTACGTTGAAGAGGTGCGTGACGTTAAATCCTGCCACATTGTTGCCATACCCCGAGACTCGGTCTGAGGCACGAGAAGCACATGATTGTATCCTTGTGACCGAGGAACAAACAAAGGGTCGTATTGATCTCCAGGATACGCCCTTTTCAGATGTATATGGAGAACTGTGGGTGGATGGGTCATGCCTGAAGCTACCAGATGGTACGACTTCAGCAGCGTATGCGATTACCACATTGCAAACAATAGTGGAGACAGCACGCATACCGCAGAAATCAGCTCAAGCAGCGGAACTGATAGCATTAACACGAGCATGTGAGCTCAGTACAGGATTGTGTGTGAATGTTTATACAGATAGCCGGTATGCCTTCGGAGTAGCGCACGATTTCGGCCTGCTCTGGAAGGAGAGAGGGTTTTTAACGTCACATGGAGTACAAATAATGCATGGGGAGTTAGTTCATAATCTTTTAACTGCATTGACATATCCGAAGAAAATTGCCATCGTTAAATGTAGCGCCCATAGGAAAGTAGTCGATAAAGTTGGAGAAGGGAATGCGTTAGCAGACCGGGTGGCGCGGGAGACTGCGATGCAGCCCGGTGCTACTGCCATGTATGTAGTGAAGTCGCAAGTAGAAAGATGGCATGATGCGAAGGAAGAGGTGCGAGAAATACAGAGGACCGCTTCGGATAAAGAACGGGAGCAATGGTCCGGTGAGGGAGAATTGGATGATGAGGGTTGCTGGAGAAATAAGCAGATGGATCGATGGAAATTACCCACAGCTTTTGTACAACCTACGGTTCAGATGGCACATGGGCTAGCACATGTTGGAGCTTCCGCAATTGTAAAATTGCTTACCCAAGTTTGAGAGCATCCAGAGATTGCTAGCACGGCAAAGAGGGTGGTGCAGACCTGTATGATCTGCCTGAGGTACAACCCAGGAAAGGGGACTCGGACCCCAGCAGGAGGGTTCGTAACACCTACTGCACCCTTTGAGGTTTTGCAGATGGATTACATCCAGCTCGAGCGTTGTAACAATTTGAAGTATGTTCTAGTAGTGGTGTGTGCCTTTAGCAAATGGGTTGAGGCATACCCCACGAAGGACAATACTGCAATGACTACTGCTAAGATGCTGTTGAAGGAGTTCTTCCCTCGATATGGCGTTTGTAGACTTCTGTGGAGTGATAACGGGCCCCACTTTATAGCGGATGTTATAAAGTATGTTCTGAAGGGTCTAGGCATCACCCAGAAGTTCCACGCAGTATTCCACCCTCAATCTGCAGGACTAGTCGAGAAGTATAATGGTACACTGAAGCTCAAGATCGCTAAAATTCAAGCTTCAACGTCTTTGACTTGGCCAGATGCTTTACCGCTGGCATTGTTGTCAATTAGGTCGGTACCGCACTCTCGAATCGGTCTTACACCTTATGAGATTGTCTTTGGACGTCCAATGAATATTTGGGGTCCACCAAAACCTAAGACTGTGTATGATGTACCTTGTGTAATGATGAATGATTATCTGGCACAGTTAACGGATAACTTGGTTTCCATCCATCAACAGGTCCGGGAGGCGCTCCCTGATCGGTCCACCGGCGAAGGACATAGTCTCCGGCCTGGAGACTATGTCATGCTGAAAATCTTTGACAGGACGAACAGCCTGGAGCCGAGATGGGTTGGCCCTGAGCAAGTTTTACTGGCAACGAGGACGGCCGTGCGAGTTTCCAACAGAAAGAATTGGATCCATTCCCTGCACTGCCGCAAAGTACCGCCCGGATTGGTGGAGCCCGCTGTATTGACCGATCAATGAGAGATTCTGAGCACAGAGAAAGGCCGTGCTGTGGAATCGAACGACGCTGAGGAGCTCTTTCCGGACCACGCGACTCCTGGAGGAAGGCGATATCATCTGAGGCCAAGAAAGTGAATCCTTCAGTATCGGGACATGTTGTCAGAACGGCCCTTGGGTTAGTGAAACGGAGAGCCAGTGAGGCAAGGGGGGGGATCAGCCCTGCATTAGTGTAGCGACACCCGTCTTGGCCCGTTGGTGAAGAAAGCGACCGCTGCCCAAGGGGAAGAGTTCTGACAAACTTTTAGTTTCAGGAAGATATTGATTCTCTATTTTGACATGGAGAAAAAGAAGATCCTTTGTGCAACAGGTTTTATGCTCACAGTAGCTATTGTTGGGATAACCACATGGTTTGTGGAGGATGTGACTCCTGCCCGAGAGTTGCTTGTGTTGACCACTCCAGTGCCTGCGGAGCACTATTTCTATACCCTTCCGTATCAAGAATTGAAGCATCGTCAGTCCTATTTGAATAACACTTTCATCCAGATGTTACATCATACCCATGTTGCCACCAATGCTACGAACTGTTGGATATGTGGTATGATGCCAGCTCATCAGAAGAAAGGAGGAACGCCATTCATACCTCTTCCTTTCTCTCATAATGGCTCTTGTAGAGCATGGTACACTTTGCTTTTTGCCACTCGGAAACCCACAGTGGGACGATTACTCTTCAGACTTAATAAAGAATGTCATCAGGATAAAGATGGATATCCGCAAGCGAATGGGACAATTTGGGAATGGGAAGAGTATCGACCAGACAATGAATCGATTCCATATGTTTTCACGAACACCAGAGACACTGCGGGAAAAGACAAATTTGTGATTCAAGTGGCACAAGCTCAAGCGGACCTGTGTGTCCAAAGTGTGGGTTATATTCCTGTCGGTGTTAGCGATTGTATTACCATATTAAACATCGATGGATTGAATAACAGTACTTTCTTAGCATCCCATAATACGTACTTTGTATGCGGAAATAAAGGTTATTACCGTTTGCCAGCCGGTTGGTCCGGAGTATGCTATGTATCATTTTTGTTACCTCCTGTATTTCTGGCACCTGCATCCTATCATAAGGATTTAAAGTTGTTAAATAATGTGACTGTAAATAGGTATAAACGTACTCTATCAATTGATGGCGTGGACCAGACTGACACCAGTTTGCAGCAGTATATCGACTTCAATTTAGGATTGTTTTTCTTCGTTGGAGCTGCCCTAAATAGTAGGAAAGTTCGAAGATTAACACGAGTGGTAGAGGCCGTGACAAACCAAACCGCTGCTGCTCTTGGGAATCTTACGGAAGAATTACAGATTACCCGAATTATTGCATTGCAGAATCGTATGGTGTTAGATGTTATGTTAGCTGATCGAGGTGGAGCTTGTAAAATTATCGGAAGCAGTTGCTGCGTGTTTATTCCTGACCACACACCTTCAGTCTATAATGCAATTAACAGGCTGCATAAAATTGCAGCTGAAATCCATACAGAAAACGGCACTTGGTCCTTTTCTGGATGGTTCTGGGCATTGATTACTGCTTGGGGTTGGAAGGTTTTAACTGGTCTTTGTATAATTATAGCAGTTCTGTTTTCTTGTTGCATCTGTGTTCAATGTGGTCCCTTGCTCTGTTCCTCATGTGTATCATTCTGTATCCCCGATAAGAAAGCTATCGCCAATGTCACTTATCAGAAACATTTAGCTAAGGAAGTAGAAGAGATGATGATAATTGATATATATGATGATTACTCTAACAAGCCGGATGTCTTCAGTAAATGCTGAAAGGGTCGTCTGTTGTAAATTGCAACTTCAATGTGATTAAGCATTTACTAAAGACATGAATTCTTCTGCTTACACATGCCCCTTTTGTTATGTTGACTGAAGTCTGGACTCCATTTTGTATTGTCATGTCTCCACGTGCTCAGCACGAGAAGAGTCTTATCTTTGTGTTAGTTGCTCTTGTAATCTGCCTAGTAACAGTCTATAAATAGTTCCTTTGTCCGTCTGGCGCATGCCCAGACTTGACCACATCTGTTATCAGTTAGTCCTTGCTTGACCATGTTTTCGCGGGCTTAAGGAGTATGTCAGCTCCGCCCACATATCGATCTAGTATTGCAAATGTCCATAAAAGGTAACATTCTTCGTCTCATGTCGTATCCTCCCACTTATGAGCCCCTCTGTTGTGTATAAAAGGGGACCGTGTATGCAAGTTCTTTGTGCTACTCTATGCAATGCTGAAGGGTATTGTATGGATTGTAGGACCACCCTTAAGGGTTAATAAACTATGTCTTTGTACTTTGCAGTTTCCGTGCCAACTTCCTTATAGATTCCTTTACAGGAGAGCGAACCCTTGTGTCCTGCGGGCCTAGCTGGGGCCTGTACTCATCAGGAGGCACACCAGACTTAAGTGACACTTCCTTCTTCTTCTGTTCCTTCTTCTCCATGGCAACTTTCTTGGTACCGAAGGACCTGCTACCTTCTTTCTTTGGGGGCATCTTCTTCAGATGTCAAAACAGCACTCAGTTGCACAAGTTGCAGAGATGCCTGGTCAGGTCACTCACACGTCACGTCGTGTACAGCAGCAGGACGTCGGTCTGGCACCACAACGGTCGATGATGATGACACACCTCCTCTGTCTTTTGTGCACCTAAAAGCAAAAAGCCAGAAGAACACCAGTTAAAAGATCAATAATACAATATATAACTTCCTAGTGTCTGGTGGGTGGTCATGGTCACAATTATTAAATTTTATGAAGTCAGTGAACAACAATAGTATAGCCATTTATGAGACTGACAAGGCCAGGGCTCCTGGTGTACATGTACTGTGTACACTCAGGAAGAAGAATAACAAAGAACAAAAACATAAATGTACTGTAGCCTGTTTCCCCTAAATAAAAATGTGTGCATCTTATGGGATGGAGGGAGCATCAGGGAGCAACAACAACGAACATATACACATAAAAACTAAAGGCATTTATTTACAACACCCAAAAAGTGAAATGTACCCCCGAAAAAAAGTAAAGCCCACATTTTACAATTCAATCCAAAGCCATACATGATGTTGAAATTTAACGCACAACACAAAAACAGTTGTTTAAATTCCATGCACCCATGATGATTGATGAGTTGTACCCCTGGGCCTACTGTACGACTAGGCCACAAGCTTGGAGGCCTATGGAAAAAGCACAGTGGCTGGTACCACAAAATGGCCGCCACCACATGGCCAGGCCACTCACAAAAACAAGAAAAGGTCAGGAATACAAGACAGACAATGCAGGCCTATTGCAAAAGCACAATGCCTGCCTCTGCAAACTCGCCGCCACACATGCTCAGGCCACCCACCACAATAATAACAAAAAAGTGATTACAAAGGACATGAACAGGAAGTTGTAGTTTCTGTGGGACTTACTTCCTCTCCTAAAAATATTTTTTTAAAAATAAAAGTGACTCCGTGCTCCAAAACTACAGCAGAATGACAACCTGAGGAGTTTATTTAGCAAAATGCACAAAATCAGCGTTTTCGAGAAGGATTTATGTTGCTCGCAAGATATTGTTTGCCAGATTGCAAATTTTACATGTTCGGGATCTCAAACTGTACAAAAAGGCTTTATCGCTTTCGTGAACACGCATATTGAGAGCGCGAAAATGACAAAAACTGTAAGTCCGCGTTGTTGCGCTGTGCAGAGTTACCGAAAGTATGCCAGCTGAATCCCTAGGGTTACCTACTGATTGAAAAGCCCTATTTATTTAACACACACCCAAAAACTGCTATTCCACCCCAAAAAACACTTTTTGCAATTCAATCCAAAGCCATCCATGGTGTAAAAAAACATTCAACAGACAACACAAACTGTAAATTTAAATATTGCACCAAAGATTTGAGGATGACTACCTCTGGGTCTACTGGCAGACTAGGCCACAAGCTTGGAACAGAATGGCAAAAGCAAGCACACTGCTTGGATGGCTCCACAAAATGGCCGCTACACACCCACAACAACAAGAAATGGAAGACAGACAATGTAAGCCTATAGCAAAAGCACAATGCCGGCCTTCACAAAATGACTGCCACACACATGGCCAGGACACAACAACAACAAGCATAAGCCAAGGGGAACAAAAAAAAGAAATGCAGGCCTTTAAGGAAAAAGAAGCACACACTACTAAACTACCACCACAAAATTGCCACAAGCCACATGCCCACTCACAGTCACAACAGGCCATGGAAAACAATGAAGTGAAGCAGGCTATGAATGGACAAAGGCGGCCTGCTAAACAACACAGCTTTAATACAAAAATGAAAATAAACCGGGCTGCGAAAGGATTGGAAAGAAGTTACACATCAAGCACACACATCCAACAAAGGTATTTCACACACACACACAAACAGTGAAATACACCATAGCCACATTTAGCATTTCAATCCTATGCCATCCATGCCCTACATGATGTTGAAATTCAACAGACACCACGAAACATGGACCCATAGGTACCCTACTGGCTGAAATTGCAGAGAAAAACAACTGGGCCCCTATTGAAAGTACAGCCCACCCACAACAATATTTTTTTAAAAAAAATGAAAATCCCATAAAAATGTAGGTACACTACAAACAAGCCCCAATGAAACAAACACACCAATTCTCCAACTTACTTGTAGTAAATTAAATCTCAAATCAAAAAGTCCTAAAATAAACCCAATCCAATGGTAAAGTGATCCTTCCAGCTCCAAATCCAAAAGAAAGTGAACAGCACATGGACAAAGCACTGGGAGGAGCCTGCTGGACAGGAACAGGAAGTTGGAGACTCAGGGGCACTTCCTTCCTCTTGAAAAAAAGAGTAAAAAAAATAAAGGACTCCTTACACAAAAGACAACAGCAAAATCACAATCTGAGGAGTTTTTTGAGCAAAATGATCATTTTAGAGAAGGTTTTATGAAGCTCAAGAGATATTCTTCGCCAGATTGTAGTCTTTGCATGTTCGGGATCGCGATCTTACCAAGACAGCCGCCGGAAGTCAGCTCGCGCGCCCGAATGACGTGCACGCGTTCGCACACTCTCGCGGGCTTGGGCAGCCATATTACAAATCTCACGGCGCATGCGAACGGACAGAAAAGCAAGTTGGCAAACGCAGAATCATGGTAAGATGTTACCGCGCGCACGAGAATGAATATTGAGCGCGCGAGGAAGCAAAAACACTACGCTACGCGCTAGATTGCGTAGCAATCTGCAACTTCGCGCTCTACATGAGTCGCGAAGTTGCCTAAACTTCCCACGCTCCGCAAACAGAGCGTAGTTCAACGCCCAGGCTTAAATATGACCATGGAGGTCAGGCAGGATGGGCACTAGAAGCAAGACACACCATGGAGAGCAACAGTGAGACTATGATGGCATACACACAGACCATGGAGGAAAGGTGGGAGGGGGTCAGGGGCAGCTCTTGCTGACCACACAGGGGAGGTGGGAGGGGCCATGGCAGCACAGAAGACCATGCATGGCAAGCGGGAGGGTTAGTAGGAGCACAGTGGCTAAGATGGGCAAGAAGGAGGGTGCAGGGGCATGCACAAAGGACCATGGAGTATAGAAGGGAGAGTCAAGACCTGGGCACAGACAATAGAGTTCAGGGGAAGGGCCTCACATCAGACCATGCGGGGGCAGACAGGAGGAACAGTTGCAGCACAACAGACCTGGGAGGGCAGAAGGGTGTGGCAGTAAAATGGACCATGGAGGACAGGATGAAGGGGATAGAGGCATGGAATGTGGACAGGCAGGGTGGAGGTGGCAGGGACAGGTTATAGTCACCTGACAATGCTAGGAAGGTGGGAGGGGAGTGGCAGCTCAACAAAACACTCAGAGTAGATAGGAGTGGCAGGTCCATGGAACATGGTGGGCAAAAAGGATGGAGCAGGGGCATGCACAAAGAAATCGGAGGGCAGGGGAAAGAAGAATAGGGGCAGCAAGCTAAGCACAGAGGCTAAGCAGGAGGTCAATGATGGGGGATAGAATTGGGCAGTGGAGAGCAGGAGGAGTGGACAGGTACATCATGCTAAATGGAGGGCATTGGCAGCACATCAGACCATGCATGGCAGGAGGGAGGAGGCTAGTCCATGGATTCAGACAACAGAGGATAGGGAGGAGGTGAATGGGGCAGTAAGCTAACTGTCCAGAGAAGGCGGGAAGGCCAGTGGCAGAACAACGGCCACACAGGGCTGTAATAAGGGAGCAGGGACATGGACTTGGACAATGGATGGCTAGGAGGAGAGAAGGCAGGAGCAGCAAGCTTGGGTGGGGGCAGCAAAATGCCAGGTCCTGCTTTCAACCCCCCACCATACATTGTGATATGCATCTTACTTAACGGTAAAAAAAAAAAATTGCTGAAAAAACAAAGATTACAGGGACGGTATAGTGAGACTCAGATTTCACTCATTCACAACCAGTGAAATTCAGCAGTTATAGTTACTAACTATAACTTACGCCCCCGCAACGAACTGCTAATGACCTCAGCCATTACATAATTAATGACATCACTCATGACATCACTCATGACATCTCAAATGAGCTGTGAATGGAATGGAACTATAATTGCTAGAACTTTATTTAGGGATAGTGTGTGTATATTAACACCCCTTTTTTCCTTTTCTTTCGTGTAAGAACCATTATAATACGCAACGTGCCCAGATTAATCTGGCTGATAACCTTTCACTTTAAAGTAATGTGTAGTACATTGTTTATGTTGATGTTTGCAATTCTAAGTATGTTTATTATGAATAAGTCACGTTGACGAACATACAGGTATGGCGGTCACGGGGCAAGATATGCTGAAATGACATTGTGTGCATATTAACACTTGTTTTCTTTTCTTTATTGTATCAATTCCTGAATTTTAACATCGTGACCAGGCCAATATGGCCGACAGCTTTTTGGATTAAAGTAATGCACTGCTGATGATGTCACATATTACATAACTCATGACATGGTCAGTGACATCACTGATGGCATCACTGATGACATCTCAAATGACATCACTGATGACATAATCTACGTGATCATCTGATGCACCTCCTCACACCTAAAATACAGACTACCTTTCTCGAAACCATAGACACACCAATACTAGTACAGCCACAATATTCTGTGCAGTATGCATGCAGACCTCTAATCATCTACATAGCTTTTATACAGTCTTTTAAATACTCAGTTAGTACATTTGCAGTCTAGGAATCCTTCTGTCTGTCCCATGCACTTCTCCATTCAACCATCCAGCACTATCTACATATCCTATCACTCTGTCAATACCTAAGCACTAATAAATTTAGCATGCACTCTCTTTGCAGCACTGAAATTACTCCAGTTGTTAGTCATATACTTAAGGAATGGCCTAGCCACTAACACAAGTGCAGGCACAATATTTATACACTATGCATGCAGACCTCTGACCAGCTACATACTATTGATACGCTCTTCTAAATACCCAGTTAGTACCTATGCAGTCTAGGAATGCATCTGTCTGTCCCATGCACTTCTCCATTCACCCATCCAGCACTATCTACGTATCCTATCACTCCACCATTACCCAAGCACTAATAAATTCAGCATGCACTTTCTTTGCAACACTGAAATTACTCCAGTTATTAGTCGTATACTTAAGGAATGGCGTAGCCAAAACACAAGTGCAGGTAATATATTTTGTACGCTATGCATGCACACCTCTAACCAGCTACAAACTATTGATACGCTCTTCTAAAAACCCAGTTAGTACCTATGCAGTGTAGGAATCCTCCTGTCTGTCCCATGCATTTCTCCAATCACCCATCCAGCACTATTTACTTATCCTATTACTCCACCAATACCTAAGCACTTATAAATTCACTATACACTCTGTTTGTAATACTATAATTATTCTAGTTACAAGTCATGAACTTATAGAATGGCCTAGTTACTAACACAAGCTACATACTATTGATACACTCTTCTAAATACCCAGTTAGTACTCTTGCAGTGTAGGAATCGTCCAGTCTGTCCCATGCACTTCTTTAATCATTTATCTACCACTATCTACTTATCCTATCACTCCACCAATACGTAAGCACTTATAAATTAAGTGTTCACTCTGTTTGCAGCACTGTCATCATTCCAGTTGCTAGTGGTATTCTTATAAAATGACCTAGGCACCGACACAAGTACACATAAAATATTCTGTGCATAATCCCTACAAATCTCTTAGCAGATACATACTATTGGTCCACTCCATTAAATACTGAAGTAGTACCCATGCAGCGTAGGATACCTACTGTCAGTCTCATGCAGTTCTTCAATCACCCATCCAGCACTATATTCTTATTTTATCAGTCTGCCAATACCTAAGCAAGTATGGGGCAGATTTACAAGGACCCTGCGCCACCAGTACGTCACTTTTTGTAACGTAGTGATGGTGCCACTCCTTCATATTTACAAGGAGAGGAAAAGTCACCCTGCATGGTTTTTCCTCTCCTTGTAAATACGATCCCTTCATACACATAACTTTGCATCGAAGGGGCGTCCCATAGGTGTCGCTGTGGGTGTTCCCACGCAACACCCATAGAGCAAGACACATCTTCAGATTTATGAGAAATCGTACATCTGGAGATGTGTGTGAATGCTGAAGACATCCTAGAGTTGGTGTAGCAAGGCGCAATGAGGAGAATTGTTTTCATTTTGCCTCATTTTTCCTCTTTCAATGTATGCTGCATTCCACAGCATACATTGAAAGAGGAAAATGCCTTTACTGATTGGTTTTGTGCAGGAAGGAGTCCCTTCCTGCACAAAAACAATCTCCACATGACACAGACATCCTTGCACCATGGTGCAAGGGTGCCTGTGTCACCGCATGGCTGTAGTTTGTGCAGCAGTGCAGAGGAAAGCACAGAGTTGCAACATATTCATGTACATATTAACCCTGGGCGTAGTTCGCGAAGTAGCGCTACGCGTAGCTATGCAAAGTGCACTTCGCACTACGCGAGCTACGCGTAGCACTTTGCGAACTGCGTAGTACCCTGTTCGCACTGTGCAAGATGCCGTTTTCAATGATTGCACATGCGGACAAGCATCCGGCACTGTGCAATCATTGAAAATGGCATCTTGCACAGTGCGAGCTGTAGTTTTCTGCCACTCAAGTAGATTTTTACTCGAGCGGCAGCTTTCTCAACGCGGACTGGTAGTTTCTCATCGTGAGCAGTCGCGACCACTCGCAATGAGAAACCTGACCTCCCCGCGTTGAGAATCTCGCCGGGAGGTTTATTTTCCACGCTTGCGATCGGCAACTTGATGTTGCTGATCGCGAACGAGGAAAAAGTCTCGCCGGGATGTAATTTTGCTTGCTCGCGGTCACCAACTTGACGTTAAGGACCGCGAGCAAGCAAAAAATGACCGCTGCACTACGCTACACCTGTTTGCACTGTGCTACGTGCAATTTGCGTAGTGCGAAGTAGCGCAAACTTCGCAAACTACGCGAGCGTAGTGCTTTGCCCAGGCTTAGTACATATGACACATCCCTGTGCTTCGGAAGTGCCACAGTGCAGTGCAGCTAAAGAGCTTGCAGTGTCACGCTGCAGTACTTCCTCATAAGTCTTCACCTATAAATTCACCATACACTACTAGTGCATTCTTTCAGTCAATCATGCTGTATAAATATATTCAATCAAGCTTTCACACATTACCTTGCAATTATAGTTCTTTCTTTAACCAGATAAGGTAGTTCTGATAAGAACTTTTTTTTTCTTCTTTTTTCATTTGTATTTTTTTTGTATTTTTTTAACAATTCTGTATTCTTTTTTGGTGTTTTTACAAAAAATGAACACAAAAAAGAACAATTAAAACAGGAAACATTTGGAATTACTTATCATTCCAAAAACAAAAAAATTAACTCCGATGGTTGCGTTGCGCAGCACAAACTGCATCCACCGACAGCTCTACGAAGCATATACGTTTCTTACACTTCACGCAGTGTTGCTCGAGAAAGGCGAATTCTGGCCTAATGTTCATTGCAGGTGTTCCTGAGGAAGCTCCAGATGTACTTGCCACAGCAGGTGAGGGGTTCAAAGCAGCTCGCCTCATTTCCTCCCGAGCAAGATTGAGAGGATGTGTGGTCCGAAGATGCTTGTACATAGAAGCAGTGCCACAAGAGTATTTTTTTTCACTGCCACTTAACAGGAGTCGGTCACAAATTTTGCACGTTACCTTTCTTGCATTTACTTTCTTCTCTCCAAGTGGAAAAGTGAAGAATTTCCACACGACAGATTTCGGCCTCTGTGGACGTGGTGCCTCCTGCAAGAATTCTTCTTCAGATACTTCCTCCTGCTGCTGCTGCTGTCCAGATGCCATTTTGTTTGATATTTTTTGAAAAACACCAAACAAAACAAGCAAAAAGGGTTCTTGTAGGAAAAGAGATGTCTCTCTAAAGATGCTCCAACAAGAATGATTAAAATGGATGGGGTCCTTCAATAGTTACAGTGGGAAATGTTATGAACCAATTAAATCTTTTTTTTGAGGTCACATGGGATCCGCGCACTCTGCACTCATGAAGCACGCACCTGACACAACTTCGCGAAAATATGTTTAAAAATAATATAAGTTTATTATAAGTACAAATATATTACTTTTATGAATATCTTAGATAGTCTCTTGCCCTAATATGTATATTAAACACACATACATATCATTTTAGAACATAAAAATATTTTGTGGGAGTCGCGCACCCAGCGCACCCCAGCACATATATGACGTCACGCGGGACCTGCCACCGTGCAAGCATCGCGTACCATAATGCGCATGTGTCGCGACTGCGCGGGAGCAGGAGTCGAGTACTGGTTGCATACCAATCACGCACATCACATAATATTAAATGTATATGATGTAACTGAAAAACACGCAGCCGTCGCACACCGTACATGGATCCTTCAAGACATTTCTAAAATGGCGGCTAGAATCCGTGCACCCACCGTGATGTGTACGCTTTGGGTGCGCGACTCCGAAAAAAAAATTGATTTTATTTTTAAAGAAAATAATATAAACATATTAAAATAAAAAATTAAACAAAAAAATTAATTTCACTCGTTCAAAACCATAGAAATTCCTCTGTTATAATTAGTTCAGATGATGTCATCAGTGATGTCATCAGTGATGTAATTTGAGATGTCATCAGTGATGTCATCATTGATGTCACTGACCATGTCATGAATGATGTAATATGTGACATCATCAGCCATGCATTGCGGGTGCGCAAGTTATAGTTAGCAGAACTATCTATAACGGAGGAACTTCTATGGTTTTGTACGAGTGAAATGGCCAGCTAACTACAACACCCCTGAAACCTATGTTTTTTTCTTAGAATATATATATATATAAATTAAATAATTAATGACTTAATTTGGCTTATGTTCCGGTTTCTGCTGAATTTACACTGTTTAAATTTTTGTATAATTGTGAATTTAACTGTAACATTTGTTCAGCAGTAAGGAACCTATATGTTAACCAAATTAGTCTGTCTTTCAATTCTGGGCTGATACTACATCAGTTGTTGTTTTCCATGTCAATTGTATACCGTTGCCATGACGATTTTTCTATGACACACAGTGCTTAATACTTAATGGCTGCCATTGGTGTTACCTGTGATATTGACAAAGGCGGCTTGCCGTCGAAACGCGTCTTGGTCTCTTAACGAAAATAAATTCCTTTGTGCTTTATTCTCACGGAGTCTACGCCTGTTTTGAATTTTGACAGCAGGACTGGTTGCATGTTTAAGACGATC
Source organism: Triturus cristatus (assembly GCF_964204655.1). Classification (NCBI taxonomy): domain Eukaryota; kingdom Metazoa; phylum Chordata; class Amphibia; order Caudata; family Salamandridae; genus Triturus; species Triturus cristatus. Next base: position 1,047,046,473 of record NC_140591.1, on the reverse strand, counting down.
CGGAGTCTTCTGGTAGACCCTCCTCGATTTGGAGCACTGCGTAACCGGGACCTTGTGGTTACTTCAGCGTTGAAAACGCGGCGCCCCCCGCAGCAGAAATTAACCCACTACGGTCATTGTATCGCGTTGACCTTCCTTGCGGACACACAGGATAGCCGGAGGGCGGTCTGTTTGTCGGGTAAGAATCTCTTTGCATACTTGGTTCTAAGTGTGGTATTATAGTGGCTGATGGGAGAGGTAGTCCCGAGATAACTATTCGGGCAGTGAGAAGCAAGAAGGGAGATTTTCGATTCGTAAGATGGCCGAGGAGTGGGTTCGAGAGAGAGAAGAGGCAGCATTGGACATATTCAATGATGAATCAACGGACTTTCAGACACAGCCAACAAACAGCATTGAGGCTACGAACAAAAACAAAGATTTAAAACAGACTATGTATGACTTGGAGAAACTACGCAAGTTGGAAATATCCAAATGGTGGGAATGCAAATCATTACAGAGGTACTTGGATGTGGGTCGCATACCAAGAGGACTACGAGTTCTCGTTGCACCAACTTACGAAAATCCAGATCCAAATATGCTGAAAGAGTGGGCAGAGAACAGCGCTATTTCATCACGGCGTATGTTAGAAATCCTAATAAAGTACGCGATCAGTGACCGAGAAAAAATTCTGTTGAAAATAGATGAGTTACACAAGGAACTGGATAAATTCTCCAACAAAGAAGAACTTAGTAATGCTCAAATCAAGATGAAAAAGAGACTGACAAAACATGAGCAATCAATTAAGGAACGAAAAGCAACGAAATTTCAGAGAGACAAACGAGATTATCTCAATGGCAGAATATATACGTTTTCGAAAAAATTCGACTATATCCGAAGACAACAATTATCTTCAGCCAACATCTCTCAAATAAAATCTACAGAGCCTAGTGGTTCGGAACTTAGCTCGGAGGTTGAATCAGACATTGAAGAAACCGCATCTGGTATTGCGCCATCCGTAATTCAAGAGCTTGATTTTTTACGGCTAGAACGTTCCATGCATTTGAGACCCCGCCCGCCTCGATACGAACAAGCAAACAAGACACAAAATCAAAGACGAGAAGGCGGAAAGACCGGAGATGGGGAGGGAGAAAAAAATTCATCCAAAACTACAAACAGACGAACAAAGAGAAAGTAAGATCAAATACCACCAGAGACAACACAGTCATAAATCTCACTAACATGATTTTGACGGAAAAAGAACAAGAAATATTGACATTGGGTTTATCATGGTGTGCACCTACCAACTTTGACTATGTTCAAACTTGCATTGATCTCTTTCACTTTATAAGGAAACTAAAATTGCAAAAATACTTTAGTTCCACTAGCAAATCAGAAATTTCAGCACTGAATCCAATAGATGTTAATGCGCCAATGGGCAACCTGAAAGTGGCTGACATGGAGCTATTACAAGATATGGCAGCTTTGGAATCTGGGGAAGACACCCCTTTAAAACAAGTAGTAGATAACATGGGATTGAATATCTACGGGAGGAAAACTACTCCGTACAAACCGAAATCAGTCTTCCTTCCAATTATGCCAAGAGACAACATAGATATTTTCGCTGAAAATATGATCAAAGACCTTAAAAATCTATCCACCTTATCCAGTACAAGGTTCATCCATACCAATCATAATCAGAGACTTGAGTATGAGAAACTCATAAGTAAAATCAAAACACGCCAAGACATCGTGGTGAGATGGTCGGACAAAGGTGGGAATGTCGTCCTTTGGCCATTAGACCAATACAATCTGGAAGCGCATCAACAACTCCAAGACCCTGAATGTTACTGTCGGGTAAGCCCCACATCTCTAGCAAGTACAAAAGAAAGATATCACGCAGACCTATACCAGTGGAGATGTTCCAACCTGATCTCTAAACAGGAATTTGACTTTCTCAAAACAGACTATCCTATTGTCCCACAGTTGTATCTAATACCAAAGATCCACAAAAGTGCCACAAATCCACCTGGAAGGCCAATTATATCTGCTATAGGAGGTCTTTTTGAGAACACTTCTAAATTTATTGACTCTTTTTTACAGCCATATGTTCAGACTCTCCCGTCTTTTATCAAAGATACGGGGGACTTTCTGACAAAGATCTATGACCTGCACTGTGATGAAAATTCTTTACTGATGATACTTGATGTCAATACTCTGTATACGAGTATTAAACACAGAGATGGACTTAATGCCCTAAAACATTACTTGGGCAAAAGATCCATTGAACTATTTAATCATACTCTCATGTTGTTAAAGATGTCAGAATGGTGTCTAGACAATAATGTGTTTATATTTGACAAACTATTTTACAAACAGCTGTGCGGGACTGCCATGGGTACCTGCTTCGCCCCCAGCTATGCTAATTTGCATATGGGCTGGTGGGAGGAGCAGGTACTCATGGTTGACCATGAGCAAGCAATGACTGAAAATGTGATGCTGTACGTTCGATATATAGATGATTTGTTTTTCCTTTGGCAAGGGACAGAAGAATCTGCTCTTAACTTTGCTAAAGCACTTAATGAGAATTCTCTCAATTTATCTTTCACATGTAACATCAACAAGTCATCTATACAATTCTTGGATTTAGAGGTTTTTGTGGAGAATTCCAAAATAGAGACCAGAACCTATAGGAAACCCACATCAGGAAATTCCATTCTCCACTACAGTAGCTTCCACCCCACCTCTTTAAAACAAAGCATCCCATACGCAGAATGTCTCCGTATGAAGAGAAACTGCAGCACTGAGAGTAGCCTTGTCAAAGCCACCAACACTTTGTTTGATAGACTAGAACTAAGAGGTTACAATGCAGACACCTTAAATAAAGCTAATGCCAAAATCCAAAATGTCACCAGAAAGGAACTTCTTTTTCCCAACCCAGAAAAACGAACGAATAAAAATAAAAAGTCTATATCTGGTATACCAAGATTCATAACTGGATACAATACCTATCATGACGTTTTGAGAAAGACTCTGTATAAACATTGGCAGATTGTGCGCAATGACCCTGTTCTAGGTCCAAAAATGCCAAGGACACCATCCCTAACTTTTAGACGTGCAAAATCCACGAGACAGGAATTAGTCAACAATGCACCTAGTGTCAACAAGGGTTCTGAGTGGCTCAAAACCAACAATGGCTTTAGAAAATGTACCAAGTGTAAGGCCTGCCGCCATGGTATTAATGTGAAAGAAATCAGTTCTCCACTCAGACACTCTCCCTTTATTATAAGGGGAAGTTTCACATGTAAAAGTGATTTTGCAGTGTACATGTTGCAATGTACATGTAATAAACGCTATATAGGGTCTACCATTCACCCTGTTCATGTACGTATACTGCAGCACTTGCGGGCAATCAACAATGATGACCCCAATTACCCGGTGGCCAGACACATTAATCAATGCCACAGTGGAAAATCATCTGACCTTTCCTACTGTGTTCTTGATACTGTGCCCAAGAACCCAAGAAGAGGTAATAGACAGCAAACATTGCGTAGATTAGAATCTAAGTACATCATTCTGTTTCACACCAAAATTCCCATTGGATTAAATATGGATGAGGCTTTATCCGTACATTTATGAATCTATTTCTGCCTGTCTCTAACCGTACCCTAACTCCGTTTTTTTATCCCAGGTTCACCCTATTGCACTTTTAGTTTTCTTTGAACTATGTGTCTGGACAGTTATTATCCCCAGCCCAGGACGACAGACGATATGTTCTTTGTGAACCTATCTATGAGTCCAGTTGAGCCTTCATCCACCCTTCAGTCCGGTTGTCTTAGACTCATGTAGCTAACAGGCTATTTTCTGTTTAATAAGTTAATTAATTCAATGACTGTTTAGGGAGGTTTTACAATTTAGGCCCACTGGGGCTCTATAATTATAAAAAATTAAATAATTAATGACTTAATTTGGCTTATGTTCCGGTTTCTGCTGAATTTACACTGTTTAAATTTTTGTATAATTGTGAATTTAACTGTAACATTTGTTCAGCAGTAAGGAACCTATATGTTAACCAAATTAGTCTGTCTTTCAATTCTGGGCTGATACTACATCAGTTGTTGTTTTCCATGTCAATTGTATACCGTTGCCATGACGATTTTTCTATGACACACAGTACTTAATGGCTGCCATTGGTGTTACCTGTGATATTGACAAAGGCGGCTTGCCGTCGAAACGCGTCTTGGTCTCTTAACGAAAATAAATTCCTTCATACTTTATTCTCACGGAGTCTACGCCTGTTTTGAATTTTGACAGCAGGACTGGTTGCATATATATATATATATATATATATATATATATATATATATATATATATATATATATATATATATATATATATATATATATATATATATATATATATATATATATATATTTATATCTCGGAAGCTGAATATAAATTCATGAGAAAAGACAACCCTGTCATTCCCACTATATATTTTATCCCAAAGATACACAAAAACTGCGACAAACCGCCAGGCAGACCGATTATTTCTGCTCGCAATGGGATGTATGAGAAAACTTCGCAATATATTGACTTTTTTCTGCAGGACTTTGTCAAATCATTGGATTCCTATGTCCAAGACACTGGGGATTTTTTGCGCAAAATCACGAATGTCAAATGGAAAACTGACTATTGGATGTTGGCACTGGATGTAACTTCCGTATATACAAGCATCAGACATAAGGATGGCTTCCAGGCCACTCGATATTACCTATCTCTCAAACCATCACAGTTCAAAGATCACAATGAGATATTGATTGAGATGTTGGAACATTGCCTATTGAATAACAGTTTCATGTACAATAATCTTCTATATCGCCAGTTGAGAGGCGTAGCTATGGGAGCTAGTTTTTCCCCTACCTACGCCTGTCTCCATATGGGTTTTTGGGAGGAGATGGTGCTTAAAAACGAACATGCGAAATACTTGAAAGAAAATGTAATTGTCTGGTTGCGTTATATCGATGACCTGTTTGTGATATGGAATGGTACCATAGACGAGGCAGTTAATTTTATCAATGGATTGAATGTAAATGATCTCAATCTCCTCTTCACTGCCACAGAGGTTTATATACACAAAGGGAACATCGAGACCAGGCTTTACCGTAAATCAACTGCAGGTAACTCCACACTGCATGCGACTAGCGCACATCCCCCCACCTCATTAGAAGCATCCCTTACGGAGAAATGCTGCGCTTGAGAAGGGTGTGCAGTAATGAAGGTGACCTTAAAAAAGCCCAGGCATCAAGCAAACAGAGATTCACTGAAAGAGGTTATTCTCTGAACATCATAGACAGCGCGATCACTAAATCTATGAACTTTAGCAGAGAGGAGCTACTAGGACCTAACATAAATATGCCTAAGACACTGTTGCCACAAGACAGTCCAGAGGCAGGTGCTAAAGCTTCCACTAGTCCTTTCAGAATCATCATGGGTTTTAGTCGACAACATACCAGCCTCCGCAAGATAATCAATAGGAACTGGCCAATTTTCTTAGTGACCCTGTCATCGGTCCAATGCTTCCCTTACGGGCCTCAACAACACACAGTAGAGCCCCTACTATGAGGGACTCCTTGGTGAACACTAATCCGGAGGTGATTGAGAAAACCACTTGGTTACAGACCAACAGTGGCTTCTACAGATGTAAAACGTGTAAGGCCTGTATCCATGGTGTCAACACTAAGACCTATTTGGATCTCTTCAGTGGCAGGGAGGACAAGATTAACAAACTGAACTGTTAACATGTAAAACAGAGTATGCTGTTTATGTCCTTACATGCCCGTGTGATCTTAGGTATGTAGGTAGCACAAAATTAGCTGCACACAAACGCATACTACAACACCTACGTGCAATCTCTAATCAGGACAATACCTATCCTGTTGCAAAACACTTTAGAGAAGCACACAACAGTGACATCAGAGGCCTTAAGTACTATGTCATCGACACCATTGTGCCCAGTAGAAGGGGTGGCGATAGGGAGTCCAGTTTACGTAGACTTGAGACACGTTATATTCTTCAATTGGACTCCAGGTCCCCATCGGGCCTCAATATCACAGAAGACCTTCATAGATGTTTGGGTTAAACAAACGATCAACACACTCTGGTTGACATATTTTCCTAGCAATAGCTGTGTTTATCCCAAGTTTATGTAAATCCTGATTATTTTAGATCAAGAGGTGTAAGGTGAATTTGATAGCCTTTTAGAACCCACATTTGTACCAATAATAGGACATCTTTGGCAGGATGGGTATGAATCACCAATCCCCTTGGATCTATGGATACAGCATTTTACAATTTTATGGTATTAATCTTAAACCTATTTATTCTTCTATTTTATGGTTATGTATTTGACATATTCAAGTATTTATTGTGCTATTTATTTCAAATATCAGTACTGTATGCAGGAGTTTTGCATATTGTGACTTTATCCATGTTCCATTGTTAAAACTATGTGGGGTCTTGATCCACGTGTATCAGGGACCATAATACGAAGGTAACCTATGGAGGACTATCCACTCCATCCGTAACACTCCACAATGCTCTGGTCAGGTATACTCCGTGTTAGAATCCGGGTTCTCTGGTTGGCACAGGTAGGTACTTGTGACGAGCAGGGAACCTTTCCTCTAGTCAGGGTAAGGGGTTACACTAATAAAACAACCCCTTGCTCGCCCTCTAGGTAGCTTGGCGCGAACAGACAAGGCTTATCTCAGCGCGTTATAGGTTAAGCATTTGTGAACACATACAGTAACCAAGTGACAAAACTACAAATGGACACCACACAGGTATTTATATTTAAAAATAAGGATTCTTTATATAGGATTATCACAAGACCACTAAACGATAAAAAATACACAATACGGTTGCTTAGTTGGTAGAAGATTGCTTAGTTTCTCTTAAGTTCTTAAATGCGACACTTTACCTTAGATGCAACACGCATGGCAACGAAAGTGTTACAGCGATGCAGATGCGTTGAAGTTCTTGGTGCAAAAGAAATAAAGACGGGATCTTCCAGATGCGTTACGCTTCTCCGATGTTGCGAGAAGACTCGAGTCTATGCGTCAGCTACAGCGGCATCACCTTTGGCGAGATGCGATGGCAGCGGCATTGGCAGCGGCACTCTTCTCCGACGTTGCGAGACGCTTCCGCTCGATGCGATGCTACAGCGGCGACACCCCTTCTGCGAGATGCGACGGCAGCGGCTCCGACGGCGGCACGCTTCTCCGTGGATGCGAGGCGCTTTTCTGGATGCGGTGCAATGCGACAACTACGGTGGCTGCGATGGCGACACGCTTCCTCCTCGATGCGAGACTCTTCTCTCGATGCGGTGCAATGCGACAGCTACGATGGCTGCGATGGCGACACGCTTCTTCGGCGTTGCGAGACACTTCCGGAATGATGCAAGATGCTTCAGCTCGATGCGATGCTGCAGCGGCGACACTCTCTGCGAGATGCGACGACAGCGGCTCCGACGGCGGCCAGCTTCTCTTCCTTGCATCGCGCTTCCAGCTCCTTGCGACACGCAGTCCCTCAGAAGGCCCAACAACAGCAGCAGGCACTTCCAAAAGACTCTGGGGAGCTGGGGGTGAAGTCCACTGGTCCTGGGACTTCGTTCAGGGGGCAAGTTCAGTTCAAGCCCTTGGAGATCTTTTCAAAGCACAAAGTAAAGTCTTTAGCAGTCTTTCTCCTCTCCTTCAGCAGCAAGGCAACCACTGCAGGCCAATCCCCCAGGTCAGGGACAGTTACTCCTCCTACAGCTTTCCCAGTTCCTTCTCTTCTGGCAGAGGTTCTTCTTGTTTCAGCAGGATCTAATTTCTTCGGAGCAGGGTCCCAATACTTATACCCCTAATTCCTTTGTTCCTCTGGGGTTGAGGGGCCTTTGCCCAGTCCAAACCAGTTCTTGAGCACTCTGTTGACATCAGCCGCTCCGCAGGAGGTGGAGCCAGCATTGTGGTAGGAGAGCAAAACCCTATTCAGAGCCCAGGTGTACTCCTCCCACCCATCTGACTGCCAATCTTCCTATTCACCACCAGGCTACCTAGCCCTGCCCCTCTGGGTTTCCCCAGCCCTGTCACTCACACAACCAGACAGGCAGATACACATCATAGCAGAGGCGGGCTGAAATGGTCAGGCAAGCAAATACCAACTTTCTAAAAGTGGTATTTGCAAACACAGAATATTAAAATAAACTTTACTAAAACATGTATTTTATTATTCTGAGTTCAGGCATACTAAACTCGAATTTCTACCATGTTCCCTGGGTCTGTTAGGATCATAGAATGTAAAAATTCTAACAGCCCATTCTGGCCTATGGGGAACAGGTAGTCTTACAATAGTGAAAAACGAAAATGGCTGTAATTCACTATTAGGACATGCCACACACATCAGGGCTTGTCCTACCTTATGCTTACAATGGCAGACCTTAGATACATTTTACCAGGCCGCTTCTGTGGGTGGCACAGCCAGTGCTGCAAGCCCACCAGCAGCATTTGTATTTACAAGCCCTGGGCACCCCTGGTGCACTTTACTGGGGTCTGACAGTAAACCAAACAAGCCAATCATGGAATCCAACCAACATATACATTTTAAATAGGGAGCACTTGCACTGTGGCACTGGTTGGCAGTGGCACAGTGCTCTGAGCAGCTAACACCAGCAAAACACATGAGGCACAGCGACAAAAAAGTGGAAGGGAGACTCACGCCAAGGTGCCAGGTCTAACACTCCGTATTTATTAGAGAGTCTTATTATTACAGGAACGCACAAGTAGATTTTTTGAGACACTCAATCTCGTGCGATATACATTTATGTAAGGACACCTTGTATGTACATTTCTTTTTTGGTTGTTTTTGGTTGTTTTTCTTGTTTTAAATGCACAAGTACACTTTCTTGCACTGTGGAAATATGGATTTTTCTGGTCAGTTATGTCCCCTATCTTGGACCCCAACGGTTCTATGTGCATGTCACAAGTACATGTATGTTCCCTCCAGTTCCAGTTATGAAGACGCAAATACATGTGCGTCCACCGTCAACATGTCCTCTGTCAGATCCGCCATGAATAGGCCGGATATTCCATTCCTAAGTACGAAAGGCCACCGGCTTTATATGGTTCACTTATGCCATTTTTACAGTCCAGGCAAGTAGGCCCAGATTCTGTCATCAAACTCTTCTTGCTTTCTGCCTCTGAAAGCTCCAGTCTGAGCCTGCATCTGTGACCATGAACTTTGTCTCATTCTCTGCGCGGCTCACGAAGCCTGACATCAGCCTATTCTCTGCCAAGAACTGTATTTCACCTTCGAATTATCTGCTTCCCCCTCAGCCGATGCATTCCTGCCTAGTAGTTTAAGTAAACATTCTTCCAGTTACCAAGCAAAAGGCCCGGCTTCTCTGTCCTCATGCAAGTAATTCATAGTCCTGTTACCATGGAATATTTCTACCCCCTCGCATTTAGTGTAGACACTTAGACGCTTGTACACGCACACACAGTCAGTATAGAACAGATTCTGTCCGAGAGTCCTTCTTTTATGGATAACATAGTTCTTTAAACATAGGATGTTAGATATGATCTGGGATTAGGTTGACTTGACCCCCCAGACTTCTTGTCTCCACATGTAGAGCTAAATGTCAAGTCCCCTTCACCCCCTAGTTGCACGTCAATTACACGTCATGCTGCTGCGCGCGCATCTATGCCAAGTATTATCTTATAGATCCACCTATAGGTGACATCATAACCAATTATGTTCCTTTTTACTCCTTGTTCCACCCATTTTTGGTTACGCAGGCAACTCGTCATTTTCCTTATCAATTGTTACGCCTATTGCATTCGCTTCATTGTAATGTATGTACTATAAAAGTCATTTCATGTCAATAATGTATGTACTTCACTTCCTGAACCCCCGTGGTGATGGAACTTGGAGCATCCGATTATAATCGATTATTGGAATAAAGCCCATTCCGAACCTCTAATACCACGGATTCTGCCTCTCATTTTACTGAGCTATTTTATTATGTTTCTGTATCAAATTCAGTCCTGGTAAAGGAAAATTATTTACCACATGAATGGCGCCCGAACAGGGACACTTTCTCATCTCACGCGCCGGCGGTGAGTTGCAGGCCCGGTCTCCTGCCACAGCTGGACGGACAATAACGCGTACCAGCAGGATTTCCTGTATCTCCCTCCGGTCAAGCGGGGGCGACTGAGACTGCGATCAACACCCAGACGAGGCGGTGAGAAGTGCGAAGTATCCCGACCAGAGCCTAGCTGAGAGAGCAAGATCCGAGGTATACAGAGACCCACCAGTTCGAAGTCAAGTCCAGTGTCCGACGAGTCGAGTCGAGTCCAGTCCGGTTCAAGTTCAAGTAACCGAGGCCTTCCGTTTCCGAAGCTACCCGGTGAGTACCATTGCTGGGGAGGCATTTCTGACGTGCACATAGGTTGTGCCGGTCAAGACGGGTTTGGGTACACAAATCCGGTCTGCACTGTTTTAGCAGTGTATCTGTACTGTTTAGCAGTATATCAAGTATTCCGAAGTATCTAGTTATTGTCAAGAATTAAGCTTGGTGATTAGTTATGCAGACGATCATCATTGTTTTTTCAGTTAAAGGTTTAATGTTTAATGTTTAATGTGTTTAAAAACGTCCTGTATATTGTGGTATGAATGACTGTTCATTATCGTGTTTATTGTATTAAGTCTGTTCAAATTCAAGTATCAGGTCAGTTGGTCAAAATCAAGTATAAGGTCAGTTCTCAATATGCCGCTCTTTTCGAAATTAAGACAGATCACTACGAGAAAAGGGGTTCTCGAAGAAGCCGTTCCTATTCCTCCTAGGGACACTCCAGGGCACTTTATGTATCACAAACATGGCTTAGACGCTATATTATTTCTTGATTTATGGGTAGACTACACCAAGGGATTACCAGAAAGTCAGAGGTGGCCCACAGCGGGAACCTGGGATGCAGAGTGCATCATGAAAGTTGAGGAAGAGTTATGGAAAAGGAAGGTCAGACAGTCACAGAAAGACGCCGTTGAGTTATGGCGTAAAGAATCTCATAGACGCACAGAAAAAGCACGTAGACAGGAAGAAAAGAATAAAGAAAGTTCAAATAAAGTTCGAGAGAATCTATTAATTGAGGAAGGTATCCGAGTGAAATCAGAACAAGTAGATAGGCAAAGAAACGCCCTTATGAATGGTATGTATCCCCTTCTGGCCGAAGGATTACCTAAGGCTACTCCAGAAATACCGAAAGACTTGCCACCCCCATTGTTCCCAATAAAGGTACATCCTAAGGGGCATCCTAGAACCGCAGAAGATGTTTTTCTTTCCTCATATTTAGATGACGCAGCTCCCGAGTATGCAAATTCCGCCCCACATAGACCGCATATCAGGGAGGTTCAACGCCAAGATCCAGTGCCCGTATCCCTACAGCAACAAATCGAGTCACAAGTTCCGGCAAGCACATCTGTTTCTGCATCCGCTCCTACAGCTACTTCTATAGCTGTGTCCACACCTGTAGTTGCTGTGTCACGTTCGACGAATCCTTTCACGCCCGACACCCCAGATGGGGCTACGGGAGGTGCTAGCAACATTTTTTCTACGCCACCCAGAATAAATAAACTTACTTTTCAAGAGTCAGCACATTCACGTACACCGAAACTCATAAGTGCCCGTACGCTGAAGGAACTTCTTATAGATTGCAGATATGACCCTGTGCCCGGTAAAGAGGACGAAATGACCCTGGCATCATTGCGTATCAGACGAGCCGCAGTGTATTTAGGAAAGTTACCAGGAATGACTGAGCATCTAGATAAAATATATCATTTTGTCCAAACAGGGCGAGATCCAGAATGTATTAACAGAGCTATGGAATACCAGAAAGTAGAGATACAGGGGGAACTGTTACGTTTCCTCATAAACTGTGTGATCAGAAATCAAGACCGACCGGGGGTAGACCCGGAAGCAATGAAAATTCTTACAAGATGGAGCCAGAATATATCAGAAGGGAGACATGATAAACAGAATTGTATAATAGCCATGTGCCGAAAGATCCGTAAAGAAATAGAACGCCTACACGAAGAGAGATTAGAGGTAGACGAGTTCGAACAAAGCGAGGAAGAAGGGTCAGGACTGCCCACAGGACAGTCGGACACCATAGCCTATGTAGGTAGAGGAAGATCTTGTAATAGTAATAGATGTCTTACTGACTCGATACGTCCGATATGTCCAGATAATAACAGGAATTTCCAAATACCTATAATTAATATAAGGTCTAACGAGCATTCGTTCCAAACCGCCGACAAACTACTCCAAGAACGAAGGGGTTATCATTTTCTCGATTCTATGGATGAACAAGATTTAGCCAGGGCAGCTGTCCACTGGGTGGACAGTCCCGGAAAATATAGTGATGATACAGTAGCACGCACATTTTTGAATCTCACCCCAGACGAACAGAGGTTAGCTGGGATTTATATGATTCAACAACTCATTATACTATATCGGAGTCAGCATTCGGACCCTGGTCCCTTACCTGACATATTGACCGAATTGCTTATGAATAAATGGAGAGGTTCAGGTACTAAATTAATTAAAGAAATTCTAGAATCAAGAAAGCAGTATATTCTTTTTGTATGTTCAGACCGTGTCCCATTGCCCGTCAAGGAAAGAACGACGTATCACATGGATAGACAGAATCCCTTACGAGAAGTGCACCCAATAAAAGGCGAGGACAACGAGTTTAAGCGCGTATTTGTATATACGCCCATATCAAAAATAGAATTGTTACAAATGAAAAAAGTGGTACCCAGTCATGACAAAGATCCAGCGGGTTTTCACCGAGAAATTAAGGACATGTTACTCATGGGAGAGTATACCTATCCCGACATTATGACAATATTAAAGGTATTAATGCCTGCTGGTATTTATGAGAAACTCAAGGAAAAAGAGTGGGAGGTAGGAGACCAAAAGATAGAATGGTCAGTGTTAGAAGCAGAAGAAAAGGCCCGAACTGCAGGAGCAGGACTTGGGGATAAAACTAAGGCATTACCAGGTTTATTAGTACAGGTACTGCCACGTTTACTAACTACGAAAAAGGAAGATTGGGGTACAATTTCAGCCTGTAAACAGAAGCAAGATGAAGACACTAGTGATTACTATGCCCGATTTGAAAAATGTTTTGGTATAAATAGTGGCATAAAAGCAAGTAGCGAATCATACCCACATCTGTTTGTAACAAAATTAGTAGAAAATGCCCTGCCCCCAGTAAAGAATAGAGTATTAAAATTCGAGAGTACCTGGCAAGGTAACACTCCATCACAAATGTTACAAATGTTACAGTACCATCACAATAGAATTAGAGAGGAACAAGAACATGAACACAGACGCATGAAAGACACGAAAATGAAAATGCTAGTTTCCCAGACAGTTCCAGCTGAAGGACATAAAAAGGGTATGACACATTCCGATTCAGCAGGACCTGTAAAAGGGACATGCAATTATTGTAAGAAGCCAGGTCATTACGTACACGATTGTCCAGTTTTAAAACATAATATCGCCATAGGTAAAACACAAGAAAGATCACGGCCATTTAGACAAGAGCAGAATTAACAAGGAGCTCCGCAGCATGCCCAGGCCATGCCAGCCGCACAACAGCCAGTACAGTTTGTGCCAGCTGCACCACCATTGCCTGTTGCTGCCACACAGACAACAACACGACAAATGTATCAGACCGCACAGTATGAATATCCTGAGTATCAGCGTTACGCATGAACTAGCCTAGAGAGGGAAGTTGACTTACCCCTTATTGAAATACCAGTAGATCAAGAAGGACCTTATGTACATAGTGAATTATTAGGCCAAGATAGGAAATTTCTACTCGATACAGGGGCAAGTCGAACGACCATAAAACGTAGTGAAGTTCCAGGGGCACCCCTCTCAGGCTCACAGAATATTTCCCTTGGTTTTTCAGGAAAACCTATTGTTAATGAAGTATCACAGCCACTGCCACTTACGATAGGACCTCTGACCCGAACTACAGATTTATTGCTTACTAAATCATGTCCAGAAAACTTGCTAGGAATAAAAACGTTGAAAGCTCTAGGAGCCATAATATGTTGTTCTCCGGAAGGAGTAAGGTTGTTTTTACGTGATTTTAAAGGCCATTATGTGTCTAGAGACATGGATCCCCGACTACAGACATTACCTACACATCTATGGGCACAAGGCCCTACTGATGTTGGACGCATGAATATCACACCATATCGAGTCACATTAAAGGCAGGAGTGGTGCTACCACGAATGCGACAATACAAGTTACCCCCAGATGCTGTAGTGGCTTTACTACAAATCATTGACGAGCTCATTGCCCAAGGAGTAGTCGTGGAAACGGACTCCAATGTATGTAATTCACCGATAATTCCGATTCTTAAACGAACAGATCCAAAGGCCCCGCCAGTCTATCGATTGGTTATTGATCTGCGCGAGTTAAACAAATGCATTGTGCCACAATTCCCTGTGGTCCCAGATATCTCGTCATTACTGACAGCCATTGATTCCGAAGCAACATTCTTTACTGTAATTGATCTCAAGAATGCTTTTTTCAGCGTCCCAATAGATCCGGAAAGCCAATATTTGTTCGGATTTAGTTTAAATGGGCGTAGCTTTAAATTCTCACGCGCACCTCAAGGATTTACAGAAAGCCCCAGCATCTATAGCCAAGCACTGAAACGAGAACTAGATAGTATCCACATGCCAGTTAACACTGCTCTGCTCCAATACGTCGATGATTTGCTGATCACCGCAAGAAGCGAACCAGAATGTGAAAAAGCATCACTGACAGTTTTAAAATTTCTAGCCGAAAAGGGGCACAAGGTGTCCCCTTCTAAGCTGCAATTCTGTGTCCAGCGAGTTGTTTATCTTGGACACTCGCTGTCCAAGGAGGGAAGGCAGCTTACACCCGACCGCATTCAGTTAATAGCTAACATGCCAATGCCCAAGACACAAAAGGAAGTACGGGCTTTCATAGGCCTCACTTCATACTGTAGACAGTGGATCCCTCAGTATGCATTTCTAGCAAAACCACTCATTCAGTTGACAACACAGGAGGCAGCCACACCGACTGTTCTCCCTTGGACTCAGGAACATACACAAGCTTTTGAAAGCCTAAAGAAAGCTTTATGTCAAGCACCTGTTTTAGCAACGCCATGTTACAGAAAACAGTTTACACTCTTTGTTACAGAACGCGAAGGTACTGCCTTGTCAGTACTCACACAGGAACAAGCAGGAGCACACAAACCATGTGCTTATTTTTCTAGTACATTAGATCCCGTAGCTCAGGCTTTGCCTGCATGCCTGAAATCAGTAGCAGCGACAGCTTTAGCAATCAGACAAAGCGATGCCATAGTGTTAGGACATCCATTGACAGTTCAAGTACCACACGCAGTAGAGGTTCTTGTAAATAGAACGCAAACACAACACTTGACTATAGCGCGACTTACAGGGTACGAACTTACATTGTTTCAGCCACACATAGAAATCAGACGCTGTAACACATTGAATCCTGCCACACTTTTGCCAGTAACCGGAACAGACCCACTAGCTCATGACTGTATTGAAGTTATTACTATAACGACAAAACCCAGACAAGACTTAACCGATGTCCCATTGTCAGATCCAGACCTGACGTTGTATGTAGATGGTTCATGTATGAGAACGAGTACAGGAGAGTTAGTGGCCGCTTACGCAGTCACAACAGATACTGAAGTCATTGAAACTAATCGTATAAATACTTTGTCAGCTCAAGCCGCAGAGCTCATCGCTCTGACACAAGCCTGTATTCAAGCCACGAATAAAAAAGTCAACATATACACTGATTCACGTTATGCATTCGGAGTTGTACATGACTTCGGCGTGCTGTGGCGGGAGAGAGGTTATTTAACTTCCCACGGTGCCCACATTCAGCACGGACCCCTCATTCATGCTTTATTAGATGCAATACATCGACCCACTGCAATATCAATTATGAAATGTAAGGCTCATACGAAGGTTACTGATATCATTTCCCAAGGCAATGATCTAGCCGACAGAACAGCTAAACAGACTGCTCAAACTCAAACCCCCGACATGACAAAGACAATAGTCCCGATGCCGACACATTGTATGACAGTTAAAGATCCTACTCTTGACGTAATTGACATACAGACACATGCTACACAAGACGAAATAAAGAAATGGACTGAATTAGGAGGGATCCAAACGGACCAAGGATGGATGATGAAGGAAAAGTCTGTATGGTTCCTTCCTGATTCAATGGTCCAAGTTATAATTAACACTACACATAGTCCAGCACATCTCGGAGAAAAAGCTATGCTAGACAGCATTCAACACATTTGGTTCAATAAACATTTACGAGCAGCAGCAAAGCAAAAAGTCCGTACCTGTATGATCTGTTGTCAGTTTAACCCAGGAAAAAGCGTTCCCGTAGAACAGGGTGGATTTCATCCTCCTGATCACCCTTTTGAAGTCCTCCAGATGGATTATATCCAGATGGAACGATGTCGAGGATTCAAATACGTTCTCGTAGTTGTCTGCGCTCTGTCCCGTTGGACGGAGGCATACCCGGTTTCAGATTACACTGCCCCGACTACTGCCAAACAGTTGGTTCGAGAATTCTTCCCACGATACGGTTTACCACGTGTTGTCTACTCAGATAACGGCCAGCCGTTCTCATCCGAATTAATGAAACATGTTTCACTTCTGTTAGGATATCAGTGGAAATTCCACTGTGTCCGACACCCCGAGGCAGCAGGTCTCGTAGAAAGACATAACCAGATACTGAAAATCAGATTGTCCAAAATATGCAGAGAGAAAGGTGTCGACTGGGTAGTAGCATTACCAGTTGCACTCTTTTACATGAGAATGGTAGCACACTCTCGAACAGGGCTATCCCCGTATGAGGTGATCTTCGGCAGACCACCAAATATGTGGGGGACGCCCATACCACGCAAAATAACTGATGTTGACTGTAATATGCTGACAGATTACTTGGCTTCCTTGATGTCTGCACTACAATCTTGTCGTTCACAGGTTGCTGCAGCATTTCCCGACAACACTGAGGTGAAACCCCATGACGTAGTTCCGGGTGATATCGTATTTGTGAGAAATTTCGACCGAAAGACTCAGCTGGAGCCCAGGTGGAAGACACCCAAGTTGGTTCTGCTGACCACAAGAACAGCCGTGAAGATTGAGGGCCGCAAGGGCTGGATTCATTCAAGTCATATCAAGAAATTTCATGGACAATCCTCGGATATAGACATTGTGCCCTGCACTCCCTCACAGACTGATTCAAAACTTCCTTTTGTTGAAAAAACTGAAAATGAACTCTATAAAGTTAAATTGAGGCCTAGAACGTCAGACGGTTTGATTGTTTAAGTCCTCTCCTAGGTGAAGCGGTTGAATCTGTCTCTGACATGTATCCTCTAGACCTGAATCATGGACAGTGGCGTAAAATGATGAAACGTCAGGCGTATTGTAAATCACTGCGTAGCCATTGCATAGTGACATTAATAATCTTGTTTTTCTTGAGTCTTTTAATAATTACTGCAAGCATATTGTTGCACATATATTACCCTATTTCTAGACATGTTTATAATGTTACTGCTGAACATTCTTTTAGTGACTTACCTCCGCATGAATTGTCTTATAGACTTGCGCTGCGCAATAACACTTTCATTAGTATGTTACATCATTCCCATCAGACCAGTAATGCCACTAATTGTTGGGTGTGTGGTCGACTCCCTCCCTATCAGAATTATGAAGGAGTCCTGCCATTCTTTCCACACCCATTTACACATAACGGCTCCTGTGGAGCATGGTTTAGTTTAATCAATTCCATAGACTCAGACACAGCTGTTTACCAAGATCAGTGGGTATGGGGAAATCTGAACCTAGTTTTACTCAAGGTCTGCTACCCTGACAAGGAGGGTCGCCCCAAAAGAACAGGAACTAATCTAGAAAATGAAGTATATGGATTAGGTAATTTTACACCTAATCCCATGATTCTAAATGTCATATCCGAAGTTGAACTAGTCTTACCCACCATGTCAGTATTCCCAGCAAAAGGGGAATTATGTGTAAGAAAGGTTGGTTCCATACATATGGGCCATAGTAAATGCACTACTATAGTAGAATTCAGTGATCAAGGCAAATCTTCATTTAGAGCTTATCACCACTCCTACTTTATATGTGGTCAGACTGCATATATGCGTCTACCTCCAGATTGGGATGGTACCTGCTACATTGCATTCCTTTTGCCACCTGTTTTTCTAGCTCCTCCTGATTATTACAGAAATATTCATTTAGTACACAACAGAGAGCGGAGAGATCTCCCAATTGTCGATTACACTGAAACAGCATGGGAAAAATACACAGATTTCAATAAAGGCATCTTTCCCTATATAGGTACTGTTACTAATAGTAAACTGATACGTGGATTAACTAGAACCCTTGAAGCAGTAGTGAATGAAACTATTTCCGCCCTAGGCAATTTAACAGAAGAGCAGTCTGCTATGCGGATTGTTGTGCTTCAAAATCGTCTTGTCCTTGACGTCATCCTGGCTGATAGGGGCGGAGCTTGTAGGGTCATCGGATCAAGCTGCTGCGTATTCATACCAGAAAATTCGCCATCAGTATATAAAGCCATAACTCGCCTTCATAAGATTGTAAACCAGATACACCAGAACCCAGGCACTTGGACTTGGTCCAGTTGGTTTTGGAGTGTGATATCAGCCTGGGGATGGAGAGTTCTATCCTTCCTAGGTATTGGCCTTCTCATACTATTCAGTTGCTGTCTATGTCTACAATGTGGACCAGCGATCTGTGGTCTGTGTGCCACATCGTGTATTCCACCACCAAGATTTCGTTCGTCCCGGAAGAAGAAAGAAGAACAAATGATGTTATATTAACAGATCAATGGATTGATGAAGATTGATATCTCTTAACGGGCAAGTAGGGGACAAGGAGGGAATGTGGAAATATGGATTTTTCTGGTCAGTTATGTCCCCTATCTTGGACCCCAACGGTTCTATGTGCATGTCACAAGTACATGTATGTTCCCTCCAGTTCCAGTTATGAAGACGCAAATACATGTGCGTCCACCGTCAACATGTCCTCTGTCAGATCCGCCATGAATAGGCCGGATATTCCATTCCTAAGTACGAAAGGCCACCGGCTTTAAATGGTTCACTTATGCCATTTTTACAGTCCAGGCAAGTAGGCCCAGATTCTGTCATCAAACTCTTCTTGCTTTCTGCCTCTGAAAGCTCCAGTCTGAGCCTGCATCTGTGACCATGAACTTTGTCTCATTCTCTGCGCGGCTCACGAAGCCTGACATCAGCCTATTCTCTGCCAAGAACTGTATTTCACCTTCGAATTATCTGCTTCCCCCTCAGCCGATGCATTCCTGCCTAGTAGTTTAAGTAAACATTCTTCCAGTTACCAAGCAAAAGGCCCGGCTTCTCTGTCCTCATGCAAGTAATTCATAGTCCTGTTACCATGGAATATTTCTACCCCCTCGCATTTAGTGTAGACACTTAGACTCTTGTACACGCACACACAGTCAGTATAGAACAGATTCTGTCCGAGAGTCCTTCTTTTATGGATAACATAGTTCTTTAAACATAGGATGTTAGATATGATCTGGGATTAGGTTGACTTGACCCCCCAGACTTCTTGTCTCCACATGTAGAGCTAAATGTCAAGTCCCCTTCACCCCCTAGTTGCACGTCAATTACACGTCATGCTGCTGCGCGCGCATCTATGCCAAGTATTATCTTATAGATCCACCTATAGGTGACATCATAACCAATTATGTTCCTTTTTACTCCTTGTTCCACCCATTTTTGGTTACGCAGGCAACTCGTCATTTTCCTTATCAATTGTTACGCCTATTGCATTCGCTTCATTGTAATGTATGTACTATAAAAGTCATTTCATGTCAATAATGTATGTACTTCACTTCCTGAACCCCCGTGGTGATGGAACTTGGAGCATCCGATTATAATCGATTATTGGAATAAAGCCCATTCCGAACCTCTAATACCACGGATTCTGCCTCTCATTTTACTGAGCTATTTTATTATGTTTCTGTATCAAATTCAGTCCTGGTAAAGGAAAATTATTTACCACAGCACAATAGCACTTTATTCATCCTAGAGGGGAACGACCATTTTTAAATTGATGGTATTATTTTTACCCGGATTCTGACCTTGTTCCATAGTCAGCAGATTCAACAATAAGCTGTCATAAATTATATCTAGCATTTGTTATTGATGTTTAACTTGGCATTTATGCCTTGATTGTGTAAATTGCAATTGATTGCTTACATAAATATATCAATAGTAGTAACACCAATGGTGACTCAAAATAAGATGCTATTTTAGTGATGTTATACTTATTCCGTTTATTTATGTATAACGCTTGAACAACTAAAGATTCAATCTTATTGGGACTGCTCACTACGGTGCAGTATTTTTTCAATGTCCATGAAATCTGTGCCCCACGTGATGTTAATTGAACTGGCACTCGCACTTTAAAAGCTTTGCACATTGTATGTAGCGTTGTCATGTGAGCAAGGCTCTGAGGAGCCGAAACGTTATGACTGTTGCTTTTTGGCAATAAATACTAAATTTGCACTTTACCCTGGTCCGTGTACCTTGTTCTTTCGATGTCCGGACGATTGCCGAGATTCGCAACACGGTAATCAGGATATATATATATGCAACACACAATTTTCTTTCTTTCCGAAAAAATGCGAGGACACCATGGAAATGCAGTGTAAAAATAATACTGACTGCACCAGCAACGCGTTTCAGCTTTTGCCTTGGTCACGCTGAGGGCCACGCAGTGACAGTATCCTTTTTATTTCATTAGTGCACTAAACATAGTAAAAGGTAAATTATAACACAAAATGTGTTTCTCCATAAAACATGTCGGCCATCTTGGTGTCACATATTCTTCAGCTATAACTGGATTTGAATGTTTTTATGCCATCCCAACTGATTAGATGATTGAATCTATGTGGCACCATTAATATCGTGACACTTATTCATTGTATCCATTTATAGATCCTATTCAATTAATCAATTCATATCTAACATATAAGACAGTCACAATATCAGTCCAGTAAAGCTTATGTACATCAATACTTGTAGATGCAATAAACAATTTAGCCCCAGTGGGCCAATAATTAATATACCTCATATATATTTCATACAAGTGTACAACAAACGGTTCCGCCCCAGTGGGCATTAGATTCCACAGTATTGTTCAAATGTCTGGCCTGAATTTAAGAAAGTGCACCTCACCTAAAATGTGAAAAATGAAAAAAAAAAGATTTTAGTGATGATAAAACTGTTTAAAAAGCAGACAATTTCAGCAATAATTTTTAACAAAGGTTTTTTTCAAAATTCTTTTAGCCAGACTTATTTACACATTGAAAGTAGTAAAGTTACTGAATTTTAGTATCGTAGATGTACCACTAACTCCTCACATAGTCATAGTTTCCAGATCAATGATGTATCTAGACTCTAACTGGCGTAATGCTAGTTGTCTATTTCCACCCCTTAGATTAATTGGAACAGCATCAATAACCACCATTCTTAGAAGTTTTTCATCTTGGAGATGATGATCAAAGAAATGTCGGGTGACTGGATATTGTCTGTTGTTGTGACGTATCGCCCTGACATGTTCTAGTACGCGTTTCTTTGCACAGTGAATCGTGCTGCCAATATAGGCTTTGTTGCAGGGACAGATCAATGCATAAATGCAATACATGGTGTTACACGTTAGGGCTTTCTTGATTATAAATCCCTCTCCCTGCTTGCTATGACAAGTGTTGTACAGTCAATACTATTACTGCACGCCGTGCATTTCTTGCAACATCGAAAGTCTGGTCAGCTAGTACAAATTTTATCACCTTTCCGGGTCACATAGTTAGGACTCAATTTGTCTCGGAGTGATATACTTTTCTGAAACGTGATTTGAGGACAACTATTAAGGTGTTTTTGAAGATTGACATCAGTTAGCAAGAGATGCCAATGTTTTTTAAGTAGTTGGCGAATATCTTGATCTTGTCCCGAGTAAGTGGTAATAAACCTCAGTTTGTCAGCACCAGTTTGACGATTTATTGGATGTATCAATTGTGTACAAGTTACTAATTCCACTCTGTTACATGCCTCTGATATAGTTCTAGTATTGTATCCTCTTTCTTTAAAACAATGGACCATTGTTTCTTTCCCTTTCACATAACTACTTTCTGAACTACAATTGCGCTTAGCGTGTAATAGTTCTCCATAAGGGATACTATATATCAATTTCCGAGGATGGCACTCACGGCACTCAAAATACTGTTACCTGCAGTAATCTGAGCCCTGTGACTGATGGTAGATGACATCATCAAACATAACTAAATTGTTCGTCAAACAGAACTGAATCATAGCCAAAATCATTTCAGAATGTGACCATAAAGAGATAGAACGAGTTTTCAAATAGTGTCTAACAGCTTGTAGGCCAAATTTATGTTATGTTATGTCATGTTAAAATTGGTCTTTTATAGCGCTCGGCTACTCCAAAGAGTGTCCCGGCACTTTTAATAACACCCTGCAACAAGAGACACAGCACAGTAGACAGAAGACGGGGCCGACAGAAAGAGGACAAAACAAACTAAAGGGCAAAAAGCCAAGTTTTAAGGCCCTTCCTAAAAACAAATTAGAGGTGCTGCGCAGAGCCAGAGGCAGAATATTCCAATGCTGCGATGCCAACAACTTAAAAGAACGACCTCCAATACGAGCCTTTTTAACTCGGGGAACCACAGCCAGGAACAATGATTCAGACCTCAAAGATCGGGCCGGATGGAGATATTTCGCACCCGAAGCATAGAAGGCCTTATGAACTAAGGTCAAGGCCTTAAAAACTATCCGTTTCCGGATCGGAAGCCAGTGGAGTGACTGTAGAAGACCGGAAGCTCTGGCTCGCCTATGAAGGCCAAAAATGGCTCACGCGGCCGAGTTCTGGACCACCTGCAGTCGTTGCAGGAGACATTCCGGTAGGCCGAGTTATAAAACGTTAGAATAGTCCAATCTTGAACCGATCAAGGCCTGCACCGTCGTCTTCCTATGATCCTCTGAAAGCAAAGGAAGATACCTCCGGAGCATCCTAAGGAGGCCGGAACATGTTCCAGTAAGACCAAGGATCTGAGATCTTAACGACAAACCATTATCAATCTTGATCCCCAGATTCTTTGCTAGCTGAGACGAGCCCGCTGGAGGGAACATGTTAGCAGGCCACCATTCCTGCCAGTATGGATCGGATGGCCATCCAAAAAAGAGTACCTCCGATTTGTCTGAGTTGCACTTGAGGCTGTTGAGCTGGAACCATTTAAAAACGGCCCCAAGGCACTCACGAATACTCTCTCCATCAAAATCTTCTCCTTTCCTGCACGAAAAGAGGAGCTGGGTATCGTCGGCATAAGATACGATCTGGGCCCCCCAAAACTCCGCCAATGCCGCCAAAGGAGTCATAAAGATGTTAAAAAGAGTCGGGCTCAACACAGAGCCCTGTGGAACTCCGACTCCCAGAGGCGGCATCGTGGCAGAGCTAGGCGGAACCCAGACCGTTTGCTGACGGCCCTCCAAGAATGATCTAAACCAGCTGAACACCATCCCCCTCAGAACGATATCATGAAGTCTGGCGAGGAGACCCTCATGGGGCACGGTGTCAAAGGCCGCCGATAAGTCCAGCATAACGAGCATAGCTTTGCCCCCCGAATCCAGTACTTCTTTAATGGCTTCAGACACCTCCAAGAGCGCCATCTCAGTGCTTAGGTTAGGGCGGAAGCCAGATTGAGTAGGGTGCAGCAGGTTATGAGATTCCAGGAAATTGGAGAGCACGATATGCACATGCTTCTCCAAAATCTTAGCCAACGCATGGAGAAGAGAAAAAGGCCTATAATTGGCCAAAGCCTCAGGGTCTAGACCAGGCTTTTTAAGAAGAGGAATAACCATTGCCTGCTTCCAGGCCTGCGGGACCACCCCCCGACTCAGGGAGAGATTCAAAAGTGGATTCGCCAACGGATTTACAACTTCAGCCATTTTCGCCAAGAATTTGGCCGGACAAGGGTCAAGAGGCGACCCAGATTTAAGATTGGCCATAAGTACTGAAGACGAAAAAGCTGAAATTGGCGGAAAAACTGCCAGAACTGGACCCAACGGATCTAGGCCGTCCTCATAATATGTATACATATGTATAAATTGAATACATCAAGGGTAACAAAGATATAATTAGGTTCCGAATGGATACCATCAATGATTGTTAAAAAGTGAGTTGTATCCCTCAAATATGTTGGTAAACTGACCACGAATGGTCTACGGTAATGATCAATAAAATGAGAAGTATTTTCCATTAGGGATCCAATGGAGGAAACAATAAGTCTCCCTGAAGGATTCACTGGGTCATTGTGCAATTTAGGCAGAAGGTAGAGTGCGGGGGTATGTGGATATGGGCACTTAAAATAATTATACTCCTCACATTCTAGTAATCCTCGCTCTCTCCAATCCACAAGCAACTCTCCATATTCCATATTTGATTTAACTATGGCATTCCTATCTGAGACACTATAACAAACTTCATCAGTTAGCTGTCCATCAGGTAGGCCTGTTTATACTGTAACACAACATTAACGCCTTTACCAGACTGGCGTATTACTATGTTTTTATCCTGTTTCAAATCCTCTAATGCCCTGATCCGATCTAAGTTCAGGTTCTTTTTACAAAAAGGAGTTTTTTTGTGTCGTATCTTCTTGAGATCAGCTAACACACCTCTTTCAAACACCTCAATGGCATCACATTCTATCTGCGGTAAAAATACCGATTTAGGTTTAAACTCACTAATCATGTCACCATTTGTTTCAATTTGTTCATGCTGAGATGCCAAAATGTTCAAGATTTCAATGCCATCAACATTAAGATTACTCAAAGAGGTTGTTTCAGTTTTAAAACCAGTCGACTTTCATTTAATATCAAACCACTTCTTCAATTTTAACTTACGCGAGAAATAAAACAAATCAATTCTTGTTTGAACAAAATTTTAATTCATAGTAGGGCAAAAGGGCAAACCGAATCCTAGGAGTCGGGTTTCTTCTATTGTCAATATCCGTGATGAGAGGTTAACTACAGTCATTTCAGAGCCTGTTTGCCCCTTGTCATCATTCCCACCAGGGTTGTTATGTCTTGTTTTCCTCCACTGTTTAGCTTACTTGTTCCTCTGGTTCTTCCTCTGCCTCCTCGCCCTCTCCCTCTCTGTGCACTTTGCTCTTGCTGCTGTTCTGTCCTTCCCTGATTCATCATTTGAAATTGCAACAAAAAATTCGGCTTCTTTTGTTGGACATGATTTAACCCGTTCTGTGCCCATGACGAACTGGACTTGTCATGGAGCACAGTCGCGATGTGCCCATGACGAGTCCAGCTCGTCATGACACCCACCCACGGGGGAAGCGCTGGCGCTCCCCCCATGAGTGGCCGATCCTTTTTTTTTTTACTGGGAAGGCAGGGGAAGACCTTCCCCTGCCTCCCCCTGCCCCCACCCACGCGTCATCAATGACGTCAGCGCGTGAGCCGCGCTGACGTCATTGGAGGTATCCCCTTTGTTCTCC
The DNA here is from genome assembly GCF_964204655.1 of Triturus cristatus. NCBI lineage: Eukaryota > Metazoa > Chordata > Amphibia > Caudata > Salamandridae > Triturus > Triturus cristatus. The sequence goes on along the minus strand of NC_140591.1, from coordinate 1,047,020,742 downwards.
GTCGCGCAGGAAGCCATTTGCTTCCTGCGCGACTGAGAAGAAAGGTGAGTTTTGGGGCTGGGGAGGGGCGATTTGGACTCGGGAAATGTCCTTTTCTTTTTTGTGCTGGCAGCTGTCCCCCCCTCTCTTCCTATTATTCCCTCTCTTTCTGTCTTGCTCCTCATTCACTGAAAACCGTAACTTGAAACGGTTCAAAACCTCTTTCATTTAGTTGCTTCCCTGTGAAATGGATCCAAAAAAGAAAAACACTTGCGGCAAATGCCCTTTTTCTGACATTTTTCTATTCCATAGTGCAGCAGGATGGAGAGAAATAGAAGGTTTTAAATATGAAAAATAAATACATAACTAAATTAAGCAAGACAGAGGGGTTGCAAAGTGGCCAGATTGGTTTTATTTACATCCAAATACATCAGCCTCACTTTACAGACTTTGCCAGTGAAGCGCTACTTTCGTTTTCTCGTCTTTCTTTTAACAGCATTGTTGTTCCCAGGTGGGAAAGTGTACCATTCCTGGAGGTACTGCAATACCTGGTTGATGGGTGGATTGGAAAACACAATGTGTACCATGGCTCTGTGTTTATGGATGTGGTCTTTTTATACCATACTGCTTACGTTTTGTAAGGATATAAGCAATGGACATTGAAACAGTTCCCTTCAGGGCACTCTAGTCATTTCCATAACTTTCCAGGTAAAACCACTCGCTGATTTCTGAATAGTGAGTGAGAGATTGTTAAGGTAACCCTGTTGTTTCTGCTTACATTTCACATGCTTTGCATTCCCTATGAGTGGTTGCTTTTATTTTATTTTTAGGCAGCATATTACTCTTATCAAGTGCATAATTTGAATTGAGCCACATCCAACTGTTTATAGCGGGCACAATTAGGTTATAGCTGAAGGCAGTGCGAGTTTCTCTCAGTGGGCAAGTATGGTGTTCAGTGGGGGAGAGGATGTGGCACTATGGCCAGAGCTGTCGAATTTGGAACTGGGGAACCGGGTTCAGCCTTCATTACCAGTCCACCAGACCACTGTACTGTGGGAGCACATTCCAATGCTAGACCTTAGAAGGCCCCACTAGACCTTAGAAGGCTTGCTGTCTTAGCACAAGCAAGTGTACCCTAGTGGTGTCAATTGTGGTTTAACCTTGAAGGCCTGTCCACCACAATCCATACTGAAGTTCATCTCCAGTCTTGCGGGCAGGCCTACGAAGCAGCACACCCTAGAGCAACAGTGATCCAGTCGCTGTGACTCTGTCACTGAGGTCACATGAACCTTGAGCAGGTTAGGGCGATGCGAACGGTGTGACCTCACTGGGTACCTATTTTGGGTGGGTGCGTAGTGTTTGCAAGTATATTATGGTTTGAAAAAAACTTGCTGCCTCCTTCCTGGCCTCCATTAATTTTCAGAAACAATAAAAATGTCATGATAACTTTGGTGATTAATGTTCTTCCTAGAGAGAGATGGAGTTTTGTCTAGTGGAAGGGTTTACTCCTGGAAAGGTAGCACAGAGGGTTAATGTGCCTGCTGCAAAGAACATGTACCATGCAGATCACAAAGTGCACTGCTTTAATGGGGGGACCATGATGAATGGTCATTTAATGTCAGCTGTAGATGATGGATCCCTGAACAGTGTCATGTATGTGCATGTTTGCATTGTGCGGAGGGGATTACCAGGTAATTATTCACGCAGCTCTCTGATGGATGTCACATGCGGTTTTTCTGAGTCCCCAGATAGATCATGCAGTCTGTGTGTTCTCTTTTGTACTGCCAGTCACCGGTGTATTCAACTGTCTAGCCTTGGACCGTGTCATGTATGTGCATGTAACTTGCATGATCGAGGTAACTATTAGCGGCGATACTAAGTGTCTCTTGGTCCTATTTCAAGTGGTCGCCGTCCTTTTTCCTCAGCAACCCCCCCCTCCCCAGGGACGGCAATCTGAGAGATAGCCCCGGGCGCCACAAGCTCTAGCTACGCCTCTGCCCCCGATGTCTCTTTTATGCATTCTTGCTGCACGATCGTTCAATCGTGCAGCAGGAATGGCCACTAGCGCCAGGGTTTTTTTTCTTTTTTTAGGTTTGGGGTTGTTTGTGGGAGCGGCCCCTTAGGCAAAGGTCGCTCCCCTTATGGCCACATTATTTTTTTAATATTTTAAAGTGCAAACAAAATCAAAGAGGTAGCAGACAATATGTTACAAGAGGAAAAAGTGATGTGTGCATGTTGAAAAAGAGTACAAAATACAAGTAGAGGTAAAATACTGCAATAAATGGCAGACACTCAGAAAACAAGAGCAAACGTTACGTTATATGAGGCAATGGTGGTAATTGTGCATGTATCAAAAGCAAACAAAATACAAGAGGTAGCAAACAATACGTTACAAGAGGAAAAGTGACATGTGTGCAAGTTACAAAAGACTACAAAGTACAAGTAGAGGTAATTATAATAATAATAATACTTTATTGCGTGATTTAAAAAAACCATTGGAAGTACAAAATTAAAATATCAAGAAAGATTCATTTAAAATAAGACTATTTTAGTCCAATAGACTTACGGATGACAATTTGTGCCTGCCAATACGTTATGCCGACGGAGGATCGCTGACTGGGGATCCCTCACAGAGTTTTTTTTCTGCGTAAGCCATAAACCTTACCAGGGCACAGTTTAATTTGGGATTCTTGGGGTCAAAGCAAGCCAAAACTGCTTCGCTACAAGTTCTGATCTTTTTTGTGTTCCAGTAATGTTTGAGAAGGGCCCGTATTTTGGTCAGTAATTTTGGGCATAGACATATGATGTGTATAATGTCTTCTTTTTGGTCCCCACAAAGTCGGCAGAGAGCTGGTCCACGTTCTCTTTTCCATTTTGGCAAATGAACCAACAAGTTAATGACTCCCAGTCTCAATTTTAGGAAACTTAGTTTTGTTCGAACAGAAAAGGGTACGATTAGGTACTGCTGTGAGATCGGCAAGGCGTAAGATTGCAGCGTCAGCCACCCGTGACTTCTTTTAGCTAGGCGAGCCTTGTCTTCCACTATTGAAAGTTGTTTTGTACTTTTTTTCGCTAGCCGTTTGAATTCCTTCTGGCTTATGTGCATGCTCCAGAGATCGTTTAGACCTAAAGTGGTTAGGCCTTCTGCCAAGTAGTTGTGACCTGCTCGCCATTTGTTTGTGTCAAGACTGGCCCACAAGTGGATGCCTAGACTTCCCTCCTTAGATGACCTTAGCTTGTGGCAGCACACGAGAAAAGTCATAGATCTGGCAAGTGATTGCTGGCAGATTCCAAGTTCCAACCTGATTTGTGCCGGTGATGTTTGAGTTGGTAACTTGAACACCGATCTGTAAATCTTTGAAATTATTTTATCCAATTGGCTGCTGTCTAGTCCTTTAAGGACTTCACTGCCATAGGTTAGGGTAGGGATGATTTTCGCCTGCGCGACCTGTAGTGTAGGTGCAAGAGTTGGACCTTGTAGTTTCTTTTGAATTGAGCCAATTGCAAAAGCAAGTGCAGCACCCTTCCTTTTTTGTTCTTCTAAGTGAGATTTATATTTGTCATTATTGTTGTATATGACTCCAAGGTACTTGTGGCAGTTGGATTCGACAATGCTTTCCTTATTCAGGGTCCAGGACAATGTCTTGGCTTTCCCTGGACGAACCACCAGGATTTTGGTCTTCTTGTTGTTGATCGCAAGTTCGTTCTTGTTTGAATATTCAAGAGTGGCGTCCAGGAGCCTTTGCATTCCGATCCTTGTTTTACTCAGCAGGACCACGTCGTCGGCGTATAAGAGATTTGACAACAAAAGGCCAGTTACTTTGGGAGCATGGGAATTTACCTTATTTAGGGCTTCTGGAAGGTCGGATAAAAATAAGTTGAAGAGTGTCGGGGCCAGGACACAGCCCTGTTTTAATCCTTTTCCCGTTGGAATTGGGCGGGATAATTTTGAGCCGTCCCCGACCTTAATCCTGAACCATGTATCCTGATGTAAAAGTTGTAAAGCTCTTAGGAGGTCGGCTGGAATATTGAGGCTGGACAACTTCTTCCAGCGCTTTCACGTTATCGAAGGCCGCTTGGAAGTCTATGAATCCCATATAAAGTGGGCAGGAGCTGGACTTAGCTTGGTCAATCAGACAAGAGAGAGTCATAAGGTTGACAGATGTGCCTGTATTTTTTGTGAACCCAGTCTGATTCGGGGGAATAACAAAATTGTCATCTGCACATACCCTAAGTGAGTTAAGCAAAACTCCTGCAAAGTACTTAGCTTCATTATCGATGTGGGCGATGAGGCGGTAATTCCTCGGTGATTGTTTTTCCCCACCCTTGAAGATTGGTACAAGAATGGATCCCCGCCAAGAAGCCGGTATGATGTTATTCTGCCAAATTGAGTTGAATAAAGTGCTTAGCTTCCCAGCCCAAAAAGATGCATCTTCCTTGAACAAGGCTTGAGGGATACCACCTGGGCCTGGAGCCCCGTCCTTCCGTCCCTTTTTAATCAGTTTTTCAATATCTGCCTTCTGGATTATTATAGTTTCAATACCGCTTTGAGGCGGAGGGCTCTCTTTTATTATTTTCATTTTGGATTCATCGTTCCAGCATACTTTCATTGGCGAATTTGTGATGTTCGGTACTAGTGCCCAGTCGGCTACTGCATGTGCCGGTTTGTCTTCGACTTGGGGCCTCTGATTTTGGATATTTGCATCCTGATCGTTAAAGTGGAGATGGAGGAACGCCGCCCATTCTGGTTCCAAAATGCCTGATGAAGCGACTTTCGATGCACGCCCAGAAGCACTGTTGATTGTCCTCCAAAACCTTGCGGAGTAGTTCGTTTTAATGTCATGCTGCAGTTTCGCCCAGAACGAGTTCCATTGATTTCTGAGTAGCTCTCTTTTGGCTTTCTTAAGGTAGCTGCGGGCCGCTCTCAGTTTTGTTATTTTTGTGTGGTCCGTTGGATCACTTTTTAGCTCCTGCCAAATCTGGTTCATGGATCTTGTTGCAGCTTGTATATCACGATTCGAGTTGGGCGTCTGCTTCAGTCCAATCTGGATCGCGTGCTTTACTGGTTGCGCATATTTATCGGAGAGATCAGTTGCGAATGTTGACCAGTTGGAGATTGTGTCATCCAGGCGTCTACTGTGGTGCTCGATAAGTCCTTTGGCCTCTATTGCTACTTGTTGAAGATTATTGAAGGAACATTTGATTCGTTTTAGGTTGATTGTGAAACACTCGGATGGCAATGCCCTTCCTTCGTCAAGTTGCATGACACTGGTCCTCAACGATATTACTTGGGGACAATGGTCACTTTCAGTTCTGCTCCCTAAACTGAAGTCTGTTATTTGTTGGAAAAGAGAGAGGCTGGCGAATGTGTAATTTATTAGTGAGGTGCCTTTTTTCGATATGTAGGAGAAGCGAGGAGGCTTGTCTGAGGGAAAACGTCCATTAAGGGCTCTGAGGCCCAAATTTTCAAGATTGCCTTGAAGGGATCGTCCCTTTGGATCGTTCTTATGCCCTCCTGGATGGACCAACGGTGGTATCTCTCAAATGCTGTCGTGTGATTTGGTGACCTCATTTTTCTCTAAATCTGACATTAGCCACATATTAAAGTCACCGGTTAGTAAGATTTCTGGATCAAAGGGTCCTGTTTTCGCTCTTACTACTGTCTCAATCGCTTCTTCTATGAAGGATTTCCTTGATGCTGTGGTTGGACGAACGTAGGCGTTCATTAAGATCAAGATCCAGCGTTGACCATTTTTAGGAGTATAAGAAATTCCCACACATTGGAGACAGTGTGATGAGCCCAGAAGATCCCAAGAGGTCACTGTGTTTTTAGTTGATATGTAGATTGCAAGGCCGCCGCTACCTCTTCCCAGCCGATTCAATTTATGGGCTGAAATGTGATGAATTTTGAAACCTTCTAAGTAGAGGTATAAAAGTGCAATAAATGGCAGACACTCAAAACACAGGAACACACTGGGAAGGCACTTCTATAGGCATGGAGAACAGAATTTCCTATAATGTAAAGACTTCCTTCAGACAATAGAGAGGGCGTGAATTAAGTTTGGAAGTGTCTTTGCAGGAGGAGAACTTTGAGGTCAGTTTTGAAGGACTGGGAAGAGGGGGTGGTCCGGAGCTGAGGCTGAGTTCCAGATTCTCGCCACGTTGCCTGTAAAGGATTGGGCCATCGATCTTTCCTTCTTGAAAGTGGGAGGTTCAAGCAATACATTTTGCGCAGTACGTGATGGTCTAGAGCATTATATGCATATGTGACATTAATGTTTTTTTCTCCTTTTTATTCTAGTCTAAAGCTTTTGATTCCTGTTTCCGGTTTCGACAGTGGTTGTTCTGCAGTTTTGTGTAGTTGCATTTTTTTGGTAAGAATTTTTTTTTTTGTATTTACTCCAAATGAGTAATATTGTAATGTTTGAATGAATTTTTTTTGTAAGTGATGTCATAATGGCAGCATATTTAGTTAGCGGTTTGAGCATGAAATTCTTTGCGATGTGTTTTGCATAGTCTTTATGTGTAATTTCTTTTCTCTTTCTTTTTTAGTGGGATATTGTTGATCCATACTGTGTCTGTGCAGAGTAGGTGGTGGTGAGTAGTTTAGCTGCCTCTGGCAAGTGAGTGGTATTGTTTTGGAGTATATATGTGTTTTTGATAAAGTGTTTGTTGTTGTTGACTTGTTTGACAAGTTACCTTTATTAATAAGCATTACCGCTAGCCGTAGAATGACTGCTCAACAGGTGGTTGGTATGCTTCTTGAATCTTCCTCTGAGCATGATTATGAGACTGACAGTGCGTCTGAGGGAGAGGAGGGAGGGGAAGATTCTGGCAGTGAGTTTTCTCTCCATATGGATGGAATCATCGGATGATGAAGGTACTCTCAGTGCAGATGAAGGTACTCTTGGTGTGGGTGAAGCAACTCTCAGTGCGGATGAAGTGCCTGTATTAGAGGAGGAAACTGCTGTGCCTATGGTGCAAGAGGCATCTGGATTGCAGTCTGAGGCTGCTAGGCTTCCTACTGGAAGTGCTGGACTTTGGGTTGATCCAAACATGGTGCAGCCGGTGTTGCCTGCCTTTAGCGGTGATGCAGGGTGTAGAGTGGATTGTGAACACTTTTTGCCTATACAGTTTTTTCAGTTGTTTATGGATGATGTATTTTTGGGTGAGATTGTTGAGCAGACAAATTGGTATGCTGAACAGTTTTTGAGGGACAACAGTGACAAACTTAGGCCCCAGTCTAGAGCTACCTGGTGGTCTCCCACATATCTGGAAGAGATTAAGAAGTTTTTGGGTTTGACTTTATTGATGGGTGTGGTAAGGAAGCCAACCTTGGCTTCATATTGGTCTACTAGCCCCTTGTTGGCAACTGCCATATTTCCTGCAGTTATGACTGGTAATCGGTATTTACTTTTGCTAAGTATGCTGCATTTTGTTGATAATTCTATGGCGTTGCCATGAGATCACCCTGACTGTGACCGTCTTTTTAAGATTCGGCCCGTTCTTGATCACTTTGTAGATCGATTTTCTGAGATCTATACTCCAGGGAAAGAAATATCTATTGATGAGTCTTTGGTCTTGTTCAAGGGCCGTTTGGTTTTTAGGCAGTACATCCCTAGCAAGAGGGCACGCTATGGAATTAAGCTGTATATGTTGCCTGAGAGTAGGACAGGATATGTTTTTAATTTTCGTGTGTACACTGGGAGAGATTCTACTATTGACCCCCAGGTTGTCCGTCCACTTTTGGAGTTTCAGAGAAAATTGTGTGGGATCTTGCTAGAAGACTGTTTAACAGAGGCCACCATTTGTACCTTGATAACTTCTATACTGATGTGCAATTATTTAAGGAATTGTATAAAGTGGACACTTTTGCATGAGGCACAATCCGCTCTAACCGTAAAGGTTATCCGAAAGAGCTTGTTTGCAAAAAACTTCAGAGGGGGCAGTGCAGTTCCTTGCGTAGTGATGAACTACTAGCTGTAAAATTTGTGGACAGGAGGGATGTGTACATGCTGACTACCATCCATGATGAGAGTACTTCACCTGTGGCTGTTTGGGGTCAGGTTGCTGAAGTGTGCAAACCTGTGTGCATTCTAGACTACAATAAGCACATGGGTGGTGTTGACAGAGTAGATCAGAGGTTGGAACCTTACTCTGCTATTCGGAAGGCTTATGTTTGGTATAAGAAGTTGGCCATCCATTTCTTCGAATTATCAAATTCCAATGCTTTTATTGTGTTCAAGGAGTGTTCTCCTGCGTCAAAGTTGACATTTCTTCAGTTTCAGCACTCTGCGATAGCTAGCCTTGTTGTTGTGGAACAAGCAAGTGTTCCTAGATTTGGAGTGGGGGAGGATGTGGCTCGATTGAAAGATCACCACTTTCCTGATTACATCCCTCCCACACCTTCAAAAGATTTTCCCACCTGGAGAGTCTGTTGGCGAAGAGATAAGCGGAAGGAGTCTCGTTATTTCTGTCCCGGGTGTCCTTCTAACCCTGGGCTGTGTATGCCTGCTTGTTTTAGAGCGTACCACACGCAAAAGAAATTTTGGGAGCTTCCATGAATGGTAAAGTGACCTGCCTGGTCTGTATTGTTTAAAAAAATTATTCTGTTTCAAGGTGGCATTAGTGCAATGTATTTAGTTTCAGATTTTGTGTTAGAAGATTTGTATCTATTTGCAATTTGTTTGTGTTTTTTTGTATATAAAATCCTAAATGTGATGGTGGTGTGTGTAGGTTGGCGCTTGGCTGGAGGTGTGCGTGGACTGGCACTTGGCTGGCGGTGTGTGTGGACTGGCGCTCGGCTGGCGGTGTGTGAGTAGTGACTTGATGCTGGTCACTACACACACTGCTAGCTGAGCGCCACTCCACGCAATCCATCAGTTTGTGTAGTTGCTGTGTCAGGAATGTGGGCGTGTTGAAGTGATGGGCCCTTGAATGGCGCTGTCTGCTGGTGTGAGTGTTGTAATGTGATGGGCCCGCGGCTGGTGGCGTGAATGTTTTGTATGTGTCACACGTATGAAAGGTGTATGAATGGCCTGTAAAGAGGTTGGTGCCTTGTCGTGGCTTTACAGCTCACGAGCGGTGAGTCAATGGTTCAGTTTCTCGTCCTTTCTATTATTAATAGTGCATTTATTTTTTGTGAAATCACTTGCTAATACAATTGTATATACTGAACCATTACTCACCCTCGTGACAAATCCAACCAGTATGTGTGTGTGCTTTAGGATTAGAGGCTCTGCAGTAATATTTATCTTTTTTGTCTTCCTGAAGCAAGGTGTACCTTGTCACTTTTTGTGAATGGTGTGATGTGTTGGTTTTGTGCCTGGTGGTGTGAATGGTCTTGTGTGTATCACGTATGAAAGGTGTGTGAATGGTCTGTAAAGCGGTTGGTGCCTTGCCGTGGCTTTACAGCTCACAAGCTGCGAGTCATTGGTTCAGTTTTTTGTCCATTTAATTATTGACAGTGCATTTCATTTTTTTGAAATCTCTTGTTAATAAAATTTAATATACTGAACCATTACTCACCCTCGTGCCAAATCCAACCAGTATGTGTGTGTGTTTGAGGAATAGATGACTGTGCAGGAATCTTTGTCTTTTTAGTCTCTCTGCTAAGGTGTATGTTCTCTGTAGATATTGTCGTAAACCCATGGGAGTTCATGCTGATGTCTCTCTTGTGAATTCCAAAAAGTTATTTTATCCACAATGTCCTGCAAACCTCAAAATGTCTGTCACATTTTCCTTGCAATATTGTGCCGAAATTTTCACACTGTAGAAACAAACAACTAATTATGTCAAAACGATCTGGTTTTACAAGGGGGTCAACTGTCTTTTTGGCCAGTGCTTGGCGGCCATCTAGGGAAAACCTACCAAACCCATACATTTCTGAAAACTAGACACCCGGGGGCTTCCAGGGAGGTATGGCTTGCGTGGATCCCCCAGCGTTTCCTTACCCCGAATCCCCTGCAAACCTCAATTTTAGCTGAAAAAATCACTTTTTTCACACATTTTTGTGTGGGAAAGTTGTGGCATCACCGGGCTCACTCAAATTTCCCACCACCCAGCGTTCCCCCGGGTCTCCCGGTAAAAATGGTGCCTCACTTGTGTGGTAGGCCCAAGTACCCGCGACAGGCAAGGGCCCAAAACTAGTGAGGTGACATCAAAATTGCCTATCTCAAAACCATCTGGTTTTGCAAGGGGGATCACCTGGGTTTTTGGCCCAGTGCTCGGCGGCCATCTAAGGAAACCTACCAAACCCATACATTTCTGAAAACTAGACACTCGAGGGCTTCCAGGGAGGTATGGCTTGCGTGGATCCCCCAACGTTTCCTTATCCAGAATCCCCTGCAAACCTCAATTTTAGCTGAAAAAATCACTTTTTTTCACACATTTTTGTGTGGGAAAGTTGTGGCATCACCAGGCTCACTCAAATTTCCCACCACCCAGCGTTCCCCCGGGTCTCCTGGTAAAAATGGTGCCTCACTTGTGTGGGAGGCCCAAGTACCCGCGACAGGCAAGGGCCCAAAACGTAGTGAGGAAACATCAAAATTGCCTATCTCAAAACCACCTGGTTTTGCAAGGGGGGTCACTTGGGTTTTTGGCCCGGTGCTCGGGGGCCATCTAGGGAAACCTACCAAACCCATACACATATGAAAACTAGACACCCGGGGGCTTCCAGGGAGGTATGGCTTGCGTGGATCCCCCAACGTTTCCTTACCCAGAATCCCCTGCAAACCTCAATTTTAGCTGAAAAAAATCACATTTTTCACACATTTTTGTGTGGGAAAGTTGTGGCATCACCGGGCTCACTCAAATTTCCCACCACCCAGCATTCCCCCGGGTGTCCCGGTAAAAATGGTGCCTCACTTGTGTGGGAGGCCCAAGTACCCGTGACAGGCAAGGGCCCAAAATTATTTTTTGATAGGCAATGTTGATGTCGCATCACTACGTTTTGGGCCCTTGCCTGTCGCGGGTACTTGGGCCTCCCATACAAGTGAGGCACCATTTTTACAGGGAGACACGGGGGAATGCTGGGTGGTGAAAAATTTGAGTGAGCCCTTTGATGCCACAACTTTACCACACAAAAATGATTGAAAAATTTGACTTTTTCAGCTACAATTGAGGTTTGCAGGGGATTCTGGGTAAGGAAACTTTGGAGGATCCACGCAAGCCATACCTCCCTGGAAGCACACGGGTGTCTAGTTTTCAGAAATGTATACATTTGCTAGGTTTCCCAAGGTGCTGCCAGAGCTAGGGTTCAAAAACTACAGCTAGACATTTTGCCAAAAAAGGGTCATTTTTCACTGCGAAATTGATGTGTGACCACGTTGCGTTTTGCGCCGTTTCCTGCCGCATGCACTAGGCCGACCCACACAAGTGAGTTACTGTTTATCTCGTAAGACTTTGGGGAACGCGGGGGGGTGGAAATTTGTGGATCCATGCAGATTCCGGAACTTTCCACCGCAGAAATGTGGGGAAAATGTGTTTTTTTGACAATTTTTTAGGTTTGCAAGGGATTTTGGGTAACAGACCCTGGTGGGAGGCAGTCAAGTCACCCCATCCTGGATTCCCCTGGGTGTCTAGTTTTCAAAAATGTATAGGTTTGCTAGGTTTCCCAAGGTGCCCGCAGAGCTATGGTTCAAAAACTACAGCTAGACATTTTGCCAAAAAAGGGTCATTTTTCACTGTGAAATTGAGGTGTGACCACGTTGCGTTTTGCGCCGTTTCCTGCCGCAGGCACTAGGCCAAACCCCACAAGTGAGGTACTGTTTTTCTCATATGACTTTGGGAAACGCGGGGTGGGTGGAAATTTGTGGATCCACACAGATCCCGGAACTTTCCACGACAGAAATGTAGAGAAAATATGTTTTTTTGACAATTGTTTAGGTTTGTAAGGGATTCTGGGTAACAGACCCTGGTGGGAGGCAGTCAAGTCACCCCATACTGGATTCCCCTGGGTGTCTAGTTTTAAAAAATGTATAGGTTTGCTAGGTTTCCCAAGGTGCCCGCAGAGCTAGGGTTCAAAAACTACAGCTAGACATTTTGCCAAAAAAGGGTCATTTTTCACAGCGAAATTGAGGTGTGACCACGTTGCGTTTTGCGCCGTTTCCTGTCGTGGGCACTAGGCCGACCCACACACATGAGGTACCGTTTTTCTCGTAAGACTTTGGGGAACGCGGAGTGGGTGGAAATTTGTGGATCCACGCAGATTCTGGAACTTTCCACTACAGAAATGTGGGGAAAATGTGTTTTTTTTGACAATTTTTTAGGTTTGCAAGGGATTCTGGGTAACAGACCCTGGTGGGAGGCAGTCAAGTCACCCCATCCTGGATTCCCCTGGGTGTCAAGTTTTCAAAAATGTATAGGTTTGCTAGGTTTCCCAAGGTGCCCGCAGAGCTAGGGTTCAAAAACTAGAGCTAGGCACTTTGCCAAAAAAGGGTCATTTTTACTGCGATATTGAGGTGTGACCACGTTGTGATTTGCGCCGTTTCCTGTCGCGGGCACTAGGCCGACCCACACAAATGAGGTACTATTTTTCTTGTAAGACTTTGGGGTACACGGGGTGGATGGAAATTTGTGGCTCCACGCAGATTCCGGAACTTTCCACCACAGAAATGTGGAGAAAATATGTTTTTTTTGACAATTTTTTAGGTTTGCAAGGAATTCTGGGTAACAGACCCTGGTGGGAGGCAGTTAAGTCACCCCATCCTGGATTCCCCTGTATGTCTAGTTTTCAAAAATGTATAGGTTTGCTAGGTTTCTCAAGGTGCCCGCAGAGCTAGGGTTCAAAAACTACAGCTAGGCACTTTGCCAAAGAAGGGCCATTTTTCACCGCGAAATTGAGGTGTGACCATATTGTGTTTTGCGCCGTTTCCTGTTGCAAGCACTAGGCCAACCCGCACAAGTGAGGTACCGTTTTTCTCTTAAGACTTTGGGGGATGCGGGGTGGGTGTAAATTTGTGGATCCACGCAGATTCCGGAACTTTCCACCACAGAAATTTGGAGAAAATATGGTTATTTTGACAATTTTTTAGGTTTGCAAGGGATTCTGGGTAACAGACCCTGGTGGGAGGCAGTCAAGTCACTCCATCCTGGATTCCCCTGGGTGTCTAGTTTTCAAAAATGTATAGGTTTGCTAGGTTTCCCAAGGTGCCCGCAGAGCTAGGGTTCAAAAACTAGAGCTAGGCACTTTGCCAAAAAAGGGTCATTTTTCACTGCGAAATTGAGGTGTGACCACATTGCGTTTTGCACCGTTTCCTGTCACGGGCACTAGGCCGACCCCCACAAGTGAGGTACCATTTTTATTGTAAGACTTTGGGGAACGCGGGGTGGGAATTTGTAGATCCATACAGGTTCCAGAACTTTCCACCACGAAAATGTGGGGAAAATGTGTTTTTTTTGACAATTTTTTAGGTTTGCAAGGGATTTTGGGTAACAGAACCTGGTGGGAGGCAGTCAAGTCACCCCATCCTGGATTCCCCTGGGTGTCTAGTTTTCTAAAATGTATAGGTTTGCAACATTTCACTAGGTGCCGGCAGAGCTAGTGTTCAAAAACTACAGCTAGACAGTTCGCAAAAAAAGGGTACATTTTCATTGTGAAAATGTGGTGTGTTCACGTTGGGTTTTGAGCCATTTCCTGTCGTGGGCACTATGCCTACCCACACAAGTGAGGTACCATTTTTATCGGGAGACTTAGGGTAATTCAGGTTTGGAAAGGAACTGGGATTACCTATTGACTTTCAATGCATTTCTGCCAAATGAAAGACATTGTGTAAAAAAGAAGTCCTTCTAAAAAATGACTGATAATTCTCATGCTAGTATGAGTATTCCCAATTTTGGAAATGTGCAAATATCTACTGCTTCTAAACTCTATATTTTGTTCCCATTTCAGAAATACATAGGTGTCTTTCATACCGATTTTTCCATGTACACATTTTTACATAATAATTACTATATACCCGGTATATAATAAAAAACCATTGCAAGTTGCTGCTCAGTTTTTGGCTCTGGGATCCTCGGGTTCTTGGTGCACCTACAAGTCCTATATATCCCCACAACCAGTAATGTCCAGCGGATGTAACGGTATATTGCTTTCAAAGAGCTGTCATAATTAGAATAAGTTACAGGGGAAAACGTTGACACAAAAGGCTGTTTTTTTCAACTAATTTTCAATGTATCCGATATTTAACTGTTAGTTTCTATAAAGAAACCTTGATGGATCTACACAAATGACCCCTTGCTGAATTCAGAATTTTGTCTACTTCCCTGAAATGTATAGCTTTCCAGGATCCATTATTGCGTTTGTACCCATTTCTACCATTAACTGGAAGGAAGACGAAAGCACAAAAAATATCAAAAATAGGCTATGTCCCAGAAAAATGCCAAAACTGTGTAAAAAAATGTTGGGTTTCTGACAAAAGTCTGGTATCCCCTAAAAGCTGGGAAAATGGTGATTTCAACCCCACAAACCCTTTTTTGATAACATTTGCAGGGAAAAACCCAGATGCTTTCAGTTGCAGCCCGTTTTTCCAATTTTTCCGAAAAAAAACAAAATTTTGCTGTATTTTGGCTCATTTCTGTGACCCCTCAGGGGGAATCCACAAACCCTGAGTACCTTTAGAATCCCCATGATGTTGGAAGAAAAGGACACAAATTTGGCATGGATACCTTATGTGGTCAAAAAGTTACAGGGGCCTCATCACGCACTACCCCAAATAGCCAAAAAAAGGCTTGGCACAGGAGGGGGAAAAGGCCTGGCAGCGAAGGGGTTAAAGCCGAGGTGGGTGTATCAGATAGATTGCCATTCAAAATATCACTCTCTGACACCTCAATACTTATTGGTGCCACACTGGGATTAATTAAAACATTTCCTACTTTTTCAAACAGGTGATCGTATTTCCTGTGAAAGGTCAAAGTGCGACCAGCTTGATAATCCTTATAATCCCTGAGGAATTTACGTTGTTTTTTGGATGTAATTTCCTCCTCTAGTTTCTCCATTTTGATAGCTAAATCTTTCATAAATGCATCAATTGCCTCTTGTGTTGTTAATGTAGCCAATGATACAAGTAATGAGTCTATCTCTGCCAGCAGCTTGCTGAGATCCCTTAAAGCATATTTTACCAAAATTTGTAGCATAGTAATTGAGCAGGCATTCGAGTTGTTGAACCACTCTTCCAACATCTCTGGATCGGGGTCCTCATATGTTGGTATGGTGAAAATGCGTAAGCCCCGAGGTACACGTGCCACCTCTATGTACCTCTGTAACGACTCCGCTTCCCAACATTTGGCGAGCTCTTTTCTATGAAGTTTCTCAAGTTGATTGAATAGTGATTGTGTTTTAATTTCCTCAGTTATGGCGGTGTATGTATTCAATATATTACCACTATTATCTGATATTGCAAAAAATAGTTTGTCTGCTTTATTTTTGCGTTGGGCCTCCAAAGCTGCAGCCATCTTAGTAATGATTTTATTGTCCTCCTCCTTTTGGAAATTCTTTAATAAAACAACAGTAGATGTTCTCAATAAGGCTTTTTGTGCCTGTATTAGACACGTACTGATCCGCAATTTAGAAAAACAAAACCTGAACTCAAATCCCAAGTCCACGTTCTTCACCAAGATACTGCAGTCATCAACAACAATATCCACAGACTGTACGGTACTTGATTCTCAAAATGACCACACTTGTCTAATTTTTCCATTGTAGTCATTGTTATTGCTGTGACTATATTTATAGGTTGCGTAACTCGCAACGGGTTCGATTTATCAGTCCTACCGCGCAACCACTTACAGCAGCAATAATTCAATATTCCCTGAAAAAACCATAGGTTTCAGACAGGTTATAGTTAGAAATTAGCATTTAGAAAACCTTTGAAATTCACTGAAAAAAACATAGGGGCAGATTTATGAGCCCCTTGCGCCACTTTTGCGTCACTTTTCCCATGTTAAAAGTGACGCAAAAGTGGCGCAAGGGGCTCATAAATCTGCCCCATAGGTTTTAGGCACGGTATAGTTAGAAATTAGCATTTAAAATACCTTACAAATTCACTGAAAAAAACATAGGTTTCAGGGACATTATAGTTAGTTAGACATTTCACTCTTACAAAAGCATAGAAATTCCGGCCAGTGGCGGAGATTTAGCCATGGCCAAAATCTCCACCTCTGGGCCGGAAGCTCCGCCTCTGGCCCAGAAGCCCCGCCTCCGTGACGGAAGCTCCGCCTCCGGACTGGAATTTCCGGCCCGAGTGCGGACGTAAAGTTAGTAGTCGTAAATCCATTCTGTGAATACCAAAAGTAGTAAGTGCATTCTGTGAATACCAAAAGCAGTAAGTGCATTCTGTGAATACCAAAATGGTAGTAAGTTTAGGATTTTGTCTTAAGTTAGTTCTGTGAATCGGGCCCTTAATGTTTGGGAGCTTCCCCAAAAGAATGGGTGTGTTAATAATATATATGAACCTTCACTGGCTAGTGACTGATCTCAGGATGGCCGCTTACAATGTGAAGAACACACTAAAAGATGGCGGAATTACATAGTCGTGCTGCTCATCTGGGGAGCATGCGCAAACGTGGGAGTTAGGGTTTAAAAACCGGCGTATCTCTGAACTCGTCTCGACGGCGTTGCACATGGAAGGTGGGACATTCTGCCCGGATTGTATTTCACGGTGAGCTAACTTGGGAATAATGAGCCAACTAATTACATCTTATGGCCATGGTATTCTGGGTCAGATAACGACTTTTATATACGAGTAAATGAAAAATCAGCCAGCGTTTAACTGCATATACTTAAGAGTATGCCGGTAAAGGAGAAGTGATTTTACACACTATATTGGCCTTCTAAGAGCACACCGTTAGAGGTGATTTGAACTTACATGTTATACGGGCTCCCTAAAGACGTGAGAGCATAAGACGCCGTACTTATGCTTGAATACACGTATTCGCGAGTTTTTTGGGAAGGATTAATATCCGCTGTCTGTATTCATGATGTCAATACTGAAAGCCATTATGAGGGACAACTGCACTAATCTATGACTCCATTGAATGAGGAGCAGGTATTATACGTATCATATAAGATCATTGGCGACACTATGAGAGACCATTGTAATGAACAAATGAACTTGCCTGGCAAGGAACACGTATTGACTCCGATTTTGATGAAGGTCTCGTAACTTAAGTATACCATATGCTTTATGGGCTGTTTTGTGTTTTCTTATGTGACTATAAACTTGAGTGCTGTTTTGAGCACATGCAGAAGAGAAAACTGGTGAGTTTGATCACCACAACTTTAATGTTGATTTTTAATTATGCATATGCGCAGATAAATGTCTGATTTTACGGTGAAGGTATAATGTTATGATAATGAATGTGTCTCCTTTATAAAATATTTAGAGATAACGGATACACTGTGGCCAGTTATAGTAATAGGACTAGTCTATATTTTAGTGGGACCTCGAAGATAATATATTGGGCGGTTATTAGTGGGTTGGATGTTGGAATGGGACATATAGTTTAAAAGAGGTGACCTCCGTCTCTTATCCCACTCTATTTTTATTTTCACCAGAATTTTGGGTTGACCATGACCTGATGTCACCTAAGGGGTGCATTCGATAAACACCTGCTAAACCTTGGACTTTAGTACGCAAAAAAACAAAACATATTAGACCCTAAAAATGCAAGTATAGGTACGACACTTGAAATATAAAATGAGAGGGGTATGCTAATCTATTGGTAATTGGTGACTGAAAATGAATTATTCGTGTAGTCATTGGCATCATTTTAAATGACACACTCTGTCTGCATGGTGACTATAGGACATATTTTATCTGTCCTAACCAGTACGCCCAATCGTATATACCGATTGAAGACTCTGTTCTGGTAATGTTTTGCAGCTATGTGATGCTGCTATTATCACGAGAGAAAGTATACAGAAGAGAATTTTAAAATACGTTTTCGTAACTGGAGAATATGATATCCCAGTGATGCAGGTATATTATTTTTCATACTTAAGTCGCTGGCTAAATAAATAAAAGCAATCAGGATATATAATTGGGGATTACAATCTCCCTTATTTTTATATGTGTTTTAGACAGGAAAAACTCGAGGTGGCACCCAAGTTAGGAGAACAAGTACATCTTCCAGAGGACAGTTTATGAGGTAATCATAAAATGTATTCTATTATGATTATTACTGTCTTTTCTCTTTGAATCACACCATTGGTTTTAGAGACTATAGTGGTCTCTTTACACTGTTGTGAATATTCATATAAGGTTGATTCATAAAGGATTACCATCTGAGAGGATGGATAAGGAAATAAAAGGGTCTCCTTATGCTATTATGCATACGCACACAAATTGTTGTTATGTAAATAGAGATTTGAGATGTTTTCTGCTCAGCTTGTAAATATGTATGGTAAACTGAGGAACTTTTATTTGTAAAGACGTGACTGTAAAAACTATGGTGTAAGGAAATGGAGTTTGACAGTACTTCCGTTACGGAAGTTTCCCATACTGTCATAATATGTTGTGGAATACAGTCATGTTATTGTAAATATGCTCTTAGGAAATATGTTTAGTGTGAATAAGGCCTCAGATGCACGATCAGATATTCTTGTAACTATAGTCTAATTAACTTGATAACAGATTGTACAAATGGTTTGTCTATACACACAATCTGGTTTCTAAAGTTTCTTAATATTGTTTGATGTCTATGTTTTGTAGCCCTGAAGAAGATCTAAAATAGAACGAAACGTGTTGGCTACTGTGAAGAAAGAAATCACAATAAAGGAATATGTAAACTATGATACTTTGGTGGAACTGGAACTGTTTACTTACTTTTTATTGTGTGCGGATCAAATTCTTTATGCCAAAGAAAATATGGCACTCTTCGCCCTTGAGTGTTACCACATTGATTGTTTGTATAGGACAGATAGGACCTACTTTTTTCTCTTTCTTTCCTTTTTTCTTTAATGGTCATACAGGAATTAGAATGGGGGATACTTGGAAGATGTAACTCTTGTTTAGAGACACAGTATGGTCGGGAGTTGGTGGGTGGCACATGGGTCTTATGCGATTGCATTGTGACTGTTGGCATTATTGATGGGTAGGACGGGGGCCTGCACTGACAAACAGATAAGGGGACTTACCTGACAGTACTAACTCAGCGTCCAAGTGAGGTACTACCCTACGGTTCCTTATGTGGAACATAAGGGGCCTAAATGATCACCGTAAAATATGAAAAATAGTCTCCTATCTCCAAGAACACAACATAGACGTGGTAATACTGCAAAAAATGCACCTGGCACCCCAGACCAACCTCTTAACACAGTGTAGATTGACGGGAATGTGCTTGGCTGCTGGGTTCACCTCACATGCACACTGAGTACTGATATGAGTCTGACGCAACTCTGGCATTACACTTACACAATGGTACAGTTTGATACAGATGGTAGATTTTTGGTTGTGCACTGCAGACAAGGCAGATTTGAGGTAATACTAATAGGCGTATACGGCCCGAATTACGACAACCCGCAATTTTACCGTGCATTGCACAATCAAACGTCAGTATCCAGCCATATACGGCACATATGGGGAGGGGATTTTAACTGCGTGTTGACCCCCGAACTGGGCATATCCAAAGGCGCAACGCGTAGACCTGCGGTGGCAGCACGGGCTATCACTGCAATTGCCGGGACTAGTGGTCCGGTGGACGTCTGGTGACAAACTAACCCCCAAGGCAGAGAGTACACACATTATTCAACTGTTTATGATGTTCACATGTGCATTGATCATTGGCTAATATCCCATTCTCTAATGCCACACCTAGAGGCTTGCGAACACCTCCCCAAAAACTACTCTGATCACACCCCAGTGCAGCTCACTCTGCGTGTTAAGGATATGCAGCCAAGGATGGTGCCATGGCGGTTCCCACTGTACTCACTACTGGACCCAGTGTTTCGCCACGACCTTGCTCAAGCAATTGATGAACACTATGCCACTAATATGGGCAGTGTCACTAAAATGTCCACGCTCTGGGAGCATTACGATTTCGAAACCTGCAGGAGTGTTGCGCTTGATTAGGAGTCAACTGCTGAAATTAAAAGGGGAGTTAAAATATTGGAACGTAAACTGACAAAGGGATCAGTCCTGACCTTGCAGGCCCAGTTTAAAACTGCACTTAAACACACAGAACATAAAAAGGATCCCTTTTATGTTGAGGATTTCTAGATCAACCGATGGTCTAGCACAATGCACTGTGTCAGAGGTATATCAAAAATATATTCATCTAAAAGAACATCTAATAAACATGCATCATCCTGTTCAAAGGGTTTTTATTATAACATTTCTATACCAATATATGAGAAAAGCCCCCATAGAGCCACCACAGCCTCGGGGATCTGAAGGTAATGATCCCGGGATCCTCCAGGGCCCCTCCGATGCTATCGCTGACAGAGGTTATGCCAACTGCACAGGAAATAGGGGGTAATGGGTCCCGATCCTTAGCAATCCTGCGATATTAAAGCCTAATGATTATAGTTCATTTGTTCATGACAATGGGAGACCCCTTCCCCATTATTAATACTGAGCTTAATGATGTGCCAGAACAAGTCAGAATCATCACTCTTTTTTCAGGAAAAATTTCCAATTCAATGCTTTCTTAAGAGGTATTTATGATGCTTGACTCTTCCCAGAATTCCGAGTCATGCACTGATGCCAACTGCAGTAGCACGCAAAATCAAGAAAGATTGCCGCCAGCGATAACCCAGTAAGATGGCCGAGTGCATGGTTGAGCCACTAAAAAGCAACTGGAGTGGAGACAGGCTCGGGAACACCCTTCTGGTGTAATTCCACGGCTGTCACCTACCTTCAGGGCACTGCCACTGCTACTTTGCATCTCGCTACAACTGCATCTCACTGGCTTAAAATGAAACTTGGATTACTTGCAAAGCAGCAACCCTGGCACGCTTACCGTAGCAGCCACCTTGGTGCCCAAGGCCTTTATCTAGAAAAAGCGGGCAGAGAGCACTGAGATCCTGTCTGCCACCCTCTCTTCTCCAAGTGGTTTCCAGATGAAACGGAAGAGAGCAACGAGTTCCAGACTGCCATCATCTCATGCTCGTGACATCCTCTCCTGCAGTCCAGCTATCAGAAGTAAGCTTCTTCCCCAACTAAGTGGTTGGGGTCTACAGGGTCTGCAAACCCCATTGAGTGATAGAGGTACATGGGGCTGTGGACCGTGGACCACGGACGGAGTCCTCTATCTTGGTGGTGAAACTTCAGCAGGAACGCTGTATGCAGCCTGTCTTGGTCACGCACGGAGGAACTGCAGCCTGTTCTACACCTTACAATAGACTGCAGGGGCCCACTCATGCTCCCCAATGCTTCCACTGCACACCTGCACACCTGCATCTTACCAGTGGGGATGGTAAGTGTGAGGCAGCCATGTTGTCCCCCTCTACTGGCCCTCTCCGAAACCCATCCCTGGTACTGCAATACCACTCACGTTGACCTAGTGGCGTGGGGGCAATGATAGGAAAAATGAATGAAGATGTCTAGCCACTCACAAAAGAGCTCAGATCTGCTAATAACATTATAAATGGTACTAGGAATGATGAAAAGGGAAGGAACAAGATGCGATGCAAGAATGCAGTAACACCTGAAGATCATGAGGTGAGCCTAATTCTACCCCTTTCTGGCTTGACCGACCATGGTCCGCTAAAGGGATGTGTCACATGACTCTAATGGGACTGCCTTTGTTCCGGCCTCAGTTGGAATGACTGACTCCTGGTGTCACCCTATTGGTGCCTGTCTGAAGGGCCTGAATGCTTGATCCAGCTACTGTAGTTTCAATCCCTTATCCGCCACTTCCCTTTGTGTACATCGTTATGTGTATCTGTATTTTTCCCATGTAACCGCTTTCATTTCAAAAGTCATATGTATAACCTATCAATGTTCACAATATACTTCTCTGTATGTTGCGGTTCTGTATTAGCTCCAATCCTATGTAATTGTATCTACATATAAGTAACTTTTGAAGCTGTTACGTTCCCAACTATGTAAAGCTTTCTGATACCTTTGGGTCAAGTTTGAGCTATATAAAACTCTACAAATAAATAAAATAAAGAAAGAAATAAAGAAATTAAACTACAGATATTCTTGCAAACAATATTACTAACTTAAAAATATTTATTTGTGTCTGCGATATTTCTGCAACACAATATTAATTAGTCACGATTCTCAAATCTCAATATTTCTGTAGTTCAATAATAATGATCCGATATAATGTCCAAAAACTTAGTCCAGCACTACACATAGAATTCTCGTTGAATTTAGCTAATTGAATTTAACTCGGCGAGAAACATCTTTTAATCTATTTGATGCAAATGAAGGAAAAAAAGCCTAGTACTTTAAGAAACTCCTTAATGCTAAAACAACGACAGTGATTAAAGAAACTTTTGGATTAGGAACAATTTTTGTTCAGCAGTGTGGTTTATATTTAGCAGCCTGCTAATATATCAGTCTGGAAGAGGACCTGGGAACATTGCCAATAGACATTGCTTGAAGCTTTAATTTTACAGGAAGCACCATCGGGAACAGTGGATGTTGTGAAATGCTGTTTTTTTCTTTAGGTTACTTGATTTAACTAAATGACAAATCTTTTTTTTGTTTTTTTTGTAACATTTTGAATTGGCTTGGAGTCCAAGACAAAATGGTATTGTTTTTTTTCTGGAGTTTTATATAGCGCAAACTTGACCCGAAGGTATCAGAGCGCTTAACATGATGCAGCCATAAAAGATAGATCATGGACCACACCCTCGAATTTCAATAAAGATCAAGATTGGGGATGGTTGCCAGCAGCTCTGTCCCATAAAAGCTCAGCTTGACCAGACGGGCAATGCTCACAAAAGGAAGTTATTAAACTTAGCGATCTCTACCCTCAACCTGTAATTCTTACCAACCCACTGTCACAGTCTTGCTCATCTGTTTGCTCCTGGAACATTAGTGGCCTTCATCACAAAATGGCCTCATTAGAGACCTGACATTTTATTCTCAGACACGACCTGCTTGCCCTCCAGGAAACATGGGCTACTCAGAACTGCCCCTTAGTAAGATACATTGAATACTGGAAACCAGCTGTAAGGCATTGTAACTATGGACGACCCAAGGGGGGCCTGTCCATTTATATTTCCTGAAGCCTTGAAGTCCCAATTGAGTTATTAAACTTCAATGAGGACTGGCTGCTTGAAGTCAAAATTAATTAGTGGAGACAACAGCGCCCTTTGCTGCTTCTCAATGTTTACATTAATCCAAGTGCACGAACAAAAAGGTCTCACTTAAACCGATTGCTCAAAATTCTGTGTGATCTGGCTGGGGACTTCCCTCACACAGATTGTTTGCTTACTTGGGACTTTAATACCAACCTTTTCCACGGAAGAACAGTGGATTTGGGAAGTCTTCTACCAATTCCTCCACCGGTATTGAAGGATCAGATCAAACCCACATCTCAATCATATTGTGGTTTAGGGGAGCACTGTGTGTTGCAACTTTACAGTCCCAGTTTTATCGTAATGAACTGTAGGTTCTCACAGGACATTCCGGCAAATTGGACATGGACAAATGGCCGAAAGCATTCTTACTTAGACTACACCATCTGTAACTTAGCCCTGTTTCCAAGCGCAGAAAATTATAGCATCATAGCGTGATCCGAGAGTGACCACCGCCCACAAGTCGTTACTGTCTCTCTAAACTCAGTCCATCATGATCGTGCTCCAATTACTCACAGGGGAGTTCAAACTGAAAACCTAAAACGTTTAAGATGGAATGCCAACATCAGCATAAACATTATGAAGGAATGCCTCTTACTTACTGCATCTTGTTTCCTGATGACAGTCTCTCCTAACACTGATTGGACACATTTCTGTTCTCAACTTTTAAACCAATTTCCATCTCCACTGCATTTCTATACCGATCCTCGTAGCACTCAGATCCACACTTTTAATCAAACCACGGTGTTAAAGAAGATCAGAAACTCCACCCTCAGGGCAGCCAGGAAGCACCCTGACTCTAAAGAACTATTGAACAAGTATAAAACCGCACAAAGAAATTATAGATGAGCATACCAAAAGGACAAACAACATCACCGTGTACAATTCTGGTGCACGCTAATCTGGGAAACTAAAAACCGGAACTCAAGAAAATTCTGGGTGTTAGTTAACAGACAATCTAATGGAAACACCAGCCAGGGGAGTGCAAACACTGCAGAGGCAGAATGGATAATATTTTTGACTGGCCGTTGCCGGGCCAATGGAGGAGTAGAACCTATAGCAATCAACAATCCCACACTGATTAAAGATGTCCCTAAGGAGTGCCAGGACCGCTCACAAGAGTTGCGGTAACATCTAAGCAAGAAAATCTCTATCACCCAAACAAGGCTGGCTAAAATACTATCTAAAACAAGATCAGATGGAGCGCCAAACCCAAATGGCCTGCAACAGGCTTTGTTTAAATCGATTATCCCTCTCTGGTCATAGTAGCTAGCAATTCTCTCCGATTACTCATTAAGTAGTTCATTATACCTGACTCCTAGCAAGGGGCAATAATTCACCCAATCTACAAGTCTTGCTCTCATTCGTCCCCAACAAACTATAGGCTGATATCCTTACTGGACAATGAGGCGAAGTACTTTGCGAGTATTCTACTCAAAGAACTGAGCTCTTGGGTTGACTTGTAAGGACTGATTAAAAAAAAATCAAACCGGCTTCATTGCAAACTCTGGCACCATGTCTAATTTACTAGCACTATCAATACTTATCGATACTGCAATAGTTTCATTCAAGGTGGTTTATTGTTGTTTTGTTGATTCCAAAGCTGCCTTTGACCCGGTCCCAAGGGAAGCACTCTGGGCCAAGCTAACGAAATGGGGAATCCCAGTCAAACTCTTGGAGGCAATAGTCCAATTACACACCAACACCTGGATACAAGTTAAGCTTGGTACTAGCTCACATCTGTCTCGAAAAATCATGACGACAAGGGGAGTCAAACAGGGATGTGTGCTAGCTCCGCTGCTCTTCAATCTGTTCATTGCTGATCTCTCAGCAGAGCTTGATGCAAAAAATAGCCATCCCCCCAGCATTGGTGGTGTTCAGTTAAGCAACCTTCTGTATACCTATGACCTTGTCCTTTTCAGCCTCACGCGAGTTGGGCTGCAACAACTGTTAAACAAATTATATAGTTATACCACCATGAACAATCTGGAGGTAAACTTAAAGAAATCTCAAGTGGTCATATTCGGCAGGAAGCAACATGGAGGTGGTGGCTGGTCATATAACAACTCTGGACTTGTGATTGGAAAATCATATAAATACCTGGGGATCAACATCGACTCTAGGGGCACCTTTGCCAAACATCGCAGTGACATCACTATGAAAACCATGGCTCTTTAAGTTAACCTTTCAAAACTTTCTAAAAAATTGACAGGTCCAAGTTTAGCCCCTATGTTGGAAGTCAAGAAAGCCAAAATAGGCCCCACGTTGTCATACGGCTTCGAAATTTCCTTGGGCAAACTTAGTACTACAATACTACGGGGTGCCGTTCGTGGGCGCAGAATCTCTACTCACCGGGCAAGGAGCTACGCAGAACCTGAATCCCCAGACTTGCGGGGAAGTTGTTGGTGTTGTAGCGCTGAACGCTGGGGGAGCCTGATTGCCGGGACTGCGAGGACCAGGGTGCAGTCGGCGGTCATCACTGGGCGCACCTGGAAGCTCTTCTCGGCCCCGCCTCCCTCCACTACATAACGCCTCACGGCCCCCGCTTCGCGGGAGCCGTTCGTGGGCGCAGAATCTCTACTCACCGGGCAAGGAGCTACGCAGAACCTGAATCCCCAGACTTGCGGGGAAGTTGTTGGTGTTGTAGCGCTGGACGCTGGGGGAGCCTGATTGCCGGGACTGCGAGGACCAGGGTGCAGTCGGCGGTCATCACTGGGCGCACCTGGAAGCTCTTCTCGGCCCCGCCTCCCTCCACTACATAACGCCTCACGGCCCCCGCTTCGCGGGAGCCGTTCGTGGGCGCAGAATCTCTACTCACCGGGCAAGGAGCTACGCAGAACCTGAATCTCCAGACTTGCGGGGAAGTTGTTGGTGTTGTAGCGCTGGACGCTGGGGGAGCCTGATTGCCGGGACTGCGAGGACCAGGGTGCAGTCGGCGGTCATTACTGGGCGCACCTGGAAGCTCTTCTCGGCCCCGCCTCCCTCCACTACATAACGCCTCACGGCCCCCGCTTCGCGGGAGCCGTTCGTGGGCGCAGAATCTCTACTCACCGGGCAAGGAGCTACGCAGAACCTGAATCCCCAGACTTGCGGGGAAGTTGTTGGTGTTGTAGCGCTGGACGCTGGGGGAGCCTGATTGCCGGGACTGCGAGGACCAGGGTGCAGTCGGCGGTCATCACTGGGCGCACCTGGAAGCTCTTCTCGGCCCCTCCCCCCCTTATTGACATCGACACTCCTATATAGACACCCTCCCACACGCGCTAGCGGGACGCGCACGGGACGCTCACCGGGGCGAAGACCGGGCAAAGAGCGGGCCGTTTGAGGCCGTTCGAGACTGTTTGAGGCTGGGCTGGCCCCCCCCCTGGTCGCTATTCCTAGTAAGGCAAATATTATGGCAACCGGATTTCTACGGGTGGGCACTAAGGGGAGTAACGTTATGGGGACATTGGACAACTTCATAACTCGAGCGAGCAACGTTCTGGCATACGAGATTGCTGCCACTGAAAGAAGGCTATCCCATGACCCCCTACTAGGGAAAAGATCCTCATTGGGACCCATTGCGCTTGCCCCTTCCCCCCCTTCGAACAACCCTGAGCTTCCTTTAGCAAGTGGCCACTCAGTTGAAGCATTGATAAGGGACCCGCCGTCCCTTGCCGATACCACCTTAGCCGAATCGTTTCTCTCTGGGTCTATCCAGGATGACAACTATGCTCCTCCGCCCATTGCCAACTGTCCCAAAACAAGGTCCATGGCTGACCGATCTGCTAGAAGTAAAACCACTGGGTCAAACCCCCCAGTTGTAAAGGCCAAGAAACGAGGGGGTGCTACAATGACATATCCCTCAAAAAAAAAACAAAGAACCCAAGCTCCCAACCCAGCCCACAACGTCCCTACTCGAATCACAGACCCACAAATCACTTTGACCCAGGACTCTGCTACAAGTTCCACCCCCACAACTACAAGTGAGGAAACTATGGGGATGTTGCTTCCCAGTAATTTTTGGGATAAAATGGCCGATGTAATTGACGGAAGGTTGTCCCCTCTAGTTAGGCGCCTCTCTGCAGTAGAATCAAAGTTAGCTTCGATAGTTGAAAGGATTCAATTAGACACCGCCCCTGCAATACACTCAACAGCGAAAGCACCTAGTCAAAAACTAACCACACTGTCTTCTAACACTCTGAGTAAAAGGCTTACAGCGAACATTACCCAGTGCAATTCAGTTGAGAACACTGGGGAACTAGCCCCCAGTGAGAATGGCAGACTTCTCCCCCCCGCCCCCCTTCCCCAGTCGATTGCTCCCATTATAGCGGGCACCCCGGTAGACTCCCTAACTCAGCTTCCTACCCTCCCCTTGATTAATCTAAGACCTGATACCCTCCCCAATATAAAGCCCTTCCCGAGACTCGATCTTCCCCCTGATTGCAGCCCATACGTGGCTGTCCTATCAGGTGTACCCGAACTTTCGAAGGATAGTGCTGAACCTTATCTATCACTGAAGTTTAAGGTAATACATTGGATGAATAAATATAGACCCTTGCCATCCACTCTGAACGGGGAAATCTTAATGGTTCGAAGAGTCTCATGGGTGGGTCAGGGCTCGAAAAACATCAGGGGAGACTGCGTAGTTGTAACGTTCAAGGATTCAAGGGTGCCACAACATGTGCATAAGGGGGGGTGGGCGGACACTGTTAATGGAATTCATACCCTCCCCCTCTCCCATTTTTATCCCCTTGGATCACTTACCCATGGGAGGGATATACCCAAAGTGCAACCAGGAAGACAGAGAATGGGCTTTGGCCAAACTGGAAACCACGATGTTGAGACTTATATGCTCCAATACAACATCCCCTGCTATAACAGGTTCAGTCCTTTGGACTGCATTGATTGACTGAAGCTTAGTCTCCCTCATGGGCCTGCTGTGATACCATCAAGGGACTCCACCCTGAGTCTGGCTACTCCCCCATATTCCCCGGTTCCCCAGGGTTATGTTAGCAGGGAACCCTCGGATGGTGGTTATGTCCTATGTTCGGGGGGAAAATCTCCTAGACCCCTCTGGCAAAAGTTGGTTCAACAAAGAAAAGGGAAATCCGGGCCCAATCTGGGAAAGGCTGACCGTCAGGGTATTATTCCTACCTTGACCTCGCTAGACCACAAGGATGGTCAATCCACTACAGGGCCAAAAAATCGATCTATGGGGAGCCCAACGGACTCAATTTTTCCTATTCCAGCTGCGTTGTGTTCCCCCACCCTCGTCACTAACAACCTCTCCCTTTCTCTTCCACCTCCCACAGACTCATCTAGACCAAGAGGTATTAATAGTGATAGTTCAGCCATCCCATTGAGTACTACCCCAACTTCTCGTACGACCCTCTCCGGTAACCCCACTACCAGCCAGACTGCCGGGTTGAATATCCTTTCCTGGAATGTGGCAGGCCTGACACGCCTGCTTGAACTCCCCGATTGGGGGGAATTCATTGATAGACACGACATCTGTCTACTACAGGAGACTTGGGCACTGAGCCCCTGCCATCGTGCGGGGTTTGCTACCTTTTGGGAACCCGCAGTAAAGCCAAAGAAGGGTAGACCGTCGGGTGGGTTGCTCATCTGGGTCCGAACACATCTGGGTTATGTCATCAAAAAAATACGTACTGACTCCCCAGACATTATGTGCTTAGATATATCCCTTCAGGACAGGCGTAAGTTGAACTTGATAAGCATATACTCCCGCCCAGTGAGCTATGGTCAACTGTCCCCCACTTTGGTCAGCCTAGAGGCTTTCCTGAGTACGATCACTAATCCTGAACATCTCATTATTGGTGGAGATTTTAATTGCCACTACGAGCCACTGAATGGCCTAACCACGCCAGTATCACAGGAGGAGGACCAAGCATGGGATATACCTCCACCCAATACCTATCCCACAAAAGCCTGGACGCCTCTGGTCCTCCAACTCACACAAATTACACTTGCCTTTTCAGTACGAGCATGTAATGGCAGGTTCCCTCCAGATAGCCCAGGCAACCCAACTTTCGAAAGAAATGGGCAATCCTCCATAATCGATTACATCATGGTTAGTATGGGACTTTGGTCTAGGACCTCGAATTTCGAAGTCATTAAACGCTATGAAAGTGACCACAATCCCATAGTCGTATCCATGGAGGGTCTTAATATTCCCCCCACTACTCCCAATGCCTCACCTATCGCTCTACCGCTAACTACTTACGATGGGGCACGAAGAATCAGATGGGAGAAGATTGTTCAATCTGAAAGTGATCTCGGTGCAATGTATTCTGAGATCTATCCTCTCCTAGAGAAAACATTGGGAGAATCCACTACATCTGAGGGCTATGCAAACATAGAACTAATTGGATCCACCCATACTGAACTTTGTGCCATCCTTGGGACCCACTTAAGTCGAGTCATTAAGACCAACCCGGCGCTAACCAGGGGGAAACCAACTTGGTTCAATAAAACTTGTAGGGAAGCAAAGTCATTGCTTTTGATAACCCTCAAGAATGGCAATTCGCTGGAAATTAAGGAAGCGAGGGCCTCTTTTAAGAAAATCCTGCATGATGCGAAGCAAGATTGGGAAACTACTAGATGGGAGGAGATCTCCTTTGCATTGAAGAACAGGGATTTTAAATCCTTCTGGAATTTAGTTAAGTCAGGATCATCTGCCCCTAATCAAGCACTCCAACCTAACCTTGGGGAAGAAACTTGGCGTAGTTATTTTAAAAATCTTTACGCTTTTAATGCACCTGCTGAAAATATACACCCCCCTAGTCCCTACGCCAGCCCTCATACTACTACCGGGCAGGCTGACATGTGTACCTTCAGCGAGATTAGAGTGGCTCTTAGCAAAGTACTGCCTAATAAAGCTCCCGGCTTAGACAAGATCCCAGGAGATCTTTTTAAAAGTGAGCCTGATATCTGGGCCCCATATCTCTATGGCCTCTACAATGCAATCCTAGGAGGAATGCCATTACCATCTACATGGGCTGGAGCCGAGATAATACCAATCCACAAAAAAGGCTCCCCACTCGATCCGGCTAATTATAGGCCTATTAGCCTCATCGATGTAGCACAGAAGATTTTTGCTCGCATCCTTCTAGGGAGACTCCAGACCTGGATGGAGGACTCCAACATCCTAACTCCCCTACAGGTGGGCTTCAGAGCAAAGATGTCAACTGTGGACCAATTGTTTAGGCTGCAATTGATCCACTGGAAAACCATTATCCTTGAAGGGGGCAGCCTTTACCTCACGTTTGTTGATATAAAGTCTGCCTTCGATATGGTGGACCGTAGACAGCTTTGGGAGTTACTAAAGGAGATGGGAGTACCCCTCTATCTCTGTGACTTACTTGAGCGACTCCACAAAGACACCTTTGCCAGGGTCAGGTTTGGATTAAAGGGTGAACTCACGCTCCCATTTGGGGTTGAAAAGGGAGTGAGACAGGGGTGTGTCCTTGCCCCAACCCTTTTTGCCTTATTTCTAAATGGGCTCGTTGAGGAAATTCTGAGCCTAAGAGACATTGATGCCCCCAAGCTGGCGGGAAGGAAAATCCCTGCACTAATGTTTGCTGATGACACCCTGCTTCTTTCCAGGACTCCCATGGGGATGGGAAGAGTCCTCGATGGCTTTGCATCCTTTTGCAGGAAAAGGAACTTAGTCATTAATGTAAGCAAAACTAAATACATGGTGTTTCACGCAGACACTACTAACCATCCTATACCTAAACTGGACGGCCAGCTTTTAGAACGAGTCTCTACATTTGATTATCTGGGTTTGACCCTTAATAACAAAATGACCTGGGACCTCAGATCTCTAAAGTAAACCTGAAACTTGTCCAAATAACCGGGGGCATCACTAAGATGCTTAAAAATAGCCACCTTAAACTGATCAGCCCACTCGTAGAGATTTACAAAACCCAGGCTCGGGGTGTTGCAGCCTATGGAGCAGAACTATGGGGCCATACCCCCTCCCCGATTTTACTTAAGTCAGAAAACACATTTTTTAGAAACATACTTGCACTTCCAACGAGCACTCCTATGCAGCCACTTAGGATGGATCTAGGCATCCAACAGATTACGGACATGGTTGCTTCCAGACCAGTAATGTATTGGCGTCGCCTATGGAGCACCCCCGAATTGATAAACTTTCAGGAGGAACTGAAATCCATTTTGTCGACCCCAATGGCAGGCGCCATCCCCTGGCTAGCCTATATAAAGAAATCACTAAGGGAGATAGGGAGAGAGGATCTCTGGCACTCGCCAGAGTATGCATGCTCTTCTCTTCCAAAGAGATCTCTGGCAAAAATTCTGGAGGAAAGAAATTTGACCCACCTTATTCGCACGGCTACTACAGCAAACTTGACCTCTGTATTCCTAGAGGTCAAAATTAGCTATAAATTTGAGTCTGTAATAGACCTGATTCATCCAGTTATGGCCAAAAAGCTATACCTACAGTTTAGGCACGGCTCCCTCCCGCTCTTTTCGAGAACAAATAAGTGGTTGGGTTCAGTCCGGCAATCCTGTCCTGGTTGTGGTACTTTGGAAGAAACTGAGGTACATGTCGTTTTTTTCTGTCCGGCATATACAACCCCGCGCAGAAAATGGATAATCCAACTTGCCAAGAACATAGGGGCTAGACATTGTATGGAACTCCACAGGTTGTTAAAGTATGATTCTTCTCCTCTATATGCTACTGTAATCGCCAAATTTCTTTTCTCAATGTGGCTAATTAGAAGAAAACTGCTACCTCACCAAGGTTAATATGGTTTTATTATCTGTATCTTTTTATCTGATTTTATTCTATGTAATGATGAATGAGTCTTATCAGACTATTGTTGTACCAATTTTTAATAATTTTGTGCCTTCTTATGCACTTTTATGGCAAAAGCCGAAATAAAGTTTTTCTGACTGACTGACTGACTACAATAAATCAACATGTGACTAAGATCTATAAAAGGGTCCTTCAGCTGCCAAAATCTGCATTTGCTGCACAGATCCGATTAGAACTAGGCTGTCTAAAGTACGAAATGCTAAGCGCAGGTGCTTATTTAAAAATGTGCCACAAGTTAAGGCAGGTTGGAGCTGGTTCCCTCAAGTCATTGTTATGATCAGACATCAACTCTAGCAATCCTGGCGGGTCTTACAGTCGTTTTTTTCATCAATGTGTACAGCAATTATCAGCAAGTGACCCCTGGAACCTCAACCCAAGTAATACAGCTTTTAAAATAAATATCAAGAAGTGCATCCAAATGTGCTCCTATTCTTCTGATAAAGTGTCCCTCGCCAAACGCAAGCATGCATGGGCAGTAATCAACTCTTATCAGTTGGCCTTTCTTCCATCATACCTGCCCTGCACATAGCCCCTATCTAAATCTGCGGTTTACGGCACTCAGACTGGGGGAGTGGCACTTCCTGAAACATTTACCCCTTTAGCGTCGCCCATCAGATGATCTTCTGTGCAGGGGCTGCAGGGAATCATTCGAGTCTTTGGAGCATGTTGTATGCCTCTGCCCAGCACAGCTGTCTTTGCGTAGACTGTGGCCAGAGTGGAACAGATTGGGAGTTCGGTCTTGTAGGCAGGGTATCATCTCAGCTCTGAATCCAGAGAACACAGCTTTAAATATTAGCTTCACACTCTTTATCCACCTTGCATATCGCAAACTTAACTAGTAAATTCCAGGCCCTGTGTCAAAACCAGGGAAGAAGCCCAGGTGGTTATAATAACCGTACATCTCTGAAACTGCTCCCTAGCAAAACCACTGTATTCAGCCCCAGGCTCACAATACGGAACTCAAATTCAATGACTTGTCATTGACTATTGACTATTGTTACTTTGAACTGTACATTAACTTTGGGATGCTCTTTTACAAGTTGGTGTTTTACCTGCTGCTTTAAGAAGTAACCTTTATCTTTTATTAATCGTCTTTAATAGATACTATGCTGCCACGTGGTTTCACTTAAGCGATGGTTACCTTGTTCTAAAAGAAATTTTATATTAACAATTTTATTGCTTTATTTCCATTGAGAATGATGAGAGGAGGTTAGTGAAAAAATACTCTCTAATGTTTTTTAAGTTTCGATTTATATATGTGGATTGTAATGATTTAATTAATCAAACAATAAATATATATACCAGGATGAGCACCTGTTGTGTTACAGATGGACACATTCATTGTTGTAAGGCAAAAGGAAATTAAGTGATTTGCCCAGAATTACAGGATGTTGAGTGTCCCTTGCCAAGACGCGACCCTGTTTCTCTAGCTTCAAGGTCGGCCGCTCTAGCCGTCAGGCTACATCCTCTCCCCAAGTACATTGGTATTCGCTGAATTAGCTATATTATATTGCAGACATGATGTTTACATTTTGGAAATTTTAACTTGTGTAGTTGATTGTAAAGATTTTACATTACAATAGAAACATGTTTGAATATTTTAGGAATTGATTAAAAGGGGGTTGTAGAGTGGAGAAAGCTTACATTTTATTTTAAGAATGCTTTTTAAAGTTTGTATTGCCAATTATGGCACATGTCAAACAATAGTTTGACAAACATTTTGATTGCTTTAATCTTTATTTTATACTCGTTCAGTTAACTGGTGTTTATTTCAGTTATCGTTTATGATCAAATTTCTTCATGATGCAAGTAGACCTGTACAACGGGGCATGAGTGCTCATGTATTCATACCCCTTACATGTACTTTTGTAAGTGATATGCTAAACTGTTGTGTGCAAAATTATGTCTGTGAGGCGCGGATGTTGTGGCCTGGCTGGCAGATAACAAACAGGGGGGCCATCATCTTCCTTACATTATAGCAAAAAACATTTATTAAGATAGAGCCCAGGATTGCATTCTTTTTTTAAAATCTCTTTATTGATTTTATACAACCGGGTAACAAGCAGCTACTGTACTTCAACCAACATAGATAAACTTAGGCCATATTATTTCCCAACATGTCGTAACTTCAGAATCACTCACATGATACATTGACTTAATTCTAAATAAAAGACATCCCTGTGACCCCAACATGTAGTGTTGTCAAACCAGCTTGGCTACCATCTTGGTTCGCCCTGTGTCCCTGACCTCCAACTACCCCTCAGGACATGTCCTCCATAGCCTGCCTCCAGGGAGCCCATCGCTTGTGACATTTCCTGGGGCAGCCCCGCACCTTGCATATCATTTTTCAAAGTGCTTAGGCCAGTTTACTTTGGCCTCTAAGCTCTTCTTCTTCGGGTCCTCGCTTCTCCCCGACATTCTAATGACATCCTATTTCACCACAATTTAGGACATGTTGCAGAAGACCTGGGTGTACCTGTCTAGAGACTGGTCACTCAACATACCCAGGGCTTTCAACTGAGGGGTCAGTTTGATATTGCACTCTATGACCTTCAAGAGTCATTTACCTATTCCCTACCAATACTTCTGGAGGAGGGGGCATTCCTAAAGTGTGCAGAGAAGGGTTCCCTATTGTCTACAGCCTCTTATGCACCTGTAAAATTCAGTGTTGCCCATTTGAAGCTGTCTTCATTGTTTATGGTAGGCCCTATGAAAGAGTTTCAATTGTACTAGCTGTAAACAGGCTTCCCCCAATTGTCATCTTCAAGCCAACCCTGCTCTCCCTCCCACTTCTCCTGGAGGTGGTCAAGTGGTGGGCGCTATTCTGTAGTAGAGTTGAATACCCTCCTAATGAGGGGGCCTGCCACACCCTATATTCCAGGAGAGATTCATCTGAGGCCTCTTTTAGGGCGTCCATATGTGAACAAAGGAGGAGGAACAGATGAATGCATCATAGGTATTGCCCCTCATGACAGTTCATATAGGTACTGGACCTCTGGATAAGGTATCATCTGCTGCCCCTTCCAAATGTCCCCAACCTTGGATATCCCTATCATATCCCATTGGTGTGGCCATTTATAGCCTGGAGCCCCCTCCATCCTAGGGACTTTGTGGCTTTTTGCCATGATTCATCTAGTACTGATATAGGTACCAGCAGCAGAGGCAGACCCATGGTGTCATATAGATGCCTGACATACCCTTCTTGGTCCATTGCTCTCCTGTCTGCCACCACCAAGGGCTACTGCTGGGTTGCAAAAGTCCAATTATTGATGGTCTGCAATTAAGTCACACAGTAGTATAGTCAGAGATTTGGGAGGGCTATGCCCCCGTATAGCGGTTTCCTCTGTAGGGATGGCCATGCTATTGTCAGGGTCCCACCCCCTCCCAAAGTAGTGACACCTGCCACTGACCTGAAGAATTTCTTGGGGCTGGGCAATGGAGTGTTCCGTAGTACATACAAGAACTTCAGGAGGTATATCATCTTGTAGAGAGCTCCTCTATCCATGAATGAGAGAGGGTGCTTCTTCCAGTGGTCAGCCTCGCTCTTACAAGAGTCTAGGATTTTCTCCAAATTTTCAACCATGAATATGTCTCGATCTTTTGGAAATAAAGATACTCAGGTATTTAAACCCCTGAGTCTGCCACATCAGCACCAGCCCATGTCTGCCAACATCCTCAATAGCGGAAATGCAATGGATTTGTTCTGATTGATTCATAGCCCCTAGAAGGAGCTAAATACCTCCAAGATAGCCAATACCCTCAGTACTGAGTGGTCCGGGTCAGCGTGATAAAGCAACATATCATCTGCATATAGAGACACAGCATCTTCCTAGTCTGGGTCCCACAGTAACCCATGTATCTGCTTGACCATTTGAATGGCATGCCAGAGGTTCAATCACCAGAGTGAAAAGTAGGCGAGAGCACGAGCATCCCTGTCTGGTGCCTCAGCCCAGATAGAATTACCTGGAGAACGCCCCATACATCTTGTCCCTAGCCATTGGGTCTTTGTACAGGAGTTCCACCATGACAAGAACCTCCCATGTATCCCCATTCTTTGGAGGATAGCCATGAGGTAAGGCTATTCACAGAATGAAATGCCTTTGTGGCATCTGAGGAGAGAAGGAGTGTTAGTTCTGCAATCTGGTTGCAACATGCCAGGCTGCGGAGATAATGACTGATTGCACAAAGCCCAACTGGTTGAAGGTTACCAGCGTATCACTCACCCGTAGGAGGCAATTAGCTAGGGCTATCGCCAGGATTTTCATCTCCATATTCTGGAGGGATACGGGTCTATAGGACAGGCAGACTTCTCTGGGTTTCTCCTGTTTATAAATAGTATGACTGTAGCTCCATGGATGTCTCGGGGTGGTAGAGTGCCCTCCCTCAGGGCTATGGTGTACATCAATTGGAGTGGACCCATGATGTGCACTTTCGTGCACTTGAACAATTCGGGGGGGGGAAGCTGCTTAGACTCGAAGACTGCCTACTTTTCATTTGGCTGACTACTTTAGCAACTCCCCTTTCGACCAGTTCTGCATTTATGGAGTCGCTCAGTTCTCCCCGTAGCATGGGCGCCACCACCTCCCCCACAAAATCAGTCAGTGTTCCAAGGTCGGCTCGGCTCCCCCTCTAGCCCAGTATATGTTTTCCAAATGTGCCATGTAGGCTTGTTCTCTGGGTTCCAGAGTCACTGGCCTTGTCCTTGATTCCATCTGGATTTCTGCTATCATTATACCTCACCTCATATAGCTTGCCTTGCTATGCTCAAAAAATTGCCCATGCTTCTAAAGTGAAGCAGGTGCCATAACTCCTCCCTATTGTGTCAATCTTGCCTGCCATACCCGGGGTGGGGTCATGTATGTATTCTGCCTGCCACCGGCCAACTCTTATGCCACCACCTCTTTGTCTCGCTCTTTTTGTTTACAAGTAGTGTGTGTGATAAGGCATCCTCTCAGGACAGTCTTCTATGCCTCCCAAAGGGTGACCTCTGAGCCTACTGTCCCTGAGTTCACCTGAAAAGATAGGATAGTGGTCTCGTCAATCAGTTTTCTAGTGTCCCAGGCCATTAGGTCCCAAGGGTCTAACTTCCTCTCCCCCCTTGATCCCTGATGGTCTGTCTGAAAAAGGCCGGTCAGCAGCGAATTGTCAGATATGACCCAAGCAGGGATCTGCAAAGTGTGTTAGGAGCAGCCTAATTGGTGCCTGTGGGTAAGGAAATAGTCCAGTCCTGACATGGATCGCAACTGGTCAGAACTGTAGTCCTATTTTCGAGTCTCTGGGTGTTTTTCGTTGCCACTGGCCCACAGCTCCCATTGTCACCAGCAAAGTCTCGAACTGTGGATCCCATCGTGCTCTTTCCCCTGTTTTTGCCATTCTGTGTTTGTCACTCTGGTGTATCAACTTAAGGTCCCCCCGATTAGTTGAAACAAGTCTGGCACCTCGGCCAGTCATGCTCCTATTTTTCCCAGCCCTATCGACTGTAGGCTTAGGGGGAAGTACAAGGTTGCCAATGTCAGGTTGTGCTAGTTCCAGTGACCGCTCATTGCGGTTGAACAGCCCATGTTGTCCACCCATGCGTGGGTCACCTTCAGAGTGAGCAACCATTGAGCCATTTTGCCCTCCCCTCTCAACCCCAATGAGTAGCTGTGAGGGAGGGTCAAGTCCCGAACTCCAGCACCTACCTAATGCTTGCAAATAAAGTAATACCACCTCTGGAAGGAGACAGGTAACAATAGGGTTAAATCTTTCTCCAAGAACTCTCCCATGCAGGTCAATGGTAAACCCGCCCAACTAGGGAGCCAACCGGATACCCCGAATGTCAGAGAAAAGGAAGGCCTGCGAGATGGACTTAGGCAGTGTGGGAAAGAACGAGGAAGTCCAAAGAAGCCGGAAGACGTCATCACGAGGGTTTAAGGATGAAATCTGTCGCTGAAAGAAGTGAAAGGAGCAGAGAAGACAGAGACCGGTTCCCAGGACGAGAACGGTGACAACGCAGACAATGCTTCAGAGGACTGGAGCGGAGTGGTGTACGCCCCTAGGAGAGGCCTGCTTGGTGCGATGAGTGGCTGGGAGGGTGGAAGAGGGACACCAGGAACTGCGAGGATTAAAGGGGTGAAACCCTAGGTGGGTAGGAGCTCTAACCAATAGAGTGGTTCGAGGAGGGAAAGTAAGAAAGTCCTCTCCAAGCTTCTAAACCTGAGGCACTATTGTTGTTTATTTTTCGTTAAAGAGACGTGACCTATATTTAAGGATAGAAGGGCAACTTATGCAAATCGAATAAGCTTGCCAAACTAATAAAAAAGAAAAATGTCCATCAACGTTATCTGCATGTTCTATCCTTTTGGGGCCTAACAAAAAGAATTCCGTTTACCTTTATTTTGTTATTTTGTGTGGGTTAATTTTCTCCCACAAGCGTAACTAAGAAAGAAGGACTAATGGAGCCGATATTTGAAACTGAGTCCTTTCATATCTCACTATTTCCTCCTATACTTTACTTTGATCATAAACTCCGAGAGCCAGTCCTTTTCACATTTTCCTCCGGGTGTGGTGAAGGTCTCTTCTACAAAATAGAGAAAGGAAGTCCAAATACTTACCACCATTTTCTCCTTTTTTTGAGCCTCCTATGAAGCCATCCATGTCTTCACGACCATCCTGTAAGTAAATAAGAAGAAGCATCCATCACTGTAACAAAGGGGAAACCAGATTCCAAACATTACAATTTTGTTCAAATTT
The DNA here is from genome assembly GCF_964204655.1 of Triturus cristatus. Classification (NCBI taxonomy): domain Eukaryota; kingdom Metazoa; phylum Chordata; class Amphibia; order Caudata; family Salamandridae; genus Triturus; species Triturus cristatus. The sequence goes on along the minus strand of NC_140591.1, from coordinate 1,046,981,935 downwards.
ATCACAGTTCAATAAAATAAGCCAAAATTGAGAACCTGATCAGGCCTCTTAGATTCTGTTTCCGCCCATCCCTCACACAAGTGGAGTCAGAAGTGGGATCTGAGGAAATGAGGGCCGTCATGCATAAAATGGCAGAAAACCAGGAGAAGCTAGGCAAGATCACAGAGATGTTCCTAGCTGTAGCAGAAGAAGATTGTGAGAAGCTGCATAAAACCATAACAGAACAAAGCCAAACTCAGGAGACGGTGGTAGGTAAACTAACAGAAACACTGAGCCAACCACTAAGCCATACTTCTCTTCGTTCGGTTGTAATGCAGAAATATGTCAGCAGGGAAGACCCAGACTTTTTCTTTTCGAATTTTGAAAATATGGCAAGCGCTGCAGCATGGCCTGTTGACAAGAGGGGGCAGTGCTTGGGGTTTCTTTCGGGAGTCCTCCAAGCAGCATATCAAGCAGCCAACCCACGTGGAATGACACCATATGAGGACATTAAGAAGAGCATCTTAGAACGGATGGGAGTGGATGAAGAGACATACAGAATTCTACTCTGTCAAATTCGACAAGGACCACAAGAGACTCCCAGGCCTGTACTATTGGGTACGGGATATGACTGACTGCTGGTTAAAACTCTTGACCTCTACAAAACAGGAAATCATGGAGAAGGTATACTTGAAACAGTACTTGTTATCCCAACACCCCCCATACAAAAATGGGTCCAACAACATATTCACCTTACTCTGGAGAGAGCAGTGGAGATCGCTAGTGCCTATAACAGAGCGCAAGAAATTCAAAAGGGATGAGAAGAAACTCAGTGGAGACCAATAGGGGGAACAGTTCAGAAACAACCTAGAACCCCCCGTGAGGAAAACTGAGAATGTGACATTACTATAAGGACCCGTACCCTCACATGTGCGACATCCTACTTATCCAGGCCCCAAGTGTTTCCAATGTGGTATGTATGGACACATTGCACGAATGTGTCCCCAGAAAGAGGAGCCCATGGAAATAGGGCTAACCAAATCTTTTTTCTGCACGCCATTGGAACCCAAGACTCCACCGTATCATCGGCAAGTGACAGCTAATGGAGACAACAGAAAGGCTTTAATAGACACAGGATGGCTTCAGAGAGTCATGCAGCCCCAGACTGTCCCTGGAGCTGTCCAGACCACTACAGGAATTGTAAACATTCAGTGTGTACATGGGGACCAGAAACAATATCACACAACCAAGGTGTGCATACAACACGAACCATCAGTAGAGCAAGTAACCTTCTGGGTGGTACTGATCCCCAAACTACAGGAACCCCTTGTTCTGGGAAATGATTATCCACATATTAGTAAACTCATAAAAGAGACCTACATCAAGGAGGATGAGTGGAGGGAAACAGCTCCCTTTCCCCAGTTAACTAATCTGGAATCACCCCCAGCAAAAGCAAAAGGCAGAAAAAGAGAGAAAAGAAAACTGGACCCAGGTTGCCTTAACTCAGACAACTTCATCTAGTATTTGGGAGCAGGATCGTGGATTTCATGCGGCCCGAAGGGAAGACCTCAGTCTGTGAGAAGCCTGGAAATAATCATCTTCATAGAAAGACCAAAGTCAAGCGGGTCTCCAGTTTTTTGTGAAAAAGGGATTGCTATATCGAAAAGGTGGACAAGGTCTTGCCCCACAATTGTTAGTTCCCCAACTATATCGGGAAAAGTTATTTTCATTCCACATAGTCATTTGTTAGAAGGACATTTTGGGGGAGAGAAGAAAGAAAAAGCGATCTTAGAGAACTTCTACTGACCAGGGGTACACCCAGCAGGGGCACATAATTACAGAGAGTGGGGGGAGGAGCTAAGGCTGCACCCAGCCGTTTAATGGCGTCACAGCACAGGAGCGTGCATTATGGAATTTCTGTTTCCCTTTGTTGGTTGCTCTAATTTTACTCTCCCTGCATTGTTTGAATTTGATTTGATTTACTGCTTTTAAAAACTTTTATTAGATTGTAAGGCTCTGCTCCCTTATCTGCCACACTGGCCAAGTGCCGATATCACTTCCTGGTTAGCCCAACATGGGTACCCAATCACGGAGGCCGGCGGGGGGGCTAAGGCTGCACCCGGCCATTTAATGCCAGTTACAGAGCAGGTATTCTGCAACAACAAGGGAACCCAAGAGAAGTCGACCAGGGACCTTGGGAGACAATTGTTTTCAACAACAGTGGTCCCCAGAGAGTGAAATGGAAACCAAACGAATTAATGTAGACTCAGTCGTAGCTATATTTAGTGGACTTGTCCAGCCGGACAGACGTCTGATATTTACTTGTAGGTATAGGATATAATCATACAAAACAATACATAAATGGTACACAATCCTGTGTCCTACTTAGCCAGTAGAGTACATAAACAAGGGACAGTCGTCTATTTATTTATTTTATTTTTAAAGTTTTCTATAGCACGAACATGACCACTGGGGTTATCAGAGCGCTTTACAGTATATAAGTCAGGGAAGGATACAAGGGGTAAAAAGTTGAGCATCCCAACACAGTAAAAACAATCTTGACAGTCTCATAAAGCACAGAACCCTAGGGAGCATTGGAAGCAAATAGTCCAGAGAAAAGTTTCTTCATCCATAGCGTTTTTACTTCCTTGAGAAAGGAAGTATAGGGATAAAGTCTCAGTTACCAATATGGTCACAGGGGGTATCAGAGCACTGTACCATATATCAGTTTCAAGCGTAATTAGGTGGAGGTAATAGAGGACTGACAGAACCGCAAGACAGTCTTCATATATTTCAACCGGCAAGGATGTCATCTAGCAACTAGGAAGCTCCATTACAGTGGTAAATGTTTCTTCCTCAGTATCAATTTAACTTCCTTTTTGAAAAGGGCAGAGGAGGGATTCAACCTGACATCAGGGGGTAATTCGTTCCATATCCTCGGATGATACCCGAGAAGGCTCGATTGTATGTTTTTTTGTTGTTACGTTTTTGGGGTTTGAGCAGTAATATGCTGCCACTTCTGGAGGATCTTTATCCAGGAGAGGGCTCCAAGTTTTGAGTGAGGTACATTGGGGTATTGAAATGAATGGCTTTATGTGTCATACAAGCAATTTTTTATTGTATCCTAGCTTCGTAAGGGACCAATTTAGTGACATCAGCTCTGGCGTGATGTGATTGTGTCTTTTCAAGCCCGTTAGGAGCCTTGCCACAGAATTTGACTCTAGGAAGGCCACAAGGGGTTGTGCTTCAAAAATCAAGCCTAGAGATCACTAGGGCTGCCTGCTTGTATTAGCCAAAGTACTGCACCTTAGAGCACGTAGTTAAAAATAAACATTTTAAACTTTTCCGTGTCTCTGATTACTCTTGTGGACTGATATGAGAATAATAACGAAAAGGTGTTTCTGATTCCCACCATTCCTGAGAGTACTCTAAGTCGCTTGTTCTGGGTTGTCTAATCATTGGTAGCTTTGAGATGATACAGAGAACGAATGAGACACTGATGCTAGTCGGATAGGGGTTCTGGGTACTGAGGTGAGTTTTTTGGTACACCACAATTCACTGAGGTCCTGGTTTCCTGTGCATAGTTCTGTGCATGAACAGAATCCCCACAACATTTGCGCACCTAATGCTTTGATCTTATGATTGAGACGCCTTAGTAGACCTTATATTTGTCCACAACACCCTCACTCTTGTTTCCGGTTGACGGGGGTGAAGGTTTGGACCTACCTAAATATTTAATATATAGGTTTAAATTTAACCAGCTGGAAGCGGTTTTTCCAAATAGTACTTCTGAGGAAAAACACAGGATCCTTAGCATTAGTTTGCAGAAAGACTTGGTCCCTGAGGTTAATGATTGTCAGAAGTGGGGTAAAGTATTTGCAGCAGTCTACTTGAAGTGCTTTGGCACACCACCTATGACTGTACTGTCCTCCGTGATCAAGCGTGTTCAAGATCAACACGGTCCAGAGGCTGCGGTCGAGTTAGGAATGAGGCTTGTCAGTGTGTTCGACTTAGTTGCTGATCTCATATTTGTTAACGTCAAGGGAGATTCAGTTAACTTTCAAGTATCGAATGAACTGCGCCTCGTCGCCGACGTCGATAAACCCCGACAGTTGCCGAAAATTATTGCGGAGGCTTATAAGACCATTGGCCGCAATAGTTTAGGGCTTAAGCCTTTTGCTAAAACAACAGTGCAACCGCAAACTCAGACGGTTACGTCTACTAAAGACGACCGTCCAACCTTTCCTAAACAGAATTGGAAAACTAAGAAACAGGGAAAGCACCAACAGAAACAGGGGTCTAGGCCCGCGTCACCAGTACAAGTGACTACTGAACGCACATATGGATTGCGCGATCGCACTAGAATTAGGTCTCCTGATAGATTTAAGGTTCCTAAACAACGTTCTCCTCGTTCTTCACAGGAAACATCGGACTCACAGTCCGCTGGAGGAGAACGTGGCAAAGGTCGGGGTGCCCAACAAGGACGTGAGCAGCCCCGCCCAGCTGACATTAAAGGCAAGCAGGAAGAGATTGCACGTCAGCGACCCCCGTTTCAGAAAAAGAAGGTTGCTGCACTAACAGCGACGTATGCCACAGATATTGAGAACGCAGCTTCGGAACCTGACATGGGCACTAACGCTGCTAGACAGCGCGGCAGAAGTTACAATAGTGCGGCAAGCACTGCGTCCATATCTGAAGGTGGCAGCAACTGATACATTCATTACTGTAGAAACTGCGGACACTAGGGTGGCTCCCCCGGACAGACTATATGACATAGTCTTTTTAATTGAAGGTGACATACAACGTACCATAAAAGGGATTTTTGGGGAAAATCTGACCACTACATTTGACATTTTGTTAGCAGAAGCAGACTGGCCCACAGCTTTTGTTTTGGCAGCTCCCAGAGAGGAGGAGGTAATCCTCCCATCTTTCGCGCACACTGTGCCAAAGGAGCAAGCTCAGAACTTTGCAGAAGAGTGGGCACAGGTGCTTGCTCTGGCATTGTACCGTACTCAGGTTAGGTGGGATAAATTGTCGCCGAGCCATGAGATTCCATTACGGTCTATGCCCCAGCCACAACCCCAATATCCCATGCGCCGCGAAGCTAGATCTCACGTTGCAGAAATCCTTGAACAAATTGGAATATCAAGGCGTAACTGAAACATGTGTTTCACCCATGAATAATCCTCTTTTCACTGTAACCGAACCTGATGGGTTGTACCGCCTGATTTTGGATTATCGGCATTTGAACTCTCATTGTCAATCGTACGTGGTACAGAATACCCACAGTTCTGCCCTCATTTATAGTCTTGTGAGAATAGGTTTAAGACCACACTTGACATCTCTAATGGCTTTTATAGCCATAACCTGTCCTCTATTAGTAGTCAATGGACAGATTTTACTTCAGGCGGCAACCAGAAACAGTTTAAAAGATTAGCCATGGGCTACAAAAACAGTCCAGGTGTCTTTGCTGCACGTGTAGTCTCTCTGTTGGAGAGCATTGACCCTGATGCGTCCTCGTATGTTGATGATATCTATCTCACAGACGACGAATTATGGCTGCATCTGTGTCGCGTTGACCGCATCATTGTTATGTTTGCGGACTTCGGTTACAAATTCAACTTTGCAAAATCACACATTGTAGAGTATACAGTGTTGTTTTTGGGCTATGAACTCAACAACGAAGGTCGAGGTTTAGCACCTCACTTCCTGGAGAAATGCACATGTTTGCGCGCACTAACAACTGTGAAAAATCTATAGTACTTACATTCCCGATTATGCCCAGCATATCAAGCCGCTATATGCCTTGGTACAACCTACTTTTTCCAAATCGAGCTGGCTGCCTGAACATTCAGCTATCCTGCAATCTTTGCAGGCTGATCTTCTTGCTTCTGAATACTTACTGACACGTGATAACCACACTAACCTGGTAATAAGAATTGTACCTGGCGTAGTGGGATTCACGTACTTAACGTTCAATGAGGGCGATACAGTTCCCATTGCTTACAAGTCACACTTGTACACATCGGCTGAAATGCGCTTTTCCATGGTCGAAAAAGTTTTGACTGCAGTGCAGATGGTGATTTTGAAAGAGAGAGCACTGTCGCAAGGGAAACGCATGTTGGTTGTCACACCGTATCCTGCCCTAGAGGCAGTCACGAAAGCCAGTGTACCAAATTCTAAAGCTTTGCATCCGCGTTGGATACAATGGGCCACTTCTTTGACGTCTCCAGATGACACTTACATCTTTGATGCCTCATTGCAGACTCAGGAGTATTTGCAGTATGAATTTGTTCATCCAGCTCCTCTGTCCTTGTGCCCGCTTGAGGATTACCATTGTGTCATTTAGATTGACGGTTCAGCGCAACCGGTGACGGATCCTAAACATGCTTATTCAGCGGCCTGCGCAGTGACTGGTACTTTCGTGAATGGTGAATTCAAGTTTGATGTCGTGCACACGCAGACATTAGGTGATTGAACCGCCCAGTTGGCAGAGCTTCGTGCTCTGGTACTTGCACTGGAGTTTGCCGATCCTCGAATGACTACTCTTATAGTGAGTGACTCTTTTTACTGTGTTCAGTCTTACAACGAAAATGTATTTTTTTGGTCTCAAAACGAGTATTGTGATTCCAAAGGTAGCACAATCAAGCATCAAATGCTTTGGTTTCGAGTCGCAGAACTTAAACAATGTTTGCCGCTCGTGAATGTAATTCATGCTCTTAGGCACCAACGCGTCGGTGTCCACGTTGTTGGCAACAGTTTAGCTGATGAAGCAGCGAAAACAGCAGTGGCAACATATCTAGTAGCAGCAGTTACAAGATCCAAAAGTAAGATTGATGATGACATCTTGGCAGCAATTGCTGCAACAGAGAAGGGTGATAATTACCCTCAGGGTTTCCCTTCTAAATACTCTTATCATTTAAGTTCTGACAAAGTTCCCTATGTGAGAATTAACGACATTGGTGACAAATTGATTCCCAACGCGGACTGCAGACTTTCCTTGATAACAGCAGCTCATGAAGGTATGGCTTCTGCCCATGCCGGCATTTTGGTGATTGTTACTATCTTACAACAGTGTTACTGGTGGCGCGGATGGTATAAACAGACTTGTGCTTATGTCGTTAATTGTAACATTTGCCAGCAGATTAAACCTTCGACTGCTGCGCGTCCACCTCAAACACAGTTGCACAAATCTAATAAACCACTTGGGTGTGTTTATTTAGATCACTGCGGTCCTTTCTCCTCTGATACTGCGTATAAGTACATCTTAGTTGCAGTGGATTCGTGCACACGTTTTCTATGGGTCTGGCCACAACGGAGTGCTGATGCTTAAACTTTCATCAGGGATTTGCGTGTCTTTGTGGGAATTTTTGCTTGTGGTATTCTTCATTCAGACCAGGGTCCAGCATTCGCCTCTAAGGCGTACAAGGATGCCATGAGATCTTTGGGGGTCCAAGTCAAATGTTCGTCTCCATACCGGCCTGAGGTCAACAGTGTTGTGGAGCGAATGAACCGTGACTTAAAGCAATCCCTGACAGCTAGGGTTTTAGGTACTGGCAGGAACTGGTTGGGCCATTTACATAGCGTTCAACGTGCACCTAATAATCTCCCTAGAAGGTCTCTGGGTGGGCGGACCCCATACTAAATACTCTTTGGCATAAATATGCTTGTCCCAGACCTTGATGGTCCAGACATGGCGGCGTCAGCCTCACCCTTTGACGTAGATGATTATTCTGCTATATTACAGAATCTACTAGAGACCCGAGACAGTCTTGCAAAGGAAGACTTGCCCTCCACAACTGATGCTGCACTTCAGATTCCGGTAGTTGGCTGGCTACCTCGAGTTGGTGACAAGGTCCGTGAGAAGGTGGAGAACAAGAAGGATTTTCGCCCCTATTATCATGCTCCAGTTCCGGTGCTTGACTTGCAGGGTACAAGAACAGTCATTTTACCTCCACTTCCTGGTTGCAAGGATAACAGGTACATCTCCATTGACAATGTCAAACTACGAGTGGACGATTCTTCTTAGTATGACTCCAGCGGTCTCTTGTCCAGCAATGCTGAGAAATTCTGTTTTGTCTCCGGCAAATAACATCAGGCCTGACGTTGCCATCTAGATGCATACAGTTACAAATCCTTTTTTGCCTCCACCGGCTCATGGTCCAGTTGAAGATACTGAGTATACTTATCCCACAGATGGGTCGTTGCCTGGTTTACAATCAAGTGCAGTTGACCAGTCACATTTTTCTTTTGACACTAACTCTACAACTTCAAATGCCACATCGAAAATTTCTATTTTTGCTGTTTGGTTTAAAAGACATTTTTTAATTCCCCCTTGGACTTACATTTGGCTGGTGTTCATATCTATGTTTTTGTTTATGTCGATTGGATTTGTGGTTGTATTTTTTCATCTAGTAAATGGACACTATCTCACCAAAAGATCTGCAATTAGCTTAATTGATGGAACTTTGGCACCCCACTCCTCGTCACACATCATGAAGAGAGACCAGACTTTTGTTAATATTACTGCCTGGCCTGTGTTAGATGGGATTGTATGGGATGCTGTGAAATTTCAAATTCATGTTCCTACAGGGGTGATTAATGTCCCCAATGTACTTCGTGTTTCTATGGGGGATGTTGTGAAACAAAACATACGCTCTGATGATTGGGATGTCCAAGCTGTAGAGGCTCTTTTTTCTGATTTGAAATATTATGCTCCTTTTGATGCTGAAGATTTATATTTAGACACAGCAAATTATGGAGAGTTGTTTTGCTACCAACACTATGGCAATCATTTCCTGCATAAAGCAAATACATTTAGAAATATCGTCAATTATACACAATGGAAACATTGTCCAGTTTCAATTGAGGGCAGTTCCAAAACTCTAGTGAAAAAATGTACATATTTTACCGATTTCTGTGTCACTGATCCTGAAGCCTTTTATTTTAAAATTGCTGCTGAGTCAGCTTCCAGGGTTAGACTGACCCACACTAAATTATTGTATTCCTTTATGGATGAATTGGCTATAGGAGGCTATGAGCTGTGGAAGAATACCATTGATCTTAAATCTGTTTGGGGTTCTAAAGCTTGGCAGGTACAAGGTACAGAAGCTCTGCATCGTGCATGCCTTATCCCAAACCACATGTTGTTTTTGAACTCTACCATTTTTCAAACCACCTGCTTTGGATTGGCTACTTCTAAAAAAATGAATTCCCCTACTATTCCTGATCTGGGCGATTATCCAAAATGGGATAATCACACAGAGTTTTCCCTTGATGAATTACAGACATTCATTACTAATACATCCTTCAACATTTCAAACTTAGTTCCTGAAGGATGGTTAATATGGCAGAAAAGTTCAGATTCCTGTCCACATCATTTTCTGGGTCTGTACCCAGGCTATACACAGGTTAATGTAGACCCCGATTTGAATCTTCCCATTCTGTTACTACCTATTTTGTAGGAAAGTTATGTCAAACCTGGCTGCAACATTCCACCTTGGCATCTGTTAAACTTCATTTATTCAAATTGAATGACAAGGTAGATTTGTATGATTTTGTTAAAGGCCCTGTGGGTGGCAGGTCCAAAAGATGGGTGTATGCTGTTTACAACAAAGTTTGGAAATTATCTCAAATTGAAGCTGCTTCTAGATTGAGGGCTATTGATCAAGCCAATTTAGAAAAAGTACTTGCTGTCATTGATAATAGCATTAACACAGTTTCTTCCAGAATGTATACATTAGATAATATTGTTTCATCTGTTGTGGATATTTTACAGGGTGATATGTCTTTTTTATACCATGGTCAAAATCAATTGCGTTCTATAATGCAGTTTGCATGGACTTTACAAACATTGAAGGCTAGAAAAGTTCCCTGGGACTACATGAACACTTCTTCTTTATTCCTGCCGCTTAATTTGACTGATAAACAACAGTTCATGTCCATGAAGGATGCGACATACTCATTATTGCATATTGAATAGTTGGAACCATTACCATTCTCTGTGGCCGAATCGAACTCGGCTGTGTGGCTTATTCATGGGTTGATCACTTTACCATTTCCATTGTTTAAGTTCAGTTCATGTATGAAACACTATGCCTTAGGCAGGTATGAACCATTGGGTATCGCTTTCCTGCATGGAGTTTGGTCACTCCCATTTACATACAGATGCCTGAGAGAGGGTAAAGAGGTTTATTTAAAAGGGGAGGAATGTACTTCCACACCTGATCATTCAGTAGTCTGTAGAAACATCCAATTGCATGGCGCTTGCAACATTCACGCACCACATTTAGTTTGCATTCTGAGGGGAAATCCTGTGCCAGCAATTACACCCACTTTCACGTTATTAGCTAACTGTAGTTATTTGCTTTTAAATAATGAACCATGCTGCGGTATGCTAGTGGGGATCCTGTATATTGTAACTGTCTCACAACGAGTAGTCTCTTGTAAGAATGTCCTTTTCCCACCCCCGCATAGGAGACTGGATATATCCATCTGCACTTCCATACCAACCTTGAAAAGCAGAGTTCAACAAGATGAGCAGAATAAGGGCTCTATTGTCTCAAAAAGAAGCTTCACTTACTTCTTTGCGTGAAACATTTGTCCTTCACGTAGCAAACACCCGCACCGAGGTGCATGTGCTTTTAAATACTGATCTCCCCCTTCATTTCAGTGCTCTGATTCATACTATATTCAATGCCTCGTCAACAAGTGGCTTGGTGCATTTTTTCAAAGTTGTGGGATCCAGCCTTGTGACCACCTTCCAAACAATATTTGGTGTGATACTGGCATTTTTTAATTCTATTTTTTCCAGCGTCTTCGGCGGGCTTCCGTTGATTCTCGCCTTGACGGCTGGTGTGCTGCTGTTGGTTTGATTGCTCCACAATGGCTGCACGATCTGTATCACACAACAGCCTGCCACGGCTGCTTCAACTGCGCAACCGAATGCTTGATTACTATGGAACATTACCACTAGCCACTTTGAGCGTAGCCTATTGATTATCCTTTCGGTTCTCATACTTTTCTTGCGTGCAACCTGTGTTTCATTGCCTAGATTATCCATTCGAATGGGCTCTGGATTTGTGCCTGTGGAACGCAGCGTCTCCTGCCCCGGATTATGATCGACTAATGAGTCCCATAGTGGCTCATGAGTTGGACTGTTCTGGTATCGGGATTATGGCCTGTGGAGCGGCGCAGGGAGTCCTAGGGAATTGGGATATATATGCGGCAGCATATGACTTCCTGGCGAGAAGTTATCTTGAAGAACACGCAAGTCGTCCTCTGATGGTACTAGAGGTGCCGGTTATCGAAAAACATGTATGTTCATTTACTTGACTTGACTGGATGGCTGGCTCTTTTACTGAACATTATGATGACTTCCTCTTGGAGGCAGTTGCAACTTATTGTGCCTACACATTGATGGATTAAATTGGCAGTAGTCTATCTTCCGCACGTCCTAATCCAGATTTTTTAAATTTTTCTTTTTTACTCCACAATGTTATGTTATGTTATGTTAAATAGTTTGTAGAGCGCGTGAATCACCCCCGTAGGGGTCTCTCAGCGCTGGCAGAACTGTGCGAAAATATAAAAGAGATGTCACTCCGTAAACATGGTGGTTTTCAGAATCTTCCTAAACCTGAGGTAGTTAGAGCATTGTCTGAGCGCGAGGGGGAGCTGATTCCAAACCAGCGGGGCTTGATAGGAAAAGGATCTACCTCCCATCCGTGCTTTCTTTATCCTGGGAATAAGTAGCAGAGATTTGGAGCATGATCAATGGGCTGTATTCCGCCCCTGAGAGATGTTTTAATTTTTACTTTTTACCAACAAATTTTTCGAACTTTCACTACCAATTATATGGATTGGCAATATATGGACTTGGTTCTGTCTCACTCAAACTTGAACTCTGCGTTCCTACATTGCTTCCCTATTCTGTACATGGTCCAATCAGGGGAGGGTGTAGTGGAGACAGGGTTTTATGGGCACACATCGCTATGTTAGCATAAGCGCTTTAGAAGTTAAACGCCATCTTGCCACTTTGCTGCTTTTGCACACAACACTACAGGTAGCTGCTTGCTTGCTTCTTCTTCACATGAGAATGGTCTGTTGTTCACATCCCTAGACGTGCAATGCGACCTTAGTCTGAACACTGTGTGCAGAAGCCGTCAAGGTCAAATAACAATGTATGCTGTTGAATTCAGGTTGATCGGCCCACGCTCTAGTCACAACACGCACACAGCTGCAAATATCTGAAACTCGGGTGCCTTTAATATTGCATTTGCATACATGATTCAGACACTTGGAGAAAACCTTTCCAGACACAGAGAGCAGAGCTGATCCTGTGATGTGATTCACCTAAGCTGATCTTTGAGGTATGGGGTTCCCCATTCAAACCTAGAGACCTTCTATTAGTTTATAAAATGAGTTTACTAGCCAAGGGAGGGTGGTTCACAAAGTATTAGAGGACTTGTTTTCCACTATCTTTTTTAATATGATTTCTCCCTTCATTTTCTATGGTATTGTAACAATGCTGATGGTTTTATTTTTAATCATTTGCCTGCCAAATAGCCAAAGTACTGCACCTTAGAACACGTAGTTAAAAATAAACATTTTAAACTTTTCCGTGTCTCTGATTACTCTTGTTGTGGACTGATATGAGAATAATAACGAAAAGGTGTTTCTGATTCCCACCATTCCTGAGAGTACTTTTCTGGGTTGTCTAATCATTGGTAGCTTCGAGATGATATGGAGACGAATGAGACACTGATGCTAGTCGGATAGGGGTTCTGGGTACTGAGGTGCGTTTTTTGGTACACCACAATTCACTGAGGTCCTGCTTTCCTGTGCATTGTTCTGTGCATGAGCAGAATCACTGCAACATGCTGAGTTGGAAATCTGCTCCTTTGGTGAGTGTACTAATATGCTTCTGCATATTCAGACTCGTGTCTAGCATTATTCCCAATGAGCTTGTGGAATCAATGAAGTGTGACGTGCAGTTAAGAGTGGTTAGTTACTCATCCATTCTTTGATGACTGGAGACTGCTTGGGTGGTACAATTAGGAGGAATTCAGTTTTAAGAGCGTAGAGCTTTAGGTGGTTCTGTGTCAGCCAGCTTTGTGTTTTCAGTAAGACTGAGTTGAGGGACCTGATGTCCTCATTGGAGGCGACCTTCATGTACATGGGTATCATCTGTGTACATGTGATAGTGAATGCTGGATGATTTCAGGATTTCTGTTAAAGGTTCCATGAACAGATTGAAGAGAGTGGGTGCGAGTGTGGATCCGTGTGGAACCCCTGAGCGACCAGTGAGGGATGAGACAGGGACTAGTTTGCCTTGAAGCTTTGGGTTCTATTGTGGAGAAAGTAGGAGAACCACTTTAGTACCAGTTTATTACAGGCCCAGAGAGTCCCATCCCGTTTTCCAAGAGGTCATCGTCTACAATTTTAGTGAGAGCAAATTCTGTGCTATGACCCTGGCGGAAACAAGATTGAAATTAGTCCAGGAGTCAGAATTGCTCAATGTGGTCAGAAAGCTGGATGTGCTGCATTTCTCCAGGATCTTTGCCAATGTGGGGATGTTAGAAATTGGGCGGAAGTTATGTAGGTCAGAGGGATCTGCAGATGGTTTCCTTCCAATAGGGATAACATGCCTGCTTTTAGGCAGTCCAGAATAGCACCTTGCATGCAGGTCTAGCATGCATGGCTCATGTTACTTTACCTCTATGGAACCCTATGGCATGCTATTATGTCAAGAGTGATGTTTCCTCAGAATCGTCATGACTGATGTTCCCCAGAACCTTTTTAGCTGATGCCCCCAACACCCTCATGACTGATGTTTCCCTTGCATCTTCAAAACTAATGCTTTTCCATCACCCTCATATCTGCTGTCCCCCAGTGCCCTCACAACGTATGCTCCCCCAGTGCCCTCACAACTTATGCTCCCCCAGCACCCTCATGATTGATGCTTACCCAGCACCTCTAAATTCAATTATGCTTGAACCCCTGAAAGTGTTCCCCTAAATGCATGAACCAATGGATTAACTTCTTTTGCTGGTCCTAAGGGCTTGGTGTGCTTTTTAATTAAATCCCTGTAAGCTTCCCCCAGAATCCTGTGTGCCAATGGCAAGCCTTGCTCTCACTGTTACTGGAGCCTTGGTGTTGTTTTCCATTATGCATGTTCGCATAAAAATGATACATTTGTTTCTTGTAATTTGGTTCCGATCAACAAGTTGCACCTGCCCATTCTTTAAAGGCAGAGAGAGTGTAGTAACATGTGTTTTCACCAAGGTTCAAGAACCTTTCAGATGGCCATGTGCCTTCAGAATGGTATAATAACCCCGTCCAAACCTGAATCGTGGCTTGGCCTTTCTCCCTGGGGAACAAGCTTTACCCTCCCCACCCTCCCCACTCACCTCAAGAATCCTGCCGAAATGAAGCAGCGCGGTAGTCTCCTTAAATTCACCTTGAACAGGTGGTTCTCAAGGCCCCAACTCCCTCAACTTCTTCCTCCTAGCTCCCTCCTGAGCAGCTACTCTAGACCCCCCATAACTCCCTGAGTCAAGGCATTGAGATCTTCTTCAACTTTAGCTAAGTAGAAGAACTTGGCTAAGTACTTGGTTTCAGGGTGTTGTGCACTGAACCTCCTATAGTAGGAAACAGGACCAAGTATCCACATATTCATAGACTATACACATTTCCTCCATTTCCTCTTTATGATTTACTCCAGCACTTCTTGTGTGTTTATAATCTGGACCCTTCTTGCAACCTTGGCACTAGAACTGTATCCATCAAGGATTAAAGACTTGAGCTTCGTGTTTCTCTGAGGAACAGTACTTCAGAGTCTTTGATATATGCTAGAGTGTTGTACCCTACCCTGTGTTCTGAGTATATTCTTTGGAGTGCAAGCAACTCCAAAGTTGCTCCAAGTGTATTGTAGGGAGTACAAGCGACTCCAACTTTTGCTCCGAGTTTTTACATTGGGAGTGCAAATAACTCCAAGCTGTATTTCAAGTTTATTTCAAGTAGTGCCACACTCCAATCTGTGATGTTTTTTATTCTGCTCTCATGCCTAGCTTCCGATTGAAACTGTAAGTTAGTGTTACTGAAGCTAATGTATGATTCATTGCGTGTAGAGATTTTTAATGTACTGATGGTAACTGCCTTCTCTTGTTATTTCCAGTGCATTACGCTATCACAAAGCCAGAGGCTCAGGTTCAGTGTGATCCTCCTCCGCAGACACAGAAGGTCTCAGGAGCTGCCAGTTGTTACGCAGTGTCGCACAGCCACTGAGCGAGTCCAGTACCGCAAGTCTCTCTTTTCTTATTTTTATCCCATCTCCTCTTTTCTCTAGGGGACCGAGTGGGACCCAAGGCTTTTGGTTCCTTGACCTGCATTGCCCTTGGGAGAGATAGGAAGTCCAGCATTGGCTTCAGTGTCATCTCTTCAGTTTGGGCCGAATGAGTGCAAGACAGGTGGTTTGTAGAAATTGTCTTGGTTGTCAGGCCTGGTGCTGCAGCCGCCCATCATGATGGAGCCTCAATTTGCCTCTAATTTTTCGCTGAGCATATCCCACCTCACCCAATCTCCTCAAACTACAGATTCAGAGCTACCCCCACAATACCCAAGGTATATGTAGCCCCCCCAACAACAACAACTTTGCGTGATTGACTTAGAGGTCCCTGCTCAGGAAAATGAGTCCAAAATAGTAATGGGGGCAATAGTAGTGGGGGCAGGCAGGCTGGTCCGCTTTGCATTGTTGCCAATATTGTCTTACTGGTCCACTGTCACATTGTGTCAGCGACTGCTCGGCGGCCTCCCGTCACTCTCCTTGAGTTATCGCAGACTTCAAATGATCGTGTTTGCTGTCATTGGAGTGACTTCTGGTTTATCACTCTCCTCTGTGCCGTCTCTCTACCCCCCAAATGACTGGTGTTCTCTTTTGACTCTTTTATCAAAGCTTCCCTTTGCTACTGGACCCCCGGGATCTACCTTACTGAATGTACACTACTACCATGGCCCTTTCTGACTCTGCCTGGGATCTTGTGGCCACTCCAGGGCCCGGCTCCATCTTCATCTTGACTACTGCCTTCGCCAATCTCAACCTGTGGGATGCGTGTGCTGATCTGGGAGATGATACCCCCCGCTCCAGCCATTCCAAGGTGTCCCCAGCCATGTGGAAGGAATGTGTCTTCCTGCCAACTGTCACTTGCAATTTCGCTGAAAAAATTAGAGTATATTTAAGGTTCAGTGTGCAGAGATGTCATTTTACCCAGTAGAATGTTTCTCGCAGTTTTTTGACTGCAGCAGTAAAGTTGGGTAGATATTCACCATCACATTGTCAATGCGTCTGGACCCATTGGCCCGTGTCACCTGCTGGATGTGGTCACAGAGGTTAGGCAGCTGCTCCAATATCAGTTGAGGCGGTGGATTGGCCTGCCAGGTACTCTGTGGGTTAGATCATAAACGTTGCCTGATTGCTGATTCTGGGACTCCCACTTTTCTCACATTGTTCCACTGTGAGCCTCCTTCTGCGCCCTTGACCTTTACCTGGAGTTGGACTACCTTTTGTTGGAGGGTTCAAATAGATTTGTCACCACCCTTAACCTGGGACCCCAGAATCCCTAAGACCCGCTCTGTCTCATCTACGTTTTCCACCAGCTTCCTGTGGTCTGTCAGGAGGAGAACGAGTTCTAGGGTCACTGATTAAATCTTATTCACCATAGCAAGTTTTGTGTTTTTAATTGTTGCCAATATGCTGGCTGTATAAGTTTCCAGGCCACAGGCTTCTTCTGGTGAATTGTATCTATCACCTTCATCCAAGTGTCTTGGGAGGGTCTGTTGTCAGGCCTAACATCCGGGGGTTGAGGTAAACCATCCCTATTCGCAAAGATGGCACCCCTAAGCAGATTGAAGGTCAGGATGGGTAGCAGCGCATGGTGAATGTCTTGGCGCTCTCCACAGTAGGGCTGCCTTGTGAAGGGAACGCATAGGCCTTCCGTCACCACCAGGGCCCCCACTCCTGACCCCTGGTGGGGTCAGCCACTTATCAGGTTGTTATGCAGGGTGAGCCCCAGCAAGATGTCAGTCCACATCCCCCAGCAGGCATGAGTGCCCCCCACTTAGCTCTGGGCTCCAGGCCCAGGGCACAGTACACCATATCTCCAGCTTACTTTCTCACCTTGCCACCACCCCTCAGGATCCTGCATTTTCAGCTAGGGGAATCTGCCGGGTGGAAGGACATTTCTTATTCTCACACAGCCCCCTCCAGCTCTCCTACATGACCAAACCCATGAAATGGCACCTCTCAGTGCCAGAGGTTACTCCAGTTTGATGTCTGCCTGTTCTAATCTTAACAGGGCCTTTATGGGTCCCCTGCTCTATGGAAGGCCTGCAGTGCCTCAGCAGTTATGAGGGTACCACTGGTCTCCTTTGTGGCATCCTGCTGTTTTTTGGGTAGATCAGGGACTTCCCACCCTTAAGCCACCACAGCTGTGCTCTTTCACATGGAGCCGCCGCAGCGCTGTGCGTCGGGGTCTACAGTCACATCGCCAGCCTGGACAATCCCCCCGGGGTCTCCTTGCCAGTATGTGTGACCGGCCTGGCCTCCTTGTAAAATGCTTTAGCTGCCCCTACCTCTAAGTCACTTCAGGCCCATCAGCTTCCACTTGCCATATGGTCCGGGACCCAACTCGACAGCGTATGTTGGCGGAGGAGGTTCTCCTTGTATGTACGATTATGGCCTCCGTATCCCCGTCGCAGTGGCCGTAAATGTCAGACCCACCTGGCCTATCGTGGGCATGGTCCATCGGCCGCGCTGCTGCAGTAGTAAAAGTCGCTCAGCTTGTCTCATGCTTGGGGTCTTGGAATCTATTTGCGTTCCCTCACCTCAGTGACAGCAACCCCTCTGCTCCAGGGTCCGTGGTAAGCGAGGGCCGGTGGATGCAGGTTGCCAGGCTGCAGATGAAGCTTCTCAAGGCATGCCCATCCTTTCCACCATTTTGGCCACTGGGATTGCATTTTATGGGTGTAAACTAGGGTGACTACCTCCTTGCAGGCCATTAACAACACTCCTTCCAGTCCCTAAATACAAGATGTTTAGAGAATTCCTGGAAACTTTGTTGGTCGATTACTATCACTGTATTCAGAAGGGAAATTTCAAAAATGACCCTTGGTTTGTAAATGGGTCTTCTTTCATATTTGCCCAAAGTCTTCTCAAATGTGGTCAATAACAATACTCTCTCCTTATCTCCGGGCACCTCTACAAACAATGCCCAATATTTGATTTCTAATACAAATGTCCCCAAAGCATCCACACTTGATCAATTCTACTTGTCTACATCATGCATATCTTGTTTACTAGTCTAAATCCCATTCTTGCAGGCATATATTATTTTCCTACTTTTTTCTACCCTTTCCCCCTACACCTCTTCATCTCCTACCTACCAATCTTCAGAGTGCTGGACTGACAGCTATTCATAAGAATTCTGTTTGCTATGAAGACTCCACACTGACCAATTCCAATAATTACAATGCTTCCTCAGTCAGACTCCATTTCATTATGAACTCTTCTAGCAAGAATACCACATTCATCCAAGGAAAATATGGAGTCCATTGCAACTAAAGTGATTATCTTGGAGTCCAGCAATTCTCTAGGAGACTTTTTACCTGAACGGGAGTATGGAGAATGACACAGTGTTCAATATGCTTATTTTTTTTCTTCAAGACTTTAGTTTATACAAACATTGAATAAAACCTGTCCACTACAGAGAATACTAGAAATGTTTATTATTAAAGCTCATTTACTAATCATCAGTGACCCCACCATAGTCAACTGGTCCTACAATCTTAAGATTCCTTTCTCACGCATCTTTATCCACTGCTAAACCTTTGGATGACCTACAAATAAGACTGTCTAGTATCAAGACACTAAAACATCAACTTCAGCAAGGCAATAGAGAGTTGTTCTCTCATAGGTACACAACAAGACATCGCAGTCAGCACAGTTAAGTATACATATTTTATGAAAGACTTGACTGAAGATTGTGCTCCTCTGAAAAGAAAAGACCAAAACCTCTGCCCTTTGGCTTTCTAAAGACCTTTAAGATAAAAGAAAATCCCTAAAAAGACTTGAGATTCTAAGATCGCCATCTTACTGAACCCTTATTCATCTGAATTATATCTACATGTCAAAATCAGGCTATAGCAAGTTTTAATTATGCAGATTACTTCAAGCAAATTAACATTATGCTTGCTGTGCAAAATTCCTGAAATCACACCATTACACCACCCTGCGTAAATATGCACCATTCGCAATAACCACACTTCCAACAACATGACTGACTATATGAAGCCCAAATGCGGATTCTTTGTGAAAATGCTAGCTAAGAGTGTAAAGCTCCTGACATGGTCTCATTTCAAAGAAACGTCAGAACATGAGCTGCTTGAAATGATCACTAATGTTAAACAATTAAATTGCTTTATCACTGCTGTTTCTAGCAATATTTGTTAAGATTCTATTAAACATTTATACCACATTGTCTTGCCTTGGTGAACTTAAAATTTAGACAAGGTGAGTTTCATGACTAACAAACAGCTTGTCAAATCTCACACTTCTTAAAAAACCCCACAGCAAATGCCCATGACCTCCAAAATATTGCCCTATGTCGGGTCTACCTTTACCAAGGAAAGTGATGAAAAGGTGTGTAGCCTCCCAACTTTCTCTCCATATCAAATAAAACAACCACCTTGGCAACTTTCAATCCAAATTCAGACCTGGTTGTAGGACAGAGACTGTTCTCCTGCAGGTGTTCGATGACACACTCTGCTTCCTTGACACAAGAAACTGCTTACTGATTCTTCTTGACTATTTGTCTGCCTTCGATATGGCCAATTATACCTCCCTGATTACAAATTTGATGTTGTAATGCTAGGCTAGTACTTCATCACGATGGCTTCCCACTGAATACACAGTGCAACTTTAAATGGTCTTAATCACTCAAAAAGCATGTCATATAACAACTCCATTACATCTGGTGAAGGAACTTTAAATTTCAGGTAAGTGGAGTGTTTGAAGTGCACAATCCTCATTGAACCTTGTAAATTCAAACAAGAACAGAATAGGAAGCAATTATTCCCTGGTAGCGCTATAAGTACCTATCACTCACTCCCTTCAAACCTTTGCACAACTCTTGTCTCTTGTTTTGCTACTTTTAAAAAGGAGGATAAGATTCTGCTATTTTAGAGCTACTTAGACTGTCACTGATTATGTATGATTGATACAAACAAATTGTGTGTCTCATGTTTATGCCTCGGTGGAGTTCACAGATTTCCTCTATGTGGAACAAATAACTCTGCCACCCTATGTTTAGTTCCACAAGCGGCGGAGTGCATTAGGTTGTGCCATTTGCGCTGATTTTTAGCACTGGGTATTTGTCCCACGCCGGAATAGCAGCGCAAATCTTACCATGCGCAGCGCAAAAAGGAGCTGCTTCTTTCTTTCGAGTAGATGTGCTCAAATGGCAGCTTCATCAACACGAACTGAAGGTTTCTCGATGCAAGTGGTACAGGCCATCGTGACTGCCCACATTGAGAAATCTAGCCAGGAAGTAGTCTGGAGTAAGATTTTCCTGTCGAGCGAGGAAAAAACTCTGCTCTGCGAGTTTTACGGAACTCCATGTACTACGTGGAGCGCAGAGAGGGAAAAACTCCATCAGTGAGCGGAGCAGAAATTCACTCCCAGTCCTACTCCTGTTATACAATAGTGCAAACCAATTTGTTATATTTCTAAATGACAGCATACTCTAATATCAATTATGTAGTTCAAAATGTTTGATCGAGTGAATTTAATTGACTCTGTGATGAGAGACTTAGAAGATTGTTGTAAATACTGGCTTGACTTATGTCATTGCATGAAAGAAAAGTAAAGCCCCTGCTTCCGAAGTATGAGAGATACCCAAGTGAAACTGGACTTAATACTACTTGTCTTTTTACTAAAAATAGACATTAAGACTATGGCAGGTCTTTCAAGTTGAGACTTATGAAATCTTAATTAAAGGTTTTAGATTTTTCTTGACATTCAGTCATCTCTACTATACATAATATTACTCTGTGGGGCATATTCTCAAAGAGCTATCGCTGAGTTAACGGCACTTTATCGCAGCCAAAGTTGCAATATATTTATCGCCCCATTCACTAGCTGGTGCTAACAGCCCATAGTACCAGTTTACCTGTGATAGCAGCCGCTAAAAACATCGCCACAGATGACCCCCTCAACTATCGCTAATGTGATGCAGAGTAGGAGTTCCCATGAAAAAAGCAGCGAAAACACCACTCCGCTACATTCTCAACAACCAGCCAGATCGGCGATAAAATCACAAAACAGGAGATAAGGCGTGTTAGCTGCAGCAAATTAATACCTGCTCTGACCTGGTGCAAAGTCGGACCACAGCCTGCACCACAAAATGGAGCCCAGCCCAGAGCCACACCTGAAGGGCAAGAGATGCCATGGACCCAACGATCATTCAGCTCGGAGCCCCAACAGGACCACAACACCCACCGCCACCACCCCCAGGACCTCCCCTCCCTGGGCACCTCTCCCCCCTCGGCCAAAGACATGCCACATCAACTACACGGATTCATGTACCAAATAATCCGCCTGATGTGGCACAATTGCATTTGGTGACATGCATGTGTCATCACAAAAATTAGCATCACATATTCACCTACAATGTAACAAATGAAAATGTATTCAAAGAAACACAGAACAGAAATGAAGACACATGGCGGCTCCCCTCGGGACAATCCATGGGTCACAGCCTGCAAGACAAAAATTATGATGAGAAGGTGTGTCTTGTGCACATCAAATGACAGAGAGAGAGCAAAGGACAGAGAGAGCGAAGGAGAGGGAGCGAAAGAAAAATGGACAGAGAGGAGATGAACAGGGAGAGAGAGTGCCGACAATGCGCACCCAGGCCACACTGCTCACCTACTGCCACCGGTGTGTCTCCAAAAACGTTACGGTATGTAGTGCAGTTCACCAGGTCACACATCTGAAACAGATCCGTCATCTGAAACAGAGTCCAGATACATGAATGGCAAAGTACATACAATTGCACAAGACATCATCGCCTGACCGCCCCTGCGCACCCAGGCAGATGCACCCCTGCCCCTCCTGCTGCCCAGCAGTGCATGCCCGCCCCTGCACACCCAGGCAGATGCACCCCAGCCCCTCCCAATGCCCAGCGGTGCAGTCCCTCCCCTGCACACCCAGGCAGATGCACCCCAGCCTCTCCTGCCACCCAGCGGTGCATGCTCGCCCCTGTGCACCCAGGCAGATGCACCCCAGCCCCTCCTGCTGCCCAGCGGTGCATGCCCGGCCCTGCGCACCCAGGCCTCACTGCTCACCTTCCGCCCTTGGCATGTAGCAATAAGGGCCCACCACGTACCGCTGTAAGCCACAAGCCCAGGGCCCGCGGACATCGGATGTGCCCAGCACTACCGAGGTAGTGCTTGCGACGGCTGTTGGGCGACGGGCGCACATTACGGGTTAAGGTGCCCCTACCTCAGTGCACCCAAAGTCACCGTCCTGTGGCGGTGTGCCAGCCGCAATGTATCCGATGCCACCAAGTCTGTGCCCCAAAGTTATGGACCCTGTATGATTGGGCATCGTGTTGCGGACACCATCATGTCACCTCCGGTCCTGGGGAATATGATGTTGCAGGGCCAGAGGCCCTCATGCCTACATTAACACCACCCGGATGCACCAAGAAAGAGAGTGGAAATGGCATCGGGCACGTGCGCACGGCCCTATTTATTGCCAGGGTCACATGTCCTGTGACGCGTGTGCTAGATGGGTGTGGTGTGGGTGTAAACCAGCTGTGAGGGAGTTGCCGTCCCCCCTGTGAGCGTAAGTGGAGTAGGCTGTCCTGGCGTATGCCAGTCCAGCGTAAGGGTTTGTAAATGACCTCAGGGCCCTGGGTGTGGTTCCGTACTGGGCTGGAGAAGGAAGTAATTCATGCGTGTGTCCCTGTTGTTGTGCCAGCGCCACCCGGACCGCATTTGGCAATGTGTCACCCTGTGACCCCTGTTCTACAACATGAACCACATGGACGTAAGAGGAGTCCAGTGAGCCTACATTCATCCATACTTCCAAAAATGAAAGACCATAGACAAGACACATCTGTGTGAATATTAATGTTTAATGCACATTCAGTGGAGTGTTGCATCTGGAGCAGTACAGGGCCATGCAAACCCCACATGACGATGTTGGCTCATGGAGGGCCAGCCAGAGTCCTTCAGGGAATGACTAGTCCAAACGAAGAGGAAAAGTTCAGTACGCAGTCTGATTGCTGTGTCATTGGAGATCAAACAGCATACTGTAGTCCATGCTGAGGTCGAAGGTGAGTGCTGCAGAGTGCATCGGGGGACAGTGGAAGGTGATGATGCAGAGGGCCGAACCAAGCTTAAGCCGGCCCTATGGCAGAGATGCATGCTTCTACGTCCTTCTTACCACGAGGGCAGAATCATCTGCATCCTCGTCCTCTGATGTTTCATGTGCCTCACATGTGGGTGGTGGTGTTCTGTCTCCAGCACTGTGTGGCAGTGACATATCATTGCCTGGAGGTGGAAGGTCTGCCGCACTGTGTGGCACTGACACTTCGGGGGCAGAGATGTGGATGGAGTGGTAGCAGCAGCATTCATCAGCACCAGGCCTTGTGGCAACAATGCCATGAGGATGGTCCTGAGGTCATTGAGGAACCCAGCTACCTCTCACTGGTGTGCAGCTGTGGCAGCCGCTCCTTCCAGATTTGCCCGCTCCATGGTCTCCATTAACTTCCGCATGTTTCCCAACTCCTGTGTGACATCGCTAGGGCCACTCTGACTGGACAGTTGTTCTATTCTCTGAGTCAGGGTGCCAGCTATGTCACCCATGATCAGTTGGAGAGCATGGAGCAGACTCTGGGTGTCCATTAGGGACAGTGAGTGGTCCTTGATGGGACTTAGACACCCATGTATGGCATCTAGTTTGCCTGCCATGTGGTCGAAGTCCATCCGCACCTGTTCTGCCAGACTCTCCGGGCACCCAAACACACGAGTTGGAAGGCCATGTGATGTTTGTGGGGGTCCTGGGAGGCAGCATTGGTGGGGGTACTGCCTGCAGTGTGGTCTATGCAGAGGGTGGGGTCTCCTTGTAGCAGCTGGGCTGCCCAGCTCCTGGAAGTGGGCTGTGTAGGCTCTCCACGAGCAGTTGGAGGGCGTCAGAGTTGATGCTGTGGTGGCCCTCTTTGTCATCAGAGAAGAGAGGATCGGCATGCTCTTCAGGAGTTGTTGATTCACCCTCTGCAATGTGAAGGGGAGATGCAGCGTAAGAATGTGTCCACATGTATGTTGTTGCATTGTACATGTTTTCATACAGACAGCATGACTGGGTACATTGTGGCCGTTTGGGAGGAGCTGCCTATTTGATGCGGGACAGTGGATATCTCGACAACAGACGTGTGTGTGTTTGTACTAGTGCATTATCAACTCACATTTCCCTGCAATGCCAAATGTGATTGGCCAGTGTCTGCATCCAAGCGGCACCAGTTGTGTCCTGTGTTCTGTTGTAGGTGTTTTCAGGATTGAGCCACAACGTTATCAATGTTGATGTGCTCTTCATGTGATGTGTGTGTGCCGCATTTTGGGGGAGTCGCCCCTGCAGCTCTGATTTTGCTGGTCCTTACCCCTTTCACACGGTGTGCCTTGGACTTCTGTGCTTGTACAGTGCTGACATGTTGCATACTTGGGTACATTGGTCTCTTGGTGAGAGTTGGTGGTCTGGGGCATGGTTTGTCCGCTGATGTGCTCTTTTTAATTGTGCATGTGTGCCATTGTGCCCATCTCCCCAGTCCCCCCAGTCCCTGGTCCTTACTCACCCTGTTCTGTTGTGCAGTGTCCGGGCCCCCAACTCCTGCCACCATCTCCCCACTGATAACTGTGGCCACCATTTCCTCCATCTCGTCCAGCTCCTCCTGTGGCGCTGGACTCTCACCTCCAGTCTGCATTGCTGCCTTCCAGTTGTTGGCAAGTTTCAGCTTGGTTTTTCGCTTGACATCATATCAGCGCCTCTTAACCTCTTCCATTGTCCAGTTTTCTACTTTTATGGTGATTTATCCCACCTGACGCATGTGATTTGCAGGCCTGTAGCTGGCTTTTGCTGATTTTTGTATCGCGATTGGCCTCATCGCAGCTTTTTTTGCGTTTGTGTTTCGCATTTTTGCGGTGTGGATTTGATTTTAACGCGGTCTGTTGACGCGTTATCTGGAGACTATCGCATGGTACCGCCATGTTGTGAATACTTGGTTAGCATGGCGTAAATTTCCTGCGATGGACTGCGATGTTGAAGGTTGTGTTAAGTTACTTTTGCGATGGTTATCACACGTTCTTGAGAATATCCCCCTGTGTTACTTAATAGCTTTGTTGGTGAAAGCTATGTGCTATCTAAATGTAAAATACATCTCATGTGCCAGAATTTATAATAATCTTATTCTTTGTATAACATTTTGTGTATAACATTCTATTGGCATTTAAGGACAAAACAATGTACACTTGATGGATGTCTCACATTTTCAAAAGTTATAAATGATATCATATGTTGTCAGACAGTCACTTGTATTAAAGATGACACGTAAATACCAAAAGCAAATGCTATCACTTCATGTGGTGGGTCATCCATACTTTTGTAGTTGCCAGATGTGCCCCTTTTGGGGTAAGCCTAAGATCTACCTCCCAACTATTTC
The DNA here is from genome assembly GCF_964204655.1 of Triturus cristatus. Classification (NCBI taxonomy): domain Eukaryota; kingdom Metazoa; phylum Chordata; class Amphibia; order Caudata; family Salamandridae; genus Triturus; species Triturus cristatus. The sequence continues at coordinate 1,046,956,184 of NC_140591.1, read as the reverse complement.
CCCTCACTCTCCTCCCCAAAATCTGATAATGAAACTCCACTTCAATAACATTATTGCAGCCACTCGGTGCCCCCCTCTTTGTCCCTTTCACCTCACAGTATTAGTGATATTTATATTGTCTCTGCCTCAAACAGGTCCAAGTTTCTTAGCTTTGGTAGGTAGTCCCACAGTAGGGGTAAGGAGAGGAAATAGGCAACCACTTGGCTTCATTTTTCTCATAATTCTTGGTAATGTTTTGGAGAATATGCTTGAGGTTTACTACAGCCATAACGTACCATAGACTAAGTGTCTGTTGTGCCTCTGAAGGTGGTTCTTTTTTTCCCCATATCCTGCAACCATTTGTTTGGGCTGCCCCTAACATGTGTAATATCGTAGCACTCCACACCCTCTCTTCCGTCTATGGTAGGTGTAGGTCCTAGATTCAAAAGAGCCAATACTGGGGCTTGTGTGATAGAGGTGCTCATTATCTTGTGCTTTAGAACTATCTTCCAAAATGTTTGAATAATCATGAATTTCCATCAGATGTGCAGCACAGTACCTCTCTAAAACTCCAAATTTTCAGTACAGATCTGAGGTGCTTGGATGCATGTGGTGTAACTTTTGGGGTGTGAGGCACCATCTCATTCTAATCTTGTATTTAGCTTGTTTGTGCTAAATGCTTCTTAACTGTTTGGGCATTCCAATCCAGGCGTTACACCTGTGCAGCTCAAATACCTCTTTCCCAACTACTTCTGGTATTTCCTTTGGAGTTTTGTTGATGTATCAAACCGAGAGAGGATTCTTCGGGAGTGGGGGGAGTTACTTTCTAAATACTGCCATTATATTATCAGGTTGTAGCAACCTGTTTGGGATATGGGCATAGGAGTCTGGGAGCTTGTCCAAGAGTGTAACCTCTGAAATGAAATTTCGCATTCTAAAATTGATTTTATTTTGCTCTTCATTTAGAAATTAATTTTAATTTATTTTGTAAGAAAGTACATTATTAGATGAGGTGGATGGTAGTCCAACATAAGTAAGTATGGCACTATTCTTGTTAGGTCTAGTAAAGGTCTCAGTAATTTAAAACTTAGCTCCACTCCTGGTAGCTATGGCACAGAGTAGAGAGAGTCAACTTGAGAAAAGTAGAAGAAGAACAGTTATAAAGTTCTAAACACAGCACAATAAAAATCCCAATCCATTTTATACGAATAGAGAACATCTTAATGAACAACATGAGAGCAAACCAACAAAAGTTCATTATGGGAACGTTAGACATGTTTTTAAAAAGTTTAAAATAATAAAGCACCAAAAAGCCCAATATGCCAACCACCGGCAACAGGCCAAGGGTAAGATTTAAGGCCGACTGTGGTGGAGAGCAGGTCGGATAAATGGACCAGGTTAGTCCAGGTCAAGGAGTTACCTTTGGATGTAGACATTTCCTTAGAAGATAGAGGGGGACATTTACAAGCTCCTATCGCCACCACAGCATCACTTTTAGTGACCTTGTGGTGGCGCTAGGGGCTTTGCCTTATTTACAAGGCAGCGTTAAGCCACTTAACATGGCTTAACACTGCTTTGTAAAGAAGGCACCCTTTCACGCGGAACTTAGCGAGAAAGGGGAGGGCAATGGGTGTTGCAGTGGGTGTTCCAAAGCAACACCCATTGATTTTGACGGACCCCCTATTTTCAAGGGTGGCAGAAATAGGAGGCAGCGGCAAATTCAGACCAGTAAAAACCTGGTCTTAAACATGCAAAACAAGGAGAAATGCTTTATTTCTCCTCAGTTTTGCTGTTTCCATGTGTGCTGCACTGTACAGCAGGAATGTGACCCTTACTCCACAACAATTTCAAATAAAAAGATATTTGTAACTTCTATGTGTGCTGCATTAGGCAGCACACATAAAAGTTACAAAACGCCATGTAAAGATTGTTCACGTACAAAAACCTTTCTGCACATTAACAATCTTCCACTCAACGCAGACACCCTTGTACTATGGTGCAAGGGTGCCTGCGTTGGTGCTAGGCTGCTAGATTTAGAGCCAGTGCAAGGAAATCTCAGGGTTGCACCATATTATTGTAAATATAGTGCAGCCCTGCATTTCTGAAGTGGTGGAGTGCAGCGTTAAGCCAAAACTTTATTGTAAATATACCCCAGAGTTTTCAGCTGGGAAGGCAACAGGCTGGATCAGAAAACTGGGTCTTCAATGATGGACTGCAGCTGCTTGAATACTGGTTATAGCCATTGATGAAGGCAAGAAAATCTCTGAGTGGGAAGAATCTGAATTTCATGCCCAGGAAGCCACCAGCAATGATTGGATGCTTCTTGGCATCAGGCCTTTAAGGTTTTTTACTTAGACTCTTTTCTGGAAGTTGAATTTCTTCGGTGGGCCAAGGCTAAAGAATCTATCCGAAGAAGGGGAGAGGATGCAGCCTTATGGCCTTATGGCTAGAGTGGTAGGCCTCGAAGCTGAGAAACCAGATTTGAGTCTCGGCAACAATGCTCCACATCCTGTGAATCTGAGCAAATCACTTAATCTCCCCGTGCCTAACAAAAATGAATGTGTCCTTCTGTAACAAAACTGGTGCTCATGTAAAGCGCTCTGATACCCGATGTCTTGGGTCTAGTTCGGGCTATATAAAACTAAAAAAAAGTTTAAAAATGTTAAAAAAAGGTTAATTGTCATTTGATGCTGTTCATCACTGGGCCTGCTGACACGAATTTGCTGCTGCAAAGTGGAACATAACAGGAGTTGCTTTGAAATCAGGCCCACCAGCGACACACCCTCAGAGGATCGGTTTGGTAGGCTGATGTGGTTTGGTATGCTGGTGTGATGTGCTGTTGATTCTCCCAGCAAAAAGTCTTGATAAAGGTTTTAAGTCCCATTTCTGTAAAAGTATTCCTTGATGCTGGCCCTTACTTGGACAGATAAGCTGTCACCAGTGTCAATGTCATACACATACCACTTATTGAGTCCAGGTGTCAATGGGTATAGTCCAACAAACTGTGCCAACAAGTCATGACAGTCTTTCTGTTGCTGCTGTCAGTGCAGGCTAGAGCCCTTCTCCCTCCACCGAACAGTATTCGTGGCATTGTGAGATAGGAGGTCAGCGAGAGGCTCCCTCCTTACTTGCTCTGCTCCATCAAGGACCAAGAACCTTCAGATGGTTGATATGGATCTCCTTTTCATATGCTCAGCCATGCTGGAAAGTAGGTCTAGCATATAGTCCAGAATGTCCTGTTTGAGTTCCTTGGGAGGTATCCTCTACCTTCTCAGCCAAGACTTAAGTGACCTCTGACTAGGAGCCCAAAGGGGCTGAAGCCCATACCCTTTTGTTGTACCTCCATGTGAGCAAATAAAGGCATGAGATTAGGACATCCCATTTCCTATGTGGTTTCTAAAATGACTACATAATCATACATTTTTGGTAGGCCTGGGCAACATTTTATTTACACTGGATTAACTTTACATTACTCTTTTCATGTGAAATTACCAAAACGTATGTGATTACACCCATTTGCGTAGTTATGAGTAATTTGGCACAACAATTCTACCAGAGGATCACAGCAACCACTAACTAACCAAGCGCTAGCAGCTGCTGGCTTCTGCTATTCATATTCTGTGTAGTTAGTATTTTCCTTAGTGTTAAATGCATTCTCTAGCCCATTTTCTACACAAGTTAATTTTGTGCTAAGAAAAAAGAGCTAAATGTTGAGTTATGCTCCTCTAGTATTTCTGCATACTATTGCATAATTCTCCGAGTAGAATATACCCACATACATGTAAGAAGGTATGGGGGATTGCTAGAAATACTAAGGTTTGTAGATGGAGACACCTAGGTCTAGTAAGGAGAATGGCATACAACCTTGCTAGGTTGGATTTTGAAAGTCGATTGTTGATGTGACCATTGTAAATTCTGACGTATGGATCATGACATGCTGTACAATATAATTTCAATGTACTGTTGATTGAGCATTGATAAATAGAAAGAGTTTAAAAATGCATAATTTTGATGTAACTTCATGTAATTACACTAGAGCAGCTTATATGAGTTGCACCCACCATTACTTTTAAGGTCTTGGGGAATCTCACCAATAGCCCATTGGTTTAAGCAGTGATAAGTGGTGGTGAACTTGTAAGTCACTGCACACTCATTTCATGTAGACATGAAGTTTGCCCCCCTATCTGAGATTGTCTCTTTTAGGAACCCTGGGCTGGTAAAGATAACAAGGAGGGTCCTTCTCAACGTAGGCGCAGTCATCTTACTCAGAGGTATAGCTAGAGGGTACTTAGTGGCATGATCTACCACAACCAAGACAAATCTGTTACCAGAAACGGTTTTATGGTCCAGAGGACTAACAATGTCGATCCCCACCCTCGCAATGTGAGAGCCAACCATAGGTAGTGGAATTAAGGGAGCCTCGGCTGCCCTCTTGTCCTGCTACTGGCTTGATATGTGGTCCAGTAGTGACAGAACTCCTTTGCATTTTCAGACATCTGGGGCAATAAAAGTGGTTGACCAACCTGTTCCAGGATTTGAACTGTCCTAATTGCCCAGCCAAAGAAATATCATGGGCTAACTATAAGATGAAGCCCCTGTAGTGTTAGGGAATAACCAATCTCCTGGTTGCCCCATGTTCTGGGTCCCTAGCTTCACTGTATAAGACACCTTCCTCTCAGTAGATCCTATGGGTAACAATGGTATACCCCTGCTTATGCACTTCAATCTAGTGCTTAAGTCTTTCGAGTGTTAGGCAGGTTCTCTGTACATGACAGAATTCCTCTGTGGAGGGTCCTCCTGTCCCATGCAACTCATGGAGTTCTGGGAGGTCTTTCAGTGTGAGTTCTTCCCTGTTAGACTACAGATCCTCTCCCAGGGGGTTGGATTCCTTCTGAGTCATGAGAAGATTTGAGTTGAGGCTGGTTTCCCTCTCCTTTTGCCCTTCCTCTTTGTTGTGGGAACCTGGGCCATTCTTGCTGACTTCAGACTCCCTTGACTTCCCAGAGGCTGTCTGAGCCCTTTATGTCTAAACATACCAATTTAGGCAAATCCAACATTTCTGCATCAGTCTTCCTTTCGACTCTAGCTGGAGGAGAGATTTTGAGGTTGTTTAACAACTCATACTCCTCTGGAATGTAGGGGCAAAGGTGAACATGGCCATGGGATGAAACCGCACCTCATTGTCTGTGTTGATTACCCTAGGGATAGTATCAAGGATAATCTGCTCTGAGAAAAACAGCCGGGTCACCACAGAGGTTTTTATGGTTTCTGTATCCGTTAGAGCCTCTATCTTGTTCCTGTTAGGGGTGGCCATCGGAGATTTTAATTTTCATGGGGAGGCTCCAGAAAACCCTGAGACCGATAATCTCCTAACAAGTTTACAACAAATTGGCCTCTCCCTCCTCTCAAATGCCCCCACTCATAGAGCAGGCCACGCTCTTGATCTGATCTTCTCTAACATGGCTCATCTCGCTGACCTCCCTCCCCTTCCTCTAACATGGTCTGACCATTTTATGGTCCCTTTCACTTTCCGACAACATAACCCTACTAGCCTACCCGAAATGGATCCTCGCTCCTCGCAATTTCGGAGACCCTGGAACAACCTATCGCTAGAAGCCTTCACGGTAGCCTACGACGCCCTATCTCAGGCTCCCCCAACGTCAGGCACAGACATGTCAGAGTTTCTGAAGTTTGGTCCCTCCAAATAACGCAAATCTGCCCCATGGTATACAGAAGAACTTAGGACAGAAAAATCAAGGTGCAAAGCCTTAGAGAGATACTGGAGAACCAGCCAAACTCCTTCGAACCGAAGGACGTATAAACTCTCGCTGACAAAATATCACCAGAATATAAAAACAGCAAGAAAAGCGTTTATACTAAAACAAATTGACCAAGCTACCAATTCCGCTAAAACCCTTTTCAACATAGTTAAAGACTTTGTTAACCTTCAGGCGTGTAGATTGCCTCAAATAGAATCACAAACCCTATGTGATTCTCCAGCAACCCACTTTGAGGACAAAATGAATCTGATCTACGCTAACTTCGCTCCTACACGAACTCCCACCAATATTCCATCCACAAGCTATGCCGAACCTAATCTACAGTCTTCAAGCAAGCTCAGACAATTTGAACCGCTAACCGTTAAGGAAGTACACACCTTACTCTCATTCGCTAAGTCAGGGTCGCCTAGTGACCTGTGTCCTCCGAGGGTTATGGCCCTTATTGCACCTTGCTGTGCCTCGGAAGTCCGAGCTATATTCAACAGCTCCATAGAATCAGGCTCTATCCCTTCCAGCTGGAAAGAAGCCTTCGTTCGCCCTATCTTGAAAAAGCCAGCTGCAGACCCCCTCACGCTCGCTAATTATCGGCCCATATCACTGATCCCTTTATTAGCAAAATCACTAGAATCAGCCATAAACAAACAGCTGAGCCATTATCTCGAAGCGAACGATCACCTAGATCCTTCGCAATCAGGTTTCAGACCGGGCTTCAGCACTGAAACTGCCATCCTCGCGATCACAGACTCCCTGAGGCTAGAAGTAGATGCTGGAAGATCAGCCATTCTGGTCCTCTTAGATCTCTCCGCGGCATTCGACACGATATCACACCTTAGGCTGCTAGAGAGACTGAGAGATTGTGGCATTCAAGATCTAGCCCTGAAATGGCTTCAAAATTTCCTGGCCGATAGAAACCAAACAACTATGCTTGGACCTTTCAGATCAAACAAACATGGACTGTATAAAGGTGTCCCCCAGGGCTCATGCCTCAGTCCTATCCTGTTTAATCTTTACATGTCCCCATTGGCCAAATTAGCTGAATCCTGCGGGTTTGAAATTATCTCATACGCGGACGATACCCAGCTTATTTTTAAAATCGACCCTAATGCCACATCAGAAAATCTACGTTTCGCAGCAGGAATTAACTCAATCTCCAACTGGATGACTGAGAATCTTCTCCAGCTGAACCCTAGTAAGACGGAAATCTTATTAGTAGGGAAATCCTCTCTTTCCTGGTCCATTGAATGGTGGCCTAAGGAGCTTGGTCCTGCCCCGGCCCTGAAACAAGTTGTGAAGAACCTGGGGTTCACACCTCACCAGGCACTCTCAATGAAGGACCATATAGCTACAATCACTAGCTCCTGCCACTACAGTCTGCGACTATTGAGGAAGATGTTTCCTTATCTCCCCATTAAGGACCGTAGAACGCTAGTACAGGCCATGGTGATCAGTCGTCTCGACTACGGCAATGCGATGCTCGCCGAACTCGGCCCTTCCCTGCTAGGAGAGCTGCAGATCATCCAGAACACGGCTGCCCGAATGATTCTTGGCCGTCCGGCTGGCTCGCCTTCAGTCCCCATCCTATCAGAACTCCACTGGCTCCCAATTAGGAAGCGCTCCCATTTTAAGACCTGCTGTCTTCCCTACAAAGCCCTGAACGGCTTAGGACCCAAATACTTGGCTAACAAATTAACAAAAAAGACCTCAATCTTTAACTTACGGTCCAATGCCATGGAACTACTAAAGATTCCCAGAATACGCCACGCCCGCTCAGGGGCTAAGTCCTTCTCTTGTCTCGCGCCGCGCTACTGGAACTCGCTTCCTATTACCATCCGGAATTGTCCCTCCCTAGCTGTCTTTAGGAAAAAACTGAAAACCTTTCTATTTCTAACTCCCTAATGCTTGACGTGATACCCTTCCCGCCTCCCTCTCTCAGTGAACGATCAAACAAGCGCCGAGATGCCCTCGGGTGAGTCGCGCGCTATAGAAATATTCATAACATAACATAACATAACATAACACCAATGTGAGAGAGGGAATTATTAGTTGGGGTCGATGGTAGTCCACCCCAAGTAATGATGCCATTGTTCATATTAGGTACTGTAAAGATGTCAGTAATTTAAAAAGGAGCTAAATCCCTCGTGACTATGACAAAGAGCAGACAGGAATAACTTAAGAAAATATTTTATTTTATTCTAGTGATTGATTTTCTAGAGCTTGTGGCTAACCAATGGGCTTACCGCGCTGTCAGTACTAGCTAAAGTACATAGGGCCAGATTCACAGAACTAATTTAAGACAAAATCCTAAACTTACTACCATTTTGGTATTCACAGAAGGCACTTACTCATTTTGGTATTCACAGAAGGCACTTACTCATTTCGGTATTCACAAAAGTTAGGAGTCCTAACTTTAGGACTCCTAAATGCCTTCTGTGAATACCGAAAGTCTTAAAGTTTGGATTTTTCTCAGTTTAGGAGTAGTAAAGTTAGGACTCCTAACTTTAGGACTCCTAATTGTCTTCTGTGAATACTGAAAAGTCTTAAAGTTAGGATTTTTCTCAGTTTAGGAGTAGTAAAGTTAGGATTCCTAATTTTACTTCTCCTAAACTGAGAAAAATCCTAACTTTAAGACTTTTGGTATTCACAGAAGGCATTTAGGAGTCCTAAAGTTAGGACTTCAATCTTCTGTGAACACCAAAATGAGTAAGTGTCTTCTTTGAATATCAAAATGAGTAAGTGCCTTCTGTGAATACCAAAATGGTAGTAAGTTTAGGATTTTGTCTTAAATTAGTTCTGTGAATCGGGCCCAGAGACTTTGATAATATGATGAATAACTTAAGAAAAAAGATAAGTTTTCAATTTATTTCTAAAACTCATGTAGTTTGCATCCATTCCCAGACCAATAGGTAAAGCATTCCAGTGTATGGGTCCAAGATATGTGAAGGAACAACGACAACTTCTGGCTCGCGTGACTCTGGGGACAACTTGAAGATCACAATTGTTGGACCTAGGATCCCTATTGGACTGATGAGGAGTGATCAGTTGGCAAAGAATGTGTGGGTCCACATTGTGTTTTGCCTGATGTATAATACAGAGGGGGATATGTACAACAGAAATGGCTGAGTGAGGTGTTAGCCATCATGTCTTAACGCCTCACTCCGCCACTTCTGAAATGCAAGGCTGCATCATATTTACAACAATATGGTGCAGCCTTGCGTTACCCCCTGTGATGGCGCAACACTTAGCAGTGTAGCGTCAATGCCGGCATCATTGCACCATAGTGCAAGGATGTCTGTGTGCAGAGGAGGATTGTTTATGTGTAGGAAGGTGTCCCTTCCTGCACATAAACAATCCTTAAAAGCCATTGTGTCACTGTAATGTGTGCTGCTTAATGCAGCCCACATGAAAGTCACAAAATTGCATTTTTTTTAAAGTTTGTTTATGTACAGGAAGAGGGTGCATCCTATACATAAACAATCCATGGCATTTTGCTTTTGAATTGTATGCTGCTATTATCAGTAGCTAATGAAGAATTTTGAGCACTGGAAGTGCTGATTGCGATTCTGGAATGCCCAGCAGTTTTCATGCGGCAGTGTTCTGAATGATTTGTAGCCTCATATTGACCCCCAGTGGACTGCCCAACTATAGTGAGTTACCATATTAAGGAAGGGGAAGATTCAGGCCTTAAATCACTCTTCTGCGGCCTTCCATTGCAAAGCTTTTAAAAGTAGTGAAATAGTTCAAAAGTCAACAACATATCTAAATACAAATCCAACACCTAATTAATGAAAAAGAGCAGATTTTAATGAACAAAATGGAACCAAAATGAAAATAATCCAATAAAAGAGATTTTTAAAGTTGTAAATAAAAATAGTGTCAAAAAGCCCAAAGTGAAAACATGGGCAGCTGGTAATGCTGGACCAAGACAAGGATAAGGTTTTAGCCAACCACAATGGAGCGCAGGTTGGATACACAGACCACATTGGCCCCACTCAAAATCTTACCTTTGGACTTACAAATAGAGTCTTCAGTAGTGCAAGGCAGCAGGCTGGATCTGAAGATGGGAGTGCCGACAACGGATTAGAACTGTTTGAAATTCCAGTGAAACCATTGATAAAGTTGAGAAAGCTCCAGAGAGGGAAGAGTCTAGATTTGGTGCCCAGGATGCCTTCATTTTCAATCAGCCTCTAGTCCATGAGGCTTTCTAACTTTGAACTTAGACTCTTTTCTGGAAGCCAATTTTCCTCGGAGAGGCAAGGCTTCAGTTTGTAGCACAAGAGGGTTCAACATGATCATATGCAAGTCGGCGTTGAACCCCCTGATTTGGATTTGCTGCAGCTGAAAAGAATGCAGCGGGAGGGGAGCCAAAGTCCGGTGCTCTGGTGATGCACCCTTTGTGGATCAGCTTGGCAGGTTGGTCCGGGTCTTCTGCTGGTTCTCCAGGCAAAGATTCAAAGTCCCAGGTTTTAGGTTTAGACAACAGGAGCATGCTCTGACATCAGCCAAGGGTTCCTGGCCCTCAGGAACAGCATTTGGGGGTCAGGACTCATTCCAACAGAAGCCACCAGCAGGGTCTGAATCAGTCAAGTTAAAACTGATCAGCTAGGCACTTCCAGGAAAGTGGGTTTGTGCAGCTTTTGGGTCTTTGTAGCTCAACAGGTCAGCCAACTGACCATTGGAGTCCACTTCCTTTTCTTGGGTACTAAGGGGAGCACGTCCTGCCCTTAGTGATCTCTTCGCTTGTATTAACAGGAGGTGCAGTCCTTCTCCAGTCTTGCTTGGGCCTATTAGTGTTCTGAAAAGGGTGCCCAGTGGTGCCTCATATATACCTAGCACTAGCCTGTGAGTGAGAGTGACTTTTCACCCCTCTCTAGCTAATAGGAAAAGGTTCCTAGGGTTACCCTACCCACTTTTGCAGCTTTTCGTGCTTGCCTCCCTTAGAAAACTATCCTTTACTGCACTTCTTTACCCAAAATCAACACAGCGGAACTTGTCTTTTTTTTTCAGAGCTCCCGGTGCCCAAGCAGAATTGTGACTGTGTAAATGGACAAACCCACCCTCGGGTCACTCAAAACCTGTTCTAGGGCAGCTTACACTCCTACTGGAATGGGAACCAGCCTGAATAGATAGACAAATGGGAAGCTATTACATTATAGCACAAATTGCCCTCGGCACTTATTGGCAGGAATGTACTTATACCTTTCATCAGTGATTGGTTGTGAATGTTATGTCTAGCATACGGATATATAATACAACGGTATCTGTAGTACGTTGTGGAGACAGCTATTACACTTTGGGTATTTGGGTCATACAAAACCTAGTTATTCATTAGCTGCCTGTTGGGTGTGTACTTGGAAAATAAATCTTCTTTTCCATGCACCGAAGAATTCAGTACGCCTCTGGGACTACTGACTGGTCTATGTTTAAACCCAAGCTGGAATCTTCCTAGTACTAACCCTAACCTTTGAGTTTTATAATACTCTGTTATTGATGTCAACTTCTCACTAGACATCCTTCATGTAGGTGTATTTACTTCACAGCTGTAGATGGTAAAATGTGATGTACTCATCATCTACTAGGCACTGTTGGAGCAGGTGTGCGCAAATACTAGATGACATAATACATGCAACTTTGCATCTTTTTTTCACTTTCTATTCAACATAGTCCTTTGCCCTCCAAACAAATTTGGTATTTTAGTTGTATTGTCAATCTGGAAAAAAATCAAAGTCTCAGTGGCATTAAATGCTCATATTTTGTAGTAGACGTAATCCCTTATGAACTCCGCTGGCACCACAACAGTACAGTAGCACAGATAAATGTTGGAACCCATAGCCATTCCTCGGCGATCCCCGCAGAGTTGACAGTTGTTGTTGCTGCAATGTACTGCAAAGGAAAATTTAAAATTGATCAATCTCCAGCACCTTATTTATTGCATCAGAGCTTCCCAGCACTTGAGCAAAAATTCTCTAGAACAAAGGTGAGGTGCTCTTGAACGGATGTTCCAGCAGCAACTTTCAGCTAGAACTGCAGACGATGAAGATGATTATTTCCTTAACTGATTGTACTACAGCTGATTTTGTAAATATCACAACTCATATGTTTTATCCGAGGGGTGACTGTAGAAGTGGAGCAGCGTTCGGAAGAGCTATTGCTTTATTCTTCAGCTATTAACTGCAAATCTGAAAGTCGGTGGCAACGCTTTTTCAAAATTGATCAGAGTCCGAAAACATGTAGTTATGTTCAGTTGCAGAGGAAATTGCATCACTGTAAAAGTAAAGTAAAGAGCTCAAAGGTAATTATGTTTTCAGAACATGGTAGACATACTAGTCCAATAATAAATACTGTAAAAGGTACTTAATTAAATACACTGAGGTGCAATCAACAAACTGAATGCCCAGATAATTTTAGCACTTCAAATACCGGCGCAGGAAAAAAGTTCACCTAAATATGTAGGGGCAGATTTACAAGAACTGGCGCATCTCTGCATATTAGCAGAGGTGTGTTAGTTAATTTACGTCACGTAAAAAAACCCTTGCGCCACCATTGATGCGTCACAATTAAAATGCGGCTCACTGTGGCACAATGACTAACAGATGCATGACAATCTATTGGCGTAAAGGCAATGCATTGTTGGAGTCGTGTTGCAAGCGCGACACTACTGCAGCAATGCTTCGGACTGCCTATTTCTATTATCCTGCATCACTGTTTATGCCTCCTTCAAGCAGGCGTAAGGTTTTGACGCAGTGGCGTTGTAAAAGTGACTCAGTGAAATCTTATAGATTTCACTGCGTCACTCTTACGAGGCTTTCTTGCGTCAGATGCCCACCCTGCATACATTATACCTGATGCAGGTAAAGTGTGACGCAGGGCTTTACAACGTGACGCATCTCCATAGATAGATAGTCTGGTGTTCAGGTACTAGCACTTTTCAGAGGTATCAGTTGGAAAGTGCAACGCTGGTAACTCCCTGATGACAGAAATCGTATATATATTAAATTATATATTATTGAAATATATTATAGAAATATTATTATAGAATAATGTTATAAGTGTATTATATAAATAAATAATACATCATAATAATTACATATTTATGACTCTATATATTTCTATCTAAATATAGAAATAGTTGGACGGCACCTTAGTAAAACTCTGGGTGGTGACTTGTTTCCGCTCTGATGTCTCTTGCTCTGACATTCTTCATGGGGCATCCCCTGTCTTCCTAAAACATAAAGTAAGCATATGTGGACCATATTTATCAAGGTTTTGCATCGCTCTTGTGCTAGGCAAGGATGCGCAAGGCTGGCTCAAAACCTAAGTGAGATTTATCAAGCCTTGCAAAGCCACTTTGTGTGGCCCTACATGGCTTGATAAATCTAGAGTAACGCAAGTCAGCGCAAATCGCACCCACCCATTGATTTCGGTGCATTTCCTGATTCACTATTAGGGGATAGACCAGGGAATGTATCAAAATGATACTTTTCCCCAGGTGAGGCGTAACGAGGAGAAATATCTTTATTTCTCCTCGTTTCTCCCTGTTACTATGTGTGCTGCATTCTGCAGCACACTTAGATAGAGGAAAATTACTCTTAGGTTTGTTTTTGTGGAGTAAGGTGTCCCTTCCTGCACAAAAATAATCCAGCCTACTATGCAGGCACCCTTCCAACATGACATAAGGGTGCCTGCATATGTGATAGGCAGCCAAATGTGCGCCTGCATTAGGAAAATACACGAATGTACAGTATAATGTTAAATGAGGCTCATTCCTGCTCTTTTACGCAGTACAGCAAACATGCTTGCTGCATTGGGCTGCATGAAAGATTGATACATTTGCCTGGGATATTTAAAACAATCTGCATTGATTACAGTTATGGTATAATCTTCTAATGAATGTAGGGAGAAAATTTTACTTTGCCAAGCTAAGTCGGTCAAGTTTGCTGAAATAGGGGGGCGTGGCCTGCTGAGCAGCGGAATGGCCGCTTCTTAAGTGTGCTCCGCCGGCCGGAACAATATCCTGTAATTATCCTGCACTTCAGAGTGACTGGAGCTCGCCCAGACCCATTGCAGGGACATCGGAAGACGTGGTGCACTAGTGGGTGAAAGTTTGAAGCGCTACTGACCTGGGAGAACACGTTACACTCCGGATCACCCCTAAGCCGGGAGGAGGCCGTGGACTGCCTCGGTGTGCTGGCGGGGAGAATTGAACTAGAGCCTGGGGCTGCCGCGCTGCATGAGGCCTCGGGTCGAGGAGGAGGAGCCTCCCCCGCAACTGCGAGCGGCCCGTCTGAGCGGGTGCAAGACGTCCGGCGTGAAGGTGAGGTCTGGCTGCGGTGGCCCTAATCGCCGGTCTGAGGAGGTACCTGTGAGGCGGCGGCCGCTTTGTCCGACCTCGCGATGCGGGAGCTGGAGCGGCGCCATTTCGTGACCGCTACGTAAATTTCATAAGCAGAGCGGCGGCTGGATAACAAACGCTGAATTTGGAACGCAGACGCCGATATGCCATGCGTTGTAGGCGCTCCCAGAACCAAGCTGTGATTGCCGATATGTGGGGCCCCTGCTGATTGGTGCTCGCGACAGGGGAGGAGGCGACTGCCATTTTGCGAAGCAGTGCCGGAGGTGCTGCAGAAAGACCTCTACGCAGTGGGGAGGTTGCGAGGTGAAACCCCGAGGACTGCGAACCTGGAGCCTACTGTGGGTTGCTGGAGGGTCGGGTGTGGAGCACGCGCCCCCCCTTGAGAGCGTTGACATCCAGAGGGTCCCTTGCGCTTCCTAACTCCCCCTGGATGTGGGAGGGGAGAGGGCTGAGGATACTCATCTTACCTGCCCTGGACGATGAGACTGCACCGGGCCACCTGGCTTCCTGATCACACCTCCTGTGGGAGTGCACTCTAAATCTATGGCTGGATGTGCTGTGAGTAGCCAGCTGTGTTTTTTCCTTGAAGTGCGAGCTGTGCCTGGACGCGGTTGGCGTCCGGCACCGCTACGGACAATTGTTGCTGTGGCGCAGATGGTGGTCCTAATACAGGGGCAGAGGCGGGGCTGAGACTGTGCATCTGGAGGGGCTACCGGATCGCCTATGCCAAGATGCTGTCGTCGGATGCATTAACTGTTGGACTGCCCACCTCACGGCGGAGGGTGCATCTCAGAGGAGGGTAGAGGGGGTGCGTCCTGGTGACTCTGAGTCGCTCTGTGTGTGGTCCGGATCTCTCGCACCTGTCCCTCTGGTGTGCGGCTGTTGACTGAAGGTGTGGCTGCAGCGGTCGACATTTAACCCTGGAAGCTCTGATCTATAAACCTCACGGAGCGTTGGTGGGGGACTGTGGCCACATGCGCGGAGGCGTGGGAGAGGAGGAACAACCGAAAGGGAAAGGTGGTCAGATCGTCTCTCGTCTTCCACGACCACTGGGCGGAGGTGCAATAACTTTTTTTTTTCTTTTTTGTGTCACGACCGACATCTTTGCCATAATGGGGAAACAGGACGCCAAGTTGCCAAAGCTGACTTTCGATCATAAACGAGCAACGAGGCATACAGATTCAGAACCCGAGACACAGGCCGAAAGCCAGCACAAATTAAACGCAGAGGACAGAGGAGAAGATTTGAGGACCCTTATGCTGGAAATGAGATCTAGCCTCCGCAACATTGACACTAAATTGGATACCTTTGCGTCGCATTTGGACTCTGTCAAGTCGCAAGTGGCTACGCACGAGACATGTCTAGATACGCTTGAAAATCGCAACACAGAGTTCCAGGAATTCCAGGTAGAAACTAAGGAACAATTATTGCATATGGATAAGCTTCTGGGAGTCATAAGAGCAAAGAATGACGACTTGGAGGCCAGATCGCGACGCAACAACATCCGGGTAACGGGAATTCCGGAGACGACTGCCATATCCAAAATGGAAACCTATATCACGGAATTGTTGCATGAGCTGTTTGACCCACACCTTTCTACAGTTTTTGTGGTGGAGAGAGCGCATAGATCGCTGGGCAAGAGACCGCCGGTTGGGACACCACCCAGGCCTATTATTGCCAGGATTCTGAACTACCAAGGCAGGGATCTCATCCTGCGGTTAGCAAGAGAAAAAGGGCAACATCAGGCATAAGGGAAACAACATTTTGTTTTACCCGAATTTCACCCCAGCGGTGCAAGCGGCGAGGAGAGAGTTCCTCCCGGCCAAGCGAATGCTTCTGCAAGCAAAGATCCCATACTCTCTGTTATACCCGGCTAAGCTCAAGGTATCATTTGACGGTACCACTCACTTCTTTACGGATGCCAAATCAGCGTTGAAGTTTGCCAAGCATGTCAGAGGCAGAAAATCCAAGAAGCATACCGAGAGCGTGGGGGCAGCGGACGGCCAACTAAGTGACAATGATTGATTGGGTGTATTGTATAGACTGACCACTAACTATGTTATGTTGCTCCACGTGGAGACTGTACCTTATTGATGTAGAAGTACATCTCTCCTTCATGAGTCCCCACCACATTGTAACTCATTCTTTTCCATCGATGTGGTCTTGGGCAGGTTGAGTCATCAGCTGATTTTCTGGCCACCATGTTCTACATGGGGTAGTCGCCAGCTCAGTTACGCCCCCGTGGGAAGGTGAATTTTTGCTGCATATTTTCTATTTAGGGATGCATAATCTACAACCTGATTGGGTGGTTGAAGTGGGTGGTGGGTAGAGGGTGGAGTGTGTTTTGTTGTTCTTTGCCAGTATAAGTATTAATAGCTATGTGGGTGATGTCATCTTTGTGAAATGTGGGCTTTGTTGGTTTTATTACTAGGTGAATTTCAACTGACGGCGACACACACAGTTCCGCTAATGTCCTAAACTGTTAACATGGAATGTTCGGGGACTGAATGATGGTAGGAAGTCCAGATTGGTGCATGCTTATTTAGCTCATCACAAGATTGATATATGCCTCCTGCAGGAAACACATTTGAACACCGCCCCGTCTCACCGCCTTCGCCATAATAGATGGGGCCATGTTTACTCTGCCATATACTACAATTATGTTAGGGGAGTGGCCTTGTTGATTAGATGAGGGTTGGTCTGGAAGGAAGGGTTGATACAGAGGAACCCGGAAGGTAGATATGTCTTGGCTCAGGGGATTTTATGTGGAGTATCGGTGGTCCTCGTGGCTGTATGCGGTCCGAATGTTGATTCTCCAGAGTTCTTCCACAAGGTCTGGGAGATGATTAGGGTGACTGGCTGCGGTACCATTCTCTGGGGGAGCGACTTCAATGCTGTCCTGTACGATGTAGTTGACAGGCGGGGTGCTGCCAGAGCCTTACACCCGATGGCGGGCGCAGCCCTGAAGGCGATTATATCAGCTGGAGGATTGATTGATATATGGCGAAGCAGGCATGACGCGCTGAGGGAAGGTACCTGTATCTCGGAGCACCGAAATGCGTTGTCCCGCTTGGACTATTGGTTGGTATCCCGGGATGGTGCTATGTGGACTACGCGGACGTGGGGCACATGCCCTGTTCCTTGTCTGATCATGCCCCTAGCCTGCTGAAATTGCTGATCCTGGGTTTACCCCGTCATTTCTTTTCATGGCGTCTCCCACCTTATGCCCTATCAGATGAGGTTTTTAAAGAAGAGATCAGGAAGGATATTACTGACTATTTTGCGTTTAATACTGGGTCGGTAAATACCGAGTCCTCCCTTTGGGAGGCGTTTAAAGTTGTGATTAGAGGCCAATGCATAGCCTGCCAAGCGGGAGTGTTAAGGGCTATACGGGGCACACTCACATCCCTAGAGACTAGCATAAAAGTACTTGAAAAACAATTCTATGAGGCGGGCAACTCAGACACCGCTGGCTTGCTGAAAGCTAAATTACTGGATTACGCTGAAGAAGCGCAACGGGAGGTGACATTTTTGGGTAAATATGCGGAGGCCAGGCGGTATGGGGAGGGAGACAGGCCAGGACGTACGTTGGCTACTACGATACGACCACCCAGATCAGAGACGTACATTCATGAACTACACACTAAGACGGGCGCAACGATTAGAGGCCAAAGTGAAATTCTGAATGACTTTTCAGGTTTCTACTCCGGCCTATATACAGCCACTCAAGACAAGTGCCCGGAGGGGATGGAGGACTTTTTGGAATCAATTGCGCTGGTTTGGTTTAATAACACCCATAGGGAATATATGGACCTTCCGATAGATGCGGGGGATGTTGCCCAAGTAATCAAAAGTCTACCAGTGGACAAAGCCCCTGGCCCAGACGGTCTGACCACAGCCTTTTATAAGACGTATGCTGAGGAACTGGCTCCTAGACTGTTGGCGGTCTACGAGAAGGCCCTGGAGGTGGGAACATTACCTGCAACAATGCGTGAGGCATTGATAATCACATTGCTGAAAACTGACAAACCGGCGACGGAGATGGACTCCTATAGACCTCTCTCTCTAATAAATGCTGATGTGAAAATTTTGGCCAAATTGATAGCTAAGAGAGTGCAGCCTATGCTGCCCCTGATAGCTCTTCCTGATCAATCAGGGTTTATTCCGGGGCGATCAACGTCGCACACCATACGTACGATTTTTTCCACCTTGCATTATCTGCACCCAGAAGTCCATGCCGAGGTAGTATTTCTCGATGCCACTAAGGTCTTTGACACTCTTGAATGGCTCTATCTATTTACTATATTGGGTTGAATAGGCTTTAGTCCGCTCCTTATTAAAAAGATTTGTCTGTTTGAGGGTTTGGCTGGGATCTCCGTGAACTGGTCAAAATCGGTGATATTTCTTTGACGGATAGTACCCTGAGGGTCTCCTCTGAGTACTCCCTGAGGTGGGAGGCGGAAACGGTTAAATATCTGGGAATTTGGTTGAGCCGTAACCCTCAAGAGATTTGGAATTTGAACTACGGACGGGCTGCCGTTTGGCTGGAGGAGAAGGTGAAGATATGGGCGAGACTGCCTCTGTCACTTACGGGTAGGATCGCCTTGATCAAAATGGTCATACTGCCAAAAATTTTATATTTATTCACAAACATTGCAATCCCACTAACGTCACAATTTTTTCCAACGCTGCGCTCACATTTGATTGCGTTGCCATGGGCTGGCGGCCAAGCACGGGCATCCTGGGACATGCTGACTTTACCTCTGAAACAGGGTGGAATGGGTGCTCCTGACATGCGCCTACATGCACTATGTGCACAAGCTCAATTCTTACACTTTTGGATTCACCCAACTCCCTTCCAGCCTCATGTAGCTGTAGAGCAGGATATTATGGCGCCAGTCCCACTGAAGGTGGCCATTTGTGCGAGCGCGTGACGTCCAAGAGGAGATGTAGACTCTGCCGAGATGCTGCACTGGGTATGGGAGGAATTGCACAAGAGGGCAGGTGTACCGATTCTGTTTGCTCCATCTCTATCACTGGCACAGAACCCGATGTTGCCATGTATCGCAGGAGGAGTTGGTAAGTCTTTGGTGGGAAGATGTGCCTCCACAAGTTTGCTGATTTGTTTCCGGATAACAAATTTATGCCCCCTCCGGTGGCGGAGGAGGGACAGACAGTATCCTTTTCAGAACTATTTTTGTATCACAGACTGCAGGTGGCTTGCCGTGCGCTTAGCGAGGCCTTTCCGCTGGCTCCCCCAACCTTTCCAGCATTGGAGAGCATAGTGAGCTCCCCGTTCCCATGCAGGTTAGTCACTAGAATATACAGACAAATACAGAACACAGCGCCAGTGCTTAGACCCCAGTCTCTTCAGCACTGGAACGAGGAGCTCCATCCCCCACTGACGGAAGAACAGTGTACTTTTTGTTGTGGACAGTTGGCGGAACTCTCTCCAAATTATAGATTGAGACTAATACATTTTAAATACCTGCACAGACTTTATGGGACACCGATTAGTCTGCATAAGATGGGGCTTAGAGAGGATGATGGATGTTGGCGATGCAGGCACTCACCCGCTTCTTTTTTACACATGGCATGGGCTTGCCCAAGACTTGAAAACTTCTGGTCTCAGATTTTTACATTGACTAATCAGATTGTGGGACGGACTGACACCCCATCCCCGGAGCTGGGAATACTGGGGTATGGATACCCGCCTAAATTGCGTAAATTGCATGCTCTGTTTTTCCTTTTCGCTAAAAGGCAGGTGGCGAAATACTGGGGCAGAAGTGGGGTGCCTTCGGTAAAGAGCTGGTTGGCGGATGTAGTTTATGGGCACTCGCAGTTGACTACGTTCTGGGAATTGATGCCTCCGACCTCCCGTCCTCGGGACATTTGGGAACCATTTGTGCAGTGGGCTCAGGAAAGGCAGAAGGGGGCTGTAATGGATGGTGTCGTAGGCATATGAACTCAGGGCTACAAAATGTTAACACATGGTGGTGAATTGGGAGGTGTGCTGGAGTTGTGGGCCCCTGGCGTTGAAAGAGGGCAAGTGTGGACGCGTTGGGAATCGTAGCGTTATGAATGCTTTAACGTATACATGCACAGGGATGGTAGTTGGAAAGTCCCTGAACCCAAAAAGGATATTTTAAGGTGTGCTTACTTCAAGGTAGAGCTCACAAGTCCAACCATTACCCATGTACATGAACACATGTCATCTAAAATGCCACAAATATGGATACGATGTAACAATCACTGGTTTGCTGAAATAGCACAGAGAATAAGCCAAGTTAAGGGTATTTAATTCCACCCTAATAATCGAATATACATGAGCGACTCACTGAATAGAGTTAGGAACAGAGACAAAGGCATGCCTCTGACCCTGCAGGTGAAGTAATAAAAATCAGAAAATTAACCTTAACCAACCGAGCCACAAAAAATCAGTACAGCCTTGTTAAATGTGTTTGGTTTTTTTTCAAACATTTTTAGACCTAAGATTTACTCACCAATATGGCCACAAACAGTAAATATGGAGATCAGTGTATATATCTTTCCTCTCAGCAATTTCACTTGTGCAAATTGAAAATGTTGCAAACACGCTTGTCAAACCATCCTATTTCAGAGGTAGAGTTCAATCTTCTTAGCAGAAAATGATGAAACTTCTGCATTTTATTTTTCATACTCGCTCCTAATTGTCCGTCATTTCGGTACAAGATAAGGATCATGTTGGACTTGTCCCTTTTTGCAGGGTCATCCCTGAATTTTTGGCCTTCCTCCTGTATTTTTTCTGACCTGTTGTTGACTGTTTTATGACTCTGGGCACTTTACCACTGCTGATCAGTGCTAAAGTGCATATGCTCTCTATTGTAAATCGATGTATGGATTAGTGACTCCATGATTGGATTACTTGATTTATTGGTCAGACCCTAGTACAGTGCACCATGGGTGCCCAGTGCTTGTAAATCAAATGCTGCTAGTGGGCTTGCAGCACTGGTTGTTCCACCCACCAAAGCAGCCTGTAAAGTGTGTCTCAGGCCTGCCATTGCAGAGCCTGTGTGCAGCCTGGTACTGCCATGTTGACTGGCCAAGTGCACCCACTTGCCAGTCCCTAAACCTTCCCTTTTCTTCATATCAGACACCCCTATGGAAGGCCAAATGGCAGGGTGCATTGTAAGTATACGGTAGAACATGCCCTGGTGTGTGGGCAGTTTGATTATTACATTTTACAATCCTAACTGACTCAGGGAACTAGGTAGAAATTCGAGTTTAGGATGCCTGACATCAGAATGATAAAATACATATTTTAGTTAAGTTGGTTTTAACATTCTGTGTTTGAAAATACCACTTTTAGAAAGTAGGTATTTCTTTGCCTAACTATCCAAGCCTGCCTCTACTAGGTTGTGTATTTCTTGTCTGGAGTTTGAGTGACAGGGGCTGGTGGATTCCAGGAGACAGGGTGAGTCAGCAGAGGGCTGAATAGAGAGATCTGCATGTAGTTGGGTGGGAGGAGTTGCACCTGGGACCTGAATAGAGCTGTGCCTTCCCTCCACAATGCTGGCTCCACCTCCTGTGGTGTGTCTAATGTCCCTGGCCTACACTGTGAAAGGAAAGAAGGAGTCTTGTCAACAAAGTGCTCCAGGACTGAGCAGAACTGGTTTGGACTAGGCAAAAGCCTCTCTGCCTTCAGAGAACAAAGAGAAAATTAGTATAAAAGGGGGGACCCAGACACCAGAACTTTAGATCACTTTTGGGAAACAAGAAGAACCTTTGCTGAGGAGAGGAACCAGAGAAACTGAGGAATAGACTATCCCTAGCAGAGTGCTGCGGGGGATTGGCCTGCAGTGGTTGCCTGACTGCCAAAGAAAGGAGAAAGGACTTTGCGCTACTTTCAAATCAACTTGTGAAGGATCTCCTAAGATTTACTCACCAATATGGCCACAAACAGTAAATATGGAGATCAGTGTATATATCTTTCCTCTCAGCAATTTCACTTGTGCAAATTGAAAATGTTGCAAACACGCTTGTCAAACCATCCTATTTCAGAGGTAGAGTTCAATCTTCTTAGCAGAAAATGATGAAACTTCTGCATTTTATTTTTCATACTCGCTCCTAATTGTCCGTCATTTCGGTACAAGATAAGGATCATGTTGGACTTGTCCCTTTTTGCAGGGTCATCCCTGAACTTTTGGCCTTCCTCCTGTATTTTTTCTGACCTGTTGTTGACTGTTTTATGACTCTGGGCACTTTACCACTGCTGATCAGTGCTAAAGTGCATATGCTCTCTATTGTAAATCGATGTATGGATTAGTGACTCCATGATTGGATTATTTGATTTATTGGTCAGACCCTAGTACAGTGCACCATTGGTGCCCGGTGCTTGTAAATCAAATGCTGCTAGTGGGCTTGCAGCACTGGTTGTTCCACCCACCAAAGCAGCCTGTAAAGTGTGTCTCAGGCCTGCCATTGCAGAGCCTGTGTGCAGCCTGGTACTGCCATGTTGACTGGCCAAGTGCACCCACTTGCCAGTCCCTAAACCTTCCCTTTTCTTCATATCAGACACCCCTATGGTAGGCCAAATGGCAGGGTGCATTGTAAGTATACGGTAGAACATGCCCTGGTGTGTGGGCAGTTTGATTATTACATCTTACAATCCTAACTGACTCAGGGAACTAGGTAGAAATTCGAGTTTAGGATGCCTGACATCAGAATGATAAAATACATATTTTAGTTAAGTTGGTTTTAACATTCTGTGTTTGAAAATACCACTTTTAGAAAGTAGGTATTTCTTTGCCTAACTATCCAAGCCTGCCTCTACTAGGTTGTGTATTTCTTGTCTGGAGTTTGAGTGACAGGGGCTGGTGGATTCCAGGAGACAGGGTGAGTCAGCAGAGGGCTGAATAGAGAGATCTGCATGTAGTTGGGTGGGAGGAGTTGCACCTGGGACCTGAATAGAGCTGTGCCTTCCCTCCACAATGCTGGCTCCACCTCCTGTGGTGTGTCTGATGTCCCTGGCCTACACTGTGAAAGGAAAGAAGGAGTCTTGTCAACAAAGTGCTCCAGGACTGAGCAGAACTGGTTTGGACTAGGCAAAAGCCTCTCTGCCTTCAGAGAACAAAGAGAAAATTAGCGACCCAGACACCAGAACTGTAGATCACTTTTGGGAGACAAGAAGAACCTTTGCTGAGGAGAGGAACCAGAGAAACTGAGGAAGAGTCTATCCCTAGCAGAGTGCTGTTTGGTGGATTGGCCTGCAGTGGTTGCGTGACTGCCAAAGAAAGGAGAAAGGACTTTGTGCTACTTTCAAATCAACTTGTGAAGGATCTCCAAGGGCTTGAGATAGAGCTTTCCTCCTGCTGAAGTCTCAGGGAAAACAGACTTTACCCACCAGCTCCCCAAGAGTTAATTTGAAGTGCCTACTTATGTGCTGGGCCTTCTGAGGGACTGAGTGTCGCAAGGAGCTGGAAGCGCGACTCACGAAGAAGAAGTGTGTCGCTGCCGCAGCCGCTGTCGTAGTATCACTGGAGAAGGGTGTCGCCGCTGCCGCAGTCGCTTCGCAGAAGCGGCTCACATTGCAGGAGAAGAGTGTCACCGGCACATCAGACGCCGTCGCATCATCAGAAAAGTGTGTTGCTGCTGCAGCCGCTGTCGTTGCATCACTGAAGAATGAGGTCGCTGCTGCAGCTGTCGCAATACATTGCCGAAGCGCCTCGCATCACCGGAGAAGAGTGTCGCCGTCGCATCAGATGCCGTCGCATCACCGGGGAAGCATGTCGCAGGGCCTGTCGTGGCTCTTAAGAATCATTGAGTCGCCGCACGGCCATTGGGCGTGCATGCATCGTATCGCATCAAGAAGAAGACGGCATTTTCTTTCATCGCACCAGATCTTCATCGCATCACGACGTTGTCGGTCGCACCGCCATGGAAGCGCAGTAAGGAACCGACGCATCAGCTCCCCACGCCAAGAAGAACTGACGCACCCACTACGCATCAGTAGGGACCTGACGTATCACCGTTCTTGCGTGTAAGGAACTGATGCATCACCTTCCGTGCAACACAGTTTCGTTGTATAGCGTTACACATCCAAAGGTACATTAAACTCAAAGTGTTGCATTTACCATGTTAAGAGAACTAAGCTATTTCTACCATTTAAAGGACAGTATTGTGGATTTTGTCATTTGTGGTGTTGTGATAAGTCTATATAAAGAATACTCATTTTTTTATATAAAACCTGTGTGATGACCATCTGTAGTCTTGTCACTGGATTACTGTATGTGTTCACAAATGCTTTACACACTGCCTCTGAGATAAGCCTGCTTGCTCGTGCCAAGCTACCAAGGGGGTGAGCAGGGGTTATTTTAGGAGTGCACCCCTTACCCTGACTAGACGCAAGGGCCCCTATTTGGTCAAAGGTACCTACCTCTGCCAACTAGAGACCCCCAAATCTAACAGATCAATACAAAATAGAATCAATAGATTTGCTCCACTTACTGCTGCGAAATAACCATAAAAATAAACATCCAGGCTCAGACTTACTAAAGGTGTGTTGACTTTGCGTCACACAAGGTGTCACAAGAGCAAAACAAGCCCTTAAATGTGATTTATTTTCTATGCCACACAAAGCCACCTTGCTTTGCACTGTGTGGCATAGTAAATCTTGAGTAATGTGAGGCAGCACAAGTTTCTGTCTTGCATTACTTTGCTCTGTGAATGCATTCCATGAGGAGAACATGGGTGTTCCCACGCATTCACCCTTGGTTTTTGGCACATCACCAGATTTCTTAACACTAGTAAACCTCTGAATACATGAAAATGCCATGCCTTTCCAGGGGAGGTATAACAGAGAGAAATGTGGTTATGTCTCCTTCTTTGTTCCTCTTTGTACATGTGCTGCATTGTGCAGCACATGTAGAAAGAGGAAAAAGACTCAGATTGTTGTTTTTGTGCAGGAAGGTGTTTTTTCATGCAACAAAACAATCCCACCTGGAAGTTTTGTCAGTGCCTCACACTTATGGGTGCCAATGCAACTGCAACTACTGCACTAATGATAGCTATAACTCTGAGTAGTAGTCTATCTTCTCTGCCACTTTCACCCCACCCTCACCAAGCCTGATCATCATTCCAAGCTTGAAACAGACTCTCAGTCACTTTTTTGGGAGAACATTTTCATAGCACAGACTAAGCTCATGGTTATTGGAACACATTACATGAACGCTAGATTATATTACACAAGGTCCAATTCAATTTATTTAGGCATGGGAAAATGTATTGATTTGCCCAGAATAAAAAAAAAATGGGTTAATACCAGGACTTGAGCTTGGTTTCCCTGGTCCAAAGTCGGACGTTCTCCCTTTTAGAAAAATAAATGAGTATCCATGTGTTGCCCCCTCCCTTATGAAGCAAAGGTGCCTGAGGTCCTAAAGCTTTGAAGGAAAATGAACCCCAATACAGATGTTTTTGATGAACACAGTTATATCTGTGATTCAGTGGATCCATCAAAACTATGAACCCCAGTGCCACTGAACCTGTTTCACTATATATAGCTACTGCTTTCCAAAGTGGGCAATTTTCTGTGCCCATTGTTAAAAACATTGGTTTTCATTTTGTCCCGACCCCTTAGCTGCCATCTCTCTGACTCCCAAACTATGGTGTCTCCTCTGCTTTAATTTTGTCCCTCATGCGAGCCATTCCTCCAAGGCCCAAATCAACACTAGAACAGCAAGTATGCACTGACCCTAATGCAAGTAAGGAATCTTAGTAAAACAACTGTAATTGGAACTTAGGGGCCCATTAGCATGGCGGGCGGATCGTCACCGCCCGATCGGCCTGCCAAAACACCCCACCGGACGGCCTTTTACCCCCCACCACATTAGCATGGCAGGCGGCACCATCTGTCCGCCGCTTTTCCACCGGTAGGTAATCGTCACAATTGCCTACTGGGCAGAAAAGGCCTGCAATATGGGGGCAGTGTCTTGCAGGCACCTCCATCCTTTTTATGATGTTGGCGGTTTAATGCCTTTCCATGGCAGAGACTCTCTCATGGAAAGGCATGCGGTGTTTACTTTGGGGGCCGTTGTGGGCCCAGAGGGTCTGGGGGATACACTTGGGGGTACCCATGGTACCCCCCTACATTGGCATACACAAGGTGGCAGGCACTGCGCGTTGCCTGTCACATTGTGCATGCCAATGCACAACATGCATTTACTTCATTGTGGCGGGTGCTGCTCACAGCACCACCCGCCACAATATTGTATCTGCGGGATGCGACTAATTGGTGGTGCGGGACCGCTGAACCACTGGCGCCCGGTCCCAGCACTGCTAGGGTGGCTGGCCGACAGTGGTCCGCCCGCCATCCTAATGGACCCCTTAGTCAGGGCCACTGAAATTATGAACTTTTGTGGCTACTCTATTTTCTCCACTATTATAGACTGATGTATTTGCTACATTATCTATCATCAGCTGCCTGGAGACTTGCACAAAATGAACAAACATAAGCTTTATTCAATATCACAATCTGAATCATAAAAGCATACACAGCAAAACAGAAAATATACAGTATTCAAGTTAAAAATTGATAAAACTGTTAAAAACAAGTACAGTTCAGATAAAACATGCGATGTTCTGTTCCTACTCTAACAACATCCTCCGAGTGATAAGAGCCCATAAAAATCATGACAGAACAACACATGTATACAAATTTGGGAGCAGTTGTGAATTTAAAAAGCTGGTCGACATTGCATAACATTTTAAGGTGTTAACAGTAGCTTAATTATTCAGTTCCTCAAATCTGAATAATATTTACTGAAAAACACAATGGGCATAGGTTATCTTAGAGCCAATCCACTAAGTCATGTGACCAATTATTTATTTTGGGAAAATATGTTAAACAATGGAAGATATCCAGCCTAAAGCGAGTCAGTAAAAATCTAAGTTGGGAGTTAAGTACGTTTGTTAAATAAGGTTGCATGTCAAAAGTAGTTGAAATAGGCTGATTTTTAACCTCTTCTATGCCCATGACGAGATAGTCTCGTCATGGAGCGCGGTTGCGCTGTGCCCATGACGAGACTATCTCGTCATGGACCCCGCCCGCTAATACAATGCCCGGCACAGGAGGGGGAAAGGGCGGGGCACTCAAGGGGTTAAGTACAGATGGATTAATCATTTCTGTAAACAATCTCAATTCGTCAAGCAGTGTTCGGCACTCCAACTTTATTGCTTTTCTGGAGATACTGATCAGAGTTTCTGAGTGATTATAATACTCAGGGTGACCTATATCTGACACGAATTGTTTAACATACTTAAGCCAAGGGATTTTAGAAGCACACTCTGCTCTAAGGCAATCCTTTGCAATAGGTCGGTTTAGCTCCCTGTTCTCAGATGATCAGATTTTGTGCCAAACCGAAACAGGCTGAACCTTAATCAGATCTGCTAGGTATGGGACACCCAAATCCGAGTGAAAGACGAAGGTGGAGCAGCTTTTGGGAAGGGCAAGGAGATTTCTTAAATAAGTGTTTTCTACCAGCTGCAGAGAATCGATATTTGCATGGCCCCCAAGCTCGGGTCCATACATAGCAATAGGTTGGCGTTTGGAATTATATATGGTCATCATCTATCTTTGGTATTTAATGCTCAGATTTCTAGAGAAATTGATCAAAGCCTCAATGGATTTATCAAATTGGAGTCTTCTAGAATTCACTTTATTTCTCCAATTCCCCTCCCGTTTAAATAAAAACCCTAAATAATAAAAAGATGGTGTGTGCGTTATAATGGTACTCCCAATTAAAATGTTATGGCATTTTATTACTCTTTTCCCCACTGTAATTACAAAAGTTTTACTTATGTTAGTTTGTAGGCCCAGGTTCTAGATATAATGAATAAAAAATTCAGTAAGAAATGTTGTAGGGCCAACTGGGTATGGGCCATAAGCACTGAGTCATCTGCATAGAGGAGGGCCGGTAGGGGTCGATGCCCATATGCGGAAGATCAAAACATTTACTTGCTAGAGTACTGACCAAGCTGTTGCTATGCAGGTTAAACAAAAAGGGGGCAAGTACACACCCTTTTCGGAAACCTTCCTCTATGCTAAACGGCTGAGTGCAATTCACCTTTTAAGCCATAACGTACCCTAGCTCTGCTGGACAAATATAGGTATCTAAGGAAGTTGACTCTAGTAGTGTCCACAACCATAGCAAGCATGGTGGTCCAGAGTAGTTCGTGCACAATGCAATTGAAAGCAGAAGACGCAGAACTCTGGAATTGCCTGAGAGGAGCACTGGAATAATTTCCAGGCATCTCCCCCTGAGGAAATCCCATATTGCTTTTCACATGAGTAAGTAAATCAGGCAACTAGTCCTTCAAAATGTATTTACTCTTATGTTTCTCTGCACAAAGAGCCTCATGATCAGACTCTTTTTTTTTTATTTAGTTCAACATAAAAGTTTATTGAAGGTAAAGAGGTGGAAACAAACAATACATAGTACTAATCAAAAAGAAAAACAATACATCTTGTACAAATTCCGGCAAGGATATAAGAATAAGATAAAAAATTAAAAAACCCAGCAAAAGGAAAAAACAAGGAGAACATAATTCATATATAAGTGAAAAGTGAGAAAAAACAGCAGTGGAAATCACGGGGGTTTAAGTACTTCCTGCTGAGATGGAGTTAATAAGGAGTATTTTAAAGCACATTTATCAAAAAAGGTTGTGACAGGCAACCATAACTGAATTCACTTCATGGCCATTTGTAAAGGAAACAGGAGAAATGTATCCAATCTATGATGGTGGCATACATCATACCACCAAGCTTTATAAGAAATCTTCGTGAAATCCTTCCAATTTCTCGTTATCTGCTGAAAGGCAACTGCTGTTAGTAAATCAACAATCCTGATATTAATTTCATAGTTATCCAAAATTGGGGAAAGGCTACCTAGGAAAATGTCCTTTACAGAAAATGGGGCAGTAGCACCAAAAACTAGATTAATTTGAGACCAAACCTGTTTCCAAAACTTATTTACAAATGAACACGAAAAAAGCATGTGAAACAAATCAGCATCAGATGAGCATGACCAACAAGTATCCTGTACATCAGAGAATCTTTTATTTAAAGTGTGAGGCGATAACAAAAGCCTATTGTATGTATAGAATAAAGTTTGTGTTAAACTAGCTGTTCTGGAGGTTTTACGTATCTTAGCCCAAATCTTATTCCACGTTAACGGGGACCATTCTACACTAAAATCCCTCTCTCAAGCGAGTTCAGTCGTGGATTTTTGTCTAAGTGTAACCTTAGATTGGAGAATAGTATATAAAACAGAGGCTTTAGGTTTGGTACGCAAAAGAGTGGATAAGTCAGTAGGTACATCAACGATGCGAGAAAAACTAGAATCATTGGTAAGCCTAGTGTATACGTCAAGTACTGTACGCCGAAGAGTATGGTATTTAGAAATCAAGGCTGCATGCAAGTTGTAAGTCTGTCGGAGCGACGGAAAGGAAATAAATTCATTGTTTAAAAATAATTGATGGACCCAAATCAAACCATGTTGCCTCCAAGACTTCCAGTAAAACGGTTTATTGTTGATTAATAGAGCCTTATTATGCCAAATGGTGGATGCCATGAAAGATTCAGGAGTATCAGGAGCTAACGGAAGTAAAGGAGAGAGAAGTTTGGAAGTAAATTTAAATATGGGGGAAGACAGCTTTTGGGGTTTGCAGGAAAAAGAGAGATATTCTTGAAATGAAAAGGGGGACAAAAACGAACTTTCAACTGATGCCCATAAGGGGCAATCATCTGTGGGATCAAGCAACCAATATGAGGCCTGCCACAATAAAAAAGCCTTCTGATAAACAGGAAATTTGAGAAAATTGACCCCACCTTCAGTTTTAGGGCGTATTAACTTAGAAAGAGATATGCGAGCTTTTTTAGAGTTCCATAAGAAGGTCGATAATACTGAGTTAATCGATTTGAATAGTTTAGGAGAGATAGGGACTGGAATGTTGGAAATGGTATATAAAACCATAGGGGAGAGCATCATTTTTATGGTATCTAAACGGCCCCACCAAGAAAGATATAGGGGATGCCATTTCGTAATGAGATCGGAAAGTTTTTTAATGCAAGTATTCAAACATAAAGTAACTGTGTCCTTAATCGTGGGCATAAAACTCAATCCCAAGTATTTGATATGAGAAGATTTCCAAGTGAAGTTCGTTGAGGCAAAATCAACTTTAAAAGTAAATTTAGTCAAAGGTAGGATCTCACACTTATCACTATTCAATTTATACCCAGACACCTTTGAAAAAGATTGAACTTCCTTGAGAAAGGCAGGAACTGATTCACTAGGGTTGGAAATAAAAAGCAAAATATCATCAGCGTATGCTGCTAATTTGACATTGGTGGCCGATGTCTGGAAGCCATGTATTTGTGTGTTTTGACGAATCTTTGATAAGAAGGGTTCCAGGGCTAGATTAAAAAGAAAAGGAGAGAGGGGACAACCTTTGCGCACGCCCCTACTAAGGTAAAAAAAGGGCGAGATGAGACCATTAGCACAAACCGCAGCGCGTGGACTAGAATACAAATGCGAAATTAGGGCTATAAACTTAGGACCAAAGCCAAACCATCGGAGGGCATAAAATAAATGTTGTCATTCAACTCTGTCGAAAGCTTTCTCTGCGTCAAGTGCTATAGCAGCAAGAGAATGTTGTAAATGCGGAGCTTTAGACAGAATATTAAAAAACAACCTCGTATTATCATTAATAACCCGTCCTTTCACAAAGCCAGATTGCTCCCTACCTAGAATATTCGGTAGAATAGGGTCCAAGCGTAAGGCCAGTGTCTTGGAAAAATCTTGTAATCTATATTTACCAATGAAATGGGCCTGTAATTCTTCAATAT
Source organism: Triturus cristatus (assembly GCF_964204655.1). NCBI lineage: Eukaryota > Metazoa > Chordata > Amphibia > Caudata > Salamandridae > Triturus > Triturus cristatus. The sequence continues at coordinate 1,046,925,196 of NC_140591.1, read as the reverse complement.
TTTAGATCTTTGCCCTCTTTAGGAATCAAACATATATGAGCCTCTGAGAAAGAGCCTGTTGATTCTCCCATAGAAATGAAAGAGTTAATCAGACGGAGTAATTTAGGTAATAATAATTTAGAGAAGTGAAGGTAAAATTTGACAGTAAATCCGTCAGGCCCAGGTGCTTTATCTTTTTTTAAAAGTTGAAGTGCCGCTAAGAGTTCTTGTTGTGTTGTGTCCTCTTCTAAGGGCGATACCTCAGGAAAGGTTTGCTGGGGTCTATGTATAGTTGAAAAGAATTGTGAAAGGATAGGGCTTGTGGGATTCGCTTCGGGAGTGTATAATGATTTGTAAAAAAGTGCAAATTCATTCAAAATTTAGGTATCATTAAATTTTAAAACAGAATTTTCATAAAAAATAGAATCAATATTTAACTTATTGTGTTTGGTTTTTAAATAGTTGGCCAAAATTTACCTGCCTTATTCTTCCCACCATAATATTTTGCGCTGGACTTCAGGAAGTAAAATGAAGCACTGTCTGTAGACTCCTTATTAAATTGCAGTTTCGCTTTTATAAGGCCGTCAAGAGCATCTTTTGAATTGGAAGTATAAAAAGAATGCTCCAGTCTCTTGATATCTTGAAGCAGGGCGTTCAAACGTTTGCGTGCAATGTTACTCTTCTTGGCCACAAAGCTGATAATAAAGTTCTCGCTGAGGCCTTGAAAGCGTCCCAGATAGTTGAAAAAGGTAAAGAAGTGGATTCATTTAAGGTAAAATAATCATCGAAGAAAGTGGAGAATGAGGAGGAGAATGCAGAATCCAGAAGAAGAGAGTTGTTGAATCTCCATCTTCTGGACGTGTTAATTTTTGGTAAAATATCCAAATCGATTGAGATGGGGGCATGATCAGATAACAATATAGGTCCTATTTCAGCATGCAAAAGTGCTTGTGAAATGTTGTGGGAACCAAAAAAATAATCAATACGTGTTTGAGAATGATGCACAGGAGAATAAAACGTGTATTCTCTGGTCGTGGGGTTGCACAACCTCCAGGCGTCTAGAAGTTTGTGCTGGGTAATAGCATGAATGAAAGTCTTATGTGGTTTGTTAGGGATGAATGAAACCTTGGAGTTTCATTCAACAAAGGGATCAAAAATCTGATTACAGTCCCCTGCTAGAATACAATTATCTTCCATGCAAAGGGCTAACTGCTGGGCAATTGAGGACCAAAAAGAGGGATCGCCGCCAGTTGGACCATATACATTAAAAAAGGAGTCTGGCACATCCTTCAGCGACAATTTAACATGAAGCCAGCGGCCCTCTGTATCAGAATCCTTTGATATAAATTTACAATCAAGTGACTTATGACAGAGCATCATAACCCCATTTATGTTTGCCATCACCATTAGAATAAAATATTTCCCCCACCCAACCTCGTTTAAGTTTTGACGACTCATTCTCCGTTAGATGGGTCTCGTGTAAGAATACAATATCAGCATTCATCTTTGCTAAATGGGTCATAACTCTTTGTCGCTTGATGGGGGAAATCAGCCCTCTAATATTCCATGATACTAATCTTATCGGCATAACAATTCAAGAGTAAAATAGAACAAGAAGAAGGAACAACAGCAAATCGTTGCAGTGGAACGATCTGAGCGGAAATACAATACAGTCAGAAAGATGGTTGCCAGGGCCAAAGTGTAAGAGAGAAGACGAAGAGAAAGTAAGGAAGGAAGATAAGCAAAGTTATAAGAGAAAATCAAGAAACAGGGGAAAATACATCCGGAACTTTGATGCAAAGGAAAAGGATAAAAAAATAAGTATAAGACAAAAAAAAAAAATAACAGTAATAGCTGAGAAATAACCACCTCAAGAAGGAGAACAGACTGAACAAAAAATGGAACAGGGCAAAACATGTGAAATGAAAGGAACTCGATTATAGTCAAAGAGGAAGTAAAGAGAATAAGTAAAAAGGAAAAGAGAAGAAGGAACAAGAAAACAAAAAGGATGGGTACACAAAAGGGAAACATACCTACATAGGGAGAAGCCAAGCAAAGACAGGGAGGGGGGTGGAACCACATGGAATGGCCGACGCACCAGGGATTAGCAAAGCGGAAGACCGGGTAGACATCATAAAGCAGAAGTAGGGATCCTGTGGCGACAAAATTGAATCAGTGTTAGAATATTCCGTACAAAGAGACATTAACCGGAAAGTTGGTGAACAATAACAGACAGAATCTCAAAAGGAGAAGCAAAACAATAACATCTTCTAGAATACTATTAACCCCTTCGCTGCCAGGCCTTTTCCCCCTCCTGTGCCAAGCCTTTTTTTGGCTATATGGGGTAGTGCGCGCTTAGGCCCCTGTAACTTTTTGACCACATTAGGTATCCAAGCCAAATTTGCGTCCTTTTCTTCCAACATCATGGGGATTCTAAAGGTACTCAGGGTTTGTGGATTCCCCTGGAGGGGTCACAGAAATGAGCCAAAATACAGCAAAATGTTGTTTTTTGGGGGGAAAAATTGGAAAAACGGGCTGCAAATGAAAGCATCCGGGTTTTTCCCTGCAAATGTTATCAAAAAAGGGTTTGTGGGGTTGAAATCACCATTTTACCAGCTTTTTGGGGATACCAGACTTTTTTCAGAAACCCAACATTTTTTACACAGTTTTGGCATTTTTCTGGGACATAGCCTATTTTTGCTATTTTTTGTGCTTTTGACCTCCTTCCAGTTAATGGCAGAAATGGGTACAAAAGCAATAATGGATCCTGGAAAGCTATACATTTCCGAGAAGAAGACAACATTTTGAATTCAGCAAGGGGTCATTTGTGTAGATCCATCAAGGTTTTTCTTTATAAACAAACAGTTAAATATAGGATAAATTGAAAATTAGTTGAAAAAAACAGCCTTTTGTGTCAACGTTTTCACCTGTAACTTCTTCTAATTATGACAGCTCTTTGAAAGCAATATACCGTTGCATCTGCTGGACATTACTGGTTGTGGGGATATATAGGACTTGTAGGTTCACCAAGAACCCAACGAGCCCACAGCCAAAAACTGAGCAGCAACTTGCAATGGTTTTTTATTATGTACCGGGTATATAGGAATTATTCTGTAAAAATGTGTACATGGAAAAATCGGTATGAAAGACACCTATGTATTTCTGAAATGGGAACAAAATATAGAGTTTAGGGACAGTAGATATTTGCACATTTCTGAAATTGGGAATACTCATACTAGCATGAGAATTATCTGTAATTTTTTAAAATGACTTATTTTTTACACAATGTCTTTCATTTGGAAGGCAGAAATGCATCGAAAGTCAATAGATAATAACAGTTCCTTTACAAATCTGAATTACCCTAAGTCTCCGCGATAGGAAACGGCGCAAAACGCAACGTGGTCACAACTCAATATCGCAGTGAAAATGTACCCTTTTTTGGCAAAGTGCCTAGCTCTAGTTTTTTAACCCTACCTCTGTGGGCACCTCGGGAAACCTAGCAAACCTATATATTTTTGAAAACTAGACAGCCTGGGGGATCCAGGATGGGGTAACTTGACTGCCTCCCACCAGGGTCTGTTACCCAGAATCCCTTGCAAACCAAAAAAATTGTCAAAAAAAAAAACCTTTTCCCCACATTTCTGTGGTGGAAAGTTCAGGAATCTGCGTGGATCCACAAATTTCCACCCACCCCACGTTCCCCAAAGTCTTACGAGAAAAACGGTACCTCACTTGTGTGGGTCGGCCTAGTGCCCGCGACAGGAAACGGCACAAAACGCATCGTGGTCACACCTCAATTTCGCAGTGAAAAATGACCCTTTTTTGGCAAAATGACTAGCTGTAGTTTTTGAACCCTAGCTCTGCGGGCACCTTGGGAAACCTAGCAAACTTATACATTTCTGAAAACTAGACACCCAGGGGAATCCAGGATGGGGTGACTTGACTGCCTCCCACCAGGGTCTGTTACCCAGAATCCCTTGCAAACCTAAAAAATTGTCAAAAAAAACACATTTTCCCCACATTTCTGTGGTGGAAAGTTCCGGAATCTGCGTGGATCCACAAATTTCCACCCACCCCGCGTTCCCCAAAGTCTTACGAGAAAAACGGTACCTCACTTGTGTGGGTCGGCCTAGTGCCCGCGACAGGAAACGGCGCAAAACGTAGTGAGGTAACATCAAAATTGCCTATCTCAAAACCACCTGGTTTTGCAAGGGGGGTCACTTGGGGTTTTGGCCCGGTGCTCGGCGGCCATCTAGGGAAACCTACCAAACCCATACATTTCTGAAAACTAGACACCTGGGGGCTTCCAGAGAGGTATGGCTTGCGTGGATCTCCCAATGTTTCCTCACCCAGAATCCCCTGCAAACCTCAATTTTAGCTGAAAAAAATCACTTTTTTCACACATTTTTGTGTGGGAAAGTTGTGGCATCACTGGGCTCACTCAAATTTTCCACCTCCCAGTGTTCCCCTGGGTCTCCCGGTAAAAATGGTGCCTCACTTGTGTGGGAGGCCCAAGTACCCGTGACAGGCAAGGGCCCAAAACGTAGTGAGGTGACATCAAAATTGCCTATCTCAAAACCACCTGGTTTTGCAATGGGGGTCACCTGGCTTCCTGCGCCTCGGAGAGCAAAGGGGACACCTCCAATGACGTCAGCGCGGCTCGTGCGCTGACGTCATCGATGACGCGGGGGGCGGGGGGAGGCAGGGGAAGGTCTTCCCCTGCCTTCCCAGTAAAAAAAAAAAAGACCGACCACTCATGGGGGGAGCGCCAGCGCTTCCTCCGTGGGTGGGTGCCATGACGAGCTGGACTCGTCATGGGCACAGCGCGACTGTGCTCCATGATGAGTCCAGCTTGTCATGGGCACAGAAGGGGTTAATAAGAAAAAAGATAAACAACCAGCAATTTATCAAACCTCTGAAAAGAAAAAACAAGAATTCGATCAACATGTCAGTGAAAAAAACATGTGAAAGATTCACAGAGCAGATGCAGGACCAGAAGAATCCATGACGGTCGGCCTGCATGAATTGATAAAACTTTGCAAACGCACAGGATCTTCATATGTGGTGGTTTTGTTATTATATGTGACTTTAAAGAGGCACGGGTGAAAAAGACCATATCTGGCTCCTATTGAGCGCAAGTCAGCACGCATGTTCAGAAAAGCTTTACGTCTGTTAGCAGTAGCTTTAGCATAGTCTTGCGCAAAATACAGTGACGAGCTGGACCATGTGACTTTAGGAGATGCTCTGACTGCTGAGAGAACCTTCATCAGATCTGTGTACTCAAGAAAGTATAAGATGACTCCTCTAGGTCTTGGTGTGGGCGTAGTGTGTACTGGAAGACGACCTAGCCTATGCGCTCGTTGGATGTTAAGGATCGTCCCCTCCAGCATGTGGAGCAGCTTAGGGAGGAATGACTTGAAAAAAGCAAGAGAGCCTGTCCCTTCAAGACCTTCTCCCAGGCCGTAAATACGTAGGTTGCTGCGCCTGCTGCGTTTTCCAAGTCTTCAACTTGCTTTTGAAGCGTAGAAACTTGAGAGGGTAGATGAGATACAGTAACACAGGTTTCTTTAAAAGAGGATACATTATGCTCAACTGACGAGACCCTAGCCTCCAATTGAGACCAATTGTCCGTTAAGACTTGTAGTTTAGTATTAGTTTCTTCCATAAATGGCCGAAGAGCTCTAATTTCCTCCAATAGTAACTACATTGATACCGGTGAGGCCGATTTAGGTGGCGATGGAGGGTCTTTCTTTAGGCGTTTGGTGTTGGATTTCCCTGCAGCTATGGACGAGGGCTCCATTGTTGTATCCAGACTTGAAGCTAAAGAGTCTTCTAATTTAGAGAATTCTGAAAAAATCTTCGAATTTTTTATAAAAATGCGCTTTGGTTTGGAGAAAGAAGGATGGGGTGTCTTTGTTCTACCCATAAAACGCCATCAGCGTAGTCCGAGCCCGTGCTGGTGTACTAGTAATCAGACACGATGAGCAAGCACTGAGCGTAAAGAGCCCCGTCAAAGTGGAACAGGGAGGGCTCTTTCAGTCAAAGCATTCGCTAATATCCTGCCATCATGCCATCGACAAAGCACTGGTATGACACAAACAGAAGTGCGCAAACCAAAAAGCCGTTGAGAGTGCCACAGAGGGTATGCTACAACTTGTGACACCAGTGTTTCCAAGTATGAGAACAATAAACTCAAATGAAACACTCCAGAGGCTGATTATGATAGGTTTTCCCGACAGCAGTCTCCTTTAAAAAATCATACTAAAAGTAAAGGAAAACAGTGTTGCTGTGGTGAAATAGTATTGTATCCTGAAGGCAAGTTGTGAAGCAACTACGGTGCCCCCATAATAATTACTGAGGGTGAAGAAGCTAAAACAATACCAAAAAGAAGAGGCTAAAGCGCTTAAACGCCTCAGTTTCCCCATGAAAAGTAACTGCCAATTAGCTTTGTTGGTGTATTTGGCAATGGGCAAAGTAACTTAGTAGGCAAAAATAACATTCCGATAACTTTGTGAGGAGACGCGCTCTCACGCGTTAAATCAAAATGGCGGCCGTGCTGGAAACGGAGCCGCTTGAAAACTCACTTCAAGTAAAATAATGTCCCATTGCCGCTGTGGAGGTCCGCGAGGGCTCCAAAACATGCCCTGAGTCTTCAGATGCCCATAAATGTTGTCCACCGATCGGCAGCTAACTTCAAAGCGCCAATTGTTCCCGGCGAGCTCCAGAGCTTCACCCGGGCGGCGCCATTCACCCGGGCGCCAAGCCACGCCCCCTCATCATCAGACTCTGATGCAGTTGAAGACACCATCAACTGTCGATCCCACAATTGATCCTTATCAGGAGGGACCTCCAATAATGTCTCCCAGATCAGGCACTTCCATATGGTCTCCTCACTCTCCCTACTACGTTTAGAAGGAGGAAGGGTAGGTAGTCAAATAAGAGGTGGAAGAACACTTTACATGCTGCATCTTCCTTGAGTGCCTCCCCATCATCATAATGCAACACTGCCACAATAGTTGCCAACAATAGAGAAAAGACTGCTAGGCAGACTTAACTGAATGCTGGTTACCTTATCCCTCTGCTCACAAGACAGCAAGAGGAATTACATGTGGCTCCCACATGCACAGTTTGCACACTGTTTCTCATGCCCACACATGCGCATATAATAAACAGGAAGGAGCAATGTCGGCAACCAAAGCAACACAGATTTCTCCCTCACATGCCTGAATGTCTGGCCACCTCCAGCATCACCCCGCAAGCCTCACGAACAGGGCAATGCACACATCACCACACCAGCCTACATTCCCATCAAGCTGAAACGGAGGCTGGTCAAAACAGCAAAACAACACCCCAAGCACAGCAGGGGCCACCCGCTCCTATTCCTCTTCATCTGGCAAGACAGAAAAAAGAACAGGAGGAATGTTGGGTAAGTAATGCCTATATAGGCTCCAGCCATGTGGGGAGAGGCAATATCAACATTGTTCTTGTTTCTGTCTGGTGAGGAGGGTTCACCTCACTTGTGATGTAGGGGACAAGGACAAGGGGAACTGGGGGTAATTTGTTTACTTCTTAGCCACAGATTTGACTCCTTCACCCCACTCACTAACTCTGCACCCCTGTGGCACTCAGGCTTACAGATCTACACTTTATATCCACTCCAAACTCTGTATATAAATGTAGACAGCCCGGTAACACGCCAAACAAACAAGGTCTTTCTTCCATGCCATCTTCATTTGCAGTCACGGTCCCCCAGGGGGACGCGTCCTACAGTTTGAAGACATCTGGTCGGATGGAAGTTCATGGGTGAGCACAAGCAAACAAGGTATGCCTGGTGCCCTCGCTCAGAGTAAATTGAAAAACCAACTTTACAGAATTCCAAATTCTGTTTTGCACTCACTGGAAACTATTTGCATTTGTAAGTAAATTTGCAAATGTAAACAGGTTTGTGATTCCGACTCAACTGTCTTCAGAAACAACAAATGCAATGCCATGGGGTAGGAATAGCCTCGCCCACAAATGTCAGAGTGCCATTGAGCTACAAGTATTGTTATCCAGAGTATTGTTTAATCTGATTTAGGGTTGCATAATTAATATTACCATTATTAATCTATGGTAATAGAAACAACAACAACAAATATTTTGAAACAAAAGCGCTTTGGTTGTTGTTTAGCTGTATTCTTCTCGAACGATTACCTTTATGTACCTTCAATATGCTAGGAAAAAAACGTTTAGCAGGCGAACAGATAGTTATATTAAGAAAAAAGAGGAAACAAAGCGTAGGAAGCGAAATAACTTTTGGTGCCTGAGCTAATGAGCTGCGTCTTTGCAGAGCGAAAGAACGCCTTCTTGAAATTCTGTACACAACACACAATTTCAAGTATCTCTGATGTGTCGTGTCAAGCTGCCTCTGTAATTATATTGATTCTCGGCCTCAAGTAACTTTTTAAATGAACAGCACAGTTTAGGTGCTACGAGTCTTCTGTGCCGAGGAGGAAGGCTCGTTTACAGAATGTAATGCCCTTATGAATAAGAACGCCATGCTTGCAAATGCCTGATGTCTAGTTCCAAAATTGTCTAGGGAAAACATTTCATATTTAAAATATGTTCTTTCTGAGTCCATTCACAATAAGGTTTCTCTAGTAGTGAAAGAAACAATCTAGTTAGGTGTTTTTAGGTCCGCCTAAAGACAGCTTTAGCCATCTCGACAGAATCCCTTTTTTCAAAAAAATAGTAACGACGTCAGCCTTGATAGGAGAGACATAATTGCAGAATGCCATTCATAACATTGCAAATGGCATTACAGATCATATCATCCTTAACCCCTTGAAAGAAATTGGGAATTTAGCAGTATATATTGGTTTCAACAGGTATCATTTTTTAAATAGTTTTACTTTTGAGTGTTCTTCCTTATTGGGATGATATTTTGTGCTCATAAGCATAGTATTAGGTATGCTAGTTATAGTTTTGATGTCCGTTTTCCATGTTATGAAATTGCGGTCCCAATTACAAATTGGAATTTCAGAACTTTTTCTGGTTTGAAGTCGCAACCATTACTACTTTTTGAAAGTTTAATTGGTAAGTGAAAAAATATATTCACTAAAAAAACATAGGTTTCAGGCACATTATAGTTAGAAATTAGCACTTAAACAACCTTTGAAATTGACTGAAAAAACCATAGGTTTTAGGGAAAGTTATAGTTAGTTGGACATTTCACTCATACAAAACCATAGAAATTCCCCTGTTATAGTTAGTTCAGCTAACTATAACTCGCGCACCCACAATGCACTGCTGATGACGTCACATATTACATCACTCATGACATGGTGAGTGACATTAATGATGACATCACTGAAGACATATCAAATGACATCACTGATGATATCATCCAGTGACTGTGTGTTTCTGTAAAGTTTAAATATGTTTAATATATATAGGGAAAGGCGTATTGAAGAATGAGTGGGTGTATAAGTGTCTGAATGGTTGATTTAGTAGGTGCGTGACTGACTCTATAAGTGAGTGATTAAATGTATCTTACTGAATGCATGGGTTAGTGACTAAACTGTGTGAATGTCTGTATCCGTCTGTCTGTTGGTGTGTAAGCAGCTGCATGGGTTTGTGAATAGCTACATGAGTGTCTATATGAGTTATTGATTGGTTGTCTGACTAGCTGTATCGGTGCCTGAGTGTCTTTGTGGGTGGGGTGTGTGTGACTCTGTGCATAGATGTATAAGTCGCTGATTCACTGGGTGCATGGTTTCAAGGGTGCATCTTTGATGGACTGTATGGGTGGGTGAGTGTATGTATTGGTGTGTTAGTGAGTGAATGTATATCTCAGTAGTACATGTGTGAATAACTACATATGTCAAAGGCAGTATATATGTGTGTAAGAGTATATTAGTGGGTATATGTGAGAGTGTGAGATTGTAAGAGTGGCTGTATGGATGAGCGTGTGCTTGTATCAGTGATTGTATAAGAGCGTAAGAATGTGCTAGTATTTGTATGAGTAAGTGATCTGGTGTGTGTATAACTGTATAGGTGAGTAAATGCGAGTGTGATTAATTATTTGCGTGACAGACTAGGAGTGTGAGTACCTCTATGGATGAGTGGTGGTGTGTGAGTGTCTATATTGATGTATGAGTGCATATGATAGTCCTGTAATGAGTGACCATAAGTATGAGTGATTCTACGGGTGAGTGAGTGGATGTGTGTGCAGACCTAAGAATCAGTGAGTGGGTATGTAGATATTGGTGTTGGAGTGTCATTGGTTTTGAGAATGGCCGTCTGTAATTTAGAGTGGGTGTGTCAAAGGTTATATTAGGGTGTGAGAAGATGCATCAATTTATCACATGGATGATGTCATCAGTGATGTCATCAGTGATGTCATTTGAGATGTCATCAGTGATGTCATCAGTGATGTCACTGACCATGTCATGAGTGATGTAATATATGAGATCATTGGCAGTGCATTGCGGGTGCGTGAGTTATAGTTAGCTGAACTAACTATAACGGGGGGATTTCTATGGTTTTGTACAAGTGAAATGTCCAACTAACTATAACTTTCCCTAAAACCTATGGTTTTTTCTGTGAATTTCTAAGGTTTTTTAAATGCTAATTTCTAACTATAACGTGCCTGAAACCTATGGTTTTTTCAGTGAATTTCAAAGGTTTTTTTAATGCTAGTTTCTAACTATGCCTACAGAGGTAGGACATGTGATGAAAGAAGAAACAACGCACAGAAAGAAGCAAGACGTGCTGAAAGAACCAACAGAGGAGCAGAAAGAGGCCTTGTTGCAAAATCATCCTGTGCCCACAACAATTTTTTCAGACGGGTACTGGTGGAAACTGACTCTGACTAACCAGGCCTAGAGCCAGTGCTGTGCTAAAAGTCACTTAGAATACAGTGAAAACACCTACATACACTAGGGAACACAATGCGTTAGGGTACCCCTGTGATTAGCATGACCTCCTCTGTAAGACCCTAGTACATAATAGAGCAGGGGGATTAAAACTACCTCTTAAAACACGCCACAGGCACATTTGCACACTGGTGAAGGGAGGGGGGGCCTGAGGTGACATGTGTGCAAACACGCCCTGTGGCCGTTTTAATTTGGGGGATAAAGTCCCCTTGAATCCTGAGAGTCCCTGGGGTCCAACTAGCCCAGCAGTTACCTCCAGTAAGCACCACAGAGCTGCGTTGCAGAGCGGTGTAAAAAGGGGCATGTTTTGGACCACCTCTCTGCAACGCAGCGCAGTGGCGCTTACTGGAAGCACCTGGTGGGCTAATTGTCCCCCAGGGGCCGTCAGGATTGAAGGGGAATTATTTCCCCAACTTAAAACGTGCCACAGGATGTGTTTGCACACGTCACCTCTGGCCCCGCCTCCTCCCTTTACCACTGTGCAAAGGCACCCTGTGGCACGTTTTAAGTTGGGGGATTAAATCCCCTTGAATCCTGTGAGTCCCTGGGTCCAACTAGCCCACGAGGTACCTCCAGTAAGCGCCACAGCGCTGCGTTGCAGAGAGGTGTAAAAAGGGATGTGGCCTGGACCACCTCTCTGCAACGCAGGCCTGTGGCGTGTACTGGAGGTACCTGGTGGGCTAGTTGGCCCCCAGGGGCCTTCAGGATTCAAGGGGAATTAATTCCCCAACTTAAAACGCACCACAGGGAGTGTTTGCACACATGTCACCTGAGGACCCACCCCCTCTCTTCACCACTGTGCAAACGTGCCCTGTGGCGCGTTTTAAGTTGGCGGATAAAGTCCCCTTGAAGCACGAGGGTCCCTGGGGTCCAAATAGCCCATCAGGTACCTCCAGTAAGTGCCACAGAGCTGCATTGCAGAGAGGTGTAAAAAAGGCAGTGAGGCTCCCGCCCTGTCATAGCAAACAGCAGTGTCACGGGGGAGGCCATCCCGGGATACTGCAGGAGCATGCCCTGGAGGGTGGCGGTCCCCAGGGCCATCATCGGCTCCAGGGCCCCCCTCCCAATCTGTACACAGGGAAGGTTGTGGTCCCCGGGGCTCGGGGGTCCTTAACGGACCCCCTAATTTACATAATAGTGCCCCAGGCAGGTTGCGGTCCCTGGGGCATGTGGGGGGCACGAGCCTCCCCACACAGGTTTTTTTTTTTTTATAAAGAAGCCCCAGGGGGTGGCAGTCCCCAGGGCTGCGGGGGGCAGTGTACCCCTCAAAAATAATTAATCAAAAGCCCCGGGGAGGGGGTCCCTGGGGCTTAGGGGGCCTTTGAGGCCCCGCCATACATTAAAGAAGCCCCGGGGGTGGCGGTCCCCGGGGCTGCGGGTGTCCCCCTGGACCCCCACAATTCTTATTTTTGTAGTGCCCCCAGGACTGGGCCCACCCAGGGGCTAATTAACACCGAAGCGTGGAAGCCCACGCTTTGATTTCGACCAGATCCGCGGATCCTCCGTGCATCCCGTGACCCCCTGAGCAGGCCTGGGGAGATCAGGGTGTTTCTACCCTGCCCCCTTTTCCTTTTTTGTGCATTTGTTTTTCTTTTTTCTTGTGTCTCAGTTCTACTGAGGCACAAGATGACTGCCAACACTTCCTGGTTTGGAGTGTTGACAGCCAATTAGCATGAAGCTATTTCTTAATTTCTCAAAAACTACTGAACGGATTTACACCATTTTTAAAAAGATTGCTTCATGAGCCAAGCAGCACATTTTTGCCAAATTTGGTGTAATTCCGATCAGCAATTTTTGCTATAACCGTGTCTAAACTTTCCCATGGGAAATTTATTTTTTGACATCTATTTTTTGATTTTCTCAAGAACTACTGAACGGATTTACACCATTTTTTTAAAAAAGGTCTCTTTCTGGGCCAAGGGCTACCTTATTGCAAAATGTGGTGTAATTCCGTTCAGCAGTTCGGCCTGTAGCCTGTTCCAAAATTTCCTATGGAAAATAACATGGAGAAAACACGTTTTGGGACCCCCCTTTTTTCACGGCCCCTGCTTGACGAATCACCCCCAAACTTTCAGGATATGGGCTGACAGGTGCGCCCCACCAGGTTTTAAAAATTTTGTGAAGATTCGTCATCCGGCGCCAAAGTTATTGGGAAAAGAATGTTACGAATCTCCTACGGATAATAGGTCCTAACTATGACTACCTAGTGGTGACCGCCAGTAGGTAATAAATATATATATATATATTCACAGAAAAAAACATAGGTTTCACACACGTTATATTTAGGAATTAGCATTTAAAAAACCTTGCAAATTCACTGAAAAAAACATAGGTTTCACACACGTTATAGTTAGGAATTAGCATTTAAAAAACCTTGCAAATTCACTGAAAAAACCATAGGTTTCACACACGTTATAGTTAGCTGGACATTTCTCTCGTAAAAAAACATTGAAATTCCCCCGTTATAGTTAGTTCAGCTAACTATAACTCGCGCACCCGCAATCCACTGTTGATGATGTCACATATTACATCACTCATGACATGGTCACTGATATCACTCATGACATCACTGATGACATCTCAAATGACATCACTGATGACATCACTGATGACGTCATCAATGTGATAAATTACCACATCTTCTCACACCGTTATAAAACCTTTGATATACCAACTCAAAATTACAGAGTTCCATTCTCATATCCATAAATAATGCAATACCAATAACTGCATACCCACATATTAACTTTTAGGTCTTCATACACCTCCACACACTCACCTGTAAAGTCACTCATAGTTACAGTCACTCCATAAAAAAGTATCATATGAATTTATACACACACCTATATAGACACTCACACACTACCAATCATCCATAGAGGTACTCTCACACCTAGTCATTCATACAAATAATCACACTGCCATTTACTCACCTATGCAGTTATACACACTCAAGTTCCCTTGCTCACAAAAATAGTATCACATTCTTATGCTCTATTAGAATCATTGACAAAAGCACACACTCATCCATACAGTCACTGCCACAATCACACAGTCTCACATCTAGCCACTGATATACTCTTACACACATATATACTGCCTTTCACATATGTAGTTAGTCACAAATGTACCACTGAGATATACATTCAATCCATAACACAGCCATACATACACTCACTCAACCATACAGTCCATCACAGATGCACTTTTAAAAACATCCACTCATAGAATCACCCACTCACTCATCTATGCACAGAGTCACACACACCTTACCCACACAAACACTCAGGAACTCATACAGATACTGAGACAAGCAATCAATAACTCATATAGACACTTATATAGCTATTCACAAAACCATGCCGCCACTTATACACCAACACACAGACACATACAAACATTTATACAGTTTAGTCACTAGTCTGAAGTAAGATGCAGTTAAACGACTCACTTATCGAGTCAGTTACGCAACACAGAAAATCATCCCTTTACACACTTGTACACCCACTCATTCTTTAACAGGCCTTTCCCTATATATATAAAAGATATTGAACATTTTAAGAAAATCACACATTCACTGGATGACGTCATCAGTGATGTCATCAGTGATGTCGTTTGAGATGTCATCAGTGATGTCATGAGTGATGTCACTGACCATGTCATGAGTGATGTAATATGTGACGTCATCAGCAGTGGATTGCAGGTGCGCGAGTTATAGTTAGCTGAACTAACTATAACGGGGGAATTTCAATGGTTTTTTACGAGAGAAATGTCTAGCTAACTATAACGTGTGTGAAACCTATGGTTTTTTCAGTGAATTTGCAAGGTTTTTTAAATGCTAATTCCTAACTATAACGTGTGTGAAACCTATGGTTTTTTCTGTGAATTTGCATGGTTTTTTAAATTCTAATTCCTAACTATAATGTGTGTGAAACCTATGGTTTTTTCAATTAATTTGCTTGGTTTTTTATCATTCTTTTTTTTACTTTTTCTTTTTTCCTTTAAACACTATGCTACCTATGTATATATTCATGGATTTAATGCATTCTTCAACATAGAAAGATTCACCTTTTTTAAATAAATGGTTAGATATAGTTGTATAACATAGTTAATATCTTCAACAAACCTTTATCTTTTTTTTTTAAAAAAAAATGTAAATTTTTTTTACCGTGCGCGTACGGTAAGCTTACCGTAAGCACACGCCTCGCTTTATGTATGGTGAGCGTACGTAATATTTATACTCCGTTTGCGCATGCTTACGCAATTTGCGGACGTGTCGCGTAGGAAGTACGGACGCGTGAGCACATGCTTCATACGCGCACGCGCACACGCACGTTACACGGAAGTGTACGAGCGTGCCTGTAATGCGCATGCGCGCATGCACGTGTCTTTCGTGCGCGTGTCTTTCGTACGCGCATGCGTACTTTTAACGTACGCGCTCGGTAAGCTTAACGTGCGCGTACGGTTGGTCATGTGATCAAGAAACAACACTTTTGATTGGTTTAAACTACTTTCCGTTCCAGAATCTTCCTACACCACACCCTTTCCCCTCATTACTGCTTGTGACTCCCTAGGAGAAGGAGCTGAATTGTCTTTGGGATACAATGGCAGAGCAGCAGTCCTCTTCTGAGAGTGAGCAGGGCAGCAGTATCATCAGACAGAGAAGGAGGAAACAAAAGAATTCTTTTGTTTGGGAATATTTCACATTTCCAGAGGGGCAGAAAAAGGTAAATGCTCCATTAGTCACCTGCACACTTTGTGACCGTGTGTTATCTAGAGGGAATTCAAGGAAGAAGTATTCCTTTGGAAATTTCTCTATGTTTAGACACATTAGGGATGTGCATCCCAGGACTTTTGTTCGACATACTGAAGCAAACCCTTCAGAAAGTCCCCCGAGCACATCCGCAGAAGCTCAGCCGAGCATATCTTCGGCAGCTCAGCCGAGCACTTCCTCTGCGGTGGGAGCATCACCCTCTTCTGCTCCTGTGGAATGTAACCCTCGATTTCAGAGGGTACAAATGAGGTGCACCAGATGTTATGGTCTAATTGTTCATGGGGAGACCAGTATTTCCCTAATAAACAATAAGATAGACCAGCACATCTGTGGTCCTTGTTAATATTCCCATTCTTTCTTTCCTCTGTCCCTGTATTAACACAACGGCTCTTTTAAGAGCCAACCTTACCTCACAACTTTTTTTAAATTAATTTTTTAATTTTTTTTTTCACCCTACAAGGTCCTTGAGGGAGTACAATGGAAATGAGAAAAGCAGAGAGAGGAGAAGTGAAAAAAAGGGAGCATGAAACTAAATGTGTGATAAATACAGAAATGTCACACTTACCTGACCAACAAAATAACTTATTTATTAATAAATGGTTTATTTAAATTGCTAGAAAAAAGGTTTATTTTTTCCTAAATTTTCTTTCTCAATCTGAAAAAAAAGAAAAAAGTATTAATATTTAATAATACATTTTAGAATACAAAAGAAGAATCACAATTCTAATATTTATATCAAAAATCACCACATACATCCCCTCTCAAACTCATATCTCACCTTTAAAATTAGTTAGTTGAGAAAGAAATGTGGCACTCAAACAGCAGATTATCAGAGTCAGAATCTCAGAGCTGTACACCTCTCTCCTCTCACCAGAACCAGTAAATGGCAATGTTTCCCTCTCTTTTTTCACACATATACATGTTAATTACAAATCTCAGTGCTTCCCACATTTTTTTAAATGAAATCACACATTTCTAATGGTTGAAGACTTCAACCCTTTTCCAAATGAACCCTTCCCCCAACTTGACTTCTGCCTGCTACTATAGCAACAGCTCATGGAACACTGGTGTGAGCAGAGAAGTCAGAAGTTCAGCACACAATGTTTCTATTCCAAAGAGCAAGAGTGCTTCACCTGTCAAACCTAACAGCAAATCCAAATTAATCTTCTGTGGGAACACAATTTTCTGAACCAATACAAAACATGCTTCTAAAAATGTACACATACAGCCTAGTTTTAACTGTAAAATGGTTTGAATCAGCCAATGAGTTCTTTTTATTAAAAAAAAATATGTATGCCTCCATTTTACAACTGTCTTTCATTTCATATTGCCATTCTACTGAAAGACACCTCCTGAGTGCATCCAGATCTCCTTGAAAGATGTTCACAGTGTGGATTGTAGGTCACAGCTATGTCTTCTGGAGTGAAAAGTATGCAAAAAAAAGAGGTATGGTGAGAGACCTTGCTTTGCCAAATGTAGACATTAAATGGATTGGTCAGAGAGGGTTAAAGTGGCACCAATTAATGCCTTTGGTGAAATCTTTTCTACACCTCCAACAGCCTAACCTTATTATTGTGCACTGTGTTGGAAATGACCTAGGCACTTTAATTGGGGTAGGTCTGGAAATGCTTTTTAAGGACACCTTTGTGCAATTAATGTCGCTTTTTCCTCAATCTGCCTTTGTATATTCTAATATATGCCAAAGGCAAAAGTGGAACTGGTCCAACCAATTTTGTCCACAGATTGACAAAGCAAGAAAGCACGTCAACAAATCTATTTCTGCTTTCCTCAGAGACTATGGTATGGGTTCTATATACCACAACAACTTGCGTTACAACATGCAAGGCATTTATAGAGGAGACGGTGTACATTTCACTGATGAAGGCAACAGAGTCTTCCTCTTGAACTTTAGACTCTGCATCGGTACTTACTTGTAGGTACCACAAAAAAAATACTTCATAAACACAACTGCTCTTTTTAGAGCCCCCTAATATCTAAACACTTAAATTTGATTTTTACTTCAATTTTTTTTATTGTTTTTTTTCTGCCGTGCGCGTACGGTAAGCTTACCGTACGCGCACCCCGCCATTTGTTTAAAAAAATGTAACATTTATTTTTCATACTTTTGGGAACTTCTTGGACCCCCTGACAAACGCTAGGGGGTCTGCAACTCTCTTTGTTGCCCCCTTTTCATGTTCTCCACCATTGTTTATCAGTGTGAGACACACAAAATGGCGGCCGACACTTCCTGATTTCGACCGATTTGAATGTTTACAGTCATGTAACCACCAATCAGAATTAAGCTCGCGCACGGCAGCGTGCGCATACGGTAAGCTGACCGTACGGGCTCGGAGCGCGCCTATAGATATACATATTAATTTAAATGCTATTTTCTCAGGAAATACTGACCAGATTTACACCAGACCTGCAAAAGGCACATCCCTGACCTGAGGACTACCTCTCTGCCAAATTTCAAGTAATTCTGTTCAGCCGTTCGGGCTGTAGCTTGGACTAAAGGTCCTCTGGAAAAATGCATGGGGAAAACACGTTTTGGGACCCCCCCTTTTTCTCAAACCCCGCTTGACGAATCCCCCCGAGACTTTCAGGGTAGGAGCGGAGTGGAGCGCCCCACCTATTTTAAAAATTTCGCGAGGATTCGTCAATCGGCGCCAAAGTTATTCAAAATAGAATGTTGCAGATTTCCTATGAAAACACGGTCCTAACTATAACTATCTACTGGCGACCGCCAGTAGATAATATATATATATATATATATATATATATATATATATATATATATATATATATATATATATATATATCCAACAAAAAGGTTGCCCCAATTGAAGACGCCAACTCACGGGGAGGTTTACTTCCTTTAATGGAGGACTTCAGCGGGGCAGCAAAGAATACACATCCAATGTCAATGAACCGCCCTACGCGTTTCAGACACCACTGTGTCCTTGTTCACGGGCATGGAGAAGTGCAAACAACAGCAACATGGGGGACACCTGATAAAAGATCCAAGTCCCACCCCAGTGGGTGAAAGCATGCTGGTACTTGTGGTTCCCTTTTAGTATAACTCAAGTGAGTGCTGCTGTGCCATTCCTGATAATCCTTATCTTACCCCAGTGGGCTGGAAGGGTAAACAACACTGTCCCAACTGTCTGTTCCAATGTCCAACCATACGGACCCCCTCGTTCCGTCGCGCTCAGTGTTTACCAAATGCGGGATCTGCCGGAAAAGCAGAGGGGCGTCTTCATGGCCGCCAAAAATCCAACAAAAAGGTTGCCCCAATTTAAGACGCCAACTCACGGGAAGGTTTACTTCCTTTAATGGAGGACTTCAGCGGGGCAGCATAGAATACACATCCAATGTCAATGAACCGCCCTACGCGTTTCATACACCACTGTATCCTTGTTCACGGGCATGGAGAAGTGCAAACAACAGCAACATGGGGGACACCTGATAAAAGATCCAAGTCCCGCTCCAGTGGGCGAAAGCATGCTGGTACTTGTGGTTCCCTTTTAGTATAACTCAAGTGAGTGCTGCTGTGCCATTCCTGATAATCCTTATCTTACCCCAGTGGGCTGGAAGGGTAAATGACACTGTCCCAACTGTCTGTTCCAATGTCCAACCATACGGACCCCCTCGTTCCGTCGCGCTCAGTGTTTACCAAACGCGGGATCTGCCAGGAAAGCAGAGGGGCGTCTTCGTGGCCGAGCAGGCCGCCAAAAATCCAACAAAAAGGTTGCCCCAATTGAAGACGGAACCGCTCCGTCATGAGCACAGCCCCTGGGGGAAGCGCTGGTGCTCCCCCCCTGGGGCATTGATCATGCCCCCACAGAGGGGGATGGCAGCGGAAGAGTTTCCGCTGCCACCCCCGAGCCCCCCCACGCTTCCTGATGACGTCAGCGCGCACAGCGCGCGCCGGCGTCATCAGGAAGCGTTGGACGCGCTGGAATTCATTTCTTCCAGATCTTCCAACGGGAAGGGTAAGTGTTTTGGTGCTGTGTTGCGGGGGGGGCGGAATTCCAGGGCCTTGAGGCATCGGGTGAGAGGAAAGAGTATTTCCTCTCCCCTGATGTCTCAATGCTGGGCATTCCTGTCCCACGATCGCGCACAGCGTCGCGATCGTGGGACAGGAATGCCCCCACTAGACCCCAGGGATGTTGTTTTTGGCCATTTTGGAAGTGACCCCTTGGGCAAGGGTCGCTTCCCTGGGGGAGAAGTTGTGGAAGACTTTTCTGCCCCCCCTGGGGGCAGATCGGTCCACTTTCGGTCCGTTTCTGCCCCCAGGGGGGGCAGAAAAGCCCACTAGACACCAGGGAATTTTGTTATATCGTTATGGGAAGCGACCCCTTGGGCAAGGGTCGCTTCCCTGGGAGAGAATTTGAGCACAGACTTTTCTGCCCCCCCGGGGGCAGATCGGTCCACTTTCGGTCCATGTCTGCCCCCAGGGGGGGGCAGAAAAGCCCACTAGACACCAGGGAATTTTGTAATATCGATATGGGAAGCGACCCCTTGGGCAAGGGTCGCTTCCCTGGGGGAGAATTTGAGCACAGACTTTTCTGCCCCCCCCCTGGGGGCAGATCGGTCCACTTTTGGTCCGTTTCTGCCCCCAGGGGGGGGCAGAAAAGCCCACTAGACACCAGGGAATTTTGTCATTTTGTTATGGGAAGCGACCCCTTGGGCAAGGGTCGCTTCCCTGGGGGAGAATTTGTGCACAGACTTTTCTGCCCCCGGTCCACTTTCGGTCCGTTTCTGCCCCCGGGGGGGCAGAAAAGCCCACTAGACACCAGGGAATTTCGTAATATTGTTATTGGAAGCGACCCCTTGGGCAAGGGTCGCTTCCCTGGGGGATAATTACTGCACAGACTTTTCTGCCCCCCCGGGGGCAGATCGGTCCACTTTCGCTCCGTGTCTGGCCCCAGGGGGGGGCAGAAAAGCCCACTAGACACCAGGGAATTAGTGTAAATAAAAACGGAAGTGACCCCTTTGGCAAGTGTCGCTTCCAGGGGGCAATTTTTATAATATGTATTTGGCCCACCCGCCCCGGGACAGAGTAGCCTTTTTTTCCCTTCTGTTTTTTCCCTGCTGTTTTCTGCCCCACCTGGAACATAACCCGATTGACCATTTGGGTAGTAATATAGCATGTTGTAATGTTTATTGTTTTATTTTTTGTGAATCGCAATAGTAATGTTTTTTTTTTTTTTACTATTTTGTTCTAGGTGAAGGCTTTTGCTCTTTTCAGTTTGCCGTGTTGTTTCTGGTGGTTCTGCTGTTTGTGTAGTTTGGTAAGAGACTCTTTTTTGTACAATGTAAATGTGTTTGATTTCTGTGCATGAATTTTTTTTGCAAATGGTGTAATAATAGCAGTATGTTTGTTTTTTGAGTGTCAAAAACTTTTTGCATTGGTGCTCGATGTGTATTTTGTTGTCTTGTGAGTAATTTGTTTTTTTTTCTTCTTTCTAGTTTGATATCGTTGGTTTTTGCTGTGTCACTGCAGAGTTGGTTTCTGGTGAGTGCAGCTGTCTCTTGTAATTGGATTGTATAGTTTTTGAGTACATTGATCTTTGTGATAAAGGTACACATTTCTTTACTTACTTGGTTTGCACATTGTTGGTTATTGTTGACTTGTTTGTGCAGTCTTCTATCTTAGTAAGTATAATGGCTAGCCGCAGGATGACTGCTCAGCAGGTTGTTGGTTTGCTGTTTGAGTCTTCCTCTGATATTGGTTCAGAGACTGACTCTGCATCTGAGGGAGAGGAGGCAGGGGACGATTCTGGCAGTGAGTTGTCTCTCCGTATGGAGTCATCGGATGATGAAGATACTCTTAGTGCGGATGAAGTGCCTGTGTTAGAGGCGGAGACTGATGTGCCGATAGTGCGGCAAGAGGCATCTGGGCTGCAGCCTGGGGCAGCAAGGCTTCCCGTTGGTGTAGTGCGGCAAGAGGCATCTGGGTTGCAGGCTGGGGCTGCAAGGCTTCCCGTTGGTGTAGTGCGGCAAGAGGCTTCTGGGCTGCAGGCTGCGGCTGCAAGGCTTCCCTTTGAAAGTGATGACCTCTGGGTTGCCCCTGGCATGGTGCAGCCGGCATTGCCAGAGTTTACTGGTGTTCCAGGGTCTAGAGTGAATACTGAAAACTTTTTGCCGGTCAAATTTTTTTCAGTTGTTTATGGACGATGTGTTTTTTGCAGAGATTGTTGAGCAGACTAATTTGTATGCCGAACAGTTTTTGAGGGACAACTGTGCCAGTCTTAAGCCACACTCTAGAGCTACCCGGTGGACTCCCACAAATGTTGAAGAGATGAAGAAGTTCTTGGGTTTAACTTTTTTGATGGGCTTGCTAAGGAAGCCATCAATGTCTTCATATTGGTCTAGCAGTCCCTTGATGGCAACGTCTATTTTTCCGGCAGTCATGAGTCGTGACAGGTATTTGCTACTGCTTCGGATGATGCATTTTGTTGATAATGGTTTAGCGTTGCCACGAGATCACCCTGACTGTGACCGTCTTTTTAAGATTAGGCCTGTCCTTGATCACTTTCGATCGATTTCCTGAGATCTATGCTCCTGGGAAACAAATTGCAGTGGATGAGTCTTTGGTGTTGTTCAAGGGCCGCTTGGTTTTTAGGCAATACATTCCTAGTAAGAGGGCACGCTATGGAATAAAGCTGTATATGCTGTGTGACAGTAGGACTGGATATGTCTCTAATTTCAGGGTGTACACCGGTAAGGAATCTAGGTTTAACCTCCCTGGTTGTCCGTCCACTTTTGGAGTGACTGAGAAAATTGTTTGGGAACTTGGAAGAGGATTTTTTAACAAAGGCCACCATTTATATGTAGATAACTTCTACACTGGTGTGCGGTTGTTCAGGGAATTGGCCAAAGTGGACACTCTTGCTTGTGGCACAATCCGCTCTAACCGTAAAGGTTTCCCGAAAGAACTTGTTTGTCAAAAGCTTGTGCGGGGACAGTGCGTTGCGTTGCGTTGCCAGGAGCTTCTTGCTGTGAAGTTTACAGATAGGAGAGATGTCTACATGCTGACTACCATCCATGATGAAAGCACTGCACCTGTGACTGTTTGGGGTCAGGTCGCTGAAGCGCGCAAACCTGTGTGCATTTTAGACTATAATAGGCACATGGGTGGTGTTGACAGAGTAGATCAGAGGTTGGAACCTTACACTGCTCTTCGTAAGGCTTACATTTGGTACAAGAAGTTGGCTATCCATCTTTTCCACATGGCAATGTTTAATGCTTTTGTTGTGTTCCAGGATTCTTGCCCTGAGTCAAAGATGACTTTTGCTAAGTTTCAGGAGTCTGTAATAGGCAGCCTTGTTGTAGTGGAACAGGCAAGTGTTCCTAGAGTTGGACTGGTGGAGGATGTTGCTAGATTGAAAGAACGCCACTTTCCAGATCACATTCCTCCCACACCCGCAAAAGATTTTCCCAGTAGGAGATGTAGAGTCTGTTGGCGAAAAGCTTTGTGGAAGGAGAGTCGTATGTACTGCCCCGACTGTCCTTTTCATCCTGCACTGTGTCTCTCTGCTTGTTTTAGAGCGTACCACACACAAAAGAATTTTTGGGAGGATTCTTGAGTGGTAAAGTGAACTGCCTGGTCTGTATTCTTTGGATAATTTGATTCGGTTTCAAGGTTGGTGTTAGTGCAATGTATTTAGTTGCTGATTTTCTGTTAGAAGATTTGTATCTATTTGCAATTTGTTTGTGTTTTTATTTTTTTCAAAAAAAAATCCTAAATGTGATGGCGGTGTGTGTAGGCTTGCGCTTGGCTGTTGGTGTGTGTGGACTGGCACTTGGTTGGTGGTGTGCGTGGAATGGTGCTTGGCTGGCAGTGTGCATGGACTGGCGGTGTGCGTGGACTGGTGCGTGGCTGGTGGTGTGCGTGGACTGGAGCTTGGCTGGCAGTGTGCGTGGAATGGTGCTTGGCAGGCGGTGTGCGTGGACTGGTACTTGGCTGGCGGTGTGCGTGGACTGGTGGTGTGTGCGGACTGGTGCTTGGCTGGTGGTGTCCGTGGACTGGCGCTTGGCTAGCGGTGTGCGTGGACTGGTGTTTGGCTAGAGGTGTGTGTGGACTGGTGCTCTGCTGGCTGTGTGTGAGTAGTGACTTTCTGCTGGTCACTACACACACTGCTAGCTGAGTGCCACTCCACACAATCCATCAGCCTGTGTAGTTGCTGTGTCTGGATTGTGGGCGTGTGAAAGTGATGGGCCCTTGAATGGCGCTGTGTGCTGGTGTGAGTTTTGTTATGTGATGGGCCCGCGGCTGGCGGTGTGAATGGTTTTGTATGTCTCACACATATGAAAGGTGTATGAATGGCCTGTAAAGAGGTTGGTGCCTTGTCGTGGATTTACAGCTCACGAGCTGTGAGTCAATGGTTCAGTTTCTCGCCCTTTCAATTATTACCAGTGCATTTCATTTCTGTGAAATCACTTGCTAATACAATTGTATCTACTGAACCATCACTAACCCTCGTGCCAAATCCAACCAGTATGTGTGTGTGCTTGCGGATTAGATGGCTGTGCAGTAATATTTGTCTTTCTGAAGCAGGGTGTACCTTGTCCCTTTTTGGTGAATTTTGTAATGTGTTGCTTTTGTGCCTGGTGGTGCGAATGGTCTTGTTTGTATCACGTATGAAAGGTGTGTGAATGGCCTGTAAAGTGGTTGGTGCCTTGACGTGGCTTTACAGCTCACGAGCTGTGAGTCATTGGTTTGGTTTTTTGTGAATTTAATTATTGACAGTGCATTTCATTTTTGTGAAATCTCTTGTTAATAAAATTTAATACACTGAACCATGACTCGCCCTCGTGCCAAATCCAACCAGTATGTGTGTGTGTTTGAGGAATAGATGGTTGTGCAGGAATCTTTGTCTTTAGTTTCTCTGCCAAGGTACACTTTCCATGCAAGAATAACCCACCAACTGTAGATATTGTCGGAAACCCATGGGAGTTCATGGTGATGTCTCTCTTGTGAATTCAAAAAAATGTTTTATCCCCAATGTCCTGCAAACCTCAAAATGTCTGCCACATTTTCTTTGCAATATTATTCCAAAATGCTCACGCTGTAGGAACAATAGATAATCTGGTTTTGCAAGGGGGGTCACTTTGGTTTTTGGCCCGGTGCTCGGCGGCCATCTAGGGAAACCTACCAAACCCACACATTTCTGAAAACTAGACACCTGGCGGCTTCCAAGGAAGTATGGCTTGCGTGGATCCCCCAACGTTTCCTTACCCAGAATCCCCTGCAAACCTCAATTTTTGCTGAAAAAATCACTTTTTTCACACATTTTGGGGTGGGAAAGTAGTGGCATCACCGGGCTCACACAAATTTACCACCACCCAGCATTCCCCCAGGTCTCCCGGTAAAAATGGTGCCTCACTTGTGTGGGAGGCCCAAGTACCCGCGGCAGGCAAGGGCCCAAAACGTAGTGAGGCGACATCTAAATGGCCTATCGCAAAACCACCTGGTTTTGCAAGGGGGGTCACTTTGGTTTTTGGCCCGGTGCTCGGCGGCCATCTAGGGAAACCTACCAAACCCATGCATTTCTGAAAACTAGACACCCGGCGGCTTCCAGGGAGGTATGGCTTGCGTGGATCCCCCAACGTTTCCTTACCCAGAATCCCCTGCAAACCTCAATTTTTGCTGAAAAAATCACTTTTTTCACACATTTTGGGGTGGGAAAGTAGTGGCATCAACGGGCTCACACAAATTTACCACCACCCAGTGTTCCCCCAGGTCTACCGGTAAAAATGGTGCCTCACTTGTGTGGGAGGCCCAAGTACCCGCGTCAGGCAGGGCTAGAGTTCAAAAACTACAGCTAGTCACTTAGCCAAAAAAGGGTCATTTTTCACTGCAAAATTGAGGTGTGACCACCTTGTGTTTTGCGCCGTTTCCTGTCGCAGGCACCAGGCCGACCCGCACAAGTGAGGTACCATTTTTCTCGTATGACTTTGGGGAACGCGGCGTGGGTGCAAATTTGTGGATCCACGCAGATTCCAGAACTTTCCATCCCAGAAATGTGGGGAAAATGTGTTTTTTTTGTCATTTTTTTACGTTTGCAAGGGATTCTGGGTAACAGACCATGGTGGGAGGCAGTCAAGTCACCCCATCCTGGATTCCCCTGGGTGTCTAGTTTTTAAAAATGTATAGGTTTGCTAGGTTTCCCTAAGTGCCGGCAGGGCTAGGGTTCAAAAACTACAGCTAGTCACTTTGCCAAAAAAGGGGTCATTTTTCACTGCAAAATTGAGGTGTGACCACCTTGTGTTTTGCGCCGTTTCCTGTCGCAGGCACCAGGCCGACCCGCACAAGTGAGGTACCATTTTTCTCGTATGACTTTGGGGAACGCGGCGTGGGTGCAAATTTGTGGATCCACGCAGATTCCAGAACTTTCCATCCCAGAAATGTGGGGAAAATGTGTTTTTTTTGTCATTTTTTTACGTTTGCAAGGGATTCTGGGTAACAGACCATGGTGGGAGGCAGTCAAGTCACCCCATCCTGGATTCCCCTGGGTGTCTAGTTTTTAAAAATGTATAGGTTTGCTAGGTTTCCCTAAGTGCCGGCAGGGCTAGGGTTCAAAAACTACAGCTAGTCACTTTGCCAAAAAAGGGTCATTTTTCACTGCAAAATTGAGGTGTGACCACGTTGCGTTTTGCGCCGTTTCCTGTCGCGGGCACTAGGCCGACCCGCACAAGTGAGGTACCATTTTTCTCGTAGGACTTTGGGGAATGCGGGGTGGGTGGAAAGTTGTGGATCTACGCAGATTCCAGAACTTTCCATCCCAGAAATGTGGGGAAAATGGGTTTTTTTTGTCATTTTTTTACGTTTGCAAGGGATTCTGGGTAACAGACCATGGTGGGAGGCAGTCAAGTCACCCCATCCTGGATTCCCCTGGGTGTCTAGTTTACAAAAATGTATAGGTTTGCTAGGTTTCCCTAGGTTCTGGCAGGGCTAGGGTTCAAAAACTACAGCTAGTCACTTTGCCAAAAAGGGGTCATTTTTCACTGCAAAATTGAGGTGTGACCACGTTGCGTTTTGCGCCGTTTCCTGTCGCGGGCACTAGGCCGACCTGCACAAGTGAGGTACCATTTTTCTTGTAGGACTTTGGGGAACGCGGGGTGGGTGGAAATTTGTGGATCCACGCAGATTCCAGAACTTTCCATCCCAGAAATGTGGGGAAAATGGGTTTTTTTGTCATTTTTTTACGTTTGCAAGGGATTCTGGGTAACAGACCATGGTGGGAGGCAGTCAAGTCACCCCATCCTGGATTCCCCTGGGTGTCTAGTTTACAAAAATGTATAGGTTTGCTAGGTTTCCCTAGGTTCTGGCAGGGCTAGGGTTCAAAAACTACAGCTAGTCACTTTGCCAAAAAGGGGTCATTTTTCACTGCAAAATGGAGGTGTGACCACGTTGCGTTTTGCGCCGTTTCCTGTCGCGGGCACTAGGCCGACCTGCACAAGTGAGGTACCATTTTTCTCGTAGGACTTTGGGGAACGCGGGGTGGGTGGAAATTTGTGGATCCACGCAGATTCCAGAACTTTCCATCCCAGAAATGTGGGGAAAATGGGTTTTTTTGTCATTTTTTTACGTTTGCAAGGGATTCTGGGTAACAGACCATGGTGGGAGGCAGTCAAGTCACCCCATCCTGGATTCCCCGGGGTGTCTAGTTTTCAAAAATGTATAGGTTTGCTAGGTTTCCCTAAGTGCCGGCAGGGCTAGGGTTCAAAAACTACAGCTAGTCACTTTGCCAAAAAAGGGTCATTTTTCACTGCAAAATTGAGGTGTGACCACGTTGTGTTTTGCGCCGTTTCCTGTCGCGGGCACTAGGCCGACCCGCACAAGTGAGGTACCATTTTTCTCGTAGGACTTTGGGGAACGCGGGGTCCGTGGAAATTTGTGGATCCACGCAGATTCCAGAACTTTCCATCCCAGAAATGTGGGGAAAATGTGGTTTTTTTGTCATTTTTTTACTTTTGCAAGGGATTCTGGGTAACAGACCATGGTGGGAGGCAGTCAAGTCACCACATCCTGGATTCCCCTGGGTGTCTAGTTTTCAAAAATGTATAGGTTTGCTAGGTTTCCCTAGGTGCCGGCAGGGCTAGGGTTAAAAAACTACAGCTAGTCACTTTGCCAAAAAAGGGTCATTTTTCACTGCAAAATTGAGGTGTGACCACGTTGCGTTTTGCGCCATTTCCTGTCGTGGGCACTAGGCCGAACCGCACAAGTGAGGTACCATTTTTCTTGTAGGACTTTGGGGAACGCGGGGTGGGTGGAAATTTGTGGATCCACGCAGATTCCAGAACTTTCCATCCCAGAAATGTGGGGAAAATGTGGTTTTTTTGTCTTTTTTTTATGTTTGCAAGGGATTCTGGGTAACAGACCATAGTGGAAGGCAGTCAAGTCACCCCATCCTGGATTCCCCTAGGTGCCTACTTTTCAAAAATGTATAGGTTTGCTAAGTTTCCCTAGGTGCCGGCAGGGCTGGGGTTCAAAAACTACAGCTAGTCACTTTGCCAAAAAGGGGTCATTTTTCACTGCAAAATTGAGGTGTGACCACCTTGCGTTTTGCACCGTTTCCTGTCGCGGGCACTAGGCCGACCCACACAAGTGAGGTACCATTTTTCTCGTAGGACTTTGGGGAACGTGGGGTGGGTGGAAATTTGTGGATCCACGCAGATTCCAGAACTTTCCATCCCAGATATGTGGGGAAAATGTGTTTTTTTTGTCATTTTTTTACGTTTGCAAGGGATTCTGGGTAACAGACCATGGTGGGAGGCAGTCAAGTCACCCCATCCTGGATTTCCCTGGGTGTCTAGTTTTAAAAAATGTATAGGTTTGCTAGGTTTCCCTAGGTTCTGGCAGGGCTAGGGTTCAAAAACTACAGCTAGTCACTTTGCCAAAAAGGGGTCATTTTTCACTGCAAAATTGAGGTGTGACCATGTTGCGTTTTGTGCCGTTTCCTGTCACGGGCACTCGACCGACCTGCACAAGTGAGGTACCATTTTTCTCGTAGGACTTTGGGGAACGCGGGGTGGGTGGAAATTTGTGGATCCAAGCAGATTCCAGAACTTTCCATCCCAGAAATGTGGGGAAAATATGTTTTTTTTGTCATTTTTTTTACTTTTGCAAGGGATTCTGGGTAACAGACCATGATGGGAGGCAGTCAAGTCACCCCATCCTGGATTCCCCTGGGTGTCTAGTTTTCAAAAATGTATAGTTTGCTAGGTTTCCCTAGGTGCCGGCAGGGCTAGGGTTCAAAAACTACAGCTAGACTCTTCGCATAAAAAGTGTAAATTTTCAGTGTGAAAATGTGGTGTGTTCAGCTTAGGTTTTGAGCCACTTCCTGTCGTGGGCACTATGCCTACCCACACAAGTGAGGTACCATTTTTATCGGGAGACTTAGGGTAGTTCAAATTTGTAAAGCAACTGTTATTACCTATTGATTTTGGATGCATTTCTCCCTTCCAAATGAAAGACATTGTGTAAAAAATAAGTCATTTTGAAAAATGACCAATAATTGTCATGCAAGTATGAGTATTCCCAATTCCAACTCACGGGGAGGTTTACTTCCTTTAATGGAGGACTTCAGCGGGGCAGCATAGAATACACATCCAATGTCAATGAACCGCCCTACCTGTTTCAGACACCACTGTGTCCTTGTTCACGGGCATGGAGAAGTGCAAACAACAGCAACATGGGGGACACCTGATAAAAGATCCAAGTCCCGCCCCAGTGGGCGAAAGCATGCTGGTACTTGTGGTTCCCTTTTAGTATAACTCAAGTGAGTGCAGCTGTGCCATTCCTGATAATCCTTATCTTACCCCAGTGGGCTGGAAGGGTAAACAACACTGTCCCAACTGTCTCTTCCAATGTCCAACCATACGGACCCCCTCGTTCCGTCTCGCTCAGTGTTTACCAAACGCGGGATCTGCCGGGAAAGCAGAGGGGCGTCTTCGCGGCCGAGCAGGCCGCCAAAAATCCAACAAAAAGGTTGCCCCAATTGAAGACGCCAACTCACGGGGAGGTTTACTTCCTTTAATGAAGGACTTCAGCGGGGCAGCATAGAATACACATCCAATGTCAATGAACTGCCCTACGCGTTTCAGACACCACTGTGTCCTTGTTCACGGGCATGGAGAAGTGCAAACAACAGCAACATGGGGGACACCTGATAAAAGATCCAAGTCCCGCCCATGTGGGCGAAAGCATGCTGGTACTTGTGGTTCCCTTTTAGTATAACTCAAGTGAGTGCTGCTGTGCCATTCCTGATAATCCTTATCTTACCCCAGTGAGCTGGAAGGGTAAACGACACTGTCCCACCTGTCTGCTCCAATGTCCAACCATACGGACCCCCTCGTTCCGTCGCGCTCAGTGTTTACCAAATGCGGGATCTGTCGGGAAAGCAGAGGGGCGTCTTCGCGGCCGAGCAGGCCACCAAAAATCCAACAAAAAGGTTGCCCCAATTGAAGACGCCAACTCACGGGGAGGTTTACTTCCTTTAATGGAGGACTTCAGCGGGGCAGCATAGAATACACATCCAATGTCAATGAACTGCCCTACGCGTTTCAGACACCACTGTGTCCTTGTTCATGGGCATGGAGAAGTGCAAACAACAGCAACATGGGGGACACCTGATAAAAGATCCAAGTCCCGCCCCAGTGGGCGAAAGCATGCTGGTACTTGTGGTTCCCTTTTAGTATAACTCAAGTGAGTGCTGCTGTGCCATTCCTGATAATCCTTATCTTACCCCAGTGGGCTGGAAGGGTAAACGACACTGTCCCAACTGTCTGTTCCAATGTCCAACCATACGGACCCTCTCGTTCCGTCGCGCTCAGTGTTTACCAAACGCGGGATCTGCCGGGAAAGCAGAGGGGCGTATTCGCGGCCGAGCAGGCCGCCAAAAATCCAACAAAAAGGTTGCCCCAATTGAAGACGCCAACTCACGGGGAGGTTTACTTCCTTTAATGGAGGACTTCAGCGGGGCAGCATAGAATACACATCCAAGGTCAATGAACTGCCCTACGCGTTGCAGACACCACTGTGTCGTTGTTCACGGGCATGGAGAAGTGCAAACAACAGCAACATGGGGACACCTGATAAAAGATCCAAGTCCCGCCCCAGTGGGCAAAAGCATGCTGGTACTTGTGGTTCCCTTTTAGTATAACTCAAGTGAGTGCTGCTGTGCCATTCCTGATAATCCTTATCTTACCCCAGTGGGCTGGAAGGGTAAACGACACTGTCCCAACTGTCTGTTCCAATGTCCAACCATACGGACCCTCTCGTTCCGTCGCGCTCAGTGTTTACCAAACGCGGGATCTGCCGGGAAAGCAGAGGGGCGTATTCGCGGCCGAGCAGGCCGCCAAAAATCCAACAAAAAGGTTGCCCCAATTGAAGACGCCAACTCACGGGGAGGTTTACTTCCTTTAATGGAGGACTTCAGCGGGGCAGCATAGAATACACATCCAAGGTCAATGAACCGCCCTACGCGTTGCAGACACCACTATGTCGTTGTTCACGGGCATGGAGAAGTGCAAACAACAGCAACATGGGGACACCTGATAAAAGATCCAAGTCCCGCCCCAGTGGGCAAAAGCATGCTGGTACTTGTGGTTCCCTTTTAGTATAACTCAAGTGAGTGCTGCTGTGCCATTTCTGATAATCCTTATCTTACCCCAGTGGGCTGGAAGGGTAAACAACACTGTCCCAACTGTCTGTTCCAATGTCCAACCATACGGACCCCCTCATTCCGTCGCGCTCAGTGTTTACCAAACGGGGGATCTGCCGGGAAAGCAGAGGGGCGTCTTCGCGGCCGAGCAGGCCGCCAAAAATCCAACAAAAAGGTTGCCCCAATTGAAGACGCCAACTCACAGGGAGGTTTACTTCCTTTAATGGAGGACTTCAGCGGGGCAGCATAGAATACCCATCCAATGTCAATGAACCGCCCTACGCGTTTCAGACACCACTGTGTCCTTGTTCATGGGCATGGAGAAGTGCAAACAACAGCAACATGGGGGACACCTGATAAAAGATCCAAGTCCCGCCCCAGTGGGCGAAAGCATGCTGGTACTTGTGGTTCCCTTTTAGTATAACTCAAGTGAGTGCTGCTGTGCCATTCCTGATAATCCTTATCTTACCCCAGTGGGCTGGAACGGTAAACTACACTGTCCCAACTGTCTGTTCCAATGTCCAACCATACGGACCCCCTCGTTCCGTCGCGCTCAGTGTTTACCAAACGTGGTATCTGCCGGGAAAGCAGAGGGGCGTCTTCGCGGCCAAGCAGGCCACCAAAAATCCAACAAAAAGGTTGCCCCAATTGAAGACGCCAACTCACGGGGAGGTTTACTTCCTTTAATGGAGGACTTCAGCGGGGCAGCATAGAATACACATCCAATGTCAATGAACCGCCCTATGCGTTTCAGACACCACTGTGTCCTTGTTCACGGGCATGGAGAAGTGCAAACAACAGCAACATGGGGGACACCTGATAAAAGAACCAAGTCCCTCCCCAGTGGGCGAAAGCATGCTGGTACTTGTGGTTCCCTTTTAGTATAACTCAAGTGAGTGCTGCTGTGCCATTCCTGATAATCCTTATCTTACCCCAGTGGGCTGGAAGACTAGCATCATTGCAGGTACGGTGAGCACCCACTGGGGGACAGGCTAAAATTGTGAACTGCTAATACCATCATGCACCAATGCATACGCCCACAGGGGTAGAGAGGAACGCCCACTGAGGCGGGACTTTGGATATAAGAAGCAGGTGTTTCACAATGTGGCTACTGTTTCCTTTGCATTTGCCTGTGAACAAGGATAGTGTGATATCCGAAATGCGTCTGGCACATTTTATGAGATTGTGATGGGAGACTGAATCCAGTCCAGTCCTCGAATTAAAAGGTGAAAACTCGCCATGTGTGGCGTCTTCATTTGGGGGCAACTTTACGTTTGGATATATATATATATATATATATTTTCCATCAAAGTGCTCTTGCGCTCGAGAGGGCACACACGGCATCCCAGCAGTTCAGCTTTTCTCGCCTCTCTCAGCTCTCATGCCCTTCCTCCAAACGTATAACCAAATCCCGACGCGTTTCGAGGCTGTTCCGCCTCTTCATCTGGGGACAAACACAGAAGCAGACAGGAAACTCTCCTCTTGTTTCCATTACTTTTTATTGGAAATCACCGCCCTAAGTGGGCGTGGCTCGCCGTGTTCACCATCAAGCATGATGGTCTACGTAGTCCCTGAGGTGAGTTGTAAGTCTCCCTATAGTAGGTTGTGTGCTTCTATGTTCAATTTCAGTCCATTTTCAAGCCTTTAGTAGGAAGTGAAGAACGGGGCACTTGAGCTGTTAGTTAAAACGGAACGTCGTATCCGAGGGTGATGAGCAGTTCTCCACCACGGTCTCTCTGCTAGCAGTATCGTCTTCTGCAGACAGAGCGGTGCACCTCTCCACGACCAAGGGCAGCCGTGTATATATTTTCCATCAAAGTGCTCTTGCGCTCGAGAGGGCACACACGGCATCCCAGCAGTTCAGCTTTTCTCGCCTCTCTCAGCTCTCATGCCCTTCCTCCAAACGTATAACCAAATCCCGACGCGTTTCGAGGCTGTTCCGCCTCTTCATCTGGGGACAAACACAGAAGCAGACAGGAAACTCTCCTCTTGTTTCCATTACTTTTTATTGGAAATCACCGCCCTAAGTGGGCGTGGCTCGCCGTGTTCACCATCAAGCATGATGGTCTACGTAGTCCCTGAGGTGAGTTGTAAGTCTCCCTATAGTAGGTTGTGTGCTTCTATGTTCAATTTCAGTCCATTTTCAAGCCTTTAGTAGGAAGTGAAGAACGGGGCACTTGAGCTGTTAGTTAAAACGGAACGTCGTATCCGAGGGTGATGAGCAGTTCTCCACCACGGTCTCTCTGCTAGCAGTATCGTCTTCTGCAGACAGAGCGGTGCACCTCTCCACGACCAAGGGCAGCCGTGTATATATTTTCCATCAAAGTGCTCTTGCGCTCGAGAGGGCACACACGGCATCCCAGCAGTTCAGCTTTTCTCGCCTCTCTCAGCTCTCATGCCCTTCCTCCAAACGTATAACCAAATCCCGACGCGTTTCGAGGCTGTTCCGCCTCTTCATCTGGGGACAAACACAGAAGCAGACAGGAAACTCTCCTCTTGTTTCCATTACTTTTTATTGGAAATCACCGCCCTAAGTGGGCGTGGCTCGCCGTGTTCACCATCAAGCATGATGGTCTACGTAGTCCCTGAGGTGAGTTGTAAGTCTCCCTATAGTAGGTTGTGTGCTTCTATGTTCAAGAGAGACCGTGGTGGAGAACTGCTCATCACCCTCGGATACGACGTTCCGTTTTAACTAACAGCTCAAGTGCCCCGTTCTTCACTTCCTACTAAAGGCTTGAAAATGGACTGAAATTGAACATAGAAGCACACAACCTACTATAGGGAGACTTACAACTCACCTCAGGGACTACGTAGACCATCATGCTTGATGGTGAACACGGCGAGCCACGCCCACTTAGGGCGGTGATTTCCAATAAAAAGTAATGGAAACAAGAGGAGAGTTTCCTGTCTGCTTCTGTGTTTGTCCCCAGATGAAGAGGCGGAACAGCCTCGAAACGCGTCGGGATTTGGTTATACGTTTGGAGGAAGGGCATGAGAGCTGAGAGAGGCGAGAAAAGCTGAACTGCTGGGATGCCGTGTGTGCCCTCTCGAGCGCAAGAGCACTTTGATGGAAAAAATATATATATATATATATATATATATATATATATATATATATATATATATATATATATATATATATATATATATATATATTATCTACTGGCGGTCGCCGGTAGATAGTTATAGTTAGGACTTCGTTTCTATCGGAAAAGTGTTTTTTATTTTCCCAATAACGTTGGCGCCGGTTGACGAATCTTCACAATATTTTTCAAACGTATGGCCTGCTCCGGTCAGCTCCTATCCTGAAAGTTTCGGGGTGATTTGCCAAGCAGGGGCCGAGAAAAATGGGGGGTCCCAAAACATGTTTTTTCCATGTTATTTTCCATAGGAGACTTTGTACACGCCTACAGCTTGAACTGCTGAACGGAATTACACCAAATTTGGCAAAAAGGTAGCCGTTGGTTCAGAAAGAGACCTTTTTGTTAAATTGTGTAAATCCGTTCAGTAGTTCCAGAGAAATTTTAAAAAAAGGTTGAAAAATGCATTTCCCATTGGAAACTTTAGACACGGTTACAGCTCGAACTGCTGAACGGAATAACACCAAATTTGGCAAAAATGTAGTGCTTGGTTCAGAAAGCGTCCTTTTTTAAAATGTTGTAAATCCGTTCAGTAGTTTTTGAGATATTAAAGGAAAAAATCTTTATATATCCGGGCGGGACTACACTAGCATAAGCGTGGCTCTGATTGTCTTCCAACACTTCTATCCAGGAATTGTTGGCAGCCACCTTGGTGCAATGCTTTTTAGGTCTTGCCTAGCGATGCAGCGCATGCGCTGCACACTACACAAACACCACGGCACTACCCTAAACCCTAAAACAAAACCCCAGCATGACCCCCTACACTACCCAAACACTACTGTACTACCCTAAAACACTACCCCAGCACGACCCCCTACACTATCCAAACATCACTGCACTACCCTAAACCCTAAAACACTACCCCCAGCATGCCCCCCTACACTAACCAAACACCACTGCACTACCCTAAACCCTAACACACTACCCCCAGCATGACCTCCCCTACACTACCCAAACACACCTGCACTACCCCAAACCGTAAATCTACCCACAGCATGACCCTCTACACTACACAAACACCACTGCACCACCCTAAACCCTAAAACACTATCACCAGCACGACCCCTAAACTACCCAAACACCACTGCACTACCCTAAAAACTAAAACACTACCCCCCAGCACGACCCCCTACACTACCCAAACACAACTGCACTACCCAAAACCCTAAAACACGACCCTCTATACCACACAAACACCACTGCACTGCACCAAACCCTAAAACACTCCCCCCAGCATGACCCCCTACACTACACAAACACTATTGCACCACCCTAAACCCTAAAACACTACCACCAGCATGACCCCTAAACTACCCAAACACCACTGCACTACCCTAAAAACTAAAACACTACCCCAGCACGACCCCCTACACTACCCAAACAAAACTGCACTACCCAAAACCCTAAAACACGACCCCCTATACTACACAAACACCACTGCACTACACCAAACCCTAAAACACTACCCCAGCATGACCCCCTACACTACACAAACACCACTGCGCTACCCTAAACCCTAAAGCACTACCCCCTACACTACACAAACACCACTGCACTACCCAAACCCTAAAACACTACCACCAGCACGACCGCCTACACTACCAAAACACCACTCCGCTACCCTAAACCCTAAAACACTACCCCCAGCATGACCCTCTGCACTTCCCAAACACGACTGCGCTACCCTAAACCTTTAAAACACTTCCCCAGCATGACCCCCTAAGCTACCCAAACACCACTGCGCTACCCTAAACACTAAAGCACTACCCCATCACAACCCACTACACTACCCAAACTCCACTGCACTACCCTAAACCCTAGAAATGTAACCCACACCCCATGCCCAATCCCCCTTACCTGTCACTCCTCATGATTCCTGCTTCACATCGTCTCTGAGGGGCGGTGCATGTCATTGTGAGGAAACGGAACAGACTATGGGGCATATCAACAACAACCAGCGATAATTATCGCTAAGCGCACTTAGCGCTAGGATAATTATCGCTGGCTAGCGTGGGTTTTTATCGCTGATATAGCGTGGTATTAGCAACACTTATCTCAAAAGCGATAAAAATCTTAGCACTAACTGACTAACATGAGATTATCGCTGCAAACCCAGCGATAATCTCACGTTAGCTTGTTGATAGGGACTCACAAACTTAGCCATGATATCCACCTTCCATAGGATATCATGGCTAAGTCAGTCCTGAAGCAGGCGTAAGGAAAGTAGCGATAACAGGGGTTATCACTACTTTTCCTGCCGCTATACTTCATAGCGTGGGGCTTGATGATAGGAGAAATGTCACTTAGCGACATTTCTCCTGTCATGTCAGGTCAGAAACGCCCACTTTGCATCTCATTAGAGATGCAAAGCTGGGCGTTAGGAATCCCCACGCTAAAGCAAGGTTTCACGCGTTAGCGTGACCTTGCTAATTAGGCGATAAAATTATCGCTGCTTTTCGGCCAAAAACGGCCGCTAAAGCAGCAATAATTTATTATCGCCTCCTTGTAAATATGCCCCCAAGTTTCCTTACGACGTGGATCGTCTACATGTTTTTTAGAACACATGGTCATTTAATATACATACCTTTACAATGAAATTCATTGTAAATGCATGCGTGGTAAATGACCATGAGTTCTAAAAAAATGCGTATCAATGACTTTGCGATGTACAACGCGTGCATGGTAATGCATGCGTTGTAATGGTATTGCGAAGTAAAAACTTTGTTGGAACAGCTGTTCACCGATCGAAGCTGGCCCCTGTTCTTCAGTGAGTCTTTTATTTGATTAGGAGGAAGGAATGTTTTTTTACCGAAAAGTGCATTACTGGCTGTTGTATTGTGAAAGTGTCCACGTGGCCTGGTTTCACTGCTGGTGAGAGAGTGGAAGAGTCGGTTTCGATCTAAAGGAGTTCTGTTGTTGGACGGGGCCGGCGCGACACGTCATCAGAAAACACAGCTAATGGAAAGCGTCCTCTCTGAAGTGTGGAGCAGTGCCATGAGAGGTCAACGAGTGTGCATCCCACCACAGTTTGACTGTACTGTGCCGTTCTAGGTTACGGGAGGCAGAAGCGGCATCCATCGCAGGTCCTCTTGTACACTAAAAAAGGACCAAACAATGCTTTCCTTTCTTTTCTTCTTCTGCTGCACCATCTGCTCTTCCTTCTCAACTGCAAGTGGATCAACTTCGGCAAAACTAGAAGCCATAGTTGTATTCAAAATAAACAAACACACAAAAAAGGTATATCAATATAAAGAGAAACAAGAAACAGGTCTTCTCTCTATCAAGGACAAAAAGTAAGGGAAATATCAGAAGGATGGATCTTCCCTCTTTCACAATGAAATTGATTTCAACCAATCAGATTCCTTTTTTCTTTTGCTGACATAAAGTCGTTTAGGGTGCACGCACTCGTCACGCACCCGCGAAAATCATATATATCATTATACTCTATAATAAACATTTCCATAAACTTTTAATAAGTATATTAACAAAATTGTTCAGTCTAATATCATATTCAAACTTTCTATTGTCATTTTTTTAACTTTAAAAGTATGCCGAAGTCTAGACTTCGGCTCAATCTCAGCGTGATCACGGCACGGGCCCGGAAATACGCATGGGGAGATGTTGTGCACATTAAGTGGCTACACCGCGCATTTCGTAACTCTACTTTCGTCAAAATTATATTGAAAATAATACTTTAAAAATACTTTTATGAATACATTTAGACAAACACTTAAAGGACAACTTTTATTTTTAATTAATTTAAAGATATTTCATACTTTACAAATTACACCAAAGTCGCGACCCCAGCGCGACTTTTCAAAATGGCTACCGGAATGCGCGCAGCCATCGTGTAGGATGCGCGAAGGGGTGCGCGACTTCTGTATAATATTAGAAAATAAAATGAATGAATATAGTTTTCCTAACTGAAAATTATTCACAATTTTTTAAAATATATATATATATATATATATATATATATATATATATATATATCAAGAACGGCTTAAAACGCTTCAAACGCCCTTCCACCGAAGGTAATAAAGCAGTAGAACGGCACACCAGGAGAATGCACAATATTTATTGTACACAGAAAGCAAGACGACGCGTTTCGGCGTTAAGCCTTTTTCGAGTGAGTGCTATCAGGCAAATTCCCTTAGAAATAGATACCAGTGTTTTCAAACCTAACAAACATAGAAAACATACTACAATAACAAACGGAGCTTTGTTGATACAACCACCCGATAAATGGTGTGATTGCGTCTGGGTAATAAATTCAATTCATTTCTATAATACCCATTTTGCCACACGAAATAAATTAATTCATATGTACGCCATTAAATTACACTTATGAAAATGAGAAAACAGTATACATTATGCATTCATCTGTGCTTCATTCAATTCAATAAAGTTATTTCAAAAAACGCTCCGATTCTATGCATTTATCATAGTTTAAAGATAAGTAGAGGTGCCTATGCTTGAGACTGTCAACTAAAATAGTTGAATGTACATGATTGCATTTAAAATTAAATTTTAAATTTTAAATCAGACAACGAATGATTAACCGCAATGATCATTGGTAAAATACCCTATATACGGACATCACTGTATCAACATTGATTTTAATCCATACCTTTCAATTACCTGCGATAAGTAACAAATCATTTAAGCTAAAGGCACCGCAGACGGCAATAATAATTATCAAGACAGTTACTGAATTATGGGTATTGTACCCCTATTCATCTTGATTCTAATCGCTCACGCTTCAAAAATAATAATAATAAAATCGGTAACGTACCCTATTTGCTGTGAGCGCTGTGTGCAGTGATACCCATATTTTCTCGCCGTGCACAGTATTGCCATTGCAATCTTCTTATCTACATACTGGTCCAATTTTACGTCATAGGGGATCGCCACTACAGAATTACCGTGCCTACAGTGTGGTATGTGTGATATCTTAAACTGTAAAAGTGCTGATAGTGCTAATCAATGGAACATGCTAGGCTAACTAATTGGCATTAAGATGACAATACCCTATATTGAATACATAAAATAATTTTTATAATTATGTAGG
Organism: Triturus cristatus; assembly: GCF_964204655.1. Taxonomy (NCBI): domain Eukaryota; kingdom Metazoa; phylum Chordata; class Amphibia; order Caudata; family Salamandridae; genus Triturus; species Triturus cristatus. The sequence continues at coordinate 1,046,885,639 of NC_140591.1, read as the reverse complement.
TTTACATGGCTAAATCTGCATGGAAAACAGGAAAATGTAGCCTCTGCTGACCCAAATTAAAAACAGTGATACAGTGCGATTAATATTACTGTGAGGAACGAGATGTGGCTGCTGAATCATACTCAACCTAGGTGAGTGGCCAATTCTTCCCCGCTGTTAAGGCCATTTGGGGTCTTTGAATTTAAATCAATGATGTATCTAGATTCCTTTATTCTAAGATTGCGCTCCCGATCTCCACCTCGGACATGGGGTAAGATTCGGTCAATACCAAAAAAGTGCAGTAATTTGTTGTCACTATTATGTTTTTGTAGGAAATGTCAGGCTACTGGATATTTCCATATAGATTTGTTATTGCTCATAAGTGTTGAAAAATACGTGTCTTGAATGGTAGCTTTGTACTGCCAATGTAATAATAACCACACGGGCATTCCAAAGCATAAATGGTGTAATCGCTATTACAATTAATGATTTTCGTAATTTTCTTGGTTAGTCCGGTTTTTGTTTTATATGTTGTGCGATTTACACCATTTTTACAAGCCGTGCATGATCCACACGTAGTGAACCCATTGGGAGGATTCAGCCAATTTAAGCCTACTACTTCTTGGGGATAACTGTGAACCAGGGAATCTCTAAGCAATTTTGCTCTCCTGTATGTTATCTTGGGACTTAAGTCTACATGTTTGCCTATTATGGGGTCAGCTGTAAGTAAACCCCAATGGGACTTCATGAGTTTTTCAGATCGGTTGCACCTTTGCTAAAGGGGGTTATCATTCTCGGTATTTTATCATTTTTTCTTAAGGCAATTATTTCTTGTTTTTGTGGGTCCTTAAAAAGGAGCTCCCTCTGTGTTATGCCTTTTAGTTTACTTTTGGCATTTTGCAAAGTTTTCAAACCATAACCTCTGGTTTTGAATCTTTTTATCATTGTTGTCTGCTCTGCAACAAAAATTTTTGTTGTGCTGCAATTGCGGCGAGCCCATAGCATCTCTCCATAGGGGATGCTGTTGATAAGAGGAACAGGATGGTTACTTGACCCATGTAAGATGGTATTTCCTGCTGTCTCCTTTCTATGGAGACATGTAGTTATTTTACCATCCACTATCTGTATACAGATATCCAAGAATTCACAATAGTTTTTACTTAGTTTATATGTGAATTTAAGATTCATATCATTAGCTCCCAATTTCTGTATAAATTTGATGGCTTGTTGATCGGGACCATCCCAAATTAGAAATAGATCATCAATGTATCTAACCCAAATGGGTATATGGTCAGTGTATTGTTCATTTTCTTCAACCCAAATAATTTGCTCCTCCCACCAGCCTAGGAACAAGTTCGCTAGGCTGGGGGCAAAGCAAGTGCCCATTGCTGTACCTGAGCATTGACGATAGATGTTTTTTTCAAATAGAAAAATATTTTCTTCCAGACAGTAAAGCATCATGGTTTCTAACATAGCATTGTGTTCCCACATAGTAATATGTCTACTTTTGAGAAAATACATGCAAGCTTCAACACCTTTTCTCTGCTCGATGCATGTATATAAGGAACATACATCAAGCGCAATCATTGTAAAATTATCCTCCCATTATACATCATAGATTCTTTTCAGAAAGTCTGAACTATCTTTGCAGTATGATCTTAAATTTACCACATATTTGGAAAGGTAAAAATCCAAAAATATAGAAGTATTTTCCAATAGTCCTTCATTGGAGGAAACTATTGGACGCCCTGGTGGATTAGTGGCATTTTTGTGGATTTTGGGGAGGAGATACAAACAGGGAATGTGTGGATTCTCAGTCTTTAAAAACGTATATTCCTCTTTATCCAGAAGGCCACAATGATACCATTTCATCAGTAAATCATGATAACGTCTGATCGATGTTTTGTATCTGTCCCAGTTGATTTCTTCATAACAGGTATGATCAGAGAGTTGTCGCAGAGCCTCATCCCGATATTGTTTTTGATCCATAATTACAATATTGCCCCCTTTATCAGAGGGCTTGATAATGATGGTAGAGTCTTTCTCCAATACTTGTAGGGCTTTCCATTGGTTTTTAGATAGATTTTCATATTGTCTATTCATTTTCTTAGAGCGCAGTCGCTTTAAATCCTGTATAATAGCTGAGTTGTAGGCTTCAATATTGTCATGTGGGACATTGGGATTATATTTAGATTTTGATTTCAACCCACTGTGATGTGTTTGGTTAGATTCCACATCAAAATATTCCAACATTTGTACTACGTTTTTGTCTTGTTCATTATTCTCCATTGCTAGATCGTAAAGGTCACACATAATTCCAATATCTCCCACTTGGAATTCATCAGGGGGTATTGTTTCCCCGAGTTTGTTGGAACTTTGTGATCCTATTGCCATTTTATACAGTTTCATCAATTTAAGTTTACGAATAAAAAGAAACAAGTCAATTCTAGTATCCGTATAGTAGAAGGAATTACTTGGACAAAACGATAAACCTAGGAGCAGTACTGATTTTTCGATCATAGATAATGGGCAAGATGATAAGTTAATAATGGAATTCACACCATCATTGCCCTCAGAGTCATTTGTAATGTACTGTATTCTTCCTCCCCTTCGCCTCACTCGTCTACATATTTTCATATTCCTCTTCCTTTACCTCTTTTGGGACCTTTGCCTCTTGTTCCTCTGCCTCTTCCTGTTTGTTTGTCCGGTTGGGCCTGATCTTTCTTCTGTTTGAGGATTTGAAATTCGTGAAGGAAGGTTTGCGGGCGTAGGCCTAAAGGGGCAACTGTATTAAGTACATCTGAGTCAGAACTTAGATCGGAACTGGATCCGGTAGAAATTTCTTGTTCCCTCTGCTGACCTAGGGTTGATCTTAGATTTCTTTGTGCCCAGTCAAAACGTTTGGGATATGTAAGAATTCGTCCTTCTGCGTAATCGCGTTTGTCGCGTAAGAACTTGCGTTGTTTTTTTATTTTGATGGTATCTTCATATTCTTTAAGTTTTGTTGGTAATGATTTCAAAAATTCGATCACTGTTTTATCTGTTTTTACTTTTTCCAAATCATTTCTCAGTAATGATAGTTCTTTCCTTGTTGTTTCCAAGTCGATTTGGGCATATTTAATAAGAATCTCCAGCATTCCTTTAAATGTCTTTGTCATATACTCGCCCCATTCGAGAAGTAAGTCCGGATTTGGATTTTCGTATGTCGGAACAATGGAAATCCTCAGACCTCTCGGCCGACTTCCACGTAGTTGGTTAACGATGTGATCTCCCACCACTTATTAATCTCACGTTTGGACAGTTTTTCGAGTTGAAATAGTTTTTGTTTCAATGAGGGCTCGATTGTAGATTCTCCTACACCTCTTGTTTGTGTCGATAAAGTTACATCCAGATCTTCATCAAATAATGATATGGCATCAGCCTTTCTCTCGTTCTCCCAATCTGACATTTACACAACGCTTTTTCTCCAGACGTTCGCAGTGAGTTTATGCGATCGTTACATCTGTTCCGAATGGCTATTCGATATGAGGGGTGCGGAAAAAAGCAAAGTTTTCGGCAAGAGAACGGGAATGGATGCGGAACCGTGTTCCAGTCCTCCGACTTAAGAACCTGACCACTCCCACCACCCGTGCCCTGCTTTCCACTCGCTTACCGCAAATAACGTGTCCTCAACCTCAATCCAAGCCTGGAACGGTGGGAACCGCTTGCGATTAGAGTATTGTCCCAAGCTGCTATATTTAGCGGTTCACCAGTCCCACGATGTCGGTGCCGGTTCAGCGGCTACAGCAACTGCAACACTTCAAGAACAGCTTCAAACGCCCTTCCACCGAAGGTAATAAAGCAGGAGAACGGCACACCAGGAGAATGCACAATATTTATTGTACACAGAAAGCAAGACGACGTGTTTCGGCGTTAAGCCTTTTTCGAGTAATGCATGCGTTGTAATGGTATTGCGAAGTAAAACATTTGTTGGAACAGCTGTTCACCGATCGAAGCTGGCCCCTGTTCTTCAGTGAGTATTTTATTTGATTAGGGGGAAGGAATGTGTTTTTTACTGAAAAGTGCATTCCCGGCTGTTGTATTGTGAAAGTGTCCACGTGGCCTGGTTTCACTGCTGGTGAGAGAGTGGAAGAGTTGGTTCCGATCTAAAGGAGTTCTATTGTTGGACGGGGCCGGCCCGACACGTCATAAGAAAACACAGCTAATGGAAAGCGTCCTCCCTGAAGTGTGGAGCAGTGCCATGAGAGGTCAACTGGTGTGTGTCTCTTGTACACTAAAAAAGGACCAACCAATGCTTTCCTTTCTTTTCTTCTTCTGCTGCACCATCTGTTCTTCCTTCTCTACTGCAAGTGGATCAACTTCGGCAAAACTAGAAGCCATAGTTGTATTAAAAATAAACAAACACACAAAAAAGGTATATCAATATAAAGAGAAACAAGAAACAGGTCTTCTCTCTATCAAGGTCAAAAAGTAAGGGAAATATCAGAAGGATGGATCCTCCCTCTTTCACAATGAAATTGATTTCAACCAATCAGATTCCTTTTTTCTTTTGCTGACATGAAGTCGTTTAGGGTGCACGCACTCGTCACGCACCCGCGAAAATCATATATATCATTATACTCTATAATAAACATTTCTATAAACTTTTAAGAAGTATATTAGCAAAATTGTTCAGTCTAATATCATATTCAAACTTTCTATTGTCATATTTTTTAACTTTAAAAGTACGCCGAAGTCTAGACTTCGGCTCAATCTCAGCGTGATCACGGCACGGGCCCGGAAATACGCATGGGGAGATGTTGTGCACATTAAGTGGCTACACCGCGCATTTCGTAACTTTACTTTCGTCAAAATTATATTGAAAATAATACTTTAAAAATACTTTTATTAATAAATTTAGACAAACACTTAAAGGACAAATTTTATTTCTAATTAATTTAAAGATATTTCATACTTTACAAATTACACCAAAGTCGCGACCCCAGCGCGACTTTTCAAAATGGCTACCGGAATGTGCGCAGCCATTGTGTAGGATGCGCGAAGGGGTGCGCGACTTCTGTATAATATTACAAAATAAAATGAATGAATATAGTTTTCCTAACTGAAAATTATTCACAATTTTTTTGAATATATATATATATATGTATAGAGAATTTTAAAAAATATGATTGAGGTACATTAGACTTAAACATTTTCATTACAAAAACCTTTGAAATTCACTGAAAAAAACATCGGTTTCAGGCACGTTATGGTTAGAAATTAGCATTTAAAAAAACATAGAAATTCACTGAAAAAATTATAGGTTTCAGGAACGTTATAGTTAGGTGGATATTTCACTCATACAAAACCATAGAAATTCCAATGTTATAGTTAGTTCAGCTAACTATAACTCGCGCCCCCGCAATGCACTGCTGATGACATCACATATTATATCATTCATGACATGGTCAGTGACATCACTGATGACATCACTGATGACATCTCAAATGACATCATTGATGACATCACTGATGACATCATCCATGTGAAAATCTGATGCACCTCCTCACACCTGAATATAATCTTTGATACACCCACTCTAAAATACAGACTACCATTTTTGAAAAAATAGATGCATCAATACCAGTTACTAAAGCTGACTGATTCCTAGGTCGACACACGCATCCACTCATTCACCCATACAGTCACTCATACATGCATTCACTCATCAGTACAACACTATCATATGCACTCATACACCTATACAGACACTCACACACTGCCACATATCCAGAGTTACTCACACACCGAGTCAGTCATGCATTTACTCACCTATACAGTTATGCAGACACCACCTCACTTATTCATACAGATGCTAACACATAATTACTCTTGCATAGAATCACTGATACAAATACACACTCATCCATGCAGCCACTCTCAGAATTACTGACTGTCACATATAGTTATTTATACACCCAGTGAATCAAAAAATCAAACATCTATGCACAGTCACACACCTCCCACCCACCCACACACACACTCAGGCACTCATACAAAATACTCAGGCAACCAATCAATAACCCATATAGACACTCATGTAGCTACTGACCAACCCATGCAGCAGCTTACACAACAACAGACTTACTGATACAGACTTTCACACAGTATAGTCACTAACCCCATGCATTCAGAAAGACACATTTAATCACTCACTTATACAGTCAGTAATATACCTACTAAATCCCCTCCTATTACCTCCAGTAAGAATCAGTGAGTGTGTATGTAGTTATTGCCGTTGGAGTGTCTATGATTTTGACAATGGCAGTCTGTAATTTAGAGTGGGTGTATCAAAGGTTATATTAGGGTGTGAGAAGATGCATCAAATTATCACATGGATGATGTCATCAGTGATGTCATTTGAGATGTCATCACTGATGTCACTGATCATGTCATGAGTGATGCAATATGTGATGTCATCAGCAGTGCATTGCGGGGGCGCGAGTTATTGTTAGCTCAACTAACTATAATGGGGGAATTTCTCTGGTTTTGTACGAGTGAAATGTCCAACTAAATATAACTTTCCCTAAAACCGATGGTTTTTTCAGTGATAGATATATGTTTATTCACAAAAAAACATAGGTTTAAGGGACGTTATAGTTAGAAATTAGCATTGAAAAAACCTTTGAAATTCACTGGAAAAAACATACGTTTCAGGGAAATTCAGTAAATTTCAAAGGCTTTTTAAATGCTAAATTCTAACTATGCCTAAAGAGGTAGGAAATGTGCAGAAAGAGAAAGAAAGGTACAGAAAGAAGCAATAGAAATTTAGAAAGAGGCAACAGAAGTCGAGAAAGATGAAGAAAAGTGCAAAAAGAAGCAATAGATATGCGGAAAGAACCACCACAAGTGCAGAAAGAAGCATTGTTGCAAAGTCATCCTGTGCCCACAACTTTTTGCTGACGTGTACTGGTGGTAACTGACTCTGACTAACCTGGCCTAGAGCCAGTGCTTTACTCAAAGACACTTAGAATACAGTGAAAACACCTACATACACTAGGGAACACTATGGGTTGGGGTACCCCTGTGATTCGCATGACCTCCACTTTAAGACGCTAGTACATAATAGGGCAGGCGGATTAAAACTACCTCTAAGTCAGAGGGGCAGAAACATGCTTCTTTAAATAGTAGTCGTGTTTCCAGCGTGGTAGAGAAAGGGTGCTGGGCCTCCGACCAGGGCTCAGGCATTCCGCTGAATAGGACTTACAGGAGGTACCAGGGGGGCTTCTTGGCCCCCAAAGTCCCTCAGGAGTAAAGTGGACTTCATCCCCATCCCGTAGTATTCCTGGAGGTGTGTTTGCAGATCAGTGGAGGAAGGGGGTGTGGCCTCAGAAGATGTCTTAGCAATCCTACTGTGTGGGACTTACTGGAGGTAACAAGAGGGGTAGTTGGCCCCCAAGGACATCCCTGGGGGCCAACAACCCCTCCTATTACCTCCAGTAAGTACCACACAGCAGGATTGCTAAGTTCTCATAACAGGCCATGCCCCCTTTGTCCACCATTGCGCAAATGCGCTCCCTCACGTGCTCTTGGATGGGGATTGAAGTCCCCTTTGCTGCTGGGGGTCCTTAGGGGACAGCTAGCCTACCTCTTACCTCCAGTAAGCCCCACACAGTGGGATTGATGAGAGGTGGACAAAGACCATGCCCCCTTTCTCCACCACTCTCCTGGCGCGCTCTTGGTTGGGGAATTAAGTTCCCTTCCCTCATGAGGGTCCCTGGGGGTCAACTAGTCCCACCAGGTACCTTCAGCAGGCCCCACATAGCTGGATTGCTGAGAGTGGTCCGAGGCCATGCCCCTTTTAACACCACTCTGCAATCGCGGCTCCTGGTGCACTGCTGCTTGGGGGATGAAGTCTGCTTTAGTCCTGAGGTCCTCAGGACACAAGAGCACCTCATCCTCCCACCAGCAATGTGCCAAGAGGTACGTTTTCAGAGTGTTTTAAAAAGGGGCATGGCCTCAGACCACCTCTCATGAATCCCATTGTGTAGTGCTTGCTGGAGGTACCTAGTGGTCTAGTTGGCCCCTAAGTACCCATAAGATTCATAGGGACTTCCTCCCCAACTCAAAATGCACAGGAGGCTGTGTGGCCCCCTTCACTTGACATTTTTTGGGCCCTGTGGACCCCATCCCCCAGGGCCTGAGCATTTGTTTTATTAAAAAAAGAATGGGAAGTGAGCCGCATGGCCCCCCTTTCCTAGGCCACTATTGGGCCCAGGGACCCCATCCCCTGGGGCCTGGCCTTGTTTTAAAAATGTATTATTTTCCTTTTGCGGGAAGGGGCTGTATGCCCCCCCTCCCCAGGGCCACTTCTGGCCCTGGAGACCCCATCCCCCAGGGCCTGGCCTTGTTTTTTTTCTTTTTGGGAGGAGTCTGCATGGCATCCGCCCTCCCGTGGGCCAATTATGGCCCCGCGGACCCCATCCCCCGGGGCCAGCCTTCCTTTTTTAAAAACATTTTTGATTAAAAATATAAAGGGGAGGGGCCACTTCTGGCCCCGGGGATTCCATCCCATGGGGCTGCCCTCAAGTTGGGGACTGTGGGGGGAGCCCCAATGCCCCCACTGTCCTTGCCGTCTCCTCACCTCCTGCCGGAGCCGGCATTGCTTTTGGGCAAGGGGAGCTGCTAACATTCAGCTCCCCATAGCAAACAGCAATGTCCCGAGGGTGGGTACCCTGGGACATTGCAGGAGCTGGCCCTGGGGGTGGCGGTCCCCAGGGCCAAGGAGGGCTCCAGGAGGGGGATGCATGGCCCTAGGGACCGCCACCTCCAAAGGCCGACTCCTGCAATGTCCCAGGGTGCCCACCACGGGACATTGCTGTTTGCTAAGACAGGTCTGGAGCACGGCTCCCACCCTGCAATGGCAAACTCTGCTTTGCTTCATTGAAGCAAGAGCAGGGAATCCTGCTCTTGCTTCAATGAAGCAAAGCAGAATTGCTTTTGGGCAAGGGGAGCTGCATGTCAGCAGCTCCCCTTGCTCAAAAGCAATGTCAGAGGAGGCGGGGAGCCTGTAGGACCATGGGGGCATTAGGGCTCCCCCCACGGTCCCAATCACATAGGCCAGGCCCCAGGGGATGGGGTCCCTGGGGCCAAAAGTGGCCCGGGAGGGGGCCAAGAGGCCCTCCTCTCCTCTAAAAAAGAAAAATATGAAAAGGCCGGCCCCAGGGGATGGGGTCCCCGGGGCCATTATTGGCCACACGGCCCCATCCACATAAATAAATACATTTTTAAAAGTCTGGCCATGCCCCGGGGGATGGGGTCCCCAGGTCAAAATTAGTCTCGGGAGGGGGCCACACAGCCCCTTTCCCATTTAAAAAACAAAACAATTATTAAATAGGGGTCAGGCCCTGGGGGATGGGGTCCCTAGGGCCCAAAACATATAAAAGAAGGGGGGCCAGACAGCCCCTTGTAAAAAAAAGCTTTTTTTTAAAACAGCATCTCGCTGGGGACCACACTCCCTCTCTCCACCAATCTGCAAACACGCTCCCTGGCACATTGTTAGATGGGGAATTAATTCCCCTTGAATACTGAGGATCCCTTGGGGCATACTAGTCCACTAGGTACCTCGAATATGCGCCACAGAGCTGTGTTGCAGAGAGGTGGTCGATGAGGTCCTCTTGTGTCCTGAGGACTTCATCCCCCAAGCAGCAGTGCACCAAGAGGCGCATTTGCAGAGTGCTGTAAAACGGGGCATGGCCTCGGGCTACCTCTCTGCAATCCAGCTCTGTGGCGCATAATGGAGGTACCTGGTAGGCTAGTTGGCCCCCAGGGACCCTCAGTATTCAAGGGGAATTATTTCCCCAACCAACAACGCGCCTGGGGGCTCGTTTGCAGAGTGGTGGAGAAAGGGGGTGTAGCCTTTGTCTACCGCTCAGCAATCCCACTTGCTGGGGTTTATTGGAAGAAAGAGGTAGGCTAGTTGTCCCCTAAAGGACCCCCAGCAGTGAGGGGGACTTCAATCCCCTTCCAAAAGTGCGCCAGAGAGTGCGTTTGTAGACTGGTGGGCAAAGGGGTCATGACCTGGTACGAGTACCTACCAATGTTGCTGTGTGGTACTTACTGGAGGTAATAGGAGGGGAAGTTGGCCCCCAAGGATGTCCTTGGGGGCCAACTTCCCTTTTTGTTACCTCCAGTATTGGTAAGACGTCTTCGGAGGCCATGTCCCCCTTTCTCCACCACTCTGCAAATGCACCCCCTGGCAGACTACGGGATGGGGGATGCAGTCCAATTTAGTCCTGAGGGAGTTTGGGGACCAAGAAGCCCTCCTGGTACCTCCTGTAAGTCCTACGCAGCGGAATTACTGAGCACTGGTCGGACGCCCAGCACCCTTTCGCCACCACTCTGCAAACAGGACTACTACTTAAAGAAGCATCTTTCTGCTCCTCTGACTTAGAGGTAGTTTGAAATCCCCCTGTCCTAGTATGTACTAGGGCCTTTCAGAGGAGGTCATTTGAGATGTCATCAGTGATGTCATCAGTGATGTCACTGACCATGTCATGAATTATGTAATTTGTGACGTCATCAGTAGTGCATTGCGGAGGCGCGAGTTATAGTTAGCTGAACTAACTATAACAGCAGAATTTCACTGGTTTTGTATGAGTGAAATGTCCAACTAACTATAACGTCCCTGAAACCTCTGGTTTTTTCAGTGAATTTCTAAGGTTTTTTAAATGCTAATTTCTAACTATAATGTGAATAGAGTGTAGAGAAGTGCAGAAAAAATAAAAAGAGGTACAGAAAGTGGCAAGAGGGGTGCAGAAAGAGTAAAGAGAGGTGCAGAAAGAAGCAGGAGTAGTGCAGAAACAACCAAGAGAGGTGTAGAACGAGGCAAGCGGGGTGCAGAAAAAGGACGAGAAGTGCAAAAAAGAAGCAACAGTGTTGCAGAAGGAGGCAAGAGGGGTGCAGAAAGAGGCAAGAGGGGTGTATAAATTTGCAAGAGAGGTTTAGAAAGAAGCAAGAACAGTATAATAAGAGACAACAGAGGTACAGCAGGATGCTAGAGGGGTGCAGAAAGAGGCAAGAGCAGTGCAGAAAGAACCAAGAGACATGCAGAAAAAGGGAAGAAGGGTGCAGAAAGAGGCATGGGGTGAAGAAAGAGGGAAGACGAGTAGAGAAAGAGACAACTAGGGTGCAGAAAGAAGCAAGACAGATGCAGAAAGAAGCATGGGAGGTGCAGAATGAATTAACTGTGGTGCAGAAAGAGGCAAGAGAAGTGCAGAAAGAACAGCAATAGAACAGCAGGAAGAGGCAGGAGAGTTGCAGAAACAGCCAAAATAGATACAGAAAGAGGGAACAGGGGTGCAGACAGCGGCAAGAGCGGTGCAGAAACAGGTAAGAGGGGTGCAGAAAGAGGCGGGAGGAGTGAGGAAATCTGCAACAGAGGTGCAGAGAGAAGCAAGAGCAGTGTAAAAGAACCAACAGAGGTGCAAAAAGAAGCATGTGAGGTGCAGAAGGAGGCAAGAGAACTGCAAAAAGAGGAAAGCGAGTTTCAGAAACAGGCAAAAGGGGTACAGAAAGAGGGAACAGGTTGGCAGACTGATGCAATAGAGGTACAGAGAGAGGGAATAGGAGTGCAGGAAAAAGCAAGAGGGATGCAGAAATTTGGAACAGAGGTGCAGAAAGAAGCAAGAGCAGTGCAAAAAGAACCAACAGAGGTGCAGAAAGAGCCAAAAGAAAGAGGCAAGTGAAGTGCAGAGCGGAGCAAAAGAGTTGCAGAAAGAACCAACAGAGTTGCAAAAAGAGGCAAGAGGGATACAGAAAGTGGTAGGAGAGGTGCACAAAGAGGCAAGAGGGGTATAAAAAGAGGGAGGAGGGGTGCAGAAAGAAGGAAGAAAACTGCAGAAAGAAGCGACAGGTGCTGAAAGAGGCACGAAGGGTACAGAAAGGGACAAGAGAAGTACAGAAAGAGGCAAGAGTGGTGCAAAAACAGAGGTGTAGAAAGAGCCAAAAGAGTTGCACAGAGAGGAAAGAGTGTTATGTTTTATATAGAGGCCCTAATATGGGCATGACTCTAGATGTCCTAAGATAGGCATGATTTTAGATGCCCTTATATAGGCATGATCTTTCACCTACATTAGTTCCCTACAGTACACAATAACAAACCTTATCTAGTTTCAGTTCTGGGTGCAGAAGGAGGGTTTTTCCCTAAACAAAGGCCTCTTATAACTTCTCCGATGGGCTCATACATTATGTATGAGCATTCATGATGCATGATGGTTCTGTGAAACAAAGTAAAAATGACCTCACCTGCATAATATCTATGGATAAGGTTCATCCCTTATGTCTTCCTTGGTCCGACAATGACCCATACAAAACATACAAGGGACAAAGAAGCCCTACATACTTTCGGGTATACATACACCACATCTTGCCAAGATAAGGCAGAGGCAACCAAGGCTTCCAGGCTGACACACTGACGAGAGACGCTGAGGCTCCTGCATGCAGACGTTCCAGATGACAGTGGTCTAAACATCCCTTGCGGGGTGTCCAACTCGAGTCTAAGAGGGTATTCTGCACATACACAGAACTATGCGCAGAAAACCAGGACCTCGGTGTATTGTGGTGTACCAAAAAACCCACCTCAGTACCTAGAACCCCAATCTAGTAGTAGTGTCTCATTCGTTCTCCATACTACAGTGAAGCTACCAATGATTAGACAACCTAGTACATGCCACTCCGTTCCTCTCAGGAGTAGTGGGAACGAGAGCACTCTTTCATTCAAACACTCGCACTAATCCACATCGTGAGTAATCAGAGACACTGTATAGTTTAAAATGTGTTTTAACTAACATGCTCTATAATGCAGTACATGAGATAATGCTAGCAGCAAAATGCATAAAAACAATATAATCTGCATTGTTACAATCCCATAAAATACGAACAGGGATAACAAATCCCTAAACGTGCATCCTGTGCAATATTAAAAAGCACTGAAATTCAATAGTGCAGCTGTGTTCTATGTTTTGTCTAATGTGCGTGGGACTGACCAAAGCTGATTAACAGGAAGGTTGTTTTCTGACCTGGAACATTATGTGCAGACAAGAACCACAGAGCAAAGCACAATGTGTGAAAGGCAGGCTGCACTCTTGTGAAAACGTTCAAGTAAAGTATTTACGAAAACAGAGCCATGTAGGAATGTGTGCAAAAGTGGCAGAATGGTGGCCAAGCATATACGAGCTGATGCTAACCTAGCAATGTCAGTTGTTAATCCCATATCTTCACTTCAAGGGACTCCTACAATCTCACACTTCAGATAATAGGGTTTGACTACAACCTAGAGGGATTCTTGGCTACACACTTACTCACATGCTAGGTACACTTAGGTACTTCTAGATAGGCATCGTAGGAGTACGCGCACTTTTATCATGCATTTATAATTCATGTATTTACTCATGCTTATTGCAAAATGGTAGAACTGTACTATCCTTTTATTTTCATATTACTGCTAATCATATATCTCTGATACTGTTTAATGGTTGTTGCAGCACATATGTTTTACACGAGAATACCAACTGTTAAAACAATCCTTATTGAGACGTCCAGACTGTTTATTCTGTGTACCTCTGAGATAAAATAAATTGCCATGAGTGACTGAGCGAAAAGTAGTGCATTGTTTCTACGATCTTGAGGGATCAGGGTTGTCATATTCTAAGGTTGCCAGACACGAATCTCTCCCCGATAAGAGGAAACACTAGTGGCACTGTGAGCTAGATTAAATGGAAACATGTTAACATTTCTCTGTGGGGGTGTACGGATCCAGTCTGCCACCAATCCCACAGTTTATGTTATCCAAACGCGCAGGTCCTGCATGGTTACTATAGGAACTACACGACATGGCACCACCAATGTTGGTTGGGTACCTATTTAACAGTAGAATCTGACTTCAGTCATGCTAATTCTCAGAGACCCCTACTCACAAAACACCAGAGACGTCTTGAGTGGGTGGGCATAAATCTCTGCCACAGCTGAGTAGGCAAAATATCCTATTTATTGGCTGCTGGGTAATCAAGTTTAACAGGACATTGTGTTCGTAAGTTGTACATAACATCTTATCTTAGTTCCCTTGAATAAATGTCTTTTTTACAAAATGACTGAGGACAGAGATAACGAAAGGCTAGATCTACAAATCTCAGCTGGAGAAGAACATACAAACGCAATTCAAATTGCACCTACATTCAGACATTCAATCACCCTGAAACTACTAGAACATGGTTTACCAGCTAGGGGTGGTTTAGTAGCTTTTGTGATTGAGGCACACAAATCAAACAAAACAGAGTTATTCTATTCGTGGGTTACATTTCCAGAAGCATATGCTAGAACATATACATTTCACTCTTACACAGAGGGAGATGCACCAGCGGAATACAGTCCCTGCGAGGACATAGAGGTTCCACTCACTTACCAGGAACATTTTTTCTGGTTTGAAGGTGCCCTACCACCCTTAAGACACAGAATAAGATTAGGTCCGCTCGGAGAAGACGGGGCAACATGGCCAATATTAGCTGCTTACACACTGCATCCTGACATTGAAACAATGCCACAGCCAGAATTACTCATACAACACAAAGATTTAATTAAAATCTACAGAAACATGACAAAATTCGTCATGCGGACTTTCACAGTCCAACCAACAACAGTTGCAACAAATGGAAGTCAATCACAGGGTACAGCAACTAAAATAACTCCACAAACATTACACGCGGAAATGGGCAAAATACCCACGAAACATGAACATGAAACATGAACAAATACCATTCTGGGTAACTCATAAAATAACTCAGCTTGAGGCAGTATTTCCAAATAATACCACGGTTTAAAAACACAGAATGCTAACAATCTGCTTGCCCATGGGGATAACACCACAATTAGAGGATTGCATCTCTTGGGGTACAGTCTTTGCTGCCATATATACCAGAACATATGGTATTCCTTCATTAGCAGTGGTACCAAATGTATTAAGACATATACAGAACAAGTACGGGGCAGAGCAATAAAAGTATTAAATAACTACGACCAAGTATCAGCCATAGTTCTAGCTAGTATTAAAGGGGAAGCAGCGTCAGTGGCAATCTGCCAACACCGAAGGGAGGTCAGTCCATTAGATCAACAACACAAACTGCCCAAAATAATCGAAACTGCATATGCAGAGTGAGGCAGAGAGAGTTTGGATGGGAAAGCTTTAAAACCACATCTGATGGGCAATCCTGAAAAGGAAACTTCTAAGCATACACCTGCTTCTTCTAAAAAGAAGTGGCTAATAAAAAACAGCAAAACTTTACAGAAAAAAGAGCTCAATCCTGAGGTAGATCTCCTCCACAGGAGCCCTCTGAAAAGAGGTACAACCTTAGGAATAGGGAAACTATTAGGAAACCTGACAGGTATCAGGATACTGTGACACGTTCCTCTTGTTCCTTTCAGGGCTCAATGAAAAACTCAGAGAGAGAAGGATGGTGAGAACACAAAGAAGAGCGCACAAAGTCCAGGGACAAGCAGCACGCTCAGGACTACACTTCTAGAAAAGAAGATAAGCCAAAATAAAAACCTCAATTTAAGAAAAAGAACGTTGCAGGTCTGAATTCTGAGGACACAGCTTCTGAATGGAGAATGGGCTCAGACGTTGCTAGACAGTGTGGCAGAATTAACAATAGCTCGCCAGAACCTGAAAGAATTTCTGGTGACAGTGGACTTGAATGATTACATCACGGTGGAAACACCAGACACCAGGGTGAGCGTCCTACATAAGTTACAAGAGATAACACTTCAAATGGAGGGGGACAACCCAGGAATGTTAAGGGTCTTATTTGGGAAACTCTGTAATCTGGGTATGACATCCTATTAGCAGAACGAGATTGGCCACCAACATTCGTTAAGGAGTGCCCAAGGGGAAAACATGTAATTTTACCAGCATTCTCCGACCTTGTTCCCATACACCTTAAACATGCATATGCACAGGAGTGAGCAGTAGCCCTAGCTCCAGCAATGGATAAAAATCATGCAGTGTGGGATGAGGAGTCAACCCACCATGTGATCCCGTTAAAAGTTTCACCAAATGCACAGAGGCAATTCCCCAATAAATCACGAAGCTAAACAACAGGTCAGGGAGATCTTAGATCAACTTGAATACCAAGCGGTGATCAAAAATTGCACCTCACTAATGAACAATCCTTTGTTTTCAGTATGAAAGCCAGATAATTCATAATGTCTAGTTTTAGAATACAGACATTTAAACACACGCACAAAGACATTCGCTGTCCAAAATGCACACAGTGCCGCATTAATGAATAACATTGTGCAGAAAAAACACAAGACAACACTTGATATCTAAAATAGATTTTTCGGCAAAATATAGCGCCTGAAAGCAGGCATTTGACCGCATTCTCAGCATTGGGGTCCCAGCGACAAATTTGTCATCTCCCCCAGGGGTTTAAGAACAGCCCGGGGTATTTTCAGCAAGGGTAACTGAAATACTCCAAAATTTTGATGAGGAAGCATTGTCCCATGTGGATGATATTTATCTGACGGACGATTACTTAATGAGGCGCTTGACCAGACGGAGCACCATTGTCATGGGTTTCCCTTCTGAGAGCTACAAATTTTACTTTGAAAAATCTAAAATTGTCCACCTCAGTGTCCTATTTTTAGGATATGACCTTTCAAGTGAATGGAAAGCCTGGCAGCTAACTTTTTAGAAAAGTTTGTGCTGCTCCAACCTCCAAAAACATTAAAAAACATACAATCAATACTGGGATTCCTAAATTTTGGGAGTGTTGATGGTGACCTCAGATAGGCCTACCAGTGCAAGGGGTTGCCCTTCTCTGCACAGAGTCCTCAGACCAATAGGAAGAAGTTGGCACAGAAACTGGAATAGAAAATACAAAGTTTAATAAACCTCGTGAGGTGGAACTACATTCACACAGCACCCTACGGTGTTGAGTGAAGTAGCACACTGAACAGAAGGGCCATGGTCCTTTTATACCCACACAGGGGCTGAAAAAGGTGGTACAAGTACACATGAGAAGAGTTATGCACATAGATGGTCATACAGAAACTGCACAGTCAACAAGTAGGAGGAGTAATAACTTGCTGACATCAGAACAGCCTGACAGTTCTATACTAGGAACAGGTGCATTCTACTAGCTAAGCACATCTGCGCATGTGCAAGACTCTGGGAGAGGGAAACAGCAAATGTCCAGCACATAGCTAACTAAAATGGCTGCCAAATACAAAATGGCTTTCAGCTCATGCTAAGAGATGAATGCAATCTTCAACAGATGGTCCTTTTAGCATGAGCTAAAGACATTCCCATAATCCAGTAGGAAATATGCATATTAATTTTTTTTCATAAATTTATCAATATCCTAATTCATTGCTTGGTGGGCATTTCTCATTCTAAATATTGTTAAGCTGGTATGTATAAGGTATAAGCAGGAGTACAAAGGGAACAGAGCATTGGGTCATACAGATAGCAGGAGAGAGTAATTACTATTATCAGAAACAGAACTATTAGCTTTCTAGTCCTAAGCAAATCCTAGAACCATCCAGTAAAAACAATTTCAAGACTCCTATGCATTTCAGTGACCATCAATTTCAACTTCAAAATAGCCAACAGCACATATCCAATAAAAACATTTTCACTAGACTTTTCCAGTGTTTCCTTTATGAGGGCTAGAGTATCAATCAAGATTAACTTTTCTCTCGCAGAATAAACATTATTCCTAATACAATTATGAAAGCAGTCAGACATATCATTACAAAAATGATCCTGGATCCAGAGGACCAGGAGGACCACACAGGACCATGAGAATTAGGACGAAGAGCTGCAAAGGATTGCTCCACCTCAAAAATGGGACGACCAATGGGGTACATTTTCAACAAAAAAGAAAAAGAAGTCCTTGGGAAATTAAAGCCGCTGTACAACCAACCAGAGGGGAGTCTTCTCCCTGTGTCCGTTTGAGCCTCACAGGCAGGCTCTTGTTGTTCCCACGGTGGAGCTGCACAACTCACAACTCAGGAATCACGGCCCAGTTTCAAGGGAAAGTTTCTTCTTTCAGGATAGGGCAATCACCCACCAGGGCAAATGCTCTCAGCGATCCTGTCCAGTGTCTCAGGCAGTGCACCAGTTTTCTTCGTTTCTATCTAACAGGCACCAGAGAAACAGCACCTGTACCCTGAACTCAAGTCCTTCCCTAACTCCTGTATTGCTCTGCTGGCACACTGCTCTTTCGTTGGGGCCATAGATTGCATTCAGTGTGCCCAGGTATCTCTTGACCAACAAAGGTGAAAACTTTACAGCCACTTTGGGACCAGGATTCAGAGGCCTGATGCTAGGATCTCTGAAGCAACCCTTGTTTCAAAGGGGGTTACCTCAAGCAAAAACTTTCTCGCCTTCCTGGTCGGTCTGTGACTCTTGGCTGGGCATCAAAAACTTGATCCACGATTTCTCCTTTCTGATTTGTGACCCCCTCTTTCGCCCAAGTCAGTGGCAGGGGTACACACTTCACATCCCAGTGCTTCCGGCCTTCTACCTTCACTGAGGTCCTGGTTGCCAGCAATGCCTGTGCTGGTTACCTTCACTTTGACTTCAAGCTGGACTGGTGCTGACTCTCCAAGCTGGATCTGATGTCCGCGCCCCTCTGGCAATGGTTGTAAGGCAGCAAACATCTCTTGGTGGACAGAACAAAAGGTCTTTAGACAAGGCACAGAAATAATCTATCAACAGAGTGGATAGTCTCAGAATACTTCCTAGTCTAGGGACGCCCCATATATTAGCAAGGCACCCAAGAACCACTTTCATCTATGTGAGAGTAAAAGAAACAACAGCCTGGACCTATTGGCAAGTATAAAAGGAACTCTTTGGTGAACTGACAAGAGTAATACATCACCCAATCCCAAGCAGCCAAGGAAGTCTGTGTTCATTTACTAAATTCTGAGGAAAAGAGAAAAACAATACAGACATACTCCAAATCCTTACATCTGTATATTCCTATCTTAATCATCTAAAGACCCTCAAGAAAAAAGCAAATGTTCTACACTTTTACTCAAAGACTTTGCATTACTTGTACAGGACTGCAGACACTTTTAAAATGATTTCTCTTTATAAAAGCACCTACATTGTATGCTTAGGACCATGCTCTCATGTTATAGGAGCAACAGGAAAATCTAAAACTGCTACTTTAACAGGAATTCCTATTACATAAAGAGCTAAAAACTTCAACATAATGGGTACATTTTCTCCAGCAGAACATCTTGTGACAAACAGACTCCTATAAAACAATATTTTCCTCAAAAATGTTTGCTAAGGGTCACATGGGCATCTTCTCTGCATTCTATTTTTCACAATCCAAACTATGCAACATCAGCTCTAGTAAGGACTGTCAGTTTATTTACACAGACTAGCTAATAAAAACTAGCAATGCCCTTGAAAAACGATATGTAGCATGAGAATAACAAACAATAGTGGTGTTATCACCTGAGAATTTTAGAACAAAAACTACCCACAGCTAGTTCCCTTTAAAGATCAAATAAGAAAACCACAATCTAGACTACTCATCCTTTCATAATTTCATCAGACAGGATGGGCAGTAACATAGCTAATTTATTTATTCACTTTATTAATGCTAATAATGTTTAAAACAGTATGACTGAATAGCCAATCAAATGCCTCATGGCTATTTCACAGACAGTTTAGACAGGCTCAAAAGAAATTAGGAAAAAGAGAGAGAAAACATAAATTTGCTTACCCTTAATTTGTAGAGGAGCTAGCCTCCTCCCCCCATTATTGACAGTAGGAAACCTGTAACAGGTTTCATTCTGTCAACACTATCAACCCCAATTTGTAGCAACTGGGCATAAACAAACTCTGAGGAGCTAAAAAGCACATTGAGCTAGCTAAAGAACATATTCCTTTAGCAAATGTACAAGTGTGACACAAGGGCACATGAATTCAAACTAAATCCCATTGCTTCCTTAATTCAGCCCTAAAAGCATTAGTGCTACATATATGGCAGAGCCATTGTCTTAATAAGAGCTGACATATACCATTATTATTCAATCTGTTCATATGAGTGAACAAAAACTTGCTTTAGCAAAAAAAAGCAAGCAAAACCTCTTTCTGTCCCTGCCCTGCCATTTCCTCTCTCAAATGTCGAAATGTCAAAGCAAATGTTGCACCGAGCCCTGCTTCTAAATGTAGAACTTCGACCTTTAACCTATTCGCAGCTGTTCTATCTTGAGTGCAAGGTTTTCATGCCGTTTCACAAATTCAAAAATGACCCTGGAGGCTGACAGCTCAACAGCAAAACCCACTCCATTCCTGTCTACCAGCAATTCAGAGGTAAGCTTAATAACTTCTGCCAGTTTTTTTTGTACATATTTATATTTGTAAGCAGTGTGCCGAGTGCTTGTCTAACAGTATAGATGTCAGCTATTCATTCTATGCTTACATATGTGCATTTACTGTAGCCTGAGGCAGTTTAAAAGCTGCTCTTATTGGAATAACCTCATTTAAATAGTGAATTTTACTCAATTTTGACTTTGATGTTTGGGGCACTTAAAAATGAATATCCTACAATGTTTTTGCATAATAGTCATCCCCAGAATGTCCCCTACATATCCCAGAGATGTGGCATCAGAAATGTATAATGTATACCCTTATAAAAATGAGTTGTGTATGCCTGGGTAAAGTGACATTTCACATGTAAGTGACCCCCTATTGCTGTATAGCATGCCTTAAATTCAATTTGGATGCTAGGAGGTCACAGCATCATTATTAGGCATTATAAATATTAAAAAACGAATTTAATACACCTATTTTAAATAAAAAAATTTATATAATCAAAATAATTTTTTTTTTAATAAATCCAATCATTTTGATGAGTCCACATATGAAAAGCAAGCTGCATCCCTTGCCTATCATATTTAAACGCATTAATTCATAGCCCTAAGAACAGAAACCGAACTTGAAAGTCTGCGCCACTTTTAAATGAAGGACAGTCATTATTATTTAACATCAAAAACCACTCTTATCCTTAATTAAAAAGGCATTAAGAAAATAAATCCCTACTGTCAATCTGTCCTCTGTTTATCAAAAATAATGAAACTATATTTCTAACTTTTAAAACAGCAGTCTGAAATGCAGGATTTTACACCGTGTTTGACTTCAGCTGTTCTCTGTGGCCGGAGTCAGAAATACCCACGTGCTGACACAGCTGCTTGACACGTAAAGGCGTCGAATTCACACGCCTTTCAAGTCAGCCTTTCCACAAATCTGTCGTTCTGTAATGTATTCAGGTCTGCAACAACCAACTCACTCAGATAATGTGAATGCCTGTTAATACCTAATACAGAAGTATAAATGCTGTGACATTTTGTATCTTAATTTTTATCTATTGCAAAACACATAATTTCGTTTTTTGAAGCTTTTTTTATTCTTATTAAATGTGGATTCTAATTTTATCTTTAACATTGTGGCAATTTGCACACATGTATAGTGTCTTACTCTGTCAATTTAAGGATATCGTGCAGCTATTTAGCATATATTATATAATTCATTGCTGGATTCTTTTAAAATGTATTTTATTTTAATGATATTTGGCATAACAGAATGATGACAAAAAAAAACATTGAGCTCATTCCAGACATTTTCAAAACGGTGTCATACACATAATACAGGGCACTTAAGGCTAGCCATTCTTGCACCAAGAGCGCAATCACTACTTACAAGTACCACTAATGACAAACCGCAGACTTTTAAACACACATTTAACCCACAGATCAACACTTAGGACAGAAACAAAAGACAGCCCACAGACTGTACTTAAACCAAACCATTTGTAAATACTAGTTGTAAGTCATATTCACTAGATTTGGCTGGCAGAACACCAAGAAAAAAAACGCTCTGCATATCACCACTTATGAATGTTACTAAGTGCACAGACCAGGATCCTTTCTATGTACAAATGGCTGTTATGTAGAACACCTGTATTTGTAAATAAAATTGATCCCCAAATATTGGCAAAATGTTTTAGAGTGATGAAAGTTGAGGGCAATTGGACACACATTATTTGGGAATATCCACTGTTGATGGAATATTAGACTTTCATACAGAGCTATTGCCAGAATATAGTCAACATCGAGTTTCTGGATAATTCACAATAAATATTATTGACTTCGTTATCGGATGCTTTTTTCAGCACAAATCACAAGAAAGAAATATTTTTTGTCACATTAATTGTGAGGTCTATAATCCTGCAGAACCAGAAAACAAAGCTAGTATCTACACTGGATCAATGGAGATCCAAAGTACAAAGGGGCAGATTTATGAGCCCCTTGCGCCACTTTTGCGTCACTTTTCCCATGTTAAAAGTGACGCAAAAGTGGCGCAAGGGGCTCATAAATCTGCCCCAAAGAATATAGGGATTAGCGAAATGTTATTCATTGAGGACAGGCACATGTGGTAAATTTCTTTTTTTTTTATTTTATTTTTTATTGAGCAAAATTCATACAACCTAATATATCATAAAATATATTAAAAAAAAGAAAAAAAAACAATGATAAATCTGATATAGAGAATCATGCAAACGGTTTACATCAATATAAAACCCATCAGGTATACTTAACTTTGACTGGTTGTACAAAACAAAGAGAGAAAAAAAGGAAACAAGAATAGAATACATCATTCAGTTCGAGGGAAGTATGTCATTAAACCTATGTTTTAAATACCATTTGAAGATAGGAGCCCAAATCTGGATCCCAAAAAGCCTAGTTTTTTTACCTCTGGAGCTATATATTAAAAGTTCCTGTTTATATGTTGCCAAGAGACGGCTAAGCCACATCTGGAAAGTAGGTAATTCAGGGTCCTTCCACCGCGCAGCTAAAATAATACGAAAAATAGCAGTGCCCAAAAAAAGAATCCTTTGTTCTTCAATACTGTGACCAAGAGAGTCATCATGTCCCATTAAATAAAGAGTTACTGAGTCTTGGATATCATGACCAAATACCTGAGCCAAGAATCCCATAAACGTAGTCTTTAATACACCTAGTTTGGGGCAATCCGCGAACATATGGATTAAGTTCGCTTGGGGTTGGCTACATCTCGGACAACTATCATCAGCCTGTAAGCCCCAGGAAAATAACTTTACAGGCGTGAAATAAAGGTTATAGAGAACTCTATAGTATTGGGCTTTGAGATTCGATGCAATAAAAAGTTTAGATGAAAGGGCCAGGCAGAGATCAATATCGACATTTGGATTAGTTAACCTTGTGGCCCAAGCCTGCTCAACCCGCTCTACATCATCTGCAGTGCTTTGGATCAGCAATTGATAAAGAGTGCCGATTCTAGTAGAGCGTTTTCCAATAATAGAAAACAGATTGATATTATCCAATTTAATTCTAGGAATACAATTACGAATGCTTGTTGACACCTGAAGGTATTTCAGAAAATCAGTGGTTGGGATAGTAAATTTCTGCTGCAGCCATCCAAAAGACGAAGTAATATCCTGGCCGAGAAAGTCGCCCACTGTATTAATACCTAAGGATTCCCACCTGCGGGCGGTAGAGTCATTAAGACTAATAGAAATAATGGAGCTACGCCATAAGGGGGTATATTTTGTGAATTTTGGAATTACTAAATATTTGGATACAGATTTCCATACCTTCCAAGCATCCGTGACTACCTTTAACTTAATTTTTTTATAGTATAATGGTTCAACCTGCCTTAAGAATAGGCCTTGGCATTTAGTCCCAAGACTCAGCTCATAAATGGAAGGGATAAAAGATTCCATAATAAGTGAGGTGGTTGATTTATGACTGAGTAATGGGGCCATATGTTGAAGAAGTGTTGCCCATAAGTATAATGTTAAGCTGGGGATGCATAGCCCGCCCCTCTCCTGAGGTAGAGTTAAAAAAGGTAGGGCTCTTCTGATCTTTCCGAAGCTCCAGATGAACTTGGACATGGAGGAGTCAATGATCTTAATAATACTACCTCCAGGCAAGATCGGAATTGCTCGAAACAAGTAGAGTATCCTTGGAAAGATATTCATTTTTAGATAATTAGCCCTGCCAATTATAGAAAGATGTAAATTATCTACTCTCCTGAGGTCAGTCTTTATTTTATTAATCAGGGGGGTATAATTAAGATGGTCAATTTCCCTCACATCTGAAGAGAGGCAGACACCTAAGTAGGTGGCTTGCTTCACTCTAAGGGGGCTGTCAAAAACAGTGTTATTTGTACAGAGAACCATTGTTTTATCCCTATTAAGGGAGTAACCTGAAAAGATACCAAAGGCCTGGGTAATTAGTTCGATTTCATGAACTGCGTCAGCAGGATTTGTTGTTAAGACGGCCACGTCATCGGCATACGCCAAGACCTTCGTTGAAAACACACCAATATCAACAGGCCGAATACCGGGTGAGGAAAGCAATTTGAGAATTAAGGGGTTAATATATAAAGCAAATAATATAGGAGAGCAGGGACAACCCTGCCTCGTACCCCTCTGTATCTCAACAAACTCCGACTCAAGACCACAAATGGAGACCTTTGCCTTAGGATCTATATATAAGGTCTTTATAGCTCTAATAAACTTATTCCCGAAGTTATTAGATTCCAGGACACTCCAGAGAAAGCTCCATGAAACACGGTCAAAAGCCTTCTCAGCATCAAGAAGGATCATCGACATCTCCCCCCCCATGCTGCCCATGATGTCAAATTGGGTGATGGCTCTCCGTGTATGATCCGTAGTACCCCTACCAGGGATAAAGCCATGCTGCCACGGGGAGACAAGACGTTCGACAATCCCACTCAACCGATTAGCTAGGATCTTGGCATAGAGTTTTGAGTCGGAGTTTATTAGAGATATGGGTCTGTAAGAGGATGGGAGATGCGGGGGTTTACCTTTTTTCACAAAGATAGCTATATTGGTATGTTTCCAGGATTCAGGTGGGAGTGAATGATACTGAACCCCCAGAAACAGGTCCAGTATATAGGGGAGTATTTGTTTACCTAACACCTTATACAGATCGAGGGGAATTTTGTCCGGGCCTGCTGCTTTGCCGTTTGCAAGATCAGAGAGTGCAATCTCCAGCTCGGAGATTGAAATTTCTCTTTCGAGATCTTCTTTGACTAGTTCGTCAACCGAGGGATTAAAATCTTGGTCCGGTAACCAGTTATTAAGAAAAGTTTTTATGGCACCATCAGGATATGAATTATCGCTATGATATAGTTTTTGATAGTATTTTCGGAATACCTCCACGATATCCTGTGAGGAGGAATATTCCTGGCCCTCATACTCAATCCGCTTGATCTTATTTTGAGATTGTTTTTGTCGTGTTCGAAGGGCTAGATATCTGCCTACATTCTCTCCAGATTCATATAATTTACTTTTATTGGCCTCATATATTTCTACGGCTTTTCGGGTTAAAGTACAGTTAATTTCGGCTTTTAATACAAGTATTTTTTGAAGAGTATCGAGGGTTGGAGCTCCCTGTTGTATCTGGGCTGAATGATAAGTCTCGAGATTAGCCAATTCGCGCATTAGGTTCATATTAATGTTATCCTCTACCTTTTTGCGTTTAGCAACAAACGCAATTGTCTCCCCCCTTAATGCTGCTTTAAAACAGTCCCATACAATCAGTCTAGAAGCACTAAACTGATTGCAATCGAAACATTCCTGGGCCCATGGTGTTATATGGGCTATATATTGGTGGTTAACGAGTAGCTTTCTATCAAAGGACCATTGCATTTTCGACTTCTCACAGCTTGGCAGATCAAAAATAAGGGTAAGTGCGTTGTGGTCTGAAATCGTTTTTGGGGATTTAATTATATCTAGCAAAAGCGAGTCCTCTAGTGATGACATAATATAATCAATTCGGACGTACTTGTTGTGTGGATATGAGAAAAAAGTAAATCCATCATCATTTTTCTTCCTTAACCCCCAGACATCCAGTAAATTATGACTATCCATCAATTGGCATAAGGCCCTGTATACCCTAGGCTTACGTCCTTTATAATTTGCGGATGATTGGATATGAAAACGCCTCCCTACGGCAATGTTAAAATCCCCGCATAAAATAAGAGGACCAGACCAAGAGGCCAGTTCAAGCTCTAGATCTCTAAAAAGTAGGGGATCATCCTGATTTGAGCCATAAATTGCGCAGATTACAAGACCGGATTTCAATTGAGCTATAGCCCATCTGCCATGTTTATCGGCCAATGTACGACTAGGATCGCCAATTATAAACTTTGCAAGAATAGCAACCCCTCGTGTTTTAGATGTTTGTGAGGTGGCTATAATAACATTATACCCTGGAATATTTAAGAGTTCTTTATCACAATCTATAATGTGCGTCTCCTGTAAGCATAGGATATCAACAGGGTCCTGCCGTAATAGTTGAAATAATTGTGCCCTTTTATTTCTGTCATTAAGACCCGCGATATTCCAACTACAAAGTTTTACTCTCCCCATCTAAAAACAGAAAAAAAATTCCCCAACCTGAACGTCAAAAAACAGAAAGCTATATAAGAAACAAAACAGAGTTCATAATCTGGTTCTCTCTTATTACTACAATGTATTATATATTCAATATACAAAAAACTTGACATTAACTTATTTGCACGAAATTGCTCATTTTTATGCTTTTCCCTCCCTCCCCTCCCCCCTGTCCCCCCCTCCCCAGACACCAACCACCAGGGCATTTAGACTCCGGAGGAGTCTGTGGTGATGGAGAGATATTCCCTAACCAGCACCAACAAAAATACACATAAAAAATGAAGACCAATAAGGCCGAGCAGGTGCAAACATAGTGCAGAAGAGCAAAAAGATAAAAGAAGAGAAGAGAGAAAAAAAAAAAAGAACAAGCAACCTAACCCATTCTTCACTCCTAAGCTCAGCATTTACTGATATATAATTATTCAATTACTAGCAAAAAAGAGAACAAAAACGCTTAAAGCTTCAGGGCAGGCTATCTAGAATTTCCTTGGCTTTAATTTCTGAGGAGAAAAATTTAGCCTGACCATTATGGATGACCTTAAGCTTAGCAGGATTGTTGAGATACACCTGAGCTTTTTTTTCCTGAAAAGGTTTCATCAATTGGCGGAGACGCCATCTCCTCTCCACAGTAGTGTGGCAAAAATCAGGCCTCACAAAGTAAGAGATAGCGCCTCTGCTGCGCCGAGCTTCAGGTCTTGCTTTCTCAGCAATAGCCTGACGGAGTAGAAAATTTCCAAAAAAAACCAAAACTGCACGAGGGTATCCCCCTTGTGATGAGGTCTTTAAAGTAAATGGAATTCTGTGAGCGCGTTGAACTTCCAAATCCCAATTCCAGGATACAAGCTCGGGGAGTGAGTCCTTGAACAGTTGAATTATGAAGGAGCGCATATCGTCGCCCTCGATTTTTTCCGGTATTCCGAGTACGCGGAGATTATTGCGACGAAGGCGGTTTTCCATTTCCTCCAGCTTCCACCTAACGTCTTTCAACTCGGCTCCGTGAGCTTCCACTTTTTCCTGAATCACCGTGGCTTCGGCTTCGTTCGTCACTATTCGATCTTCGATCTCCGTCAGTCTCATATTGGAAGCTGCAACTGTTTTTGAAGGTTTTCGGACAACACCCTGAACTTTATGAAGGGCTAATTGTGCCCTACGACCATCCCTGGAGGTCTGTTCCCGATGGGAGGCAATAGCCTGCAGTACTGTGTCCATCACAGAAGATAATGTAGTGCTTTGCGGGTCAGTGACGGACAAATCAGGATGAGATATAGAGGTATGATCCTGCGGGTTTGAAAATGATGCTGGGGAATAATCCCGTGCTAGCCCTGAAGCTCCGTGATGACTTCTTCTCTTCCGCAGCACAGATCTCCTGCTTTCCCTAGACTCTCCCTGAGCTGGGTCATGGTCACTTTCAGTTGCACTAGTGTCAAAACCAGTGTTGACTTCTGAGTCCAAGTCTGAGTCTTGTGACCACCTACGGTCTTCCAGACCTTCAGATATTGAATAGAAATCCGACGGGTCTCTATCTGTATCGAATGAGTCAGACGCAGCATAAGCCTTACAAGCCTTCCCACTAGGGCCCAGAGCCCGATGTACAATATTTTTGGAAGTGTTTGGTGCGACACCGGTCAGAGGCAAGCCAGTGGCACCCCCTTGATTGGATTAGGAGGTCACTGGCGGTTGTGTTGAGGCTGCCGCAGCTGTAGCTATAGATGAAACTCCACCTGTAAATTCAGCAGAAACAGCAGGAGATACAGTGTCCACTGAAGAGAGACATAAACCTTGTGCATCCCTACCTTCAAGGTTTTCAATCATTTGTCCTCCAGTTTGCGGATGGATGCTCCCCTCACTCCCTAAACTGCCCGGTATAGAGCTTACCGGTTCTGTATCGTTTGACTTCGCTGCAGCTTTCTCTCGCTGGGTTTGCTCGAGAGCACCACCTCCAGGCAGCACACTCTGATCCAGTGATATCGCTCCCATGGTTGCAGGTAAGTGAGCGGGGGAGGGAGCACCAGGCGTTTTTTGTAAAAGCTCCATCACTGAGGGGCCGGGTCCAGGAGTAAGCGGCAATTGTTTAGATGATTTTGCCGGTTTCACGGGAGGTGAATCCAAGCAGCCGGGTCTTTCCGGGTCGATGAGCTCGCCGCGCTTCAACGCCAGCTCCCGATCTCTAAGAGCCTGCTTTGCTGCCCGAGTTTTAGAGGCGGCCACTGCTGCGGCGTTCTTCGGTGCCATTGTGCTGCCGTAATCCACCCGCGCCGTGTCCAGAGAGCTGGGAATGATCTGTGCACTCGCTTTAGCGTCTTGTAGATCGGCAGCAATGACAGGGGTTCCAGTGCGGGTTCTGGCCAGCTGCGAGTGTCCGATAGCTCTCAGCACCACAAAGCCGATCAACGACGCCAGGACACGCAGGTGAGAGCGAGTGCGAGTGCGAAGTAGCAGGGCGGTGCTTTCGTCTTGTGGGGCTGTAACCGACGAACCGACCCACTCCATCAGGCTTGCAATAATCCCACGGCGTTTCTTCCCCTCAGGGTTAGTTAGGAAGTCTCAGCATGGTTTTTAGAAAGTTCATTGCGCTTATGGTTCTATTTTCATTTTTATTTCTCTTCTAAAATTGGAAAATACACCCCTCAGTCGATCATAATCAGTGCTGGTTAGAGGATCATCTCACAGCGGTCTAGAACGCCGCCGCCATCTTGCCCTATGTCTGTGGTAAATTTCTAAAGCTATCGGAAAACTTTGTAAAGATAAACTGCAGTGATTAGGTCTGTATGAGATCAGAACATCATATTTAATGTGAAAAGCAGAATTATCAGTGAGCAAAAAGTAAAAAGATGAATTGATGAACTGTTATAAATTCTTCCAACAAAAAAAATGAAGACAGCTACATTTATTTCCCTATTTATAAGCTAGGATAAACAAAATAATGATTTAACCTCCAGGGTATTAAACATCACGATACTGCGATTAAAGGTGCATGGTCTCTTTTGGATAAGCACCAAAAGAGTTTGTCAATTGTGTTCTAAGGAAGAATAATTTGTTAATTTATTTTGTTTATATATATTTACTTTATTCAGGAAGGATGACTCTTCTACCTCTCTTTCAGGAGAGAGGGTGCATTAGAGTAAGGGAAGGATCATTATTCTACTTTACAGGTGACTCAAATTAACAGTGGCAGCTCCTCCGCTAAGGTGGAGGAATGTAGTCCCACAGCCTCAACTTACAAGCTGAATACAAAAAAAAATGATAATAATGCTTGCAGCTGAAGCCAGACAGGTAGGGCGGGGCTCCCCGCATCACAGGAGAAGGAGTGGTGGCAGCACCTAAAGAGCGCAAGATGGTTTGGCCAGCGTCTCCAGCCAGCCAAACTGTTATGCGCCCTCTGCATGTTCTCCACTCAGGCTGCATTACAGCTTGGGGGGAGAAGATGCACAACCTGCCAGCCCCTGTATGAGCACTGAACAAAGGCATTCAGACCAAGCACAATGCTGCTGTAAGGCAACGTTGTGATTGGTCAGGGGTTTCTGTTAGGCTGTGTGCTTTCTGCCGAGTGCACACAGGAGGACAGAGGAAGAAGAGGCGATGGACGGCGGATGGAGGTAGAGGTAAGTCCTTTTTTCCCACCCCTTTTCCTCCACCACCCTGCCCCACCACCCCTAATTAACCAATAGACTGAGTTGTGTATTTTTCAATGTATATACATTTTGGTGAAGTAAAATGGCAAATAGCTCCTGATAGAGATGTAAAGTATCAGCATTGTTGCTGAAATGTACAGCTTGTCTGTGACTAACGTATTTTTATGTTTTATGAAAGATCAATGGTATATATAGTATTAATGTAATCAATTGTAAGTCTATTAGTTGCTTTTAAGGTGTTTTGATTATAGTCATTTGTATATTTATTCTATACAATAGCCCCCCCTCTCTCTTTCTCTCTCTTTTGCTCTGAAGCAGAATTACATTTTCAGGGAGACTCAATTTGGATTGCGAGAGCAGCAGGTGAACCTGTAAGCCTGGCCTCGGGGTAGCTCCTCCCTTTCCTCCCAACCTGTACCGAGCTTCATGATGAATGCGCTGTCATCAACTTGCTGTGATGGGATGTCCGAGGTCGGCAACTCTGGTGCCTAGCGAGGCAAGTCAGCTAAGACCCACAAGCCTTGGAAGCCAGGTAGACAATTGGCACATGCATGCGGCAGGTTGCCCAGTAAGTTGAACACTCACTTTTGACTTTTGACTTTTGTACTCAGCCCCCCTCATCCCTTCCTCACAACAGTGTTTATTTTCCCTTAAGAATTCTGTTGTGGAGCTCTTTAGTTGATCCTTTATCTGACCCCTTGGAAAGTTGCCCGGACAGTGACTGCTTACTTGACTGAACTTCCTTGGCTCTACTGGAGTGGAGAATGAGAACAAAGGGAGATAAGGGAAATTGTGTCAAGCTGTTAGGAGAACTGCACTGATGGTAGAATGTAAGGAAGCTGCAAAAAAACAGAGCAAGGTGGTGGCATGAGCTGGTGGGCTGAAACCCAATGATAAAACCGCAATTAAAGGGATCTCTTTAGGGTGACAGCATGACCTCGGTCAAACAGAAAAGGTAAAGACGGAGCTTTGAAGTGAGACTAACCTCAGAAAAATCTGAAAATATTACACACAAAGTTGGAACACAGAAGACTGTGATAATTAGAACTGGCCTATCTAGAGAAAGGGAAAGTATGGAAATCTCTATGAATTCTGCTGGTGGTTCTCTCTCGGAGGCATCTATAATCGCCTTGATGGTATTGGAAATCGGACCCAAATAATTGAGAAACATGGGATCCGGGTCATGGTCGCTGGTATCGTAGACCTAGAATCTTCAGTAAAGGAGATCTCTAGTTGCCAAACGAAGCAGTGGCCCAGCCAGTTCCAAAGGCGAGTAACTCAAATAGAGCAATACAAGTGGGAAATGGATTGCGGCAGTTCTGGTGGGGACCATACGTCCCAGGAGGCAGGGAGGAGGAGGCCATTCTATTATCTTGCATCTTATCTTCCAGGTGATATGAAGCGCATAGACATTTCCCGCTGCGTGGGAGAGATTTTGTCAGTTCTGGTGGGCACTACGAGTCCCAGGAGTCATCGGGAGCAAGGTGGAGGCCCTGCTACCACACTGCACCTGCACTTTATCTTCCTGGTTCTATAAAGTGCATTTACATTTCCTGCTGAGCCAAGATAGATTCTGGCAGTTCTGGTGGGGACCAAGAGACCCAGGAAGCAAAGGGGGTGAGGAGGAGGCCCTCCTACCATCCTGCATCTGCACTTTATATTCTTGGAGCCATAAAGCACATTGGCATTTCCTGCTGTGCTGGATAGATTGTGGCAGTTCTACTGGGGACCACGGGTCCCAGGAGGCAACAGGAACAAGAAGAAGGCATTCCTACTTTCCTGCACCTGCACTTCATATTCATGGCCCGATAAAGCGCATTATCGTTTCACGCTGCACATGACGGATTGTGGTAGTTCTGGTGGGTACCACGAGTCCCAGGAGGCAATGGGAGTGAAAAGCAATTAAATTTGTATTTGTGAAAAGGAATCATCTGCCATTATACATAATGGGAAGAATAGCATTGATCCATAAGTCTATTTTTCCTCTATTTAATTTTTTATATGCTGCTCTGCCTTCTACCCCACAGATGACATTTTTTAAAGAAGTTGAAGGCCTTTTCTATGCCTATATTTGGCCAATAAAGAATCTAGAATGGCATTAAATATGTTGCATAGGTAGGTAAATGATGGTGGCCTGGTCCTGCCAGTCTTACTATCCTGCACCTGATCTTCCTGGTGCTATCAAGCACATTGACAATTCCCACTGCACGATATGCGTGCGGACTGCACCAGGGCGAAGACTGCCATAGCACAGTAGAGACTGGGCTGGGCCATCTCTCTTGGCTTTTTGACTTCAAGAAGGCACAGTATTTCTGAATGTCTTGCTGGATTTTATGTAGAGTTCTTTAGGTCACTGCTATTCTTAATTCTGTCCTTGGTTTCTGATTTCTCAGCAAATTACGGTGTGAGGACCTTACCTTTTAAACCGATCTTTAAACTGTACAAAGTATCTTAAGTGTCTTGTAAACTTTGTGGTGTCCCCTAGATGTATTTTGAGATACTGTTTTATGGCAGGTTAGTGTTGTGATTTGTCAGAAGGTCTGTTATTAGTTGGAACAGCTGTTGTTATTATTGCTCAGGGCACCTGAACTCACTTCCTTGGGGAATACTGATAATAGCAGAAGGAATTAGAGTGGGTAAATGGAAAGCCTCCGAGGCATCACCTGTCAAGGGGAAAACCCCCAAAATTATGAGAAATGCAGGGGATAATTGCACCATGGCTGAGCTTAATGATTTATTTGAAGAAGTTGAGTCAATATTGGGCGATACGTTGAAAATAGTTAGCGCACAACCCTAAAAAATAACCAGGACCCTCATTTTGTGATATGTAACCCAACGCCTTCTGATATTAATCAAGATGTTTGTTGTGCACCCACAAATAAGGCATGTCAGTCAAATTCAAATGGCAAGTGTGAAAGGGAGGTCTCCTTGGCTATTACTCATTCTAACAGATGTTTGCCTCTGGCCCTCCCAGAGAAAGTTAGTGTTATTAAAGCTCATCCCCGTGTGCATAGCTGTGACACATACGTCTCTCTACCTGCAGAAAAATCCCTTCCCCCAAGTGGCTCTCTTGAACCTACCAATAGGACACAATATAAACATCAATATTCAATTGCGAAAGAACGTAATCTGAAAATGTATACATTAACAAAGGAGGTTGTAGATTTACAAGGTTTAGAACAATTCCAGTTAACACAGATTGAAGGACAAGCAGGGTCTTCTAATAGTAAGGCTCGACAGTCATGTCCTAGGATAACAGAGCCCCTCCATGTCCAGATGGCAAAACCTCGATACCCAGGGCACAACCATCTCCACTGTCATCTACCCACAGATTACTGCATGTGCCTGATACATACTGTCCCAAGTATAAACAGAATAAAATGGCAAATAGGATGGGAGGGAGGTATTCAAATGTCGGTACCTAGAAATGTTGTACTACAAAGAGGATTGTTTAAGCCAGCTGACCATAGTTATCATAGGGTGCTTCAACATAACCATCCCTTATGCAATACCTAGAAGCCATAGAAACTCCCTTACAACACACAAGCACTGAGAGAACATCACTTAATATACGTTCTTCTGAAAGGAGTCTCCATTCTAACTCTCCACAATGGAACGGACAAGTAGAGGGCAATATTCTAATGGGGAACACAGATTGTACATAACTAATGTTCCAAAACTAAGATGCTACAATGGGGAGGATAGGAATTAATTGAAAAAAAGGTAATCAATTGGATTATGCATGAACTACAATGCTTGTTGATTGTGCACTTGAATATTGCTATATCAGAGCGCATACCGAGAGGAACCGCTAGTTACAACAACGCTGTCCTTGTCTTTAGAAGTAAAAACATAGTTAATGGCTTGATTGGTATGGGCCTAAGAGCTAGTTCACCATCAAGTTTTTTAATAACATTTAAGCTGAACAGATCGTCGTATCTTGGGTAACCTAATTACATCACCCAATCGACCTACTTCTAACTATGCTTCAGCAAAGATTAAGGCAGTGGATTGACTGGGTTGGGCTCAGCCTCTTAATTATTCTCCTGATAACGTGGTGTACTATACTAATGCACCTTTATTTAGCCAGCTAAATAATAGTATTAGTGGGGTGCAACGTCAAGCATCCCAGAGCAGTGAAGGAGGAAAACATCCTTTAGATGCTACAAGGGATCATAGGACAGTGTTTAAATCTCACACCTTGACAGATGCACTGCCAGAGCATATGTTCTTAGCCACCTGGAATGCAGCTGGACTAAGACAAAAATTAACAGACCCAGATTGGCAAGAGTATATGGAGCAGTTCCACTTTTGCCTGTTCCAGGAAACCCGGTTACTGGAACCACCATTCAAGGCAGGTTACAGAACATTCTGTACAAATGCAGTGGCCTCATTGAGTAGTGACCATCAGGATGGTTGGTTCTATACATCAAAATTCCCCTTAATGTTTCTGTGGATGTGTTGATTACAGACTCACTGGATCTGTAAAAAAGCATTATGGAACTAATGTATATCTCTTCAATGTCTATCTAAGACAAAGGAAGAGTAATGTGGTGTGCCTGGTGGTGGAAACACTGGATAGTACTCTTAGCACTGTGACTCCTAAAGCAAACAATCACTCTTTGTGGTGATTTTAATTGTAAGTATGAGCCAATAATTGGTCTAGAATGGATTTTAGAGGAAGAGGGCAAGACAAGACTTATCCTCCCCCCAGATGCTGATCTGTCAGTACCAAGAACTGTAGCTGCCATGCAATTGGCCCGCTTAACATCTGAATGTGGACTGTGAGCCTGAAATGGCAGGATGGAATATAGTAGTCCTAGTTCATTTATATTTAAAAGTGGTAATGCTCAGTCGAGGGATAGATTATGTACTGATTAGTGCAGCTATTTTGAACATGTTCATAGATTTACATTTACATTTACATTTACATTTTCCATTATGTTTAGAGCTGGCTGGGATTTTCCTTGAGACAAGCATCCAAAACATGGGTACGATGCCAATACAAATGATAATTGGAAACAATTGCAGGTCAGTCAAGTGGCCGCTAATAGATACCAAGTTAGATATGATTACTAAGATCTATAATGTGTTCTCTGACATCTTGTCTTCATTTATTGACTGTCCGCATACTAAATCCCCATTGTAGGTATCCATTGCATTCTGGTTGGGAACTTAAAAATATATCTAATCAAGATGTCCCCACAAAACACAAATTGCCACATATTTAAGCATCCCACATATAACCCTTGGTATACAAAGGATTGCTGATTGACCAAGAGGGATTTACTTCAGGCGTTAAAGACTAAAAGCACTAATTTGGTGCGAAAGGCAAAGACTGAATATAAGAATGTGCTAACCCTAACCCTAGCAAAAGGAGGTGGGATGATGCAAATTGGAATGCCCTGATTCACACAACCAAAGTAATGATTGTATGACCTTTTAGAAAATTGTAGCACATGGTATTAAGGATGCATACACCAATACAGAGCACTAACTAGATCCTGGAACTTGCAGCCATCACTTTACTCATCTATATTCTGAGTCCTGTGAATATGCCCAGAATCCACAAGGGCTATTTAACATTCAAGGAAACATTAGCACAGTATATGCATCTCATTTTAGTCTAGAAGAGACAGGGGGGGGGGGCTATTGAGGCTATCAGGTTAGGAAAAGCTCCAGGCCCGGACAGGGGACCTATTAAGACATGACAAGGATATATGGGTACCTTATGTCACTTTACTATCCAACGCAGTGAATTAAGGCACCCCAGCTCCTGATACATGGAGAGCAGCCGAAATAGTCCCCCTTTTTAAAAATGGAAGCAGGCAGGATCCCGCAAATTATAGACCAATAAGTCTAATTGATACCTTGCAAAAAATATATGCTAAGCAGGTCCTGAAAAAACTTAGCAGTTGTCTAGACGAAAACGAGCATGATAGATCAGGTGTTTAGGCTGTTATGCATTGCTTGGATGTACACCAAGTTGAAGGAAGGCCACCTCTATGTAGCATTTAAAAGCAGCTTTAGACTTCCTTCCGAGGATCCTTTTATGAGCTTCGCTTAAAAGCAAGGTGTTTCTGATGACCTCTTAATACAGATAATTAGATTACATCAAGATAACTATGCCAAAGTCCACTGGGGCATTTGTGGAGAACTTACTGAAGAAATCCCCATAAACAGGGGTGTGAGACAGGAATGTGTGTTGGCACCCACTCCCTTCTCACTTTATGTCAATGACGTGGTAAAACATCTACACGAGTGTAAACACAAGTTCCCAAAGCTCAGTGGGGCTCCAGTACCTGCATTACTTTTTGCAGATGAAACGATCTTGCTGTCCCAGACATCAAAGGGCCTGCAAAGCCTGTTCGATAGTTTTAATGAGATTGTATTAGTAAGTGTCTTGAAATCAAGCCCAGTAAAATAAAATACATGGCTACAATACCACACAAGATTTTTAGAAGAGATCTTATTTTACAGCAGTGCCAACTGGAGTATGAAACACACGTTAGCTATCTGAGCATAACACTGGATTCTAAATTGTCATGGTCTCCCCAGATCAGCAAATCTAAAACTGTTCTTGGCCAGTGTTCTATGGCAATCATTAAAAGGCACCAACCCACTACCTCCAAAGTGATTCCCTGGCCTTAGATGTCTATAAGCACAAGGCACAAGTAGCAGCATTTTATAGAGTACAATTAATGGGAGGGAATAATCTCAATAAAATTACTCTGGGTGAGATTTAGTTTAAAAGGATGTTCCTACACGTCCCAGTGTATTACAATATAGATATCAAATGAAAAGACCATCTAGCTAATCTGAGGCCTTTTCTCTTCTGGATAAAGCTGTAGGTTACACAGGAACTTACTCACTATATGCAGGGATTAACTGAACTTTTGAGACTTGATGACTTCTTCACTGTCCCCTGGCTCCGATAAGTACAGACCTGGTTTGTTAAGTTAGGCCTAAGATTCTTCTGGAATAACCACAACCTGTTGATGGCCCACTGCAAGAATCTTTGAAGTGCACCTCTTGGGAATATGTTTTGAATTTATCCCATCAAAACCCCAGTTTGGGAAGGCTGTCTGTACAGTTTTTAACTATTAAACCGAATCCAGTTATTGAACTGTATTTGGATGTTGTCCAACCCCAATTAGCAAAAACGCTGTACATTAGGTTTCGATTTGATATTATCCAAATAAACTCTTATACAACAAGGTGGAAATTAGATAATCTAGCCACCGAGGGAATTAACTGCACTTTATGTACTCTGGATGCTAAAAAAAATGTTTCACATTTTCTCTGACATGGGAGATGTGCTAACATTACTGTCAACAATTCTAAAGTCAGCTGACACTGTCAACCAGTGGGTCGGTGCCAGTTCAACTTGAACCAAACAGGAACTCAATTTGATAATTCTATAGTATGTTGAAGTCCACATTTTTAAAAGCTGATGTGCCAGAAAAAGAAAAGAAATGGGTGCAGGGAGGAAGGATTCCAGTCTGCAGCACAGTGGAGAGGTTGGTGCAACCAAGGTGCAAGTACAGGGCACCAGTTAGGAAAGGGGGTATCTGGGGGAAACAGCAAGTAGTTTTCCTTTTGGAGCAACTCACCAAGGGAAATAGGAGGGTGAGGAATGCTGGTGAAGGGGTTACATTGGGTGTGAAATAGGGAAAAAAATAGCATCATACTTAGTAGGTCTAAAAAAGAAAAAACTGATTGAGTAAAGGTTATGGTGGAGGTGTAATTGGCATATTAAAGGATTGGCTTGAAGATTCTAAATGATTAGGATCATAGCAGGTGATGCCAATATAATAAAGTAGAGGTAGAGAGAAAGGAAGCAACAAGTAGAGAGAAAGGAAACAGCAACACAATATTAAAGAAACAGATAAACATAACCTGTTTCTCATCCTCCTTTCTAATAATGGAAGAAATAAAGAAAAGGAAAAATAAAAACATCAATGAGTACTCTCTGTACACCAACTCTGCCAAGTAAGTATCCGAGAGAGCAAACCACATCAGGAAGCAACAAGTTCCTACGCCGACGACACCCAACTGATCCTCTCCCTCACCAACGACCCCGCCACCGCCAGAGCCAACCTACACGAAGGAATGAAAGACGTCGCCGAATGGATGAAGAACAGCCGCCTGAAACTGAATTCAGACAAGACGGAAGTCCTCATCCTGGGATCATCCCCCTCCGCCTGGGACGATTCCTGGTGGCCCCCTGCCCTGGGCACCACTCCCAAACCAACGGACCACGCACGCAACCTGGGCTTCATCCTGGACTCCTCCCTCTCGATGACCAGACGAGTCAACGCCGTCTCCTCATCATGCTTCAACACCCTGCGCATGCTCCGCAAGATCTTCAGATGGATCCCCACCGAGACCAGGATGACTGTTACCCAAGCACTCGTCACCAGCCGACTAGATTATGGGAACACCCTCTATGCCGGTACCATAGCCAAACTACAAAAAAGACTCCAACGCATCCAGAACGCCTCCGCACGACTCATCCTGGACATCCCCCGTCATAGCCACATCACCGGACACCTGAAAGACCTGCACTGGCTCCCCGTCAGCAAGAGAATCACGTTCAGACTCCTTACCCACGCACACAAGGCTCTCCACGACCTGGGCCCCAAGTACCTCAATGACCGAATGACCTTCTACACGCCCACCCGCCAGCTACGATCAACCAGCCACGCCCTCGCCACCGTCCCACGCATCCGCAGAGTCACCGCCGGAGGAAGATCCTTCTCCTACCTGGCAGCCAAGACTTGGAACTCCCTCCCCATCCACCTGCCGCTAACCCAAGACCACCTCTCCTTCAGGAAGCAGCTCAAGACCTGGCTGTTCGAGCAGTAACAGACCCCTCCCCCCCAGCGCCTTGAGACCCTTCCGGGTGAGTAGCGCGCTTTACAAATGCCGTGATTGATTGATTGGTTTATGCCAAGCTTTTTTAACATTAAGAGAATGTACGTATATGCGTAAGGATCCCAGTCACAATCTTGGAAAAATTTAATAGCAGAGGTTTTTTTATTTATTTGGAGATATTTTTTATAATCACAGGTTTGAATCCTGAACTGGGGTAGAACTAGTACTACGGCCAGGTGGGTTTGCCCAATCCCAGTTTTCTATTTTGTACATATTCATATTTGGTATTCAAGAAATGCTTTGTTCTTTATAAAAAAAACTCTGACATCTGGATGAAATTAATTCTCAAGAATAGATTATTGGGAGTGGGGCATTGGTATAAAGTATTACGCCAGTCTCCAAAAGGCACGTCGATTTCCTGCATCTTAGATCGAATTTTGCAGAATAAAGGTTGTAGTATTTCGCCGGAGGAATGGTGTGCAATAATACAAATGGGATATAAACTTTGCAACCTGCGAATTTTAGAAGGGTGGCATTTCTATCAAGATGGCAAGCATATCGCCCCCTAGTACCCTCCACAAGATGAATCCTAAAGTCTCGGACCAATGTTTTAGATTTCAGAATAACATGACAGGTGATAGGCCTCATATGTTCTTTACTTGCCCTATACTTAAGCACTTCTGGAGTCAGATTATCGGAAGATTGAGTAATTTCGTCAGTCTCTATCCAGCCTGGAACTACCTGAGCTTTATTTCGAATATCAAGGCAGACAAAAGCAATTTCAAAGGCAGTTCATTCAATCTTTAATGTGTAAAGCCATGGCGGTTACACGATACTCGTATTATCAGGTTTGATATCTAGAATATCCCCAATAGATCAATAAAATGGATAGGATTAGACGGTTTGAACACTAGTATGGGCTGTTAAATAGGAGCTTAAGTTGATTTTATGCAGCATTGGAGAATATTTCATGATGATGAATATTATGCACTTTATTTACTGCTTTTTAGCAAGATCTGGTGAAGAAAGAATCAATGTAATTGCAATCATTTTCAGATTAGGAATACATGCCACTTTGCACTTTAATGTCGGTTTTCCCGGATCATCAAATGCACGATCAGAAATTGTTATAATCTATCTTGTTTGTATTACTTCATGAGGCCACTTTAAATAGAAATGCACTTGGAATCGAGATGGGCGAGTGGTGAATACTAATACCGTCGGGGAAACAGAATTGTCTCTGCTGCCATTTTATAATGAATTAGCCACCTGATCCGCCTGATAAAAGTATTTTGCTCAATTTACAAAAATTTTTTTTTAAAAAAACATTCTCACACTGTCCCAACATGAGAGAGAGGTTACGTTGAACTAAGCAACACTGAGCCTGCCTACAATTCAAAGTCGATGTATTCTTCTGTTTTTTACCTAGAGACAGACTATCTTCCCACATTAAGCATTACTTACTTTAGTAATATCTTCGCAAGGTGTATCCTGCTGGAGGCAACATGTTTAATTAACAATTCCTGCAACCCTGAAAGAGATCACGGTGAAAATAGAGAAACAAAAATGTATAGGATCCTTGCAGGCAACTTATTCAGGTGTTGGATAAGCATTTGTTCATGAAGTACTTGTTCTTCAAGGGTTCATCTGGTGCATTAGGGGAACTCCATTAATCAGAATACTGACACAGTCCAGCTCTAAAGAAGGGCCTCACATCCTGCTCACATATCCAGCACAAAACGTTTTCATTGCTAGCAAATCGACAACTAGGTGGATTAAGTGTGATTCAAACTCAACTCCTCGAAGGTGGTTTTATGGACTGCAATATTTTCCAAGTGCAAACGTACCCCCGCAGAGCTGCATGCATGGCTAACATAACTGTCTCCTCTTGGTGTCTTACCCTACCATGCAACCCTTCAGTATATTTCCTGGGGTTCATTACTTAACTTTCAACTCTCCCACAGAACATGTTGCCTTCATACTTAACTTAGACTAATATCAACTCAGCCTTCAGTGGTGATATGTAATGATGCCTCTAAACAACTCGCTTACACATTTGGCAACACTACTAACTGACTACATTGATGGTAGGAATTGTATCCATGATAGCACCCTACTAAAAATGGTCCTTCGCTCAGCTGATGGACTGATTCTCTCACTCAAAATATTTATTCACGGTGCCCTTTGAAATAATTGACTTCATTGTCAGCAAAAGTATTTTTCATAATTGAGTGAGAATAACTTAAAAGAGCCTCGTTCTTCAACAGCCTTTACACCTCCACAAAAATCCTCACTTGTAGGTCAGGCCCACTCTCCAACAAGTAGAATAAAGTAAAACCAAGAATCAACCATGCTCCTGTGCTTCAAGCAACCAGAAATCTCTCCCAACCGCCATCTATTTTGCTCCATCGCTCTTCCATTTAAAGCTCATTGGAGCCTCATCTCTTCAAGATATTGCACGATATCTGACTGCCCTCTGATCATAGATGGTTATTGTTCTATTACTGTTCATTGCACACACTATATATTGATGTTCTGCCATTGGGTATGGTAGGAGATTCCAAAATAAAGGTATCCATATGTAGATAAATATTGTACTGCAGTCCCTCTCAACCTTGAGTCCATCCCTTGCCCATTTGATGGTACAAGTAAGCAGAGGACGGTGCACTTTATCCTATTTTGTCGTTTTTGATCTGGTATAGCCACCATCTTGCACCGCTTTTTGTTGCACAGAATATTAGGGATCGCAAATTGGCCTGGCATTATGTGTTATTTTCAAATGATTATTTAGTGTGTTTCAACATTGCTGTTTTTATCTTAAAGGCTATCAACTCGAGGAAGGCTATCATGTATTAGAATGTATTGGTTGTGGGAATCAGTAAATTATGTATTAGAATTATGTGCTATCATGAATTATACACTGTACTCTATTCTCTTATATTGTGATATTTTTTAATTATGTTTTATGTACTTTTATGGCTGTTTCTTAATTAGCCGAATAAAGCTTGAAACTGATAAGATTGGTAGGTGACTTCCTTGGTACACAGCAGGCATGACTCATTAACCGCATCTGAGATAGTCTGAACAAATGCCCTAAGAACGCCCTACCTCATCACTAGTTTAGTATTAGAGACTTTCAACTTGGCAGGATTTGGTATCCCTGGAACACATGCAAAGAACTGTGTGCCCTCCACAAACAACTGAAATGTGAGATCAACAGCCTCAGTCCGTGCAGGTAACAGCGATGGGGTGGTAGGGCCGGGTAAGGCGGGATTTTTGAGGAACGATGCCGAGGGAAAATCACTTATTTATTTAACTTTCCCTCAGCATCGTCCCTCAAAATCCCCCCTTACCCACCCCACTGATGTTACCTGCACGGACCGCGGCTGGAGATCTACCCTATAAAAATCTGTAAATGCATCTACACACATACTCAAATTTATTCAGAAAATGGTTCACCATTAGATGAAAGGCATGTGAAAACAACATAATCTTGATCCAAACAATAGGAAAGATTTAGAATACAGATTAATAATTTGGTCATGAATATTAGCAAAGATATTAAAGCAGCTTTATGAGAACGGGAAATGGAGAGAGTGTGAAAAAATGACTTGCAAAGTAAGTACATTTATTGAGGTTTTACCTCTGCCCTTTTCTATTTTCTTTTAAAAGAGGCCGCCCAACTTCTCCTACTGCAAAGGGTTTACAAACTAAAGATACATTTGAATTACATGAAAATTCAAGTAGTTCAATGAACTGCCACTGAAGACTATGATATACTGAATTAA
The DNA here is from genome assembly GCF_964204655.1 of Triturus cristatus. Taxonomy (NCBI): domain Eukaryota; kingdom Metazoa; phylum Chordata; class Amphibia; order Caudata; family Salamandridae; genus Triturus; species Triturus cristatus. Next base: position 1,046,842,841 of record NC_140591.1, on the reverse strand, counting down.
AAGTAGAAATCTTAGGCCCAGATTTACTAAGTCTTTGCATTGTCTTTGCAATGTGCAAGGCAACTCAATGCAATGTAAAGGCCTTAGTAAGGGCGATTTGCACCTCCTTGCGTAACTCTGTTAAGAAATTTAAATAACGTCGTGGCTTGCGCTGTGTTGTGTTACATTTAATTTTGAAGACGTTCCATGGCTGGAGCATTGATGTTCCCGTGCATCCACCCATGGAATTTAATGGAATTCCAGATTCTCTCAACATAGTAAACCTGCCCCTAAATCCTGTGCCTACTACAGGGAGGCATACATTTCTTTATTTCTCCTTGTTATGTTCTAATATTCTTTGTGATGCATTTTGCATCACACATAGATTGAGGAAATTGCCCGTAAGGATTGTCCTTGTGCCAAAAGTTATCCTTTCCTGCACAATAACAATCCTCCCCATAACGCAGGCACCCTTGCACCATGGCGCGAGTGAACCTGCATTGGCGCTAGGCAGTCACAAGTGCGCCAGCGCAGAGAGAAGGCTGAAGAGCAAAATATCTTCGTAAATATGGAGCTGTTCAGCTCTTTCTCATTCAAGAAATGCAGTGCAGCAACATGCCTTGCTGCTCTGTGTTGCATAAAATATATAGTAAATATGCCACCTCGTGTATATTTTTTAAACAAATATTCTTTAATCAAGTCTTTACATTTTGGCGCTTGTATTTTACTTTCTGAAGCAGTGAGTCTAATGCAAACTTACAAGGGCTATAGTTTGAGTATCATTTCAGTTCTCTTTACTTTTGACACCATTTCTTATAAGGTTTAGAGTTCTTAGAAAATATTCAAACAGTACGCCATTTCTATTGTACTGCTTATATTGCTTGTGCTTTAAACTACAAGTCTTGTTCATTTCTCAAATGCTGTTCACAGCATAAATTGGTATCACAAATAATTTGATTAAAAAAGAATTTAATATAAATGGTTGATAATGAAAATGTAAGTGGCTACTGGCGTAATTGAAGGTTTAATGAGTTCAACTTGCACAATACGCCAATATGTTCTCGTTCTTATAAATTTAGTGGTGGGGGGGGGGGGGGTTACTTTATATTTGTTGATCTACATTCAAGTGGCACTGAGTACTTATTAAAAAACTACTTTCATGTTGGCCATTTGGTTTCTTATTTGTGCAGTTAATTTTGGAAACACAGTAACACTTTCTTTTTCTTGTGTTTAGACAGCGAAACCTTTCATTGTGAAAATCTCAAGAACATTTGGTATTTGCATACTGCAAGGTGAAAAATAACGTTGTATTGACTTATTGTGACAAATAGCTGATGTATACAAATGGAATTCATAACAGGTATAGACATGTGTTTTCTAAACTGGTTCCAGACAGAATTCATAAGCAACAGCACTGCACGGGTCAATGACGAATTAATTTCGCTCTTTAGTTGAGATCTCTTTCGATTATTCCTTTGAAATGAGAAGGCGTGCACTGTGTCATGCGGGTTTAAAAAATAAAAAGCTCGCACCTAATCAAAAGAAATAGAAGCTACATTGAAACTTGCATTGGCCAGGAGAAGTAAACAATGAATAGAAAGGTTGTAAGTATTGTGGTATCATGGCCGACATCTCGATCAAATTCAATAAACTCAGGACATCATGTTCCATTTCTTCAAATTAACACTACATTTTTCTGACACATAATATACAATAACCCAGATTTTTGTGGGTTTTAAATTAACAAAGCCTGGCGCTCTGTCAATAGGTAGAATAGCTTGCATTAAAAAGGACATAGGTCACATCTGTAGTATTAAAAAATACATGTACCAATAACTCTTATCAATCACTATTTCATTATTGTATTGCTGGGTGTGTATGTGGCCTAACGGCTAGAGCGGTCGACCGGGAAGCTGGGGAAACGGTTTCAGTCTCGACAGGGATGCTCAACATCCTGTAATTCTGGTCAAATCACTTAGGGGCATATGTACAACCCCTAGCGCCACGGGAACGTCACTTTTTGTGACATTCCCATTGTGATAGGGGCCTTGCTTTATGTACAAGGCAGCGTTAAGCACCCTTTCCCGCTATGGCTAGCGTGAAAGGGGCGTGCTGTCGGTGTTGTGGTGGGCGTTCCAGCGCAACACCCATTGTATTTGACGCTGCCCCTATGTACAAGGGTGGCGTACATAGCAGGCAGCGCCAAAATTAAGACCAGGAAAATCCTGGTCTTAAGTTGGCGGAACGAGGAGAAATGCATTATTTCTCCTCTTTTTTGCTTTTTCCATGTGTGCTGCACAAAGCAAAATGCCATGGTTTGTTTATGTACAGGAAGGTGCATTTTAGGATTGTTTATGTGCAGGAAGGGACACCTTCCTACACATAAAAAATCCTCCCCTGCACGCTGACACCCTTGCACTCTGGTGCAAGGGTGCCTGCATTGGCTCTAAGTTGTTAAACTCCGCGCCATCGCAGGGGGAAATGCAAGTCTGCACCACATTCTTGTAAATATGGTGCAGCCCTGCGTTTCAGAATTGGCGGAGCGTGTTGTTAAGCCAAGGAGGCTACGGACACGCTCTGCCACTTCCTTGTACATATCCCCCTGTATCTCCCTGTGCCTAACAAAAATGAATGTGTCTTTATGTAACGCAACTGGTGCTCATGTATAGCGCTCTGATACCTTCGGGTCTAGTTTGTGCTATATAAAACTCAAAGCTAAAAAAAAAGGTAATAAAACTCACTCCTTCCACCTAATACAATATCATCCCCTCATTATGCCTCAGTCAAAAACGAACATAAAACTTCACAATATAAGCCATTAGAAATGTGAACTGAGTCAAATTTAACCATGGGGCATCCCTACTGAGGAACGCTTAAAGTATTGTGCCTGCCGCTTCCAAGCATGTATTTATAGGGCGCCGTATCACACACCACTATGGGATTACTAATCTCGCGAAACCGCCCCATTACAGTCAATGCAACTGGAAAGTCAGCCCCCTTAAAACAGGGAAAGTAGGTCTGCAGCCTTTCACATACAGGGAAATGTAGGAAAAATGAATTACTGTTTGCTAAGGGATAGCGATCACGGTGGTGATTACAGGATTCGTGCTGCATGTCCTCAGCAACCATGTGCTTGGCAATGACTTTAGAAGCTGAGCGGGTGTAAATATTTAAATAAACATCTTATTAAGTGGTTGGGAAACTCAGATTAGTAATACTCAAATACCAGAGGTTTCCTTAAAAATTCTCTCTTTCAATCTCTCAATATGTGTCCCTTTGACCTCCATTATAGCCCTCCTAATATTCTACAGAGAACGTCACATGATAATTTGTATCGTATTTAACTCCCGGGATATATTTAATCTACAGGATTTATGGAGCACTGTTGGTTTGATAGATCTAGCCTAGTGCTTTCTGGGGAAAAATACAGCATTCAGAATGCGAACCTGTCAGAGAATAAACTTTTTGTAGGGGTTCTTTTCTGCTTCCCTCAAGCGAAGAGCAGCCAGTATCTCACAGTGGTTCCTGGAGCACTGCAAGGTTGCAGGACTCTGCGAGCTGCAGGCAGGAGGTGCCACAGCAATTGCTATTGGCTGCCAGCTGCCAATCACAATAGTGGGAATGCTGAGCTATGCACCTATTGATTGAAATTGTGTCCTGTTAGATTATTGAAATAATCGTGATCTGAACAGCTGTGGGAAGCCTGTGCCTTCCTGAGTTGCAATCGTATGCGTTTTTCAGTGCTTCAGCAAAAAAAGTGACATTTTCTCTAGTTTGCAAACACAAAGCCGATTTTTGGGATTTTCCCAAAGTAATGTTGCTCCATGAGTCGACTGGAAAACATAAAAGAACTTTGATTAAACAATCAATGTTTAATTTTTGCATATTTCTTTTCGACAAATTCTGCGTAATTGTTGCATCCTGGTCCTCCAGGTGCTGTAGTGCCGTCCGACGAGTCAGACGGCACTACAGCACCTGAGAGAGAAGCTCGGCTCTATCTAATGTCCGATGTGCCCAAAGAAGAAAGACGGCAAGAACACATCCAGCTGGTAGAGAAGCAGACAATAAAGAAGACTGCCACTGTGGACATCGAGGTCGGGATCCACCTAGCGAAGTTTGTGCTTGACAGTGGAGCGACATGCAACATCATGTGCATGTCTGAATACATGAAAATGAGAGTCAAGCCAACATTACGACCATCGACAGTAGATGTGTTCACCTGGGGTTCAAGGAAACCGGTGGAAAACATGGGAAAATTCACAGAGACTTTAACATACAAGGATAGGGCATACCAAGAAGGACACAGTACACGGTGTGGGGTATGTAAACTTTATTCTTCTTATCTCTGTGTGCCCACATCCGCTCTGCTCCCTGCTTCCTGCCTTCTCTCCCCTCCCCACCCCTGACCGGATGTGGTGTCCGGTGACCTCCCTGCCCTTTGCCCAGTTCAGGGTCCTAGTGTCCATTCCCAGGACACTACAATCCCTTAATCAGGGCAGCTCTTGAAGGAAGACAAAATATCACCCCAAAAAATGTTTTCGCTTACAGACCAGCACCATAGAGAGTGCTAGTAGATCTCCAGAGACTCTATTACACCAATCTCTACTTATTTACAGCTGAAAGCTAAAGCTGCCCCATCCCTTTTCCTCTAGGTCATAATTCTTCTCACCTTTATGAAATGATGTGAGCTTTCCAAATGTCCAGACGCTCTATATTTCATGCACAGGAATGGTAAGCTAGCACTCACTCCCATGAGTGAGTGCCCCAAAGACATAACATTTACAATGCCTCTTTCCACTAAAAAAGTTCTTTCATTTTTGGAATGTGACACCGCCTTATAATGTAAGAGTACAATAGTTGACAAAGGCAAGAAATGGGAATTTAAGGGTGACTCTCGGCCAACAAAATAGCATGTCAACCAGGAGCATTTAAGGGACTGCTACCTACACCATAAGAGGACATCCCATGCTGATCTATAGAGGAAATATTTGAGATTGGTACTGCACAATGTACAAACCTGGGGCTAAAAAATGCACCCATGCTAAAGCTTACACAGTACTGCAGGTGCCCAAGTTAGCTACATGGTGGATGAAAATGCAATTCTGCCTTGTTGTCAGACTAATGCTTGCTATTTAAGTTCATATTGGGCTCTCAAAATCCATACACCATAGAAAAGAATATATAGGTTCATAATTAATTGAATCAAAGGTCTTACAAACATATATAAACGTCAGTAACTGGAGAAGTTTGCTTCATTCAGGTAGAGCTTCACAAAAAGTTCACTTGTTCCAATCCCATTCCAGAATCTGAGTTCAGATAGTTCCACCGCCTTTAACCCATGCTAGGAACTTTGGTGTGAAGTTATACGTTAGCATCAAGCAAGGACATTATCCGAGAGCAGGTCAGAGCATATTATTCATTCTATAGGTTTGGAAGATTAACAGCCTCTGTGCAAGAAGGAGGGGGGGCACCTCCCTCCAGAACGATATTTGACTCATTAGCAAGGAGGGGGAGACAACGTTTAGGTCTGGCTTTTTCAATCCAACTGGTATCATTTTTGGATGTTGGGATTTATTAGACAAGTGGTCACCACATCAGAGTAATCAGGGAAAAATTACTTCAGGTATGAGAGCTCTATCATAGCAGTGCCCATATATGCTGCAGAAAAGGAGCTACCGAATCATTGTGCTTCACATGTAATGTATCATAGTTCATGTTAGCAAGTCTCCTATAACTGATTACTAAAAAAGCAACCTTTCATAATTTTCAGAGTCACAGACGTTGTACTTGAAGTCTCCGTTCCCACAAACTCCCCAGTCCCCAGCAGTCTGGATCAGTCCCCATATGCAGCAGTGATTTATTGTCCATGGCAAGGTGGGCATGGGCGTAGGGACTGGCCTATGTATGGTCAGACCCGGTGGCTAACCAGAGCTGCACACAGGCAAGACCATGCACAGTAGGATTAGCTGCATAAGGGCTGAATGCAGGGCATAGAAAAATGCCAGGTAGGCTTCCTGTACCTTGTGAATGTAAAAGATAACAAAAAAACTGGTATAATTTGTTTTTAAAATAATTTGGTGCACTACAGCTGTGCTTAGCCAACCACCACTGTGCATGGCATTCAGGTGTGTGCAGGAGGAATTTGGTTTCCTCTGTGTGTTGGACACAGAGCCTGGACATAAGCCACACACTGTGGTCAACCCCTGCTGTGCATGGCAGACAACAGTGCACATCAGGGAATGGCCACTTATGCGTGTTGGGGCAGAGTCTGGCCGTAGTGCAGTGGGGATAGATGCGTGTGATGGCTTGGGCGCAGAGTTTGGTGGTAGGCCATGCCCTATGTCCAAACCCTATTGTGAATGGCTGAAGGCTCCGTGAAGTGGGGTTTGGCTGTTGGCGGAGGGTGGGTTTAGGGCCTTGCCTATCACCAGACCTTAGTCCTATCGCCCACTAAACTCAGTTTTGATTTCTTGTCCATAGCAGGTTAGGCACATGACCTTGTTGTAGGCCACTCCCTGCCATCATTTCTCACCATTAAACATCTCCCCATTATAGGTAGGGTTCTCAGGATACCCTTAACGAGCTAGCCAAACAATGCTGTAAACAAGTTGACAGCATGTGTAATGCATTGATGGCATAGTGAAACCCCAGCCTGCACTCTGGATTCTTTCTCCTCCAGATACGTTGCCAATCACAATACAGAATCACTCTTCCTACCCAACTCCCTCCCTCCATTGAGCAGAAAGGGTTCTTAGTTAAATGTTTGTGTTAGTTCAACAGGGATTTCAATGTCAGAAAATGATTTGCGTTGAGCAGTAAGGCCCTTACCCTGGGAATAAATCTTATCAAATTTAAGATGTTAGGCATGTGTCCGGAACCATGCACCTCCCTTAAAACTGCACCAGAGGGCTCATTACAAGTGTTAACTAGTGTCTTAGTATGTTCAACAGTCCCTCTAACTGCTACTTCAATATCAGTGGCAGAGTTGACATGCTCAGAGGTTTTTACAACAAGTTCCAAGAGTACCTGCTCTGCACCTGCATTGGCTAAAGAAATAGTCTACACACTTCAATGAGCCTGGGTTGAGTGTGCCTGTCCCTACAATAAAAGTTCCCATTGTGCTTCTGGAGTTGGTTTACCACATTTGACAGACCATGCTTTGTTGGTGCCAAGTTTTCTGTTGCACTGTTTTAATTACTAATTTTAAGATATTGAAAAATCTGAAATATATGGTTTAGATTTTTTTGACAGCTTGCTAAGGATTGTGATTACGGTTTTGCTTTGTACATTCGGTAGTTACCTTGTTAACAATGAAGACTCTTTATTAAATCTTGTTGCGTAGCTTTAAGAAGTTGTTTTGCCTTCAGTTTGTGAAATGTTAGAAAATTAGGCGGTCATTTTTTCCCTTTTTGTTAAAAACAGTTTCATTTAATTTTAAAATGTTGGGTCTGTTTATCAAATACATTTGAGATAAGTCTGAAAAACAGAAAAGGTTTAATGTCATTGCTTTTCTTACCTATTTTGACATTTGTCCCATAATGTACTCTACATGTAATGTACTATAAAGTAATTAAATACTATGGGACAGATTTACGTTCCCTGGCGCATCCCTGCAAATCAGCAGGGATGCGCCAGGGAAGATGAGTCACGCAAGTTTGCCCTTGCACCACCGCAGATGCACCGCATTTACAATGCGGTGCATCGTGGCACAAGGACAAGCAAATGCGTGACGCATCTGCCAGCGTAAGGTTGGCGCAGTGCTGCAGTTGTGTCGCAAGCGCGACGCAACTCTAGCACTGTTCCAACCTGGCCTATCCCTAACATGGCTTGAAGCAGGCGTAAGGATTTGACGCACCAGCGTCGGAAAAGTGACTGAGTGAAATCTTGTAGATTTCACTGCGTCACTTTTCCGAGGCTTTTTCCGATGTAACGCCCACCCTGCATACATTAAACCTGATGCAGGTTTAATGAGACGCAGGGCTTTACAACGTGACGCATCTCCCTAGATGCGTCACGTTGTAAATCTGTTGCAGCATGGCGTTTGCTTTGCGCCGCCGCTGCGTCACAAAAGTGACGCAACGGCGGAGCAAAAGTGGCACACGGGGCTTGTAAATCTGCCGCTATGTATTGCTTATTTACCTTATATGGTAGAATAGGTTTTGAAGTTAGCGGTAAAAACCACAATATAATCTTCCAAGAAGTAACAACAGTCGTGTGAATACCTGAGAGCTCCTAAAAGAAAGAGAAAAGATTTAAACTGAGAGTATTTTATTAGATATACTACTAACTGTTGTATTCTTTTTAAGTTAATGTGATGTGCATGTCTCCTGGCAACAGTTGTACTATTTCAGTGCTACTTGTGTGCTTCCAATTCTGGAATCTGCTCTGTGGATTCTTGGGAGCTGGATGAGGCAGTTATTGAGGATCAGCAGGGCTGAGCAGGGGTCGCTTGTTGGGGCCTATTAAAGAAGATACAAAACACATCTCCTAGTCCTGTCTTTCTAAAACTAACGTTATTGAAGCATGCGAGAGACAAATACAACTAGTTGATTCTCGCTGTTATGTATAGCTCTCATATAGAGCCTCTATTGTTGATTTCAGTTTCTAAATGTTATACCTTACTGCTATGACATAGCAGCAGTTGATATCAAAACTGGTTACCCACTGTTGTGATGTCATAAAGACCTTCTAGGCCAGGCTGACAGCGATCTTTGAAAGCCAGTCAATGCAGTGCTGCTTGTCTGCTTTAACTGAAGGCTCGGAAGGTGGTCAGGGTTGGTTAAAGATTGCAGGTAGAGTTTGTTTCTTTAAAAACATTGGCACAGGGAGGAGAGACTGCCTAGCAGTTCAAAGTGGGTAAAGATCATTTTGGGGCCATCAATAACAAAAGATTATAGAAGGGTGTGAAAAAGTGAATTACTGGGATGTTTTACACCTTTGGGTTCTGAGTGACATCATTGACAATTTGAGCTTCACTCTCATTGTCTATTTGATGTCAATCTGAGACCCTTGACGAAAAACATCCTCACAATTCCTTATTACCTATCTTTATCTCCATATTTTGCAATCCAGACTTTGCTTCCACCCACTCATACTTATATAAATAGAATCTCAAAAGTGGCTAACTTCCATTTGCCGGTCCTTAAGAAACTATGGGGGATATTCTCAAGAACGTGAGATAATTATCGTCAAATTAGCTTAACGCAACCTTGCACATTGCAGTCTATCGCGGGAAAATAACACCGTGTTAACGTTGCATTCTCAACCCAGTGGCACCATGCAATAGTCTCATGATAACGCGCCAAATGACTGCATTAAAATCAATGTGACACCGAACAAATGTGAAACACGAACACGAAAAATGTTGCGATGACCCAAATTGCGATACAAAGATCAGCGATAACCAGCGACAGGCCTGCAATTCCCAAGCGTCATGCAGGAAAATGCACTATAAAAGCGGAAAAAATAAATAAATAAATAAACTGTGTAGCACCATGGATGTACCTGGACCGAGTGCAGAGGAAAATGTGAACCCTACAAGCCCCACAGACGACCAGCAAGGAACCTCGGGTCGGTGAAGGCCAAGGAGAAGAGGAAGAGGAAGACGAAGTTCAGTCCGCAGGAAAACAGGATCATCGTTACGGAGGTGATAGAACACTACCAACAACTGTTCGTCACCTCCAACGTCTGATTGGCAACAAAGACACAAATATGGCAGACTATCTTGGACCATGTGAATGCAGTTGCAGAGTTGAGGAGGACAATGGAAGAGGTCTAGAGGTGCTGGAATGATCTGAAGGGCAAAACCAAGAAGAAACTCAATGCCAACATGAAAGCAGCAACGCAGATTGGAGGTGGGGGTCCAGCGGCACACCAGGAGCTGGATGACATGGAGAAAATGGTGGCCACAGTCATCAGTTGGGATACGGTGCCAGGAGTTGTGGATCCATACACTGCTCAACATGACCTGACACAACATCAACAGGGTGAGTACCGACCAGGGACTGGGGGGACAGGGGGAGATAGGCACAATGGCACACATGCACAATTAATTAGAGCACACTGCACACCCACAATGGCTCCGGATCATGTCCCTGAACCCTTTGGCACACTGCAGCACACATACAAACAGCAAGTAGGACCCCGTCCACTTTGGGCACCAAGGGGTCCCTCTCCACACAACACCAATCTCACAACCAAATCATGCACCCATGCACACGTGTTAAAAACAGAAAAGCTGTGTGTCTGTGAGCCACACTGACAATGCAAGTGACACTGCATGACGAATAGCATGGCTGCAGGCCAATTATCATGACATGGTGTACACCACGACACTGAGGTGGCTAAGTGTGGAACACATAAGGAAAGGAGCAGGTCACATCCTGACACATCCACGTGCACAAATAACCCCTGATGTCAACAACACATCTGCGGATAAACCATGTCCAAAAGTCCAAAAAATGAAAAGAGTCAAAATTAGACACGTCTTCAACATCTCAGCACTTTAGAAGCACAGAAGTCAAAGGCACACCGCCTCAAAGGGATAAGGGGCAGCAAAATCAAAGCAGCAGGAGTGACTCTCCCACAATGCAGCACACACACATAGAAATAACAGCACATCAACATTGATGACAAAGTGGTACAAAGTGCAATACTTTCACTACATAACAGAGGACCCATCTGGTTCCGCTTGTGGGTAACAACTGGCCAATCACATCTGGCATAGCAGGAAACTGTGAGATAAAAATGTACAACCTCGCATTCGTGATGTAGTTCAAATGTCCACTGTCCCGCATCAAATAGTCAGCTCCTCCCAAACAGTCACAATGTACATTGCCATGCATTCTGTATGTAAACTTAAACAATGTGTCAACATACATGTCAACACAATGTTAAAATGCATCTCCCCTTCACATTGCAGAGGGGCAATCAACACCTCCTGCAGAGCAGACCAGACAATTCATCAGTGATGATGAAGAGGACCTCCACACCTTCGACACCGACGCCCTACAACAGCTCATGGACATCTTAGGCAACCCACCTCCAGGAGCAGGGCTGCCCAGCAGCATCGAGGAGACCCCAACCCCTGCACAGACCACACATAAGGAAGCACCCACCACCACGGCTGGCTCCCAGCACCTCACCAAAGCACACATCGCATTCCAAGGCCAGGTGTTAGACTGCCAGAAGGAGGTGGCTGAACATGTACAGGTGGGGTTCAAACTCATGGCAGCCGAACTAGATCACATACGTGGGTGTCTAATTCCCATCAGGGACCACTTACACTCCCCAACAGACACCCACACTGCGACAGAGACACACACATTTGCACATTTCCATTACTGAACCATGTCCAGAGCTCCGGGATAATCATTCACACCCTTACGCTGGACTTGCGTACGCCGGCCCAGTTCACTCCTCTGACGTAAAGGGGGGTATGACAAAGCTACATGTCCAAGGTCTTACCCACTGCCTGAGGTGACATGGTTGCGTCCGCTGTACACAGCACAATGTAATGTGGTAGGGCCCGGGGCCATCATGCATACGTAATGAGCACACAGACACACTTTGAGAGTTAGTTGAACTGTCTACGGGCACGTGTGTCCGGCCATTTTTTATTACCAGAGTCACCTGACCAGTGATGCCTTTGCTGGATGGGTGTGGGGTTCTGAAGGTCCGCTGTCTTTGTCTGCACTGCGTCTGTGGTAGTCCGGGGGGGTGTCGGGCCTGGCTGTGGTGGCGGTGGGTTCTGTGGCCCTCTTGGGGCTCTGAGCTGCATAATCAGTAGCTCCATGGCATCTGTTGTTCTTCAGGTGTGGCTCTGGTCTGGGCTCCCTTTTATGGTGCAGGTTGTCGTCCAACTTAACGCCAGGTAGGAGCAGGTGTTAAATCCCTGTTGCTAATGCGCCTTATCACCTGTTTTGTGATCTTATCGCCGATCTGGCTGGTTGTTGAGAATATTGCAAAGTGGTGTTATCGCGGCTTTTTGCACAGTAACGCCTACTCTGCATCTCATTAGCGTTAGTTGCCAGTGTCATCTGTGGCGATGTTTTTTGCGGCTGCTATCGCAGGAAAACTGGCAATATCGGCTGTTAGCACCGTCTTGCGAATAGGATGATAAATCTATCGCCACTTTGGCCGCAATAAAGTGCCGCTTACTCTGCGATATGTCCTTGAGAATATGCCCCTGAATCTATTCCAAAACCAACCCCATTCATGTCTGCTTCACTACCCACGGATAGTGTTCAGGATGGACTTTGCTAGCAGCCTTTGAGTGAATCCTAACTTATGGCTCTTCCCTTGATGTGTAAAGACCCACCTGTTCAGAATATATCTTCCCAATATGTAGCTACTAATCACTGCAGTGCCAGATTCATTCTGTGGGTTTGTCATATTTAGTGATGGTTTAGTAGTTCTCTTATGACTCATATGACATTTGTTAACTTCTACAGTGCTCATAAGGTTTTGCTATAGAACACTTTAAAATAAATGAATAAATAGTAATTAAAGTCATGACAGTTTATTCTTGCGATTTCCGAAGTACACTCTCTATAGTAATGTGGGGTTTTCTGTGAGAACTAGATAAATATACTGCCCTCCTGATATTACTAAGATTCAAGGTTTGTTTGTCGTTATATTATTATTTTGTATTTTTATGTTTTATATAAATTGTATATGTTTACATAATGATATATATAATACGTGTATAGATATATATACACACATATATATATATACAAACACACACATATTATATATATATATTTTTTTATAATCATGCCATCAGTGATGTCATTTGAGATGCCATCACTCATGACATAGTCAGTGAAATCACTAATGACATCACTGATGACATCTCAAATGACATCACTGATGACATCTCAATCGACATCACCGATGACATCATCCACAGAATCTCTGATGTGCTCAGTCACACCCAAAGAAACCTTTCATACAACCAGTCCAACTTCCACACTACCATTCGCAAAATCATTGACACACACGTACCAGTACTCACGCCCTTAGTGTAGCTTTTAATACGGTGGATCATAAAACACTGATTCACACGCTGGAGAAAACAGGGATACAGGACAGCGCACTAAGGTGGATAGTGTCATTTCTGTAAAATAGATCTTTCCAAATAATGGAATGCGGGCACTATTCAGATGCTCTAGAGATTACATGCGGAGTACCACAGGGCTCTGCCCTCAGTCCCACACTATTTAATCTCTATATGCAACCTCTGGCCGAGATTGTCGAGGAATTTGGGGTGTCAATCGTATCATATGTGGATGATACCCAACTGGTACTTTCCATCTCAGAGGGTCCTAAATCAAATTATAACCAATTTGTTCCTTGTATGGAAAAAGTTGCAAAATGGATGACTAGTTGCAGACTAAAACTGAATGGTGACAAAACAGAACTCAAGTTTCTAGGAAAAAAATCCCCCTACATACCACCATTGACTGGCCAAAATGATTGGGAGGTCCTCCCATCCATAAAAATTCCCTAAAGAACCTGGGAATGTGACTGGATCACAGTCTCTCCATAGAACCACAAGCAAGGAAATTGGCTGCCTCGTGTTTTGGAATACTACACATGCCCCGAAAAATCCTAGGTCTTATTCCCGAGCAGACCCAAAGAACAGTTATACAGTCTCTGGTGATCTCACAAATGTATTACAGTAGTTGCTTGTATCTGGGATTGCCCAAATACGTGGTGAGCAGACTACAGGTGGTACAGAATGCAGCAGCCAGATTACTTAGAAATATACCCAGGCATTAATCAGCTAAATTGGCACTGAGAATACTCCACTGGCTGCCGATCCAGGTCAGGGTCATGTTTAAATCATTATGTATAGCGCATAGAGCCATGAACGACAGGGTCCTGTCCCTCTCAGAGCACTCATTACCCCATATGTGCCTGAAAGAGCTCTAAGATCCTCTTCAAATTTTCTGATTAAGGTCACAAGGATAAAGAGAGCCAGATGGGGAGGAAGATCTTTCCCGCACCTAATACCAAAGCTTTGTAACACCATGCCCAAAGAACTGAGACTGCTCACGGATGAAACAAGTTTCAGGAAAAAACTGAAGACATGGTTGTTCCCTGAATAACCCTCCATTCCACCTGTTACCATCCGCTCCTCAGCGCTGGGAAACCCCTGGGCAGCTATGCACTTTATAAAACCTATAAACAAACAAACAAACAACATACCAACTCACTGATTCATAGGTCTGCACACACATCCACTAATTCAGCCACTCATACACCAACTCACTACCACAGCCACTGATAAGTCCGCTCATACACCCATACAGACACTCACACTCTGTTAGTCACCCATGGAGCAATTCACATACCTATTAACTCACCCACAGGGGGAATCACAGAGCTACATAATCACCTATGCAGTTATACTAACACAGTTACTCACCTATACATTCTTGATTCAAGCACACACTCACCCATAGAGCCACTCTTAAAATCACTCACTCTCACATACAGTAACTCATATACTCTAACACTCACCTATACTGTCTTTCACAAATGCTACATATATACCCATATACCAGTGACACATCCATACACACACTCAGGTTTTTCCCTTAAAGGTTACAGGAATGTTAAAGTTAGGCTCATACAAAATGAGTAAAATTCAGCAGTTATAGTTGACAGAGCTAACTATATCTTATGCCCTCGCAATGCACTGCTTATATTACCTCACTCATGACATGGTCAGTGGCATCACTAATGACATTGATGACATCTCAAATGATTTCACTGATTACATCATCCACAGAACTTCACACCCCTATAGAACCTCTCATACACTCACACACTCACACATCCACTCATAAACCCATTCACAGACCCATACAAGTACTCACACAGCAACTCACTCGTCCATAGAGCTACTCACTCACCCACTCCTAGCTATAATGTCCCTATAACCTTTGTTTTTTTCCATGAATTTCTTCATTTTAAAAATAGTATTGCCTAACTGTAGACTGTAATCTTTGTGAGTGGGTGTGTGAGTGCTTGTATAGGTTGGTGACTGGATGTATGAGGAGCTTCATGGGTCTGTGAGTAGAAGTGTGAGTGGTTGTTTAGGTCTGTGAGTTGGTATGTGAGTGGCTGTATAGGTCTATATGTGAGTTGTGAGTGGCTGTATGGGTCTATGAGTGGCCATGTGGCTCTATGTTTGGTCTGTGAGTGGGAATGTGAGTGCATGTGTGGGTGTGTGACTGTGTCTGTGAATGGCCCTATGGGTCTGTGAATGGGTGTGTGAGTGACTGTGTGGGTCTGTGACTGGGTGTCCATGTGTTTTTGTGAGTGGATGTTTAAATGATGCTATGTATCTGTTAATTTGTGTGTGAATTCTTGTGTGGTCTGTGACTGGGTCTGTGGGTAGTGCAATGGGTCCCTGCTGGCCCTCCATATCCTGCAGGAGCCAGCATTGCTTATGGACAGAGGGAGCTGCCAACATGCAGGCCTGAAACCTATGGTTTTTTCAGTGAAAATATATATATATATACATAACTATTCACTAGAAAAAACATAGGTTTCAGGCATGATATAGTTAGGAATTAGCATTTAAATAACCTTAGAAATTCACTGAAAAAACAATAGGTTTTAGGGGTGTTATAGTTAGCTGGACATTTCACTCGAACCAAACCATTGAAATTCCTCTGATAAAGTTAGTTGTACTAACTACATTTCGCGCGCCCGCAATCCACTGCTGATGATGTCACATATTACATCATTCATTACATGGTCAGTGACATAATTGATGACATCTCAAAGGAATATTTGTACGTTTCAAAAATGGACACTTAGAAACTTTTCTGGTGAAAACCATGCTGGAGCGGGTTATGCAGAATTGTGTATACCCACCCTATTTTGCATGTTGCTTTATTAATTAGATTAATTAATTAATTAATTATAATCGAACTAATGGATTGGAGAGATGTGGAAAATATTTACCAACCTTACTAATATGTGGATTACACGTGGGATTTGCATCTGCCTGGCCTAATTAATACGTGAACTAAAAATTCTGTACGCATACTAATGATAGACAATTAGAATATTGCATGATATGTCGCTTTTGTGATACGATTGTGATTTGTGCTTTATTTAGTAAGTATAAACCGCACTGAGTGTTGCTTTTGCTAGATAAATACACACACATATGGGTATTAGTGAGGGAATAACATTTGATTAGTCATTTCTATGTATTAATTACGTTTCTGTGTTTCTTTGCTTAAGTTGACCATTTCGAGTGGCCACAAAATGGCTGACTCCTGCATCCGATGAAACCGGCTCCATTGCTCAAGGTTCTGGGTGAAGTGCGCATGCGTCACCGCTAGCAACTGTGGCCTGGATCTGACCCCAGATGAACATGTACCTTCCAAGGACGGCCTGGGACATTGGCCAAATATTCCGAACAAAGACTGTTGTGTGAACCGGAACTGACAAGGGTCATAACCCAAAAGACACTTTCATGAGCACTCAAAAGGAAGATCCCTGATTGTCCAATCAGCGAACTCGGATGCCCAAATTTTGATACTTGTTAACATCAATTTTATTATAAATTATGGTAGAATAGAGAGGTAATTATCGCGCTGTTTTCCAATTTCCTGATGTTATGCTGACTGAGAGGATGGTGACACTGCAGGACAGCTGTTTCCCTGAATCTTTGACAGACTGATCGAATGCCCAATTTCCTGATGAACTGAACTTTCAAATTTGACGGGCATAGATTGATGAGACTACTGGATTTGACTTAGAAAACGATATTTAGCCAGAATAGGTAAATATGATGGTCAGCTTCTTGAACAACTAATGATTTTATTTGCATTAATTAGATAAAGAACTTATTTGAATCCTTACAGAAAAGAGTTGGTTTGTTTATTTATGAAAATGTATTAATGCGAAGAGAGAGAGAATTAGATAATCATTTAAACAGCAACTAGCAGATCCACCTCCTAAATTATGAGAGGAATGCCAAAGATGGAATATAGGGCCTAATGAGTAACAGAAGGTGGTGTAGGTTTGTCACTCTTTAGGGTAGAAGTGGTATTTCCATCTCATACCAGCATTTGGAAGATAATCGCCTCCCGCACAGACTAATGGTGAGTGAATGTTGGTGTTATGGGCCCCACCAGCGAATGTATGAATAGTGTGTGTATGTGAGATCCTTGGTCTGTGATAGAGGGAGGGATTTTGCACTCCACGCTGGAGCAACCACACAATGGATTCCTATGGAAGGAAATACAAGTTACTGGTAAATACGCTTAGAATTACTTTTCAGGGTCAGTGCTGCTTTAAAAGATGCAGCACTGGGTTCTCTCCTGATAACAGGTGAGTAAATCGGAATTCGTAGTTCGGCTGATTTTAGAGGAATATTTATACAATGGTGATGGAAGGGGGCAGGGGCCTAAGGTGACGTGTGCAAACACGCCCTGTGGCACGTTTTAAGTTGGGGAATTAATTCCTCTTCAATCCTGCAGTCCCCTGGGGGCCAACTAGCCCACCAGGTACCTCCAGTATGCGCCAGGGAGCTGCGTTGCAGAGAGGTGTTCAGAGGCCACGCCACTTTTTACAACACTCTGCAACGCAGCTCTGTGGCGCTTACTGGAGGTACCTGGTGGGCTAGTTGACCCCTAGGGGACATCTGGATTGAAGAGGAATTAATTCCCCAACTTAAAATGCGCCACAGGGTGTGTTTGCACAGTATCACCTCAGGCCCCGCCCCCTACATTCACCACTGTGCAAACACGCCCCGTGGTGCATTTTAAGTTGGAGGATTAAGTCCCCTTGAATCCTGAGGTCCCCTGGCGGCCAACTAGGCCACCAGGTACCTCCAGTAAGCGCCACGGAGCTGCGTTGCAGAGAGGTGTAAAAAGGGGCATGGCCTCATTACACCTCTCTGCAACGCAGCCCCCTGGCGCATACTGGAGGTTCCTGGTGGGCTAGTTGGCCCCCAGGAACCCCCAGTATTCAAGGGGAATTAGTTCCCCCTCAGCAAACGCGCCAGGGGGCGCGTTTGCAGAGTGGAGTAAGGAGGGGGCTTGGCCTCCGGCCCGATCCCATATTTTTTTTTTCTTCTTTTTTTTAGAAGGAGGGCTGTGTAGCCCCCCTTCTTTTTCTATTTTTTTGGCCCTGGGGACCCCATCTCCCAGGGCCTGCCCCCAATTTTTATTTATAAAAAAAAATCGGGAAGGGGGCTGCGTGGCTCCCCTCCCGAGGCCATCATTTCCCCGGGGACCCCATCCCCCGGGGCATGGGCCTTTTTTTGAAAAAAGTTAATTCTCTATGGAGGGGGTCTGCGTTGCCCCCGTCCTCTGGCCACTGTAAGGCCCCGGGACCCCATCTCCCGGGGCCGGCCTTTGTTTTTTTAATTATTATTTTTTAATAGTGGAGGGTGGCTGCGTGGCCCCCTTCCCAGGCCACTTATGGCCCCGGGGAACCCAACCCCTGGGCCCTGGCCTCCGTTGGGGTCCGGCATTGCTTTTCCACATGGGGGGCAGCTAACATACTGCTCCCTATGTAGAAAAGTAATCAGCTTTGCTTTATTGACGCGAGAGCAGGTTTCCCTGCTCTCGCTTCAATGAAGCAAAGCAGTTTGTAATGACAGGGCGGGAGCCGCGAGGCTCCCACCCTGTCATTGCAAACTACAGTGTCCCGGGGGTGGGCACCCTGGGACACTGCAGGAGCTGGCCCTGGGGTGTGGTGGTCCCCAGGGCCTATACAAGGCTCCAGGAGGGGGGCTGCATGGCCCCCCTTCCACACTGACAAGTTGCCCCAGGGGGGTGGCGGTCCCCGGGGCTGGGGGGGCCTGAGAGCCCCCCTACCCATGTTGAAGAATCCCTGGGGGGTGGCGGTCTCCGGGGCTGTGGGGGGCCGTGAGCCCCCTGCAGATACTATCTTCGAGCCCCGGGGGTGGCAGTCCCTGGGGCAGTGTGGGGGGGTCCTACCCTGCCCCCTTTTTGCATTTTTCGCGTTTGTTTTTTAGGTTTCTTGTGCCTCGGTTCTACCGAGGCACAAGATGGCTGCCAACACTTCCTGATCTGGAGTGTTGACAGTCAATTAGAATACAGCTCGTGCACGGCAGGGTGCGCGCTGGGTGCGCATAGGGTGCGCGGATCCTCCGAGGCCATAGATATGTACTTTTAACTCTTATTTTCTCAGGAACTACTGAACGGATTTACACCATTTAAGCAAAAGGCACGAGTCTGAACTGAGGACTACCTCTTTGCCAAATTTGGTGTAATTCCGTTCAGCAGTTCGGGCTGTAGCTGCGTCAAAAGGTCCTATGGGAAAATGCATGGGGAAAATGCGTTTTGGGACCCCCCTTTCTTCTCAGCCCCCGCTTGATGAATCACAGTGAAATTTTTAGGATAGGAGCGGACCGTGCTGGCCAAAAGTTTGGAAAATTTTGCGAAGATTCGTCAATCAGCGCTAACGTTATTCCAAAGAGAATGTTGTGGATTTCCTATGGAAAATAGGTCCTAACTATATCTACCTACTGGCGACCGCCAGTAGGTAATATTATATATATATATATATATATATATCAGGAACACTCCGCTTGCATCCCTTTGCCACCAATTTTAGTAACGGACCACGTTGTAGTGCAAAATTTAAGTTTATTCAACTCCTCCAACACCAGCCATCATAAATATATATATATCCCACACAACAACGCTCCAAACCCGACCAAGGACCCGTAATAGGGGGAACGTGTGCCGGCAGAGCAACCAGCAAACAAATTCCAAACAAGTTCTGGCAAACGAGGATAAACGTACTCTCAAGACACAGCTGGATTATAAATTCAGGAAACTTTTTTTCGCTTCCTCGTTACCCGTTTCGGCTGTAAACAGCCTTGCTCACACATGTGGTGAAACATTCACAAGCACCTTAAAATACATTAACTAACAGTATTATACGATGACTGTGGAACACAGAACCATGAACATTGTGTAGACACATTAATGTACATTCGAAAGGCCTATTTTCAACTGTTCTTGCATCTATAGTAACAAACAAACACACGTGTATTTGTAAAGCGCACGTTCACCACTATGGGTATCTTGGCGCTGAATAACAGATGTTTATTGTTACCCAACTCAATGGTACTCATTTTATCGACCTCAGATGGATGAAAGGCTGAGTGGACCCGCTGGGATTTGAACCTGTGATCATGAGGTTGAACACAGGCCCCTGCAGCAGACGTATTAGTCCACTGAGCCACCAGACCCGGCACAGGTGCAAAGACATATTCTCGTTTGCATGGAGCTATGAGCCAAGATATATAAGAGAACACGCCCTTGGTATTAAATTAGAGCAAAAAACACTTAGCACAAGCTAATATTACTGCAGGGGGTAACACAAGCATCTGCAGCCCCTTCCGTAGTACCAGAGTTACCTGGATCCGCAAAAAACACACAAGTAAGAATGCCTAATGCATTCTAAGGGTACTTTGTGTAATAAAGCCCCAGAAGATTGTGCTTATGGAAATGTGATGTAAATTTGCATTTGCTCATTTGACTTTCTTTATTTTCGTCAATAAGAATATTCTTTTCCCCTAGAGAAGCCACTTTCCCTGCCCCCCCCCCCCCCCATTAAATATGAGGGCTTTTCCCTTTGCATTTCCTCACTGTTAATGTGTTTCCTTAATGTTCATGCTGTTCCAGGCTGGCCAAGGTTCTACAAGCCGTGTGGAAACATATCTAAGTTTACGGCTTGAGAGTGTTTGCATACGTTTGCAGGCAGGACCTCCTTTGAATGATCGCAAACCCTCCTCTAACCTTAAAGTTGTGAATGCCCCTATAAGGCAGCATAGGTGAGGTCACACAGCACATTCGAAAAGAGCAATAAATAAATGCAGAAATTACACCATTCCTGCAGAATTTCTATTTACACAAATCATATTTGCAATTGTAGAATTCCATCAATGCCTATCCTGTAAATAAAGCCCTTGAAAAAAGAATCTTTAAACACCTAGGGGCCAATTTACAAATGGCCTCAGCGCTCATGGCAGAAGCCGTGCAGTCGTGGCCCATAATGGGTAACTACTGTACAGAGGTCCCTCCAGGAGTGCTGACCCTCCAACACGCATGCGGAGGGCCTTTGTGGATCAGACCCCTAATTGGAACTTTCCACAGATTTCTGGATGGGACGAATGTCACCTAAACGTATTACATTTTTACAAGTCTAAAACGACGATTCCTTTCCCTTAGAAACATGCAACATTATTTGTGTCCAATACACACACAAACACACACACACACACAATCTTACTGAGTAGAAGACACAAGCTACGAACGTGCCCATATGCTATTTTTCTGCCAAGCGTTGCTGCCCAAAGAAGGATTTAACATAACAGATGAGGAGCTCCCTCTACAACTGAACGAAGGCTTTTATAATGTCAACCTTTCTCATTCTAAGGGCCTCATTTATGAAAAGTGACGCATCACTGCGTGAAAACAGTGATGCGCCACTTTACACTGCGCCCTCCCTGCGACTCCATTGATGCGTCATATTTACAGTATGACGCATCATGTCGCAAGGAGTCACAGATACGTCAGTATTTCTGACGTATCTGTAGGCGCAAAAGTGACGCATCGCTGGAGTGTGTCACAAAAGTGACGCAACTCCAGCAATGTGTCCTTTCACAAGCCCCATGTGAAAGGGCCTGCGTCAGTCTCACGCCTGCTGTGAGGCAGGCGCAAGAAAGTGACGCAAGACAGGCGATAAAATTATCGCCGATTTAGCGGCAGTAAACTGCCGCTAATACGGCGATAATGGCCTTGATAATATGCTCTATGGAATTCCAATTGAAGCCCATGTTAGTTGTGAAGGACATCTAACCTGAGCTTCAATTGGAATTCCATAGAGCATATTATCAAGCCCATTATCGCCGTTTTAGCGGCAGTTTTCTGCCGCTAAAACGGCGATAATTTTATCGCCTGTCTTGATAATATGCCCCTCAATCTCTTATCCAGGACAGTGCTTCTTATGCACCTCGATGCACTTTTAGGCAGGGATATAAAGAACTCCTTCAAATGTCCACAGCCTTCATGGTATCATACATCTTCAGCCTGAAAATACATTACTCATAGTATTACATTCCTAATTGCTAGACAAAGATAAATGGAAGATAATAACTTTCCATGTTTTGCTTCAGGTCTCATTTGAGTTATTGTTCTCATCAATCATAAACTTTGAGCTTTATACAAAATGTTGGCATAACTTTATCAATGTAGGCAACACTTCATTACTGTCAAACTTCAGAAACTGCAATTACCAAGCATTACTCATAGATTTGTCACTAAGCAAGTTTTATGTCTCAGAATTTCAGCAAGTAAGGCTCTTGTTATAACTTTATCTTCTTTAAAATAGTTACACTTCATTCGTAGAGGCAAGAACATTGTCACAGCTAAATAACTCTCTGATGCTAATTATTTTATGAACACATGAGAAAACCCAATTTTTCAAGTCTGAAAAATGTGAGCCGATGCCTACTTCCCCTGAGGCTGTAAACACAATCTTAAAGAGGAAGGGGTCTAAGGGGACTCTATCTATTTTGAAAATCAGTTTCCACCTCACTTGAGGGGGTTGAATGGGCCTGGCTAAGGAAAATAATATAAAACCTTAGGGTTTTCAAACAAGAAAGGCTGAGTCCCAGCATAAAGTGGTTAATTATGTAAGGTTTGATTATGTGTCCTGCCTAATTGATGTGTTATGCATTGAACCTAACACATAACAATACCCTGGAGATGATTGTTTCTCAAATAAGGTAAATAACAGCAATTAAGCATGAAAATGGGGCATAAGATTTAAGATGTTGGTATTTACCACAACTAAACCTGCATGTCCTGATATTTACTAGATAGTTTCCACCCGATACATTTAACCAGATATGACCTGCTGAAATGTATTGCAGGAGAATCTAGACTGCATGCATAATCTGACTAAACTCGTTATTCTGAAACTTAGGCAAACAGAGCTTTGCGCAGGTGTCAGAATTAAAAGAAGCACTAGTAACCAAAGAAGTGAAGAGATATTAGGAAACCAAAGCTATCGTCTCATTGATCACAAATTCTAACACCAAGTAGAAAAAAAAATAACTTGGAAGAAACATGCAAAATCCTGTCAGTCTATCAATAATCTGTATGTTCCAGGTTTATGTAATGTAAAATTTGACACATCTTTCTTTCATTCCCGGTTTAAAACATTACCTCGTCCATAACTATGACGGGGGAGTGAGACACATTTTTAGCTATGCAGTACCAACTCTCTAAGTCTGACAAAAATTGCTGTGGACCGCTGTCAGAAATAGAATAATTTCTCATCTGAAAAGCACCATTTTTGTAGACGAATACTCATCTGCTCAGTTCATCAATTTCCTGATGAAAAGGATGCTGGAACCTCACTCACATAAAATAGCATGCTTTATCATTCACGCCAAGGACAAGTGTCTAGTGTAGGCTCAGCATGTGAGAGTGCACTGTGAGCTAAAAGTACGACTAAGAAATCAGAGTGGAGATAAAACTAACTACCCTAACAAAAAAAAAGATGGGGTACTTGAGAGGCCAGGGATTAATATTGAACAGTGGTATAGGGAATCATCTTATTTTCCACCTCCCTAACATAAAGCTAAAATTATTGGGATCATTAGGACAATGTGTGCCATGATAAAGTGGTTGGTTGCTACAATATTAACCAAATAAGTTACTTAGGCCAGGCTTCACGGGGGAAGTAGAAAGCGGCTATTGAGGTTAAATGACTGCCTATTGAGCAACGTACTGTGAGGTTTTGTGGTATCCATGCCATTTATCCCCAGCAACCTTTTTAAGAGGAAATTGAGAATTCTGCAGTTAATCTTACCTAGACAAAAGTTCAAATTTTCAGGCAAGATAATTTTCTGTAGCTCATAGTAGTCTACATCATTAATTTCTTGTGACAATATTAGCTCCATTTATTATAGTCGACAATACCAGCAAGACACATTCCAATATGAACTGAACTCTATATAGATCGTCAATATGTAATATAAACAATTTAGCATGTTAAATGTACACACTGCAACACATCACAGTAATAAAAAACAAGCAAAAACCTTTTGTAGTAACGGAACACAAGATCTAACGTGCACAATGCATCCACTGAAGCTAAAAGTAATATACACCCACACAGATGAACTAGGATAGTAGCACTCAATAATAAAACTCCTTATAAATGCAAACATATATTATAAAACAGCAACATTAGTCAACACAACACTATGTTGAATGCTGACAGAGTGACAACATCCATTATTTTCACACAAACCTGCTGTGACTCATTATGGAGGAATTAGAATGTTAAATAAGGCTGCCGTGAGAGTATTCAACTGGAGTGAGCCTAACTTCAGAGCTTCCACTGATGAAATCTCCAGGTAAGCTTCACCGAGTTACCCAGGATGTATAATTGAATGCTAGTACTCCCAGAAGATTATGAAAACTGGACTGATTATGTGATGAATGAATGTGCACATATTAAATCATGAGTTGTTAGAAATGGCCCTTTTTGCAGGGTTATGCCCAAACATTTAGCTTCTTCCTCCTACTTTTTCCTGATCTGTGTTTGTTGGCTATAGGACTCTGGGCACTTTACCACTGCTGATCGGTTCTAAAGTGCATATGCTCTCTGTGTAAATTGTTATTGTGATTGGTCACCCATGATTGGCATATTTCTTGTGCCAGGAGCCCCCTAGTAAAGTGCACAGAGTGTGCTAGGGCTGGTAAATCAAATGATACTAGTGGACCTGCAGGACTGATTGTGCCACCCACATGAGTAGACCTGAAAAGATGTCTCTGGCCTGCTACAGTGTTTCCTGTGCGCAGTTTGTTAACTGCCATGTCGACTTGGCAAGTACACCCACTTGCCAGGCCCTATCCTTCCATTTTCTTACATATAGAACACCCCATGGGCAGGATGCAGTGTATGTGAAAGGTAGGACATGTCCTGGAGTGTATAACATGTCCTGATAGTGAAATACTGCCAATTTCATTTTTCACAATTGAAAGGCTATCTTGCCACATAGGACAGAATGGGGCATTCTTTGTAACATTTTACAAGCATATCTTCCCATCAGGATAAGATGGAAAAATGAAGTTTGGTTTCTCTGAACTCAGAATGTAATAACACATCTTTTAGATAAGATGGTTTTTAAATTGTGTGTTTGAAAATACCACTTTTAGAAAGTGGCTATTTTCTTGTTCAATCATCCTGTGCGCCCCTGCCTGTTTGTGGATTGACTGTCTGGCTTTAGAGTGACAGGGGCTGGGGAGGTGCACTGCCTCCAGGAGTCTGGATGAGTCAGCACTAGGCTCCATAGGTCTGATATGCATTTGAATTGGTGGGAGGAGTAGCACCTTTACCTGAATAGGGCTGTGCCTGCCTTCCACAATGCTTGCCCCACCCCCCTGTGGTGTGCCTGGAGCCAAGGCTCACACCGACAATGGATGTTGTTGTGCACTTGCAGAGTGCCCCCCAGAACTGGTTTGAACTGGGCTCAGAGTTCCTTGCACAAAGAGAACAAAGATATTTTGGAGTATAAGTATCAGAGCCAAAACCCCAGACTTTAGATCATTCCTGGAAATTCAAGGTGAACCTTTGCCAAGTAGAAGAGCTGGAGAGACTGAGGAGCAGTACTGCCCTTGCTGTGTGTCTGGGGTTGGCTTGCAGTTGCTGTTTCTGCCAAGGAATGGAGAAGGACTTTGCTGTGTGTTGTGTCTCCTGCTTGAAGGAGATCTTTAAGGGCCTGAGAAACAAAGACTTCACCCCAGCTCCCCTGAACTCTGCTGCTGTGAGTTCTGACCTGCCAAGAGGTGCCTGTGCCAGTTTTGGGCCTCTGGAGGTTGTTGCTCCTGTTTGGGAGCTGGAAGCAAGAAGAAACTCAATGAACTACAGAAATTGGGACATCCAGGGATCGCGGCTGAAGAGGACTGATGCAGCGCTGCTTGATGCCGCTGCATTGATCGCCGACGCAACACGGATTTCCACGCATCATACCTGTGTGGCTATTTCTTCCGATGCATCACCCACAGACCGGAACTGTCACGAAGAATCGGCGCATCACTCCCCGTACAGACAGGATTTAACGCAACCCTTCATCTGCGTGCAGTGGGACTGTCGCATCGCCTCCTCAAGGTCTCAGGAGTGTTGCATCTCTTTGTTTTCCCATGCTGGGGCTGTTTGGCTTGAGAACTTTGACACATCTAAAGGGTACTTTTGTGAAAAGTCACACAACCATAGCTTTCTATGGTACACGGTCTTGAAACCTTTTCAAAGTTATATTTGTAAGTGTGTTTGTTGAATTTCTGTCGTTTTGGTCTTGTTTAGTTTAGATAAAGATATTTTCTTTTTCTAAACTGGTGTGGTGTCCTTTTTGTGGTGTTTTCACTGTGTTGCTGTGTGTGTTGGCACAAATACGTTATACATTGCCTTTGGGATAAGCCTGTCTGCTTGTGCCAAGCTACCAAGGGGCTGATCTGTGGTTATCTAAAGTGTGTATCCCCCTTACCCTGACTAGAAGCAAGGGTCCCTATTTGGACAAAGGTACCTACCTCTGCCTACTAGAGACCTCCATTTCTAACATGAGTGTTCATCTAGGCTGTTTGAAAGGGTGAAGAGATACACTGTTATGTGAGGCAAAACTATTTGGAAGTTCAATGCTGCTGGGCATTTGGAGCTAAGAGGTGGTGAGAAGCAGAGGAGACCCTGTGAGATTCATGCCTGTGGTGTGGCCAGAAATTCCACTTATATAGATTTATCATTTTCTTAGTCATCAGTGGGTGTTTGTGAGCTCCTCTTCAAATAAACATAGGCACAACAGATTATGCTGAGGATTTATTCACCAGACACCCTAGCCACCTACAATCCAACGTCTTCTGTTCCATTTGAACAAATATTGATTCCACATCTAACATTCATATATTCTACAAAGACAGCATTAATTACAATCTGATTTTAGGAAGATAATATTATACAATAAAAGGGCAGATAATTGTAGAAGAAGATACCACACTGAAATACTAAATACATTTGAAAATGAATGAAAATGAGATCTTTGGGTAGCAGTATGGCATCTTTCTTTTCATTCAGTTTAAAATACCTGTGCTGATGTGACACCTCATCCCTCAAACAGTTTTCTAGAATCCATCAGTTCTGGATGGTCTTTATCACATTTATTTATATCTGCAAACAATATGTTTTATCATCCACAAGTATCAGACTTCGGTGAGGCAGCCAATTATCCCTTTGTTTATGGTATAGCATGATATACATTAAGCTAAACTGTATCAAGCATGCTTGCTCAGCAACAACTGTTCACCGGCATTTTACAGACTTAATTCTACCCCATGTCTTCAGAGAGTTTTCTTTATAAACAAGTGTTTAGGTCTCCAATAAAAGAATTAGGAACTGTATATAGGTGACAAATCATTTGTACAAAAATGCTGGGAGAGTAAAACAAGAGTTTTTGTAAATAATATAGTTTTGAATACCCGGGAAGGTGTATCAGGTGGAGTAAACAAAAACAATAACAAACCACTGAAGTGATTCTAGGTAGTGTGGTTGGTCAGAAATTGAAAGGACGGAAGTAGACAGATTTTGTATACCCTTAGAAATAATTTTGAAATAATGGTTTATGCCTACATGAGGTCAAACACTTAGGGCCTTATTACGATGTTGAGTGGACCGCCACCAACAAGCGATAGGTGGCGGTCCGACCGATAGCCAGGCCATCGGCCCAATACCTGGATTACAATACTAACGGAGGGAGTGCAGAGTTTGGGGGGAAAGACCACAGCCTCCAACAGGATCCAAGATCCTTTTGGGTCGGCGGACAAAATTCTATCGCTATAATGGAGTTGTTGCCTGCGCAGGCACCACGTAGTGATTAGGATGTCCCTTTCCGACTGCCTTTTCATGGCAGTCACACTGCCATGAAAAGGCAGGTGGAAATGGACTTTGGGGACCCAAAGCGGGCCCCCGTCACCTGTGGGCCACTGCTAAGTTGGCTTGGGGGTACATGTAGTGCCCCCCCACACGCCCATACACCATGTCCCTGACACCACAAATGCTTTATTACCACTGCGGCTTCTGCTGTGGCCCATGCCGCAGTAGTAAAAAGTATTTTCCAACCACTGTGCAGGCAGTCTCATCCAAATAGGGTGAGTGGGACCACCGACTCTTTGTTGGATGGTCTCCTGTCCGATACGCTGGCAGTTGGCAGACTGACCGACCACCATCATAATAAGGCCCTAAATTTGAATAACATATTTTATAATGTGATCTTTTTGCTAGGAAAGCAGAACAATTACACAGTGGATATTCAATATACTCGGGCAGGTAAGCCAGATCTTACTGCATCCTTGTGCCAACACCTTCTGTGTCTTCTGTAGTAGATCTTCTGTTTTCATCCGTGATCTAGCTATCAGTGCTCATTTGTGCTCGGATATTTCCATGTGCATGTGGTGAGAATGCAACATGTGGTGAATATGGAGAGGTTACCCTGCATGTGGGGTCTCTCTTAGCTTGTGTGCTTATTTAGCACTCTTGCGCTAATATGTTAAATACTGAATGCCTGACTCCACCTGCTCTGCCTTTGAAGTTGAGAATTCCATTTCATATTTTACTTTGGGAATAAAAAAATTCTTTCAGCTGTAAGCTCTTTTATGCAGTCCAAAATGGGGAGTTTTAACTTTCAGGGCACCTTTTTGAACTTTCTGTAAGATTAGTATACATGCTACTGAGGGAGGCTGCTTCAGTGCTTCACAACATGAATCTCAGGCTGTGGATGGTTTCTGCACTACTGAAATGTTTACCTGCTTCTATCCCTAGTTGTGCTTGGACATGCCTTCTGCCTGAATTCCCAGTGGTTTCATTTATCCAAAATGATTTATTTGTATTGGGATACTGGAATTACCAGTTCCTCAATAGCTTGCTTTTGCTTTATAGTTTTAACTCAGCCAGGATCTGGAACAATTCTGATGTGAACCACAGGTCTTACCTCGGTGGTTAACAAAGACGCACTTTAATTACTTAATTTAAGAGACCGGACCTGAAAGACTTGACAGTTTGTGGTGCCAAGGCCATCGAATTTCTGTTGAAAAATTGAATCAAGTCCAATAATTACTGTCTGCTGTCAATACTTTTATGCCTCAGGACATGCTTTGCCTGCTGAGAATTCCTTTTTACATTCCTTCTAAGCAATACTCCAAAAATTCACATTCTATCCTCTTTTGGCAGGAATTATTAGGCATAGATTTGATGACAATCTATCCACAGTAAAATACATCTTTAGATTCCTGTATGATGTTCTTTACTTTGAAGCCACATATCTATGCTTCACATTGTGCAAAGGTATGGTTTTGCAGCGGTAATTTGACTGGCAATTCTTTTTCCCGGGCTACCGCATTAGTTGAACAGGACATTCTTTGTTGAATAACGTATATTGCATTTCTGTATACTTTCAAGGCCACGTTTGATTGACATGATCAACAATGTTCCGTGCACAATGCATTACTTGAGATCCAGCAAGGGCCTATGGAACTTCAAACTTATATAAACAGGCTTAAGGTTCTTATCAAAGACACTGATTCAACTTTATTTTAAATATTCACAAAAATCTTAGGTGAAGAACATAGGTATGAATCAGCCCTGCTAGCTAGACCAAAGATTCTGCCCAAGTTAATTTCATCAGTTTTGCAACTGAATAGTATTACTAAGTAAAGATTATTTGAAAGAAGAAGTTTTCAGGTGAATCAAGAAAATTCTTCCAGACTAATCGTTCCACCATTCCGCCTATCCTTCAGCCATCTGACACTTCTAAATTTGAACCTTTCAATTAGGTCTGGTTAGGCCACCATTATCAGAGCAAGAAAGAGAGGGAGACTTTTAAGTCTCTGACTTTACTGTGACCAAGAAATTCTCCTATTAATGTATTGTCAATTTAGAACATAGAAGAAGTCGGAAAATAGAAGACTCATCCTTAAGGCCAGGGAAGGTAAAAGGGAACTTGGTGAAACCCTGCCACAAATAAATCAAACACCTCTAGGTTTTGGTTTTATAATCTTTATGTCGCTCTATACTTCTTCCATGTGAGATTAACTGCTCCTATTCTAATTGACTCTGCTGCTTCTTAAATCTACACATATTTGAACTGACCCAAGAATAATAAGGTTCCTTTTTTTAAAAAAGGAAGTTCCTCTAATGGCCACAGCTGAAGATTTAACTCTATTGTCTTCTGGGCCAAACTCTGCTGATTATCCTTCAAATTTCACCACACAGTGAAAAGATAACCTTTGATCTCAGTACGTTAGCCTTACATCCAGTGATATTGAGTATCAAGTTGGTTATCTTTGCATAACTATGTTAGAAATTGGTCTGTGAGAGCTTTTTCCATTGCATCTGACTTTTGCTTGCAACATTGTCGTTCTGCCAGCAGAATTTCACGGTAACTAAATACCTGTCAAAAGAAGAGAAACAGTTAGTGGCTTCAATTCCAAGCATATATGATACATATCTGGATGTTTTTTGTTGAGTCAGATTAGAGAATTTACTTCCACACCGGAACTACGATTGTGCTATCGATCAAGGACCGGATGTATAAAACTTAGAAATAGTGATTCCCAATGTGCGAGTTTCAAGAAAAATGTAAATTGGGAATCGCTATTTCACATTTACTAAGCCTTAGCAAATTAAAATGGCAATTCAGTATTTTTAGAAATTGCAAAATGCAGAATTGCTATCAAAAAAATAAGGGCCTGATTACAATGTTGGACGGACCAGAGTGTGTCCAACATCGACCTGGAAGTGGGACCGACCGACCTCCTGTCGCAGGTCCCAAACCAGCAATTAGAATGTGACGAACACTGTTTGGTCACAATCCTATCCTTCAAAATGGGAGCATGCCTTGCCCCCTACTGGAGGCCCCCAAAGTGGGATTCCTACAGCCTTTCTGTGTCGGAAAGGCAGGCACAGAAAGGCTGAGTGAATCAGCCATCGTAATCCCTCGGGAGGAAAGAGCCGCCCAAGGTATTACTGGAGGCTTTCCGAATGGCAGGCAGGCTCTCCGAGCCCATCAGAAGCCATTCAGAAAGCCTGTTTGGATTCTTTTCCGACCGAACACATCATAATCGGTCGGTCGGAAAGGAATCCAAACAGGAGATTTCGATTCGGTCAGAACGGCTCCGACAGTCGAAGCCGATTCTGACCACATCGAGATCGTCCCCTCAATTGGATTCACAATTTGCAAACCACAGATTATCACATGGTAAGCAACTAATGGCATTGAAACCAGAAAATTATTTGTTTGGAATACATTGAAAG
Organism: Triturus cristatus; assembly: GCF_964204655.1. Lineage (NCBI taxonomy): Eukaryota > Metazoa > Chordata > Amphibia > Caudata > Salamandridae > Triturus > Triturus cristatus. The sequence goes on along the minus strand of NC_140591.1, from coordinate 1,046,811,476 downwards.
CAGAGTAACAAGGCGTGCCAGAACTTTATAAATATCTTTAGCAGTGGTGTTTTCGAATAGCACTTTGCATTATTTATGTAGTATTATTGTAGAACTACAAAAGTATTACAAAATGAAGTTTGTAAATCAGGCTTACTAATATTTGATATTTGCACACCTCTGAATTTGGGATTTTCCATGCTATCGTGTGATTCAGAGGGCATTTTTCAGAATATGTTCTTTCCTGCACATTGGCTTACATTTGAAGTTGAGAAATTGAACTGATAATAATAAAATGTTCTACTTTTCTCAAGTTCTACACTTCCTCTGAAAAACATGGTAACCCATTTGCAAGGCTAGGTCTATCTCCCATGAAATGAAAAGCCTCATATTGTTAGCATAAACATTTGCCTTTTTGGCAAAGTGGGTAGTTGCAGAATTTGGCCCAGGTCTTGAATGCCACCCAGGGAATCCCACCAAACTCAGGCATTTCCAAAGACTAGACATCAAGGGAAATCCAGGGTGCTGTGGCTGGCATGGACCCCACTATGTTTTCTTGCACAGAATGCCCTGCAAACCTCACACTTTGGCTACAATTATTGACTTCTTGACATCATATAAGGGAAAGTTCCTGAATCTGATAGAATCTACAAAATTACGACCACCGAGAAGAATATTACCCCCTTGTGAGGCTGAGCTTGAAAAGGACCCATAACACAAGATAAAAAACAGCAAGATTTCCCCATCAAAACTGGCTCACATTGGGAAAGCTGAGGTATTTGGCCCAGTCTTGGCTGCCACCCAAGGACACCTACCTAACTTGCCCAATAATTTCATTTTTGAAAAGAAAATGCTGCTGGTGATTTTACCAGAAGCACTACATTTTCTTATATGGCCGTTGACAAGTTCCTGACAGCCATACTGTAAAAGTAGTGCCGTCATTAGGAATATGTCAACAGCTGCAATAAAGCAGTTAAATGGACTTCAGAACTTGGTGAGGCCCTTTCACAGAACTTCCCTCACACTAATTGAAAACTTCATCAAATCTACCCTGCTGCCTAATTTACTGGCTGGAGTAAGTGATATTGATACATCCACACAGCAATCTAGAGACATAGGTAAGCTAGTTTAAAAAATCTCTATATTATTTTATTGTCAGTGACATAATTCAAAGAAATTGTTAAAAGCAGAATAATGTATATATTACTTTAGGTTTGGGGTTAGATATAAACCATAAATATAGTTTAAATCGTGTTAAAAAAATATACTTTTTCAGTACTTATAATGTGTTCTCAGAGGAAACGCCAGAAATGAATGAACAGGAGCTTGGTGTATCTTTGCAGGAGGAACTAGAGGTGCCCAATAATGGCCAAGCTAATACCCCAAAATTGAATGTGCCCATGTCTAGTTCACCTAGACGATTGCTTACTCAAATTCAGACTTGCCAATGGCAGCAACATCTTTTCAAGCACTGCAGGCAAATGTAGCAGTACAACTGCAGCACCTAAGAATCCTGAGATGACATACATGAGGACAAGAGGAAAGGCTTATTCATGTTAGACATGCAGAGGGTGGATCATTTATTAGCAGAGAAAGGAGTGTTATCAAGAAGAACTTTAAATTGACAGGTCAAAATGGACCACTATTATTGGGTTATGGCAAAGGGCTTAGGCCAACTCAATACTGCAATAGCGTTTTCCTAGGTTTATTACATCCCGAAACTACCGTAAAAGGATCACGATGCACCCTCTGAATATCCTTCTTTAAATTCATCCACAGCAAGGATCATTACCTCTCTTAACATATTTACTACTAAACGTTCAAGTTTGTTACCTTCAGGAACCTTTAAAATTTGTAGATTGTGCCTTCGGGCTTTATTTTCCAGTCTTTCCACCCTAAGCAGGGTTTCTCTAGTCCTTTGTTTCAGAAGCTACATTTCTGAGCTATCAATTTCTCCAGATGTTTTTCTAGAACCTCTGTACATTCAGCTAAACCATCCAGTGTTTTCTTAAACCCTGCACATCTGTTCTGCATTTCTTTTCGATTATTTTCGGAGATCTCAAAATCCTTTCTCATTTCTGCTGAGACATTTCAAATCATCTTCTAGTTTTTATATTCCTCAATAGATCTCAAACTCCTTTGGGACGCAACACCCTCTCACAAGGAAGACAATACATAAGTGAAGGAATTACCTAGATGGCAGACGTAGCCCCTTGAAACTGCTTAACTCTGTTATCCAGATGGGTGCTGCCCTCCTTATGCCATTTGGATGCCATGCACACTTTATTTCTGGACTCCCATCACCCGTTCTGCTCTCCCACCTGGCTCCAACCTCGAAGAGTCACACAAAGTTTCCACCTTCTATGGTTGGCATTAGTGTGATGTATTTAGCTGGAGCTGCTGTGTTTTAAGTATACTTTTGCATGTATTTTCAATTGGTTTGTGTCTTGCTTTTGTTAGAAAAATGTGATGTCGGTGGGCAGGGACTGGCGCTTGGCTGGTGGTATGCATGGATTGTTTTCTCATTGGTGGAGTGCGTGGACTAGCACTTGGCTGGCGGTGTGCATAAACTGGAGCTTAGCTGGCAGTGTGCATGGACTGGCGCATGGCTGGCAGTGTGCGCGGACGGGTGCTTGGCTGGTGGTGTGCGTGGACTGGCACTTGTCTGTTGATGTAATTGTTGTAATGTTCTGGCCCAGCGTCTGGCTGTGTGAATGGTCTTGTGTGTGTCACGCTTGAAAGATGTCTGAATGATCTATAAGCGGTTGGTGCCTTGATGCAGCTGTGAGTCATTGGCTCTGTTTTATGACCTTTCAATTATGTGGAATGCTGGGTGGTAGGAAATTTGCACTGGTGTGGTTATGCCACACATAAATCTGAAGAAAATTGAAATTTTCAGCTAAATTTGAGGCTTGGAGAGGATTCTTGGCAAGAAAAAGTTGAGGTAGCCATGCAAGCCACAGCTCCCTGTACTACCCCAGATGTCTAGTTTTCAGAAATATCTGCATTTGGTAGGTTTACCTAGTGGCCACTGAGCATGGGACCAAAAATGCCAGTGCTCCCCTTGCAAAACAAGGTCATTTAGTGATAGATACATTTGATGTCTCCACAATATATTTTGGGACCTTCCCTGTTGAGGGTGCTTAGACCACCCACACAAGGAAAGTAGCATTTTTAGTGGGAGACCTGGGGTAATGCTGGGTGGTAGGAAATTTGTGGCGGCCCAGGGATCCCACATAGAAATGTGGGGAAAATTTGATTTTTAGCTAGATATGAGGGTTGCAAGGGATTCTAGGTATGAAAACATTGGGGGATCCATGCAAGCCACACCTACCTGGACTCCGCCAGTTGTCTAGTTGTCATAGATTTCTGTGTATGGTAGGTTTTGCTAGATAGCTGCTGAGCCCAGGACCAAAACCACAGGTGCTCCACTTGTAAAACCAGGTTGTCTTTTTGTGAAAGATAATTTTGATGCCTTCACAATATATTCACAATATATTTAGGGCCCTTCCCTGTTGTGGGCACAAGGCCTACCCACACAAGTGAGGTATCATTTTTATCCGAAGACTCACGGGATTCTGAAAAGAAGGACGTTTGTAGCTCCCTCAGATTACAGAACTTTCCATCACAGAAATGTGATGTAAATGTATTTTTTTACAGACACTTTGCGGTTTTCAAGGGATGCTGGGGAACAAAACCTTGTGAGAGCCACACAAGTTGCCCAATCCTGGATTCCCCTATGTGTCTAGTTTAAAAAATGTACAGGTTTGCTAGGTTTCCCCTGGTGCCTGCTAAGTTTGGGGGCTAAAAATCCACAGCTAGGCACATTGCAAAAAAAGGTTCATTTTTCAAAGGAAAAATGTGATGTGTCTATGTTGCGTTTTGGGCATTTTCATGTCGCTGGCACTAGGCCTACCCACACAAGTGAGGTGCCAATTTTATTGGAAGACTTGGGGGAATGGCAAGTAGTTTGAAGTTTGTGGCTCACCACATAATCCATAACTTTCCATCACAGAAATGATAGGAAAATGTGTTCTTTAGTCAAAATGTGAGGTTTGCTAGGAACTCTGGGTAAAAAAAGCCTAGTGAGAGTGAGGCAAGTGGCAAGTCAGATCACCATGGCTACCCCTAGGTGTCTAGTTTTTTAAAATGTCAGGTTGCAAGGTTTCTCTAGGTGCTGTCTGAGCTATGGCCAAACATTTAGAGCTCTCCACTTAGGGAAAAAAGTCTCTGTTTCAGTATTTTGGGCTGTTTCCTATCACGGGCACTAGGTCTACCAACACAAGTGATGTACTATTTTTATCATAAGACCTCTAGGAATTCTGGGTAGAAGGAGGTTTGTGGATCCCCTTTCCATCACAGTAATGTGAAGAAAATGTGTTTTGTTCAACAAATTGTGAGGTCAGCATGGGTTTCTGGGTAGCAGAACCTGGTGAGAGCCACACACGTCACCTCATCTTGGATTCCTCCATTTGTCTAGTTTAAAAAAATGTAAAGGTTTGGTAGGTTTACCTTGGTGCCGGCTGAGCTAGGACTCAAAATCCACAGCTAGGCACATTGCAAAAAAGGGGTCGGTTTTCAATTTAAAAATATGATGTGTCCACATTGTGATTTGGGCTGTTTCCTGTCCGGGCACTAGGCCTACTCACAAAAGTGAGGGACCATTTTTATCAGGAGACTTAGGAAAACACAGAATAGTAGAACAAGTGTTATTACCAATTGTCTTTCTCTGCATTTGCACCTTCCAAATGTACTACAGAGTGTATGAAATAAATCATTTCTAGAAGTTCCCTGTAATTCACATGCTAGTATGGGTACACACAGATTCAGAGACGTGCAAATAATCAGTGCTTCTAAGCTCCCTATCTTGTGCCCACTCCAGAAATACATAGGTTTCCTTAATACCTATTTTCCACTTTTTACATTTTAGCCACTGAATTGTTGTATACACTGTACACAATGAAAAATCATTGTAAGGTGCAGCTCAGTTATTGTCTCTGGGTACCTCAGCTTCTAGGAGTACCTATAAGCCCTATATATCTTTGCAACCACAAGGGTCCAGCAGACGTAACAGTATATTATGTTTGAAAATCTGTTATAATTAAATGAAGTTACATATAAATACACAGACACAAAGGACTGTTTCTTTAAACTGAATTTCACATTTTTTTTGTTTCAACTGTTACTTTCTATTCTATAGGAAAGCCTTGAAGGATCCACACAAATGTCCCCTTGCTGAATCCAGAATTGTATCTACCTTTCAAAAATGTATAGCATTCCAGGATCCATCACACCCATTTCTACTACTAACTGGAAGGCGGTTCATAGCACAAATGATAGGTAAAATGGGCAATATCCCAGTCTGCCTTTCCCGGAAAGTTGGGAAGATAGTGATTTTATTACCGCCAACCTTTCATTGATGCCATTTACAGGAAAAAAAACACATACTTTTTTTTGCAGCACTTTTCCCCCATTTTTGCCATTGGACCCTTAAGACCCAAACAACAGACCTATTGCAAATGGAGCAATCCTCAGCAAACTAATAGAAAGAGAAGCATTCACCTAAACGTCTCAATTTCTTGAAGATAACTTCACATTTTATGACTTCCAACAGGATTCCATCCAGGAAGAGGCACACAATCTGCTCTAATCGCTATCTGGGATGATCTTAATAACACAGTAGACCATAATGGGGTCACTGCACTACTTCTCTTGGACTTTTCAGCTGTGTTCAACACAGCTAATCATGTCACTCCAAATCAAAAGCTCTGCAAAGCTGGCTTAGAGGGAACTGCTCTCAACTGGATCACGTCATACATTCATAAGAGAACTAATGTTATCCATGCTACTCCTTTGTCATCCAGACACATCATTATAAAAGCAGGGGTCTCTGAAAGCTCTATAATCTCACCCATGCTTTTCAACATCAGGTAATTCCTGGCAATTATCAATGAACTGCAGCTCCCCTGCTATAATTATACAGATGACACAGAAATACTGAAAAGCCCCAAAGACATTGGAAACTCAAAAAAACTGTAGTTGCCTCTGATCCTTTGATCAGTGGATAACATGGAGCCACTATCTATGCCTGCATACAAGACAATAAACATGTGTGGAACATATTTAATCTTTATTTGTTCAAACAGGCAAACTATGGAATTTATTACCCCAACATATTATCCACACAACAATCTTGTCTTCAGAAGATTACTCAAGAGCTGTATCTTCCCTACATAAGTACATATTCAAACTAAAAATGTACAGCCATAGTATGCAGAAGACAACAATCCTGCATATATGTGTGTTTGTAAACATGTATATACTTCGATGATATATATATTCACAGAAAAAACCATAGGTTTACCGACATTATAGTTAGAAATTAGCATTTACAAAACCTTTGAAATTCTCTGAAAAAACCATAGGTTTCAGGGACGTTATAGCTAGAAATTAGTATTTAAAAAACCTTTAGTTTCTTCAGAGATTTTAAATTATCATTCCATTTTCAACCTTGTTAAAACAGCTGATATCGCCAGTTTTCCAGCAATAGCTCCTGCCCCAAAAAATTGCCACAAATGAGAGCAACAACTAAAGCGAATAATATGCAGAGTAGGCTTTCCTGTGCAAAAATAACATGAAAACACCACTTCCCGCTATTTTTTTATGAGTAGCCAAATCTGGGGTGTGTTCCAAAAACAGGCGATAAGCTGTGTTAGCAGTAGGAATGTAAAATCTGCCTTTTACTGGTGTAAAGTAGTATAACTACCTACAGTGTGAAAGGGAGCCCAGCCCAGAATCACATCTGAAGACCAATACATGTCATAGAGCTACTGTTCATGCACCTCCGACACCCAAGAAGTCCACAAAACCCACTACCACCACCCTCAGGACTTCCCCCAGACCCCCCCCCTACTACCACCGAGGCAGCGCACAACAGGACAGTGGACCTTCTAAAAAACGGCATGGTCCCTCAGCCACACAATAGCTGAATGTAGCGAGATGTGGCAACCAAACATGTGTGAAGAACACAAGTGACCCATGAATAATAATGCACACAATACCAAGACTACAGGGTGACACATTGGCGCTTGTGGCCCGGGTGGTGGCAGCACTACAACAGGGACATCCGCATCAATTGATTCCTCATACAGCCCAGGACGGAACGACACCTATAGCTCCGGAATCATTGTTCACAGCCTCACACAGGACTGGCATACGCCAGGGCAGCCCACTCCGTTTACACATACAGGAAGGGACAACAACGCTGCATGGCCCAGCTTTTCATTGTAGTGATCTGCTGCTCACAGGTATAGTTGTCAGTACACCACAGCCACTCCCTGAGGGCTGGTTTACACCCACACCACACCCATCAAGCACAGGCGTCACAGGACACGTGACCCTGCCAATAAAAACGACCGGACGCACGTGCTCCGCGCCATTTCCATTTCAGACTTGGTGCACCGGATGCACTGCAGCCGGCACAGGCACACCGCCACGGGACGGTGAATTTCTGTCCACTGAGGTAGGGGCATTGCAAGTGCTGAGCGGGTGTGCAGCCTGCGATGATGCCCCGTCCCGGTGGTCCGGACAGCTCATGTTTTGTGTGCCCTGCTGGACCGCAGTGTGGGCCTGAGCCATTGAACAGCTGGGGCCTACCGCTATGTGCGTGGCCTCACTGAACACTGAGTTAGTGGCACCACAAGCGCTAAGCGGGTGTGCAACCTGCAATGATGGTGGGTGCACTGGTATGTCCTCTGCCATGGCAAAAACAAGACGCAGCACCAAATGTAAGACCTGTTGGCCTGAAGAGTGGGGCTGCATGATGTGGAGGGTGCCATGTCTACGAAAGCGTGAGCAGTGAGGCCTGGGTGCGCAGGGGCGGGCAGATACCTCTGGGTGGTGGGAGTGGATGTGGTGCAGCAGCCTGGGTGCACAGCGGTGGGCAGACATCTCTGAGCAGTGGAAGTGGATGATGTGCAGCAGCCTGGATACAAAAAGGCAGGACAGCGATTTAGGTGTGCACAGTCATATATACTCTGCGATTCCTGATTCTGTACTATGTTTCAGATGTGGGAGCTTGAGGGCTCCACTAGACCCCGGCACGTGGTTGGAGACACAGCAGTGGCGTAAAGGTGAGCTGTGAGGGTTTTGTCCACAGTGTGGGCAGTCACGGTCACTCCTCATCTCTTCCTTTCTCTCTCTCCCTCACTCTCTTTCTCTCTCTCTTCCTCTCTCTCTCACTCTTTCTCTCTCTTTTTCTCTCTCTCTCACTCACTCTTCCTCTGTTTCTCTCTTCCTCTTTCTCACACTCTTTCTCTCATTCTCTCTCTCTTCCTCTCTCTCACTGTTTCTCTCTCTTCTTCTCTCTCACTCTTTCTCTCTGTCTTCCTCTCACTCTCACTCTATCTTTCTTTTTCTTTTTCTCTCTCTCTTCCTCTCACTCTCACTGTTTCTCTCTTTCTCTGTCTTCTTCTCACTCTTTCTTTCTTTTTCTCTCTCTCTTCTTCTCACTCTTTCCTTATCTCTCTCTCTTCCTCTCTCACACTCTTTCTGTCTCTCTCTCTCTCTCTCTCTCTCTCCTTTGATGGACACATGACACACAATCTTATCTTGCTTTTTGTCTAACAGGCTGTGATTCACTGATTGATGTCCCTCCCAACACGGAACTCCCGCCACTCAGTGCCACCAGAGCTGAACGCTTGTGCAGCCTACGTAATGCGCGGCCATCCTGACAATCAACACCCAGTCTGAATAGTGAGCTCTGCTTTACCGCGTATCCGCACCGCCTGAGAAGGTTGCTTTTTGCACGTGGTGCACCCTCTTACACACATGTAAGTGGCGGAAGGTGAGCAGAGAGGCTTGTTTCTGCAGCAGCGGGCAGTCACCTCTGGGCGGTGGGAGTGGATAGTGTGCAACAGCCTGAGTGCACAAGAGCGGACACACACCTCCGGGCACTGGGGGTGGATAGGGTGCAGCAGCCTGGATGCGCAGGAACGGGCAGACACCTCTGGGCACTGGGAGTGGATAGGGTGCAGCAGCCTGGGTGTGCTGACGCGGGCAGACACCTCTGGGTGGCAGGAGTCGATGGTGTGCAACAGCCTGAGTGGGCAGGCCAGACAGACACTACTGGGCAACAGGAGTCGATGGGGCGCAGCAGCCTGAGTGCGCAGGGGCGAAACAGAGAATTATGCATGTGCAGTTGTATGTACTCTGCCATTACTATTTGTATACTATGTTTCAGATGACTAGACTTGAGGGCTGCATTATATCCCGGCACGTGGTTGGAGCACACCATTGGCAGAAAGGTGAGCTGTGAAGATTTTCTCCACAGTGTCAACACTCACTCTCCATCTTTTCCTTTCTGTCACCCACACTCTTTCTCTCTCTTATTCTCTATCTCTTTCTTTCTCTCTCTCACACTTTCTCTCTTTCTCTGTCTCTTCCTCTCTTTCTCATTCTTTCTTTCTATTTCTTCGTCTCTCTCACTCTTTCTCTCTCTCTCTTCCTCTCTCTCACACTGTTTCTCTCTTTCTCTCTTCTTGTATCTCACTCTTTGTCATCGCGAGCAGTCGTGAGCAAAAGCGACCACTCGCAATGAGAAACCTGACCTCTCCACTTTGAGAATCTCGCCAGGAGGTTTATTTTCCATGCTCGCGATCAGCAACTTTGATATTGCTGATCGCGAACGAGTAAAATGTCTCGCCGGGATGTCATTGTGCTCGCTCGCGGTCACCAACTTGATGTTGAGGACCGCGAGCGAGCAAAAAATGCCTGCTACTCTATGAGTTTTTGCACTGTGCTACGTGCAATTTGCGTAGCGCGTAGTTGCGCAAACTACGTGAGCGTAGCATAGTCTCATGCCCAGGGTTATTGGAGACACACCGGTGGCAGAAAGGTGAGCTGTGAAGATTTTCTCTACAGTGTCAACACTCACCCTCCCTCTCCATCTCTTCCTTTCTGTCACTCACTTTCTCTCTTGCTCTGTCTCTTCCTCTCTTTCTCATTCTTTCTTTCTTTCTCTCTCTTCCTATCTCTCACTCTGTCTCTCTCTCTCTTCCTCTCTCTCACACTGTTTCTCTCTTTCTCTCTTCCTTGTATCTCACTCATTCTCTCTCTCACTCTTTCTCTCTTTCTCTGTTTTCCTCAGTCTCTCACTCTTTCTTTCTTTCTCTTTCTCTTCCTCTCTCTCACTCTTTCTCTCTTTCCCTCTCTCTCTCTCCTTTGCTGGACGCATGACGCACCATCTTATGTTTCTTTCTTTTAGTCTTGAAGGCTGTGATCTACAAATTGTCGAGGGATGACTCGCCATAAATGTACCTACTTTTATTTTGTCCTTTTGTTTAAATAAAATGTTTTATATGTAAATCCATGCATGACTAAGATTCTTATCTGTGCAACCTCACAAGCATCTTCGTATTAATAATTGTACGACATTAGCCAATTTTTTATGTTCCAGATTCCCATATGTGACTGTCACATTTGATTGTGGGGGTGAGGGGGGATGGCGGACAAGGAGCTGCTGCTAGGGGTTGTTGGAGCAGTGTTGAGTGTTCGACCTGCATGATCGTTGGCTACATTGCATCTGTTCTCAGAGACTTGTGAGCCGGCAGGCTGGCTCGTAGATGAAGAACTGCGAGCTGACTGGCTGGCTTGCAGAGGGAGAGCCACGGCCCTTCAGTTTGCAGAGGGAGAGCTGCGGGCCAGTTTGCAGAGTAACAGCTGCTGGCCGACAGGTCTAGGGAAAGGTGCAGGCCATCGGCTTCCAAAGGGATAGCCGAGGAACAGTGATGTGGGGAGAAGGACCATGAAGGGGGTATCTCGCAGAGAGAGACCTGCGGTATATTTCCAGTCTTTGCTTCACAGATACAAATGCGGGCCCGAGAAGTCGCACCTGAAGAGATGCGAGCCGACCGGTGGGAGACTTGTTGGCCCAAGAAGGTTGTTGGGGGTATGCTGGTGATGTGGGAAGAAGGTGCGTTATCTGCTGATGTGGGGAGAGGCAGCGTGAAAGGGGTATCTCGCACAGACAGAGCTTCGGTATGTTTTCAGAGTTGCCTCGGACAGATGCGAGCTGATGGACTGAATCACATAATGACTTTTCAATGCTCATATAGTGTGACTTATCAACAGTTCGCACCCAGGCTCGCAGAGGGACAGCTGCGGCCTGTGGGCTCGACTCGCAGAGGGAGAACTACGGGCCGTCCGCTCCCAAAGGAACAGCAGAGTACTAGCTCGCAGAGGTAGAGGCACAGCAGCGTACTAGCTCGCAAAGGTAGAGAGCTGCTAGCCGATGGACTGGCTTCTGAAGGCATAGCTGCGAAGTAGTGATGTGGGGAGATTGTGCGTGAAACGGGAATCTCGCACAGACAGAGCTACGGTATATTTTCAGTATTGCCTCGCAGAGGTAGAACTACGGAGAGATACAAGCTGACGGACTGAATCACAAAATGGCTGCCAACACTTCCTAGTCTCAACAGTTCACAGCCAATGAGCCGCAAGCTCATGCTTGTAACGCCTCAATTAGCATTTAAAAAACCTTGCAAATTCACTGAAAAAAACATAGGTTTCACACATGTTATAGTTAGCTGGACATTTCACTCGTAAAAAAACAATGAAATTCCCCCGGTATAGTTAGTTCAGCTATCTATAACTCGTGCGCCCGCAATCCACTGCTGATGACCTCACATATTACATCACTCATGATATGGTCAGTGACATCACTCATGACATCACTGATGACATCTCAAATGACATCACTGATGACATCACTGATGACTTCATCCATGTGATAAATTACCTTTATCCTGTAATATTGAATGGCTCAGCTCTGTCTTTTTTTTTAATTTGGATGAAGTTGAACAGCATAGTTAATATCTTCTATAAACTTATAAACACTTTAATAGTTTTTTTTTTTAAAGGGTGTGCGCTCCACGTGCGCATGCGTACGTCGTGCGTGCTCCATGCGCGCGTGCTCCCTACGTGCATGCGCGCGTGCTCCCTACGCGCGTGCTTTGTACGCGCATGCGTGCGTGTACCGTGCGCGTACGGTGCGCACACCTGCATGCTCCGAGTGCGCATGCGTACGTTGTGCGTGCTCTGTTTGCGCGTGCTCCGTACGCGCATGCGCGCGCGCTTCCTACGCGCATGTTTTGTACGCGCATGCGTGCGTACACTGTGCGCATACGGTGCGCGCACCTGCGTGCTCCGAGCGCGCATGCGTACGTCTTGCGTGCTCCGTGCGCGCGTGCTCTGTACGCGCATGTGCACGTGCTCCCCACACGTGTGCTCCGTACGCGCATGCATGTATGTACCGTGCGCGTACGGTGCGCACACCTGCGTGCTCCGAGTGCGCATGCGTATGTTGTGCGTGCTCCATTTGGGCGTGCTCCGTACGCGCATGCGTGCGTAGACCCTACGCGCGTGCTCCGTACGCGTATGCGTGCGTGCACCGTGCGTGTACGGTGCGCGTACTGGAGTGCTCCGAGTGCGCATGCGTGCGTGCTCCGAGTGCGCATGCGTTCGTGCTCCGAGTGCGCATGCGTGTGTGCTCCGTGCGCGTACAGTACGCGTACCGTGCGCGCACGGTGCACGCACGGCAAGTCATGTGATTACAAAACAACACTTTTCATTGGTTCATATTAGTTTCTGTTTCAGAATCTTCAAACACCACACCCACTCCCCTCACTTTTTCTACTAATTTCCTGCGAGAAGGTTGCTGAAGAGCTACTCCAGTGAAATGGCAGAACACCAGTCATCTTCAGACAGTGAGGAGACCTTTCAAGAACCACCAAGAAAGAGCAAACAGAAGCACTCTTTCATTTGGAATTATTTCACTTTTCCAGACAGGCAAAAAAAAGTGAATGCGCCAAAGGTCACTTGTACAATTTGCGGAAGTGTATTGTCTAGACGGGATCCGGCCAAAAAATACTCCTTCAGCATTCATTGCATGCTCAGGCATTTTAAATCAATGCATCCAATTTGGTTTGCTCGTGAAACCACAAGAGCCCTAAGGGAGAACCCTCCACCTGGACCTTCTCAGCCGAGCACATCGTCTGCGGCTGCAGATTCACCATGCACCAGGCCTCCTGACACCCGGCCCCTGTTTCAAAAAGTACACATTCATTGCAATATGTGCAATGAGGTAATTTGCTACGGAGAGAGTAGCATAAATTTAATTGAAAACCGTATACAGCAGCACACATGCTCCAGGTCATAATTGTTTTGTTTTTTTTGTTCCTGTTGAGCAGTTTTTTGATTCCCAGTTTTGTTTTGGTGCTGTAAAAACAAAAAAAAAAAAAAAAAAAAAATTGTTTGAAAACTAAAAAAAAAATATAAGACAAAAAAAACTGTTCTTTTAAGAACTCACTTCACTTCTCCAAGAAGAGCTATATTGTTAATATACTGTTTTTTATTTGGATTGAATAAATATGTAGTCTATACAAGAATGATTGAAATAATTGAAATGACTGAGTGAAGACGAGGAAAGGACAAACAGAATGAGTGAGAAAAGGAAATTATGATCAGTCATGAAAGGGAAGTGAAAGACTGACTGCAACAAAAGGACTAAGAGTAGAGGATACAGGTAAGAAGAGTAAATGAGTAAGGGAATGGCAGTGAGTAATGGAGAGTGATGGAGGGGGAGTGAGAAAAGAGGAGTAAGGGACGGAGATAGGTAAAGGGAGTAACAGATTAAGTGGATGAAGAACAGTAGGGTAAAGGGATTGAAAGTAAGAGAAGTGGAGTGATGGTGAGATAAGGGGTATGAGGATTAGAAAAGGGGGTAAGGGAAAGTGAGAGATGGGGAGTGAGGGGATGGAAGGATTTAGGAAACTGGAGTGAGAGAAAGGGAGTCAGGATTTCAATGGGCAAAGGAGAGTGAGGGAGAGTGAAGGAAAGAATGCGAAAAGATGAAGGGGTGTGAGATACAGACAGGAGGAAGTGAAGTAGGAGAATAGGAGTGACTATGAGTAAAGGATAGTGACAGTTAGGGAAGGTGAGGGAAGGAGAATGACGGAGAAGGTTAAAAAATTAACATAGATGGAAAATGAGTAATGGAGAGAGGAGAAGTGGTAGAAACAGAGGGGCTCATTTATGAGCCCCTGCATCACTTTTGCAGTGCACTTTTGCAGTGATGCGTCACTTCTCAGTGCGCCCTCCTTGCGACACCAATGATGCGTCATATTTATAATATGACGCATCATGTCGCATGGAAGGACAGATACGTCAGTATAACTGACGTATCTGTCGGCGCAAAAAGTGGCGCATTGCTGTAGTTGTGTCGGAAGCCTGACGCAACTCCAGCAATGTTCCTTTCACATGGGGCAAGCCCCATGTGAAAGGGCCTGTGTCACCCTTACGCCTGCCATGAGGCGTAAGGTTTTGACGCATTGGCGTCCTAGAAGTGGCGCAGCAAAATCTCATAGATTTCGCTGCGCCACTCCTACGACCCTTTCTTGCGGGGGTACGCCCACCCTGCATACATTATACCTGGCGCAGGTATAATGTAGCGCAGGGGTTTACGAAGTGACGCATCTACCTAGATGCGTCACTTCATAAATATGGCGCAACATGGCGCAATGTTTACGCCACTGGTGCGTCACAAAAAGTGACGCACCGGTGGCGCAAAAGTGACGCAGGGGCTCATTAATGAGCCCCAGAGATGTTAAGGAAATTAAGGGTAAGACAGAAAAAGGGAGAGACACAGAAACAGAGACAGAGAGAAAGGAACTGAGAAGGAGTAAGGCAGTTAGAATGACTGAGACATATGGAAACAGGGAGAGAAACATGGTTGAAAAAATAGTGATGGAGGCAGTAAACCTAGGGGAGTAGTAGAGAAGGAGTGAGGGAGTTACGAAAGAGCAGTAGAGGAAGAAGAGAGAGGGAAGGGGAATGAGAAAAGCAGAGTGAGTAGAAGTGAAGAAAAGGGAGCATGAAAGTGAAGGGGTGAGAAATACAGATATTTCAAACTTACCTGACCAACAAAATAACTTAATTAGAAATAAATGTTTTTTTTAATTGCTAGAAAAAAGCATTACATTTCCTACATTTTCTTTCTCGATCTGAAAAAAAAGAAAAAAGTATTAATATTTAACAATACATTTTAGAATACAGTACACATATTTTCATATTTAACAAAGTAATTTTTTGCCCTTTTTTTGCTGTTTTCAGAATATATTGAATTTCACTGAAAATAGTGATATCAATTGCATTCATCACTTAACAGCGGGCAAAGAAATTAACAATCTGAAAAAAAGCCCTGAATCTATCCTCAGTTAAACATACCTTGATAGAAATGTAACATATATATAAAAAATATCTTCTAAGAACAATAACTATTTGTAATAAATATCGTCTGTAAATCTTGTTGCTTAAGCACATACACCAAAATATTATATGTCAAAGTAGTCCACAATAGAAACTGTTAACTTCCACTGAGGCCAAATGGTAATTTAAAAAAAAAAATTGGTGAAATATCCAATGGTAATCCAATAAAATCGAAATAATGGTTTCTTCAGATGCTGCAATTTGAATCTAAAATTTTGGTTTTAGAAAAATTAAGTAGAAAATTTGGTAATTCTGCAGGCAAACGTTGCTTGAAAATCATTTGTGAATCATTACACAGTGTCCAGCCTTTTTCACATTTTAGATAAACTGGGTAATGACCAGAAGTTATACAAGGTCCATCATGGAAAATATTGCAACTGCAACAAAAGTCTTTCCTGATATTGATAATTGATTTCCTGTAAACTTCTTTATTAAAGTGTCCAATTTTGTTCCATCAGCTCTACAACGTTGCATCATTAAAATTACATACTGTCCATATTTATTTAAAAATAACGTTGATAACATTTCTGATTTACATTGAGAACATTCCATGTTGTGATTTGCATCTTTAACTAATGTACTAAAAGTCACTGATTTACTCTCTGGTAATGTTAAATATATGAACCTTTCAGAATCAACATTAGAGCTGCATGAGTTTTCACAACTATGTTGCCATTTATAGGAGAGACCAAACATATTTCTACCCCTTCATCTTCTAGTACCATAAGCATATACATTAAGAATTCCTGTGCATCTTGCTGGACATTTTGAGTAAACTGTGTACATCCAGAACATACATCTAAAAGATTTCTAACATCAGACGCACTTTCTATTTTAGTTTTGTCATTACTCAGCTTCTCATAAAGGAAACTCAGCAGAGAACAGAATCTTTTTTCATGATTTAGTATTATCTGCTCTTTCAAACTTTCAAGATAAAATACAACATTCAGCACTACATTGGCGTAGCAGTTGACACCAGAGCTATTTTCAAAATGACAACCAACAACCTCTTCAGCATTGTCCTTTTTCTTTTTGCTTGCAATCACATCAGTCTCTATTTGTTTACTCTTCTGTACATCCTCATTACAGATATTCTCAATTCTCCTTTTCCGACAAACAACACGTTTTTCAAACACAGGATACTGACCTAAATGAGGAGCATAGCTTCTTCTTAATCTATTATACTCCTTTACACAGTTTGCATCAGCACTAACTTTTGACTCATCAAAGTCTATCATGAATAAACCAGATATTTTTTTCACGCGTGACAAAGCAACATATGCCATACCTTCTTTAAACACACTAGATCCAATGTTTACAAAAGCACTATCTACAGTTATTCCTTGAGATTTGTGAATAGTTACAGCATATTCTAGAGAAAACGGAAACTGCTTCCTACGTATATATAAGTCTTTCACAAGCAAGAAACGAACTGAACAACGACTAATGGCTTTAACCTCTTCAATCTGATCAAATTTTATTTTTAAAAATTCAATTCTATCTTTTTTCTGGTAATTAACAAAACCCAAAACTTTACCCAGAGCTCCATTCACTAAACCTTTTTCTACATCCAAATTACGTCTTAAAATTACTCGACAGTTCATACATACATAAAGATTATTTTCTAAACCAGCTGTTTTCGATATATTTTTCTCTAGAGAATCCAATTTAGTTGTCAATTTGTTTGTCAATATAATAGTTATTCCTTCATGCTGTATTTTATCCACAGCTTCCAGTTTAATAATCTCTTCATTTTCCAATTTCAAAAGTTCTTGATTGAATATAGAGCATTCATGTAGTGTTGGCATTAAGCAGATTACAGTATTTTTCCTGCAATTTTCTTGTATATTTTCTCTGGAACTATTTGTTCTGTTGGAAACAAATTACATAGCAATCGACTCTGTAAAGCTTTTCCGGCATGTTCTGTGAGTAGTCCAATTCTGATATCTTTGAGAATACTTGCATAATCATCATCATTTGCTTGCCGCATATTGGTAATGAGTTCTTTGTACTCAAAGTATGTCCAAATATTCACATTACCTATACTTCCTAACGACTTTTTTGTGTCTTCATGTGTAAGAGTATGAAATACTGGTTGTCCTTTAACTGGAGTGAGCTGCAGTAGATCCCCAAAAACTATAACATGTTTTCCTCCAAATAGCACGTCATAGTCTGTCTTTAGAATGTGCTGCATTCTTAAATGCACAAAGGCAAGCATTAAGTTTGATACCATGCTTACCTCATCAATAATGAGAACTTTCATTTTTTTCAATACTCTTGAAACTTCAAAACATGCTTCTCCTGTTAGCTTGTGGTATTTTATTTTGTTCTCATGCTCTACTGGTAACATTAGCAAACGATGGAGGGTAATTCCTTTTATGTTATATGCTGCTAACCCAGTTGGAGCAGTAATAACACAAGACAAAGTTGAATCAGTTTTTTTCTGTAGGTAGCTTCTAATTACTTTAATTAAGAAACTTTTTCCAGTTCCAGCTTGTCCACTCACATACATTCTGATTGGTTCAAATGATGTGCATGAGCACTCTTTATTTTCATGTAGTAATCCATGATCAATTTGTTTTTTGACTTCCTCATAAATTTGTTGTTGTTCATCATTCAGTTGTTGTTCCAAATTTGGTAAGTTTATTAAATCTTCCTGAGCTTGATTCATAGCTGTTTCCACTTCAATCATGGCTATTGCAGCTTCATTTTCTACGATTGGTTGTCCTAGAGGATCTTGACTGAGCGTCCCAGAACTTTGACTGTCTTGAGAAGTGTCTCTAGCTACTTCAGCTGCAATTGTTGATTCTTGTTCAATTTCTTCATTTAACATTTGTACATAAGTTGTGAAAGTACTGCATTCTATGGTATCTTTGCATGCATTAAAAGAATCTTCATGGCTTTGAAAATGTCCAAGTAATTCATCCTCTGAACGCCATGGTTTAAACAACTGTAAAAGTGCTAAGTAGTAAAATTCCTTCTTGTCAGTAGTGTTGCTTTCTGTGATTAATCAAACTTCCTTTTGTTTGTTTTACCAAACATCCTTCCTCACCAATGACTTTATATTTTCCATTGTTGATGTCTTCTGTGATATTCCGTTTAAAAATGTAGTTCTGCAGCACTTCATAGAGACACATGTTCTCAAGATGATGACTTCTCTTTGGGTAATATGTGTGCAACATGTTTGTTCTTAAAATGTCTGTACTTTCTGGTTCGTACTCTTCTAAATATGCAATTTCTCGATTAGATTTCAATACCCGATTTCGCATTCCTGCAAGGCCTAAACTTACCCAAATTATTCTTCTGGATTTGGAGTACAGACTTGCAGATGACAACCTATCTGAGCATTCGTATGACCCAATTTATCGATGCGATAACATCTTTAAACTGAAACTGTATATTTTTTTACTGACAGTCTTCTCGTGAGAAATCTCTTCCCACATTTCTTTCAATTCCGTTTTCTCAGATTTAGTGATGTAAGATGTGACATACCGAGCAACAGCAATAGAATTGTCAGCTACATACTGAATATCCATGTTAGCATTCCACATGGATAAAATGACTGGGTTGTAGTCATTTATATATTTTGACTCTTCTTTTCTTCTTAGGTTGTAGGTATTTTTAGGCGATTTTCTTGTAATAGTATGTCGCACAGCTGGCATAAAACTGTTTACTCTTCCTTTTGAAAGAACAGGTCGTGGAAATCCAAATCGACATTTTGTGTAGAATTTATCTTTACTCTTGTACTTTCGTCGACAGTATTTTCCACACCGATGACTTTGAAAACGTAAAACTTGCTCTTTTAAGTTTTTTTCTTCTGTGCTTTTAGGTATAGCACATGTTGCATAACCTTCAATGAAAGATAAAACTGCATCATCAGAATCTGTTCCAAATTTTGGGGCATCCTTGATCCACAACAGCATATGAATATGAGGAGCACCTCTTGCTTGGTACTCTTTTCTCCAAAAGAAATCCACAACTTCTCCAAGAGGTGGATTTTTTTTATTGCAGATGAAGGACATAATAGCCTCAAATCTATGATTGAAATATCTGCAAACATTAACCGGATCCAATGAGCACAATTCACCTGCTGTCTTGTTTTGGATGTTTTCAATATTTGAATTTGCCTCTCGAAGAAAATCCAGTAAATCATCCCAAGCGTACTCAGCACAGCTTTGGGTAAGGAACCATGTAGGAGTTCCTAAATTCCGTAACATACATTTCAATTCTCCATGGCGTCGGTACCAATATTCATTAGTCCCACGCTGACAAGCCATCAGATTAATCAATTGAGATTCCAAATGATCATCTCGCTGTTGCACTTTGTTCAGAAAATCCTTTGCAGACACATTATGTAGATGTACTCCAGTTTTTAAAATGTGATTTACTGCATAAGATAGTGCAGACAAGTCACTTTCAAATAAAAGATGGAACAAATAAGGAATACTTTGACGAAATCTTGGATCTTCTGCATATAATCTTGTAGTCCGATACTCAGAAGCAGGAATCTATACTGGACGTTCATCATATCGTCCACCTTTTCCTGTAGGAAACAGCTGGGGAAAACAACGAGCATCCAAGCTCTCCTCCCATACACTCACGGGAGTTCCTTTTGCTTTTTTCATCTGAAACAGATCAATAGTGTTTCCCATAACTTCTTTAGAATGAAGAGGATGTATGCTGAAATGTTCATAAATTTCTTCTTCTTTTGACTTATCCACTTTTTCAATTTGCCCAGTTGGTATTCCTGTGTCTGCTAGTAAAACTTCTTCATCTTCATCCATATAAATTGATTCATACCATGTATTATTTCTTTTCAAATATAAATTTGCTCTTTGTACTTTTCGTACATCTACCAGCTCCTGCCAAATTTTCTTATTCTTTGTAGGTACACCATTAACCAGAATAACTAATGGTTCAGTTTCCAAACTATCTGCATCAATTGTTTCAATATTTTTTTTCAAATCTAATGGCAAATAGACAACTCTTCCTTTTAAACCTCTTTGTAAATCTGAAGGAGGTAATTTGCCTGTTTTGGGCTCCATACGAACTATAGTCTGAAACGGATGGACACATTGAATGAGTATAGACTCATACGTATTTAAATCACTAAGTTCTGCAGGAATATCAACCAATTCTAAATTATTATGTACAGCTCTAGCTGACATTTTATTTTCTTCTAACTTGTTATAACAGTATTTACAAATACGCTGATCTTCACCCAAATCAAAACAATTTTCCAGAAATAAATATGTAGCAAAATCCTTCCACTTAATATTATTTTCTTTTTCACTTTTTTTATAGAGATCAACATTCCTTGTTTGAGTTTTATAATGGCTTCTCCGGCAACAAATACAAGTAATATTTGGTCTTTCATTAGAGATGATAGTAAATGTTGTCATTTGATCTTCAAAACAGTGAGTTCTACATTCTCTTCCACATTTTTTTCAATAACTGTGTCATTTCCTGAACTTTCTTGCTCTGGACCAAAGTAACAAAACTCAATATCCTCACAAACCTTCTTCACATCTGATACAGATCCACGGAACAGAGCACTATTCAACTCATTTAACTTTAGTGCTGGACTTTTAGCAAAATACAATTTTCTCACAAATTTTCTCATTTCAGTATGATGAACTGCCAGCATCCTAAAATGGTGAAAAACACTTTGACAAACTTTCCTAGAAAGACATGCCAGAGAATGTCCTTGCAAACCGGTATTCTCTCTCACTCTGCATGGACCTAGTCTTTGAAGCACCTTAATCTTCTTTTTAACACTTTTTTTTACTATATTCTCTTAGAAAGTCACGTAATTTATCAATAGATTCCTGTCGTACAGTACAAATACAATTCCAAGTGTACACTGGGGCTTTAGGACGTCTCCCCATAACCTCATCAGCTAACACTTCTTCCTCATTACTTGGAACCCTTTTCTCCTTTTACATTACACAACCATCCTTAACTTCATATGCTCGACCACTGGTGTCAACTGCATGCAGCAAACTATTACTTTGAAGATAACTCTCTTCTTTAAAAAATGGTTCAGTACTTGAACTATGCTTCCATTCTCCTAAGAACACTTTACAAAAGTTTTTTTTTTTCACTTCTCTTTTTCTTTTGCTTTTTGACTTCATTACATTCACTAATTTATCTAATTATCCTGTTCAAAATTAAAATGAATAGTTTTCTTTTTAATTCCAAAGCCTTTACAACAATTGATTCAATATGTTTCTTTTTCTTATAAAATTTGGCTTTCTTCCTATATTTTTTCACATCCTTTAGCAAATTGAACATCACTCTTCTCTGAAACATTTTTCTACGAATGTTTTTAAAATCTATTTTTCTTTTTAAGTCATTCTTTCTTACTTCTGATTGTACATTAGCATTTAGAATATTCTGTGGATTGTCTTGTTGTTTTCTACTTGAAACACTATTTGCAGTGGATATATTTTTTACATTTTTTCTTTGCTTGAGGATCTTTTTTATAAAATCCTTAGGCTGCTTACCAGAAGACTTTTTCTTTTTTCCAACATGAGGTTCTTCAACTAATTTTTGTTGTCCAGTTGTCTTCAAATATAGATGTTGTTGCTGTTCTTTTCTCTTTCTTGATTTTATAGGCATCTTTAATTTATTTCAGTGTTGTTCAACAATACCTGAAAGAAACTAAAAAAAAAATATCTTTATGTAAATTAAATATATTACTATATTTTTTATGAGCTTTTCAAATTCTATCATATGAGCTGTCCCTTTCCTACGACTGCAAGTCTTACACAATAAAAGCTACACAAATTAAATCTCTGACAACAATTCCTGTGTGCACACAGACTCATGGTGTGATTCTAGGCAGAAAACGATATTTGATTGGCAATTTCAAAGCACATTTACTACTGTGGTAGAGCAAGTGATAATTACTGTAACAGCCTGACACATTTTCCTTATAGTTTAGAGAGGCAGAAAAGAGTACATGTCCTAACAGCTACTTGAGACTATGAGCATGTGGAACGTGGGTGAGTGATTAGACTAGAGAAAAGGAAATGAGCCTTGGTGATGTTGAATGTGGTCGCGTTACACACTGCTATCTGAAATACCACACAGTGCTGAATACTTAGCATGGGAGTGCAGGAGAAGCAGCTGCCTGTGTGCTGAGAGCGTGCTTCTGGAGACTGTGTATTGTCAGGTGCAAGAGAGATCTGCATGGACGCTTGCACAACTGCATGAAGACTGCAGAGATGTATGTAAGAGTACATGTGGGATAAGGGTTAATTGGAGTTTTGAACATGTAGGATCTACCTCACCCATTGCAGGAGTGTAAGGAAAATCTACCCTGTTGTTTTCAAATGTGTTAGCATTTGCCTCTCATTTGTGAGATATTGATTTGTGCTGAATGCTAGCCATCACAGTTCAAGAAAACAAGCTGCCCCTTTCCTACGAATGCAAGTCTTACAGAACCAGACCAACACGAATTAAATCTCTGACAACAATTCCTTTGTGCACACAGACTCATGGTGTGATTTTAGGCAGAACACGATATTTGATTGGCAATTTCAAAGCACATTTACTATTGTGGTTTTGCAAGTGATAATTACTGTTACAGCCTGACACATTTTCCTTATAGTTTAGAGAGGCAGAAAAGAGCACATATCCTAACAGCTACTTGAGAGCATGAGCATGTGGAACCTGGGTGAGTGATTAGACTAGAGCAAAGGAAATGAGCCTTGGTGATGTTGAATGTGGTAGCGTTACACACTACTATTTAAAATACCACACAGTGCTGAATACTTAGCATGGGAGTGCAGGAGAAGCATCTGGCTGTGTGCTAAGAGT
This sequence comes from Triturus cristatus, assembly GCF_964204655.1. NCBI lineage: Eukaryota > Metazoa > Chordata > Amphibia > Caudata > Salamandridae > Triturus > Triturus cristatus. Next base: position 1,046,788,349 of record NC_140591.1, on the reverse strand, counting down.
GTGTTTCTGGAGACTGTGTATTGTCAGGTGCAAGAGAGATCTGCATGGACGCTTGCACAACTGCATGAAGACTGCACAGATGTATGTAAGAGTACATGTGTGGTAAGGATTAATTGGAGTTTTGAACATATAGGATCTACCTCACCCATGTCAGGAGTGGAAGGAAAATCTACCATGTTGATATCAAATGTGTTAGCATTTGCCTCTCATTTGTGAGATATTGATTTGTGCTGAATGCTAGCCATCACAGTTCAAGAAAACAAGCTGCCCCTTTCCTACGAATGCAAGTCTTACAGAACCAGACCACCACGAATTAGATCTCTGACAACAATTCCTTTGTGCACACAGACTCATGGTGTGATTCTAGGCAGAAATCGATATTTGATTGGCAATTTCAAAGCACATTTACTACTGTGATTTTGCAAGTGATAATTACTGTAACAGCCTGACACATTTTCCTTATAGTTTAGAGAAGCAGAAAAGAGCACATGTCCTAACAGCTACTTGAGACCATGAGCATGTGGAACCTGGGTGAGTGATTAGACTAGAGCAAAGGAAATGAGCCTTAGTGATATTGATTGTGTTAGCGTTACTCACTGCTATCTGAAATACCACACAGTGCTGAATAGTAAGCATGAGAGTGCAGGAGAAGCAGCTGCCTGTGTGCTAAGAGCGTGCTTCTGGAGACTGTGTATTGTCAGGTGCAAGAGAGATCTGCATGGATGCTTGCACAACTGCATGAAGACTGCAGAGATGTATGTAAGAGTACATGTGTGGTAAGGGTTAATTGGAGTTTTGAACATATAGGATCTACCTCACCCATGGCAGGAGTGGAAGGAACATCTACCCTGTTGATTTCAAATGTGTTAGCATTTGCCTCTCATTTGTGAGATATTGATTTGTGCTGAATGCTAGCCATCACAGTTCAAGAAAACAAGCTGCCCCTTTCCTACGAATGCAAGTCTTACAAAACCAGACCACCACAAATTAAATCTCTGACAACAATTCCTTTGTGCACACAGACTCATGGTGTGATTCTAGGCAGAAAACAGTATACCAGTACACCTTAACTTATGGTGAACACATACTCCATAATATCTTACAAGTTCAAGGCAGTTAAATATCTTCCAAAACATAAAATGTAAAACACAACTTTAAAACAAGAATCACATTTCTATTTTTTATATCAAAATGCACCACATACATCCCCTCTCAAATTCATAACTCACCTTTAAAAGTAGTTAGTTGAGAAAGAAATGTGACACTCACACAGCAGATTATCAGAGCCAGAATCTCTGAGGTGCACACCTCTCAGCAGAACCAGTAAATGGCAATCTTTCCCTCTCTTTTTCGACACATATACATGTTAACTTCAAATCACAGTGCTTCCCACATTTTTTCAAATGGAAACACACTTTTCTATTGGTTGCAAATTTCAACCCTTTCCAAATGATCCCTACCCCCAGCATGACATCTGCCTGCTACCATAGCAACAGGTCATGGAACACTGGTGTGAGCAGAGAGGTCAGAAGTTCAGCACACAATGTTTCTAATCCAAAGAGCAAGAGTGCTTGACTTTTCAAACCTAACAGCAAATCCAAAGTAATGTTCTGTGGGAACACATTTTTCTGAACCAATACAAAACATGCTTTCAAAAATTTAAACATACAGCCTAGTTTTTAGTGTTGAATGGTCTGAAACAGCCAATAAGTTCTTTTTATTTAAAAAAAGTATGTAAGCCTCCATTTTACAACTATCTTTCTTTTCATATTGCCATTCTACTGAAAGACACCTTCTGAGTGCATCCAGATCTCCTTGAAAGATGTTCACAGTGGTGATTGTAGGTCATAGCTATGTCTTCTGGAGTGAAAAGTATGCAGAAAAAAGAGGTATTGTGAAAGACCTTGCTTTGCCAAATGTAGACATTAAATGGATTGGTCAGAGAGGGTTAAAGTGGCACCAATTAATGCCTTTGGTGAAACCCTTTCTACATCTCCCACAGCCTGACCTTATAATTGTGCACTGTGGTGGAAATGACCTAGGCACTTTAGCTGGGGTAGGTCTGGAAATGCTTGTTAAGGACACCTTTGTGCAATTGATGTCTCTTTTTCCACAAACTACCTTTGCATATTCTAATATATGCCAAAGGCACAAGTGGAACTGGTCCAACCAATATTGTCCGCAGATTGACAAAGCAAGAAAGCGCGTCAATAAGTCTGTTTCTGCTTTCCTCAGAGACTATGGTATGGGTTCTATATACTACAACAACTTGCGTTACAACATGCAAGGCATTTATAGAGGAGACGGTGTACATTTCACAGATGAAGGCAACAGAGCCTTCCTCTTAAATTTTAGACTCTGCATCGGTACATACTTGTAGGTACAAATAAACACTCAATGAACACAACGGCTCTTTTTAGAGCCAACCAACATCTAAACACTTAAACTTGAATTTGAATTCTATTTTTTTAATGTTTCTTTTGCCACCGTGCGCGCACTGCGCGCACACCCCGCGATATTTTAAATATTTTTTTTTTTTGTGACCTAAGGGGTCTTTCATGGTCCCCCTGAGAAGGCCTAGGGGGTCAGGAACTCTCTACCCTGCCCCCTTTTAACGTTCTCCACCTTTCTTTTTCCCTGTCACACACACAACACACTAAATGGCGTCCGACACTTCCTGATTTCGACCGATTCGAATGTTGACTGACATGTAACCACCAATCAGAATTACGCTCGCGCACGGCACCGTGCACGCACGGTGCACGCACGGTGCGCGCACAGTGCACGGCTATAGATATTTATGTGCTTTTAAATGCAATTTTCTCAGGAACTACTGAACAGATTGACACCATATATGCAAAAGGCACATCCCTGACCTGAGGACTACCTCTTTGCCAAATTTCAAGTAATTCTGTTCAGCCGTTCGGGCTGTACCTTCGACTAAAGGTTCTATGGGAAAATGCATGGGGAAAACGCGTTTTGGGACTTTTTTCTCGGCCCCCGCTTGACGAATCACCCCGAGACTTCCAGGGTAGGAGCTGAGCGGATATCTCAAAAACTACTGAACGGATATACACCATTTCACCAAAAATGTGCTTTCTGGACCAAGACCTTTCTCCTTTTGGCGTTATTCCTTTCAGCAGCTTGACCTGTTGCCCTCTCTAAAGTTTTCTATGGAAAATGCATCGAGAAAACAAGTTTTGGGACCCCCCTTTTTTCTCAGCCCCCATTGACCAATCACCCCCAAACTGTCAAGATAGGAGCTTATCAAAGAGAAACTTTTTGGAAAAATTTGTGAAGATTCGTCAAACGACACCAAAGTTATGAGCACATGAAAAAATGCTTTTCCTATGGAAACGTGGTCCTAACTATATATATATATTCACTGAAAAAACCATAGGTTTCACACATGTTATAGTTAGCTGTACATTTCACTCGTAAAAAAACAATGAAATTCCCCCGTTATAGTTAGTGCAGGCAACTATAACTCACGCGACCGCAATCCTCTGCTGATGCTAATACTGTATTTAGACACTTATTTGCCCATGTCTTCTTCCATTAAATTTTAGCTATACATATATTACAAATATTTTTTTTTCATAAAGACTCATATGTCATCGGCAGAAGATTGCGGTCGCGTGAGTTATAGTTGCCTGCACTAACTATAACGGGGGAATTTCATTGGTTTTTTACGAGTGAAATGTACAGCTAACTATAACATGTGTGAAACCTATGGTTTTTTCAGTGAATTTGCAAGGTTTTTTAAATGCTAATTCCTAACTATAACGTGTGTGAAACCTATGGTTTTTTCAGTGAATTTGTACGGTTTTTTAAATGCTAAGTTACTTTACGCCATTCGTGGCGTGCGCGCCCAGTTAACGCATTTCGTTCCGTGCGCGCACGGTGCGCTTCGCGCACCGTGCGCACACAGTGAGCACGCGGTGTGCTTCGCGCACCGCGCGCCCACTTTACGCAGTTAGTGCCGTGCACGCAGGGTGGTCACGCGGTGCGCTGCGCGCACCGCGTGCCCGCGTTATGCGGGATGGGCCATGTACGCACGATGCGCTTCGCGCACCGTGCGCACATGGGGGACATATTATGCGCATCGTTGTAAAATGTATTCTGTATAATTATCATATGTTTGATATGCCATGCACAAATGGTGCCCTTCGGGCACCATTTGCCCACGGGGTGGGGAGAGTGTGGATAATTTTAAAAAAAAATAAATAAATTACCGTACGCGTACGGTAAGCGTAATCGCCGATTTTTGAAAATAAAAAAAAAAAATTTGGGCCTTGGGGGTTGTTTGGGGACCCGTATATCACTGCTGGGTGGTTATGATCTCAATATACTGCCCCTTTAGACATTTTTTGGCTTCATTTATGCTGCCCCACTCAGAGTGCGAGAGAGAAAATGGCGGCTGCCGCTTCCTGGTTTCGGCCGATTCAAATGTTTACTAAGATCTAAGAGCCAATCAGAATCGCGCTCGCGCACGTCACCGTACGCGTACGGTAAGCGCACCGTAAGCGCACCGTAAGCTGGCTCAGTTTAGGTGGAAGGCAGCTCCTGTATAGAGCACCCTCAACACCAGTGTCTCTCAAAATTTGCTCACCTCAACTGTCTGCTTTTCTATCAAAGTTTTTAGGCAAAGGATTAGCACAGTGCCAGCCATGCAGAGATAGAAAGTGGCAAAGTCTATTGCCATTCCTAAAGCAATGTCTTTAAGCATAGGAATAGCAGAGTGCTATCCATGTCGAGCTGTAAAATGACAAAAATCATTTACTACTCCTGGCGTAGTATTACAGCTTTAGATTGGTAAAATACTATAGAAGCCAACCTGAAATGAATAAAAGCTGCCCCTGACACAGTGTTTTGTTGTCATAGCAGCTCTTCAGAGAGGTTCAGCTTTGTCCAGACACAAGGGAGCACCCAGTATAAGTCAAAAGAATAGCCTTGCATGCATAGAGTGGCGCATAAATTATGCAAAGAAGAAGCAGAAAACTCTGGGTAGTTCCATGGTTTTGGTGGAAGACAGCTCCTGTATAGAGCACCCTGAACACCAACAACACTCTACATTTCCTCACCTCAAATGTCTGCTTTTCTATCAAAATCTTTAAGCATAGGATTAGCATAGTGCCATCCACGCCGAGATAGAAAAGGACAAAGTCTTTTGCCATTTGTACAGCAAAGTCTTTAAGCATAGGACTAGCACAGTGCTGTCCTTGCCGAGCTGTAAAATGACAAAAGCCAATTACCACTCCAGGCACAGTATTACAGCTTTGAGTTGGTAAAATACCAATCAAGCCAACCTGAAATGAGTAAAAGCAACCCCTGACACAGTGTTTCTCTCTAATTAGAGCTCTTCAGAGAGGTATAGCTTTGTCCAGACACAAGGGAGTATATATGATTACTTGAGGAAACTGAGCTATTCAGTAATGTCTCACCAATATTGTCATGTAATTCATGTGGGATATTTAGAAAATGTATGTACACATGAATGTTGATTGAGAGATTCTCAAGAAAATTACGAAAAACTCAAGAGTGAGCACTTTGTGAAAATCCTTCTGCTACTGCTATTACTCTATCTGAACCTATCAAATGTATAGAGCACCTGACGAGTGTGAAGAAGTATTCCCTGACTTCACATATTTTTCTGGCTAAAATAGGCTTTAAATGTTCAGTTAAATACATTAACCCTGCCTAGTCAACCTGTTCTTCACTTCAGCTTCCTCCTCTGAGTGCTTAAACAATGTAATGCAATCCCAAAATATCCTTTCCTTTATCCTCCTTCTTCTGGTTTGGGCTGCAAAAGCCAACATATTCATTACTATCAAAAAAATGACGACCACTGGGAAAGCGTAAAGTGAATTCTTGGTTTCCTTTTTCACTTTGCACCCGTTTACCACCTGCTTCCACTTAATGGTAAATTGCCTGTGCAAAATGCTCATTCTAAGAGTATTTGCTAATTGAGAACACAACAATTACTTTGTTGGTGATTTCCCCAAAAAAGATTCTCTATTTGGACATCCCTAAATAGTGAACGAATATTTTACCAATTCGCTATTACAAAATACCGAACAGACTTTTGTACATATCCAAAGCCCATTTTAGCGGTTGGTAACCAGTTTGTGACTGGTTTCCAAATTGCTAATTGTTTTAGTCATCTGTCTGGCCCGTAGTTACTAATATTGCAGTCTCCTTTGATAGAAGCTACTCCTTGTTTCTCAAGGAGAGGTAAGCTCTCCATGAATATTTTCTTAAGATTCTACAGAATGGTCTAATTGTTCCTTCCAAGTCTCTTGCAAGAAATTATCTATTATTAGTACAAAGAAGTCCTCCAAGGTACTTCACATGTATTAAATACTGGGAATTACATCAGATGAAAGATACCCTTTTCCTTTGTTTTCTGACATTCTCAAAGCTGTGAGAGAAGCCAGGATATTTACCATACTAGGAGCATATTGTCTGGAGGCTGTAGCCAACATGGATTTCATGAGGCCAGATAACACTTCTGTGAAGGACCACAGAACAGGCTTCGCTGCTGTAGAGAAGAATGTAGTAGGAGCTGCCACAAAGTCAGGCTGACAAGTGATGCATCTTGTGCAGATAGAGAGCAGGTTGATCCTGGTCTCCTCTTGGTTCTCAGAGCAGTTTTTCACTAAAACGTTTCTAGGTCCCAAATTTAGATTTTGGCTACCTGAACACTTTTATCCACCTTCCAAGGGTCCAGGACTGGAGGGGCACCACTTGGGGGTTAGGATTGCCTCAGGTTGGGTCCATGTGCGGGATTAATATGGTTGCAGCCTTTTCTGTTCATGAGGCTCTGATCAGGTCGCCACTCGCCAGTCAACTAGCCCTTGAAGTCACACTGGTAGTCATGGGTTCAAGAAGTGGAACACAGCTCAAACAGCAGGACATGCCTCAGAGGGCTCAAGGCAGGCTTCAGATAGCGAATCTGTCCTTCCAGGTGAAGCAAAGCAGTCTTCTAAAGGGCACAGCAGACCACAGCCTTGGGTAGGTCTCTGAGTCTCCTTTCACAGGTCGCAAAAGTGAACTGAAGACTCAGGGCCTTATGTAGGTGGGCTTGCATTTACCACTTCATAAATACCGAATCATACCGATTCGGTATTTATGAAGTGGTAAATGCTATGTAGGTAATTGGTCGGTAAATATTACCGATTCGGAATAATTCGGTAATTACCGAATCGGTATTTACCAAATCGGTAATGAGGCATACCTTCCCATTGATGGGAAGGTATGCCTCATTACCGAATCGGTAAATACCGATTCGGTAATGGGGGAGCACATGCAAGGGTGGCAGGGTGTCACATTGACACCCTGTTGCACCCCTGATTCGGCCATGTGTGCACATGTGGCACACATACATGCCCTGAGGGCATGTGTGTCTGCCACATTGCACACATCTACGGGCAAAATAATGCATTTACACACATATTCGTCATTTTCCACCAACTATTAGTTGGTGGTAAATAACGAATCCCCACACACACCACACAGTCCCCCTACATCTGATTTCTGTTTTCGGAATTTACCGAAGCGGTAAAATTACCGAATCGGTAATTTTACCGATTCGGTAATTTTACCGATTCGGTAAATTCCGAATACAGAACTTCTCCCCCTACATACCAAAAGCCAAAATACCGGTCGGTAACGGTATAATTACCGAAAATCGGCCGTTACCAACCGGTATTCGGCTACGTACATGAGGCCCTCAATCTTATGGTGCTTCTTTATACATGGTGCTTTCTTTGAAGTAATTGAAATATCTAGAGAATTACAGGCCTTGGGTATGTGGTAAACCACAGTACTAAGGATGTGTAATTAAAGTAAATATCCCAGTCCGGTGTAGGCCAATTTTACCACATTTTAGGGCATGAGCACAAGCACTTAAGCACCGGTTAGCAGTGGTAAGGTACACAGAGTCCTATGGCCAACAAAAATGAATTCAGCAAAAAATAGGAGGGGTGAAGTCAAAACATTTGGGGAGGACCCTGCAGAGTGAGCCAAGTCCAGCACCATGGTAGGCTATTCAGATGATATTTAGATTTTATAAGAGGGCCCTGAAACACACAAAGGTCATGCTAAAGAAATACTCCAAGAATTTAAGGAGACTAGAACGTGTGCCAGGCTGGAAAAGAGTGAATTTGATCAGCAGTCTCTATCAATGATCTGTAGACTAGCTGGGTTTTTTGTTCATCAGGTGAATTATTCGCTGGTGATACTAAAGTCAACACTATATTAAATTGGAAGAACTCAGTATCTGTCAAGAAAGTCAGATTGAAATTGGCTTGTCCAATGCTACCATAAATCCAAGATCATAAGTCTAATCACTGACCTCTTGAAGGAAGGCAAGATATTGAAATAGACAGGAGAGAATCATCTGTTGCTTTTAAAAAGCTTAAGAAGCGATTAACAGCAGCGCCCCATTTAGTAATACCCGACACCTCTAAGTAATTCATTGTGGAGACTGATGCTTCTGTCCAGGTAGTTCTTCTTTAAGAAAATGATAGAAAAAAAGCACATTCAATTGCATTTTCTTTATTGTGAGCTTATTCCAGCTGAGCTAAGCTATTCAGTACTCAAACAATACTTTTTTACAATAAACGCTGCTTTTAAAAAATTGCATAATTATTTTGATTGGCATTCCCTATGCAGTTACTGTGAGAATGGGTCATAGCAATCTGGAAGTTCTACAACAAGTTGAATGTTTTAACATTCAACATGTCAGTTGGGCCTATTTGTTCAGCAATATGAATATATAATACCCTATATTCCTGAATATCATATCGCTATGGCAGACTGTTTGTCAAGGATGCATCCAGGTGTAGACCAGCTTCTTTTAAGAAAAAGATTCTCCAGCCTCTGAAAATTATAATTCCTACTACCATAACCAAAACTTTTTAGACTGAATGTTGAGGCAGACCAAAGACCTGGATAGCGATACTTGGATTTCAACTAAAGAAAACATCCAAAGAAAAAGATGGGCTGATGTTTGTAAATGGAAGGCTATTTAATCCAACAAAGAACTTGCAAAAGATCATTTTACAAGCTTTTCGTGATGCCTTGACTGAATGCCACAGAAGTCAATCTATGAGAATGTAATGTAATGAAAATACACAATGACAATTCTTTTGTGTCTTTACTCATGCTAAGAGCACTCACTCAAGCAGGTATGGGTCATTGCTACCCTTAGAGTTACCTCAACACCATTAGGATTATATTTCAATAGATCCTATATTTGACCTGCCCAAATTGAAGGATGCACACCCATTGTGGAAATTGTAGATGTTTTCCCAAATTACTCATTTCTTCTCCTCTAGTCAAGGTCCCACTACTTCTCAATTGCAAAGATTTTCTTATTGGACATAGTACAACTGCATAGTTTGCCTAGGAAAGGCTTTCTGATAGGGAACTTCAATTTGACTCAAAATTCTAGGCTTACCATTATCTCCACCTCAGAGTCTTTGCCACCTGGATTCTGCCCTCAAATCAATAGACATACTTGGAGATTCAACAAGACATCGGAAGAGTGAGTATGTTGCTTTTTAAACTACATCGCAAACAAATGGGAAGTCTCTATTACTATCAGCTGAAACTTGTGCAAAATCAAGATGAGCATTATTTACTGGACCAGTCAATTTTTTGTTAACTATGTTTTTGACATATAACTAATACAGTAAATCTGCCATGGGATACTAATGTTTCTGCTGACAAGATCTTCTTGAAGATATTAAGAAAGTTCAGCTCAAATTTAAAGATATTCGGGATAAGCATAGCATACAGGATTAAAGAAAAAAGACAGACTCGTAGACATATGGTGCGAAATGGAATATGGCTATCTTCTGTTTATCTTCATACAAGAATTCATAGATTAAATCTCTGTATGCAATACTTTGGTCCTTTTGCAATCACCTGGATCATTACTTCAGTGACAGTCTGACAAAAGTTGCTTTCGTCCCAGAGAGTCCATCCATCTTATCATGTCTCTCTTCTCATGCCAACAAATTCTAAGGGCCTTTTTATGACTTTGGCGGTCCTGGAGCGGGGCCGGGGTGCCACGCCACCGCCCGCTTCAGGACCGCCAAAGCTATCTGCACACCGTCTGACGGATTACAAGTTAAAATCCGCAGAGTGGTCAGGTGGAGGCTGGCCCACAGTGCTGCCTTTCAAAGGCTTATCAGAGAGCCTTAGAAAGGCAGCGCTGTGGGCCAACCACAGAGCATTTCAGGAAGGCATGGACTGTAAAGTTCATGCCATCCTTGTTCTGTGGGTGCAGAAAGACAGGGCGGCACACCATGTGCCCTCCTGTATGCACCCCTAAGCACAGGGCAAGAGGGGGCCCTGTAGGGCACCCTTCCTTTCCTCACTGCCAGCAGGAACATGGAGGCAGAAACTCTATGACATCACTGGCAGTGAGAAAAGTCATAAAATGCTTGGCGGTGCCCTTAGACCACAGCTGGACCAATAGCGGTGGTCTTGTGGCCGTCTGACCATCGCAGTTGTAATACTGTGGGCAGTCCTGCAGTGCGGTCATTGTCAGACCACCATCACTACAACTACGGTCCTATAGACCACGGTAGTTGTAATTAGGCCCTTATTTTTCTAGAATCTCTAAACCTCTAAAGCCTATTTCTGTGATTGGCCATGAGGAATTTGTGATTAAGGAGATTTGTGATGCAAGAATGATTCATGGCAAACCTCATTATTTGGTTGACTAGGAAAGTAATCAACCTTTTGATAAGTCCTAGGGCAGCATCTGCCATTCATGCTCCCCTTATGGTGAGGAAGTTCAATTCTGTGTTTCCACACAAACCAGACCTTTCTGAAGGTGAGAAGAATGTTCTGCTCAGTCTGGTAATTCAGCTCTTACCACATGCATGTTCTGAGATCTGCCATCATTCTGTAGCTCCTCTTTGTTGTCATGATCTAGCCATCAGCATCCCTCTGTGCTTTTGTGTTCTAAGTGCTGAGGACACACCTCACAGTGAAAACTGTAATGTTTCCTTGCATGTGTTGGTTTGGTTCCTTTGTGACTCCCATGCTTATTTAGAGTTCTTGCATTAGTGTATAATAAATACTGCACACCTGACTCCGGATCTTCTGCTTTTTGGAGTTGAGGATTCAATTAATTATTTTACTTTGGGAGGATGTATTTTCTCTTAGCCTAATTACTCATTCTTTCTTACTCCTTGTCTAACTTTCTGTAAGATTCAAATAAAAGCTGGTGAGAGAGGGTGCTTTAGTGCTTTGCAATGTGAATTCTAATTGTTGGCTGTGAGCAGTTCTTGCACTGCTGAGCTATTCCATTGCTTCTGATTCTGGTTGGTGCTTTCTTTTGCCTGACTTCTCTGAGATTTTTTTAGAAAAGTTTTTGTCTGCTGGGAGACGGGTATTACCAGTTGCTCAATTGCTAGCTCCTCCTCTTTAGTTTGAATGCAACTTTGAGCCTGTACATGCTAGTCTGAGGCTCAGAACCTATGGGTGCTAAGCAAAAACTCACCTTAAAATGCTAAGCAGAGACCTGCTTTGAGAGACCTGACAATAGTGTAATAGTCTGTTGTATGATTACAATTGTAGGAATTTTAACTTACAGTTCCATATGTGTATTTTAACTATACATGAGAATCTTATTATGCATTTTTCTAAAAATCCTAGAATGATAGTTTCAACAAGGCACATGCTTTTTTTCCAAGTGTTTGTATCTCCATCATGATGAACTCCATTATTTCCTCACTGAAATTCCCTTTCTTTTCATTCCAACTCTAACCTACGGAAGTGAGGTGCTAAAACGGCTAGACAGTGCCAACTAGACAAATTTGTCGCAAAAAGTTTTAGAAGGACCTTCCAGCTACCTTCCCACACTTCTCCGGCACAAATCAGGCTGGAATTCGGCATCTGCAGACAGTCAATAGGCCGAATGGTGACTTTTCTAATGAGCTGCCTCAAGCTGACGGCGTCAAAGGAGGGTAGTCTGGCTCACCACTTATGGGCACAGCTGAACACAAGACGATGGCCAGCGGGGCACCGCTACTTGTCCTGTGGGCTTAGCATCCTCGGCCTGAGTGAGCTCTGGGACTTATATGCAAGCCAAAATGAATTCAAGAGGCTAGCAAACTCAGCGCAAAAAGACTTTCCTCAGCAGAAATCAGGGCTAGTCTCTCTGCTAGAAGTCACGGTTGGATGACTCTCAGCACTTACGCACAGTTGAAATCTCAGAGTAATCTAACTATCACCTTCATTGCATGTACCACGCTCCGCTTCTTAAAACTGAGAATGGGGGTGATTCCAATGATTTGCCATCTTCCCAAATGGAAAAGAGACTGTGCCCTGGAAACATGCTGGCTTTCAGGCCAACACAGGGAAGATCTATTGCATGTACTGTGTTTGTGTCCTAACCTCTTGAAGGAAAGAAGGGCTCTACTACGAAGGGGTTGGATCGACAAGGTGGTCAGATCATGTAGAGGTGCAGTGTTGGCCTGCTTTAATCCTCGGAACACCATCTTAAATTGCGCCTTGGTAAGGTTCATGGATCGTTTTGCAAAAAAACTAGTGGAGTTGAGATGCTCAATGCTTCCTTGGCCTGAGACCTTGACTCGTTGCTTACCTGTATCAGTTGCTGAACTAACTCCTTTTGCGGAGCGGACAGGCACCTGGACTGTTTTTGGACAAAAAATAAAATAAAATTGTCATCAGAAGGGGAGTAGCCCACAGGTTAGCTGAAATGCTATTTTAAACTAGGACTGCCGTCTCCTTATGGGAACACCAATATAGGAGTTATGGATAGTGTATTTACAATAGAGTTTTATATGTTAGGATGTCGGGTGTTTTTATCTACAGGAACCTGTGATTTATTATCAAGTTTATATATTGTAACATTTTTATTTGTAGTGTTTGCAAGGGTTTTAACAAATCATGCAATAAAGTTTCTTCTTTTCTTTTCTTTTTATTGTCATTATATAGTTTTGGAATGAACAGTAAACGTTTCCGCTTAGGTGCACTATAAAATTCAATTGGAAAACTCTCTAACTCTGTAGTTTCCATAGAGGTAGTCTCTTCATGGACCTCCAATTCTCACTCTCAGTTATTTTCTCTTTCTGGATAACTGTGGAATGTCAGTGTTACTTACAAAATCCTTCATTATAACCTCATTGATTACCTTCTTTTTATGTAAAAACATAGCATTGGCAGAAGTCCTGAGACTATTTTCTAAAATCTACACCAGTCTATTCAATTGCATCGACTATACTTCATTAACTCTGTCCTCATTTTGCATGACAGGAAGTGTCAATAATTTTTCCTATAGTACCGGAACTGTTAGCATTCAACAAAGCCCCGTCTGCCTATAGTGTTTAGATTAATTTAATTATTTGTTAAAACTTCCTACTGGCTTTATTGCATTCGTTTCTAGTAGCTGCATAACCTTTATCACACTCATTTAGCACCTTTTATAATTGTTCTAAGAGTCTTCATTTCTCTTTCTGCTGATTCGACCTGCAGGTTATTAGTAAAACTCCAAGTGAGACCTTTAGTGCGTGTCTTCTTACCTCAACATCTTGAATAAAATTTGCACTCATTCCCCAAAACTCCTTATATCCCTATGACTATGTTTAATTAACACCTCTCAGTTGAATGACAGTATTGAGTTTACAGTAATATGGCTTCAAAAACATTTTAACATATACAATACAGTTACCTGAAACACTGAGTTTCAAAAGAGTAAGATATCATTCCAGAAAAAAATGTGTTATGTCCCACTGAAACGCATGAGCAGTTTCTTCCTATTGGGGTATCGAACATTCAAATTTTATCTAAATTCAAATATTTCTGTGTCTTTATTTGTCTGAAAGTTTGTCAATCATTTCTATCATTTACTTTTGGCAGCACAATTTTGCCTTGCTAAGGGACTGGAAATTAGTGTATCACTAAATTGAAATATACCTACTTTTGTGTCCTCACATAACTTTAAACCGTTAAAGATGTTAGTGATCTCATAAACGTTATTCATATGCCTAACATTTTGTAAACAGACAAAAGCAAAATGTCTCCTACTGCCTGGAACACACTTTTAAATACCGTCCACATTTATTTATTTATTTATTTAGTAGTTTAGTAGTTTAATATAGCACTAGCCAGATCCGAGGGTATCGGAGCGCTTTACAACAAAGGTGATGGGAAAATCAACACAAAACGTAGTATACATATTGATTCGCTGCGAGTCGAGAGTCTCAGAACAGAATGCAGCCTTAATATCCAAAAACAAAATAAAGGGGTGATATACACAGGGGTGAGGCAGGACTAAGTTGGTAGGTGGGTGAGGTAGAGTTCTTAAACTTAGGGTGACTGGACGGTGTGGGTGCAAGAGTCTGCATTCAAGCGGCAGCTATCCATTCGACAGGGAGCGATTGAGGAAGAGGTCCTTGAGCTGCCTTTTGAGTTTTACAAACAAGGGGTTAGTCCTGATATGGACTGGGATGGAGTTCCAGATTCTTGGAGCATTTCCAGAGAAGGATTGAGAAGAGGCTTTTTGTTTGCATGTTTTCAGGGGGATGAGGAGTAAGGTGTTTGAGCTCTTGAGGGTCCTTGTCTGGCCGGCTTTCTTGAGTTTTGCGGCCAGGTAGGCGGGTTTCCCAGTGTGCAGGGGTTTGTGCGTGAGGCAGGCAGATCTGAAGTTGGCATGCATTTCAATTGGGAGCCATTTTAAATCTCTGAGTGCCGGTGAAATGTGCTCAAATTTCTTCACTTCGGTGACCATTCTGGCTGCTGCATTTAGAGTTGTTCTCAGAGGGGCTAAGTGGGATTTTGCTGTTCCTGTGAGGGTTGCATTCCCATAGTCGAGTCTGGAAAGCACCAGGGACTGAGTGGCTTGTTTGAGATCGCTGGGAGGGATGAATGGTTTTATTTTGTTGAGCAGTTTAAGGTTGAGGAATGCGCTTTTGGCGGAGTTCTTATATGTTTTGTCATGTTCAATTTTAGATCCAGAGGTATTCCCAGTGATTTAACTGAGTCGGTCAGATTGAGGTTGCAGTTGAAGGCATCGATTGCTTTTATCCATTCTGTGACTTGGGGGTTGTGCTCCTTATTGGAAATGAGCAAGATTTCTGTCTTGTCCTGGTTCAGTTTCAAGTGGTTGAGTGTTAACCAGTGCTGGACTTCCCTTAGAGTGTGGTTTAGTCTATGAATGTCTTCCATAGAGGAGGATTTGAGATAGATCTGGGTGTCGTCCGCGTATAGGTGGAAGGGGATGTTTTTTTAATTGAGGATGGAGGTGAGGGGTTCCATATAGATGTTAAAGAGTTGCGGAGAGAGAACTGATCCTTGTGGTACACCCCTGCTGACGGAGTGTGAGTAAGAAAATAAGTTATTGATTTTTATTCTTTGGGTGCGATTCTGTAGAAATGAGGTGAACCATTTTAGGACCTTCTCGTCCGCTCCTACTCTTTCTTACAGTGCCTTAACGAGTAGATTGTGGTCAACCGTGTCGAAGGCTGCCGATAGGTCCAAGATTACGAGCAGACAGCATTGATCCCTATCGAGGGACTTGTGGATGTCGTTCATGACATTCAAGATCGCTGTCTTTGTGCTGCAACCTTTTCTGAAGCCCAATTGGTGAGAGTCGAGAAGGTTGTTCAAGTCCATGTGCTCGGTAAGTTGAAGGAGGACGCATCTTTCCAGGGTTTTAGCTAGGAGGGGGAGATTGGAGACGGGTCTGAAGTTGTTAAGATCATTGGTGTCCGATCCTGTTTTTTTAATAGTGGTGTGACTTGGCTGATTTTGAGACAATCCGGCATGACTCCAATTCTCAGGGAGCTATTTATAATCGTGGTCCAGATCGGGGCTAGGGTGCTTTTCAGCTTTTTGACCAGTTTGCCTGGAATGGGGTCCAAGATATGAGAGGAGGGGGTGGAGCAGAAAATCATTTTTTTATCTCAGCTACAGAGATGGGGTTAAAGGATTTCCAGTTTTTGGGGTGGAGCTTGTGTGTAGTGCCTTCTATCTCAGCAAGTGAGCTGCTGCAGGGGGGGGGGTAGTCACCCAGAGAATGTATCCATTTCAGTGTGTGGAAGTTACAACTTTCATTTTGTATGATGTAAGAAAGTTGGGCCTTGAGAGTTTGCATCATAATTTGAATACAATTCTTCTCCCACCCTAATCCTTTCTAAGTTTATTGACTACCATTCAATTTAGTGCTTCTCTTGTAAAAAGGGCGTCCCGCATTCGTCTTTTTTTAATAATTGCCTAGGTTATATATGACCATTAACTCTCTATAGTGACAGATGAACTACACATATCTCCATTACTGAAACACTAAAAGTCTTCTTCATGAAATAATGTGAATGAAACTCTTTAAAATGACATTTGTCTTAGAATAGTTATAATGGCAATGCTCTTTTTTCACATGCATACCACAAATTTAACAACTAGAATAAATTACATATTTTTTAAATAAAGGTCAGTTTTTTATTGTGTATAATGATGCAAACAGTTTGGTAAGCAGCCCAAAATCATTTCAACTACAACCTAAGGCAGCCATCCACCAATATATAGCAATGCTCCACAAAATAAACCAAAGCGAGTTTATCAACACCTAAGTATGCAATAAAACAATTCATCTTTTTAGTGAAAACCCATGGGTGATTCCAGAAAGCTATATATTTTTTTAAAGTAGGCAAATTTCAGGATTCAGCAAGGGGTAATTCATGTACATCCCTCAAGGTTTTCACAAAGAAACAAACTGCTGAAATAAAAAATAATTAAATTTAGCAAAAAAAAACATTCATTTATCACTATACTTTCAGGGGACTCACTGATCAGGCTCTGCTAGCCTGCAACAATGTTGCTGCCTGCTGGGGTGGGACTAGGTCTCCCAGCCTGCTTCACCTTTCTGAGGGAGAGGGAGGGGCCTCCTCCCAATCAAATAACTCAGCTGCCTCCCGCAGCACGGAACTCACTGATCAGGCTCTGCTAGCCTGCACCACCACTCGCTCTGTTGCTGCCTGCTGGGGTGGGACTCGGTCCCCCAGGCTGCTTCGCCTCCCTGAGGGAGAGGCCCCCTCCCAATCAAATACTGCAGCCGCCTCCCGCAGCGCGGGACACACTGATCAGGCTCTGCTAGCCTGCACCGCCACTCGCTCTGTTGCTGCCTGCTGGGGTGGGACTCGGTCCCCCAGGCTGCTTCGCCTCCCTGAGGGAGAGGCCTCCTCCCAATAAAATACTGCAGCCGCCTCCCGCAGCGCGGGACACACTCATCAGGCTCTGCTAGCCTGTACCAACACTTGCTCTGTTGCTGCCAGCTGGGGTGGGACTTGGTCCCCCAGCCTGCTTCCCATTCATGAGGGAGAGGGATGAGCCTCCTCCGAATCAAATCCCGCTGCCGCCTCCCACTGCGCGGGACGCACTGATTAGGCTCTGCTAGCCTGTAACAACACTTGCTCTGTTGCTGCCAGCTGGGGTGGGACTTGGTCCCCCAGCCTGCTCCGCCTTCATGAGGGAGAGGGATGGGCCTCCTCCCAATCAAATACCGCAGCTGCCTCCCACAGCATGAGATGCACTGATAAGGCTCTGCTAGCCTGCACCACCACTCGCTCTGTTGCTGCCTGTTTGGATGGGACTCAGTCTCTCAGCCTGCATTGCCTTTCTGAGGGAGAGGGAGGGGCCTCCTCCCAATCAAATACCGCGGGTGCCTCCTTCAGAGCAGGACGCACTGATCAGACTCTGCTAGCCAGCACCACCACTCACTCTGTTGCTGCCTGCTGGGGTGGGACTCAGTCCCCTAGCCTGCTACGAACTCCTGAGGGAGAGAGAGGGGCCTCCTCCCAATGAAATACCGGGGCTGCCTCCTGCAGCACAGAACATGCGCAGGCATGACCAAGCCGCAGTCGGGCAAAGCCCGGGCCAAGGGCGGGACCGTCTGCGCCCATCCACAGCCGGCAGTATTATTATCTACAACCTCTTCATTGAAAGCATTAAGGTCCCATCTGTCTTCCCCCTATTTCCACCTTATCCATCAAATTACTCAAGAAAAGTTTAATTTGGTCATAATTAACTTTTATAATAATGTTTTTGATGAAACCAAAGTAATGGTTATAATGGATTTAAGTAGGGAAATTTACCTATTCCTAGCCACATTAATGATGTCGATATTTTATTATGGCTCGGAGATTGTATTGTGAGTAAATGCTATAGACAGGGATATGAAAACTGTGGTTATGTTAAAACAAATGTTAGGCTTTTGGCACAATTCATGTGGAGAGACACTAAATGAACTGATTCACAACTATAGCTATGTTCTCCTGGAAAAATGTATTGGTGAAAAACAAATATTAGTGCCTACATACTATGGAAATGGAAGAAGCTCTGTAATTGATCACATCCTGGAAACAGAAAATGTTGAATGTCAAATAGATTCACTTACCGTTACCCCAAATTCCCAAAGTGATCATGTTGTACTGACATTGATTCTTAATATAAATATTACAAGGTTGAATAGTTTGCAAAACATGAAACAAATTGAGATACAGGGCAAAAGTGGTTTCTCTTTTAGATGGGCTAATAAGATGGGATAGCAAAAACTGGGGAAATTATGGCAGAATCTCTTAGTGTTTTCTACATAAGCACAAATTATATGTCCTCTCCGATGCTTAGTATGGAAGCTTTTTGTGAAAACATGGCTAGAATTTCAGAGAAACGTAAGTGCCCAACTAGAGGGAAAAGTAAAAGAAATAGGGGTTGGTTTAATACAGAATGTTCCTCAATAAATAGAAGATTAAGGAAAGCCTTATGGAACTTCCCAAGGGATAGAAGAAAAATCAGTAGATTGAGAACCATGTATAAAAATGCTCTAGTTAAGAGGAAAAGAGAGATAAAGGGGAAAATATGGTAACACCTCCTCCAGGCGGCTGATTTAAATGATAAGATAATTCCCTCTTTTCAGGAATAATATACCTGCCATTCCTAAAAGATAGAGGAGATCCAAAGATTGAGACATCTGTAGAACAGGGGGAGTGGATAGAATATTTTAATACAATGTTTAACCTATAAAGTATTATTTTAAATTTGCCTTTTACATATTTATATCAAATTGAAGCCCTGGACATACCTGAAAAAACCTTAATGGAGGTTATGAAGGCTCAAAATAAACCAGCAAGAGGAAAGGCTTCTGGCCCTGATGGTGTCACAATGGATATAAAAGGCAAGTCTCCTAATGGGCCCCAATGCTGACCCAAGTATGTAATCCAACTTTAAAGGGCTATCTCCCTGTTTCGTGGACAGAAAGAATAATGGTCCCAATGTTTATAAAAGGTAACAGAGGAGATCTGAAATGCTACCGCCCAATATCTCTCCTGGACTCCGGTGTGAAATTAATGGGCAGAATTCTTCTGGGCAAGTTAGATCAAAGGGTTGAAGAAAGATGCATACTCACAGATACACAATATGGGTTCAGGACAGATATTGGAACAATGGAACAATGTGCCAATTTACACTTGTTAATTAATAAATATACGGTAGCAAAGACAGGCCAGAAGACACTTATGCTTTGCTGATCTGAGCAGTGCGTTCGACCTGGTAAACCATGATAAGCTCTGGGAAACACTTGTGGATTTGTGAGCCCCCCGGGGCATTATTCACTATCTGTCCCAATGGTATTCCTCCCTTACTGCGCAGGTGAGTCATGTACTAAATGGGGAATTTACAGATAGTTTTAAGGTCACTCAAGGCATTGGAGAGGGGTGTGCTTTTGCTCCCCTGCTCTTTTCACTCTATATAAATGTGGTGGACAAATGCCAACAAAAAATCAAAGCTGATGTCCCCATGGTAGGTAGTCTCCCTGTCCCCATCTTAATATATGCCAATGATGCAGTCCTTTTATCCAGAACAGCTAATGGACTACAGCTCCTGATAGATGAAGTTTGTTAAATTTATGGATAATAAAGATATGAAGGTTAATCTGAAGAAAACTATTATCATGGTAGCCAGAAAAGGAAGAGTAAAAAAGATGACACATCATATAAAGGGGGAAAGGCTAGAGGGGACAATTTTTTTTACATATTCAGGCATTCAGTTTAGTGCATCAGGGACCTGGGAAAGCAAATTAAATATGTCTAAAATGGAATTCTTAAGTGTGATAGAATCCATTTTTAGGTTCTCTAGTAAAATTGGCCAAAAAACTATTAGAGAAATGCTGACACTGTAAAAAAGTTAATGCCTATCAAGCGCTGGCTATGGTGCTGCTCTATGGGGTTACACAAACTGTGCTAAGCTGCAGATACTGAAAAACCTGTTTCTGGCAAAGTTACGGTCTGTCCCGAAATCGAGTTCAACGTTGATAACACATAAGGAAGGGGCAGTTTCCTTTTTAGAGGATGAGCTATATATTAGGCCCATTATCTTCTGGTACAACATATGGAGCAGAACAGGGACACAGTTTACAAAGGAAATAATTTTACATTGTCTCAGGCTAGATGCTTGGAAAAAAAGTAAACGGCTATCCTATTTAGATGTCTGTTTAAGAAAGTTGGATCCCGCTATAGGAGTAAATGACACAGTTAAATTTCTTACCTACTCTAAAACAGAAGTTAGGATTCTATGTAGGGGACAAAAAGAAAAAGAGAGAGATTTTAATGAGAGTAAAAAATCTGCAGTAGCTAGTTACTTGCTACACTTTGTACAAGAGGGTCAGCCAAACTACCTGACAATTGTTAAAAACAGTCCGTAAAGATTTTATCTTACTAGACTCCGATTAGGCATTTTGCAAATACAGTTTGCTTTTCCAAAAACTGGGGCATGGAATTTTAGCCTACCAAAATGCCCATGCAACGGTAAATCATGACAAAGCACAATACAGTTAATTTTATTTTGTGTTTTTTGTGAGGATATTAGGAAACATTTTTTAGCTCCCCTTTTAAAACTGGAAAATATATTTACCATCAGGATGCTTATTACTTTTTATGTGCCTTGGAAAATAGTCATATCTGTTTATCTGCTATATCATACATTACAATGGCCATAGGAAGAAGGAAAAAATGTGTATACTTGGAGGCTCTAAACTTTGAAATATCAGAGAAAACCCCTATCTCCCAGTTTGAATACATAACATGCATTTTATCACTTATAGTGAATAAATACTGGGTAGGGTCGGAAGCTACGCGACCAGTTATGAACCTTTGAAAGTTTATATAGATCTCTGTTGGTCCCCAAGGGACAACCCTATGCCATCACAACCAAAATGTTATGGGAATCTGTATGATGAAGACATATTTGTATGTAAATGTGAAACAGGGATTGTTTTTTATTTTTTGATCATAATTGTTTTTATACTGTACTTTTATGGTTTATGGTTATAAACCGAATAACATTTTTCAATTGAATTTAAATTGACTATACTTTCGTCAGTAATTCCTATTAAGATGACGGATTTACAAAAGTAATATTCCGTTATGTCCGCTAGACCCTTCTGATGGTAGTGGCAATATATAGGGTTTGTAGGTTCTCCAAGAACCTGAGGTACTCAGATCCAACAACTGAGCTGCACCTTACAATGGTTTTTCAATGTGTACCAACTATACAGCAATTCATATGGCAACATGAAAAAAGTTTAAATGGGTATGAGGGATGTTGGAAGGTACTTTATTAGTAGGTGTAGGTAGGGACCTACTACTAGTAATAAGGCCACAATCTCAATATCAGGTCCAGTCAAGTACTCAATAAATTATTCCCTTGCTAACCCATTGGTAGCTGCAACAATTAGGCAGGCTTAACGTAGGAGACAGGTGTGTAAAGCATTTTAGAACTCTAATGCATTAAATAAGTAAGACGCAACACAGAATAAAAATTCAACAGTGATTTATAAACATAGGAAATACTTTTTTGATTAAAATGACACCAAAACTACAAAAGTCCAATCAAGGGAACTATAGATGTGAATTTTTAAGGATAAAGAGTAAAAGTGACAAAACACAAAATCCGCTGGTCTAACAAACTTTTCCTCTCTTGGTAGCCAATTTTAACCTTTCACTTCACACACTGCATGATGCATATTCACTCACACTGATTTCATGCTCCATTGATCTTAGGAGATCTAGCCACTGGATCACAATAAAACATCCGCGAGCTCCTACTAACACGTGTGAGGAGTTGTAGCTCCTTGGCTGCACTAGGCTTGCAGCCAAGAGTAGATCCCAGATGATGAAGCATGCCACTTCGGTGGGTGATGGGGTTCCATCCTCTTAAATAGTACTTCCCTAGTTTGTTTCTTTTCCCTGTTGCTGTGCTTTGTGTACTGTCTGTGCTCTCCACGAGACCCGCGGATTTTGTGTTTTGTCATATATAGAGTGGGGATTTATCTGCGCAGGTCTTTAAAAACTTCCCTCAGACCCTTTTCTTACCCGGTTTTATATTATTATTTTTTTTAAAGAGTAAAACTAGCACTTAGATGCAAATAGTGCTCAACGGGTTAAAAAAAGGTTGCTCTAGACCGGGACAAAGTCCAGAGTTCAGACTACCCACAATTTAAAACTTTTACACTTACTTCCAGAAGTGGTTCTTACTGCAGAAAAGTGGTCTACGGCACCAGCCAAGGGTTCAGATGCTCTAGTTTGCCTCTTCGGCTATGGGACTACGACTCCCACAATGCACAAGGTCAACTTATTTAGCTATTTACAAAAGTTGTTCCAAACGTCTCCAAACTTCTAAAACATCTTCCTGAAGTTCCTCTTGTGGGATCAAAGTGTCCAAAACACCACTCCAAGGGTCTAGAAGCTCTGAGGTGGTCATTGGTACATTGAAATTACATTTCCCACAATGCACCTCTCCAGGAGAGTCCTTCTTGTAGTTTCAGGCAGGAATCTCTTTTAGCTCTTTTGTGCCTGTTGCTTTCAAGAAGTCCCTCCTTAATCATGTTTAAGCAAGGCAAAGTCCTTAGGGCTGAACTTCATATGTGTGCAGAGGTGCAGTTCCTATGACTGCAGTTCTCTTGGGATGCAGACAAGGAGTTCTAGCAGGGCGGCCATTCTTCTCTTGATTATTCGAGGCAAGGATCTGATTTGCTAGGCAGCTCTTCCACATGTATTCACAGTTCCTAGGTGTAAACCAGGGGGCACCCATGACCAGTGGGATGCAGGGTGCCACCCAGGTGTATGACAACTTCATTCAAAATGTGCCATATTCTTGACCCAGAAAGCACCATTCTTCCAAAATCCAAAATGGAAAAACTATCTCCTGGAGGTTAGATCTTTCTAAGACAACACAATTGTGTGGTTAAGTTTTCCTAACACTCCCCTTCCAGGCCCTTCACTAATCTAATTACTGGGGCTCCTGTCTGTCTGGGGGTGCAGGATGTGAGGGTGAGCCTGTGATGCTGTAAACTGCCATTCCCTCTTTATTGACCAATTTGTCCACTCTTCCCCCATCCTGCCTTTTACTGTGCAGCTCGCAGTTCTCCTCCCACAGGATATCCTTTGTCTAAAGTCAGGCCACTTCACACCTCATTAAGAAAGATTGGCTCAGCCTGTCCTAGGCTGACCAATTAGAGCAAGGCTGTAGAAATGCTGGATTTTGGCTTAGAGAAAAGAAAGTTATATAACGTATTTCCTGGGATAGTTATAAAAAATCTAACAGTGGCAAGTTGTTGGATTTATTCTATCATTTTGATACCTTGAAGTATATTTCTAGCTCATTTTATTATATAAAATTATAGAAATGAAGTTAGTTCGAGACTTTGGAAGAACCTTTAATTACAAGGTTAAATTTACAAATAATTCAAATTTAAAAACAGCCTGCAAGGCAGAGCTGGCTTTTAAAATGACAGCAGGCACCAGGGTAGTGGAGTCTTAATTATATTAAATCTACTCAGCCTCTGGACCTCACTGCCCTACCATATACTATGAACTTACAGGTACGTTGTCAGTAATGATTGTAATTATACCTAATCACCATGTACTTTTAATCAGCATCTTGTAGACAAAATGAGGGCATAAAGTGGGGGTACACTGCAAAAAGCCCTGATTTGTCCAAAAGGAATCATGTATTTCTGAAATATACACAAGATACTGAGTTTAGGAACAGTAGTTATTTGCACACTCTTAATTTGGGCTTACCCATACTATCATTCTTTCTTGCAAACAGGTTAACACTTGGAAGCTACACATGCAGAGGAATCCAATTGGTAATAGCATGTGTTCAACTATTCAGTGTTCCCACGTGTCTTCCAAAAAAATGGTAGCCCTACTTGTGTGCCTGGTCCTAGCACTTGAGACACAAAACACCCCACAACTTGAACGGGAGAAATCCTAGTTCACTCAGCAGAATCTATACTCTTTCACAATGTGGGTAGCTGTGGATTTTGGGCTCAAGCTCAGCCGCCATTCAGGGAAATGTACCAAACCCATAAACTTATGGAAGAGTCCAGAGTGTCATAAATTGTGTGGTTCTAGTCAAAAGGAGTTGCAATCCTCAAATTTTGGCCTAAAACACACATTTTCCTTGCATTTCTGTGATGAAAACTTCAGGAATCTGCAGGGAGCTGCAAATTTCCTGCCGCCCAGCACTCTCTCAAGACTCCATTTAAAAATGGTCCCTCACTTGTGCGGCTTGCCTTGTGGCTGAAAAGGAAAGGGCCCAAAACGCAACATGGATACTTCAATTATTTCTACTGAAAATCAATCCTTTTTTTCAATTTGTGTAGCTGTGGATTTTGGCTCCTAGCTCAGATGATGCTCAAGGAACCCTACCAATTCCATACATTTCTGAAAACTAGACACCTTGAGAACTCAAGGGTGTCATGACATAGGCGACTCTCACCAGGTTTTCAAACCCTGAAGCCCTGAAACCTCATATTTTGGCTAAAACACACATTTACTGCACGTTTCTGTGATGGAAACTTCTGGAATTTGTAGGGAGCCAAACATTTCTTACCACCCAGTGCTTCCTCAAGTCTCCTGATAAAATTGATACCTCACTTGTACGGCTGGGGCTAGTTCCCACAAAAGGAAAGAACCCAAAACAACAGAAAACCTATCTTGTTTAGCAATTTTCCTAGCAGTGGATTTTGGGCCCTAGCTTAGCCAGCATCTAGGGAGACCTAATAGACACATAATGTCTGAAAAAAAGATATCTGGAGAAGTCCCGAATTTCCAAAATGTGTGTGGCTTTCACCACGCTGGCTGTAATCCAGCTAGCTCATGCTGCACTACAGTGTTGTATTCATTAGTTATGTTCAATTGCATGTGTTCACTTGTATGCATTAGTTATGTTCAATTGCATGTGTTCACTTGCATGTGCTTTACTTACCTTGTTCTCCTTTGTATGTTTCTGCATGTTCTGGAAGAGAATGGTAGACTCATGTTCATGCAGTGACAGATTTGTCAGTTGCTACTGGGACTTGAAGCTGGTTCATCATCTTATGGTTGTGGACATTTCATCCACAATAAATCTTCTAAAGACTTCTACATATTTTGTAGTCTTTACATTACATATTGGCTACAAGTGGACTTTTGCACAGTCTCTTTGCCGACTGACCTAGATGTTTGTGCAACTCTGTTTTATATTCAGCTTCCATAACTTAAAGGAAGCACATCAGCTGTGAAGGGGTTTCTAACACCATGCTGTATTTGCAGGTGGTGTTCCTTTTTTCATTGGGGTGTGGTAAACTTTATTTATTTTCTCCTGTGCAAGCTGGACCATTGTGCGACCTCTGACTTCTGCACAAGAACTACCAAGCAGTTATTTCCTGTGTGAGCCCTGGCTTAAGGAAGTCGCTCTTCGTTAGCACTAGCTGGTTAAACTGAGACCATGGGCATATTATCAAGCCATTATCGCCGCTTTAAGGGCCCTTTTCAGCCGAAAAGTGGCGATAATTGCATCGCATTATTAACAAGGGCACGCTAGCACGTGTTTCCAAGTCTTAGCGCACATTTTCATCCCGCATCGCATCGCTAATGAGATGCAAAGTAGGCGTGCCTGACAAAACTTCACAGGAAAATATCGCTAACGCAGCTTCGCGATATTAACAACGAGGCCCCCTTCTGGCATAGCAATAAACATAATCGCGCTAACGCGCCATTAACGCTCGATTCTAACGTCTGTTAAAATCCTGACTAAGTCATACCTAACATGGGAGGTGGATTATGGGGTTACGACCACAAGGTCGTATCAACAAGCTTTTCGCCGTTTTTCAGTAAACATCGCTGATTTTCCAGCAATGTCGGCCCATTTCCCCGCTATCGCTGGAATTTTTTTTGCCATTGCGCTAAGCGTTGTTAATAGAGTGCTAGCATGGCGATGAATTCCAGCGATAGCCAGCGTTAGAAAAAAATACGCTAAGTCCGTTCAGCGATAATTATCGCTGCTGCTTGATAATATTCCACAAACTCTTCTACAAAAACATGGGTTATGCGATGACGTAATATGTAGGTGGCCATATTAGATGCATATGGACTCTTTCAACGTATTACTTTCATATCCAGTAGAACAATATGCCAATGCCCATTTTATTGATTGGAGTGGTGGATTTCTCCTTCACGCTTCTTCAAGCGTGATCATTTTCGAACACAGGTATTTTGTTTTGAGTTCTAGAATAACTGTCTATGTTGGAGTTTGCATTTCTACCATCAGTTCATTTGCAGTACAGAGCCTATAATATTCAAGTACTTTTTGGTATTTCTGAATGAGAGAAGAGTAGCATCTTAATGTGGCTTCTCCACATCAGATTGTGCACTACCTCCTTTTCTTAGCATCCTGGTAAACCACAAAAGAAATTGTGAAGTTGCAGAAACTCAACTCTTTTTGAAGTCATTGATTTAGCAAAAGGAATTAAACTTTCCATGGTTTTCACCAAAGTATTGAATGCAGATATTTGAGTTAATATGCTGTCCACCACTGATACTGATGGTTGCGGTGAATTTCTGTGTTTAGTAAACAGACTTGGTAAAGGCTGTAAAACTTCAACGAAAAAGTCTGCTTTTGTTTGGTATTTGTGTAGATCGAAGAGTCATCTTATTTACATTCTTGCTTTCCCAGTTTCTGGAAAACTTTGCATGTTGTCAAGCTGTATGCAG
Organism: Triturus cristatus; assembly: GCF_964204655.1. Classification (NCBI taxonomy): domain Eukaryota; kingdom Metazoa; phylum Chordata; class Amphibia; order Caudata; family Salamandridae; genus Triturus; species Triturus cristatus. The sequence continues at coordinate 1,046,761,278 of NC_140591.1, read as the reverse complement.
AAGTGGGAAGAACCCAATCAAGATTAGCATTGTAGATATTTCAGAAGATATTTGTGCTGAGACTTTTAGTAATACAATTTTGACAATTGAATAACTCTATTGCAAGTTCAAGTTGTGTAAAAAGACCTTTAGTTGAAGCAATAATTGGTGAAGTTTCTTTGCAGATCCCCTATAGCAATTTTAAAACAGTCAATCTTTGTATGCTAATTGGAAGAATGATATTACACTGATACTAATCACCTATGGAGCACCTTTACATTTGATCTTTGGAAGTGATATCATTTTATCAACAAAATATACACTAGTCTCAGTAATTGAGTTGTATGGACCTTCATGTTTTTTCTTCTTTCTTAATCATATATGCAACTTTGTATACATTAAATTGTATAACCATGCAATGAATGTTCTACCCATTTGATAGAACCAATTTGTGTCTGTACTGAATGTATTGTGACAGCATTGGATGCAGTTTGTGAGTTTGCTGACAAAGTAATGGAAACTAAAGGATTGATACATATCAATGTGATTAGAAATTACAGAAACTCGGGGGCGTGGTCACGACGCCGATTAAGATGGCCGCCTGACGCGGGACCTCCGGCGCACCGGCGCTTTTCTTTCATGCCGGCTCCGTTCCGAAGAGGATGACAAACACTTCGGACATCGGATTCTGCCTTGGGAATGCAGCGCGCTTCTGGTGAGCGCTTTTTACCTCGTTTTCATGGCCGGACTGCCTCTTTTTTTACCGCGATCGTTCTCTCCTCAGAGCGGCCGCCATTTTGTTTAATGCGCGATGCTCGCGCTCGTTACCGGCTTGCCTTCATTTGCCTCACATAGCCTTTTTTTGGTGTGTTTTGCCGCCTGGATGCTAATATACCCTCTTTTTGGTCACTGACTTGCCCTATGGCTGCCTTACTGCTTATGCTGCTTCACATTACCGGAATGAGGTAATCCTCCAACTGTGGATTTCGTACTATGCTTTTGTCTCCCCTTTGGTTACGTTCAACATTACCTATGACGGGAACGTCCATGAAGTGGTTGGACACTAATTTTGCGCTCTTCATTTTCGTATAGACCTGCACTTGCCCGCCCCTATGTGGTAATCTTATTCTGCTCAGGTCTTCAGACATCATTCCCTCAGCAATTTTCTTCGCATCAGACGTCGCTTTTTTCCTTCCTAGTGTACATGGACTACCTTGACTGTTCTTGGAATGTTTCTTTAGTCACTCCCCATGCTCTCCTATGGTCAATGTTGTCGCATTATATGTGAGTGGACGCCTTCATATTCTGGTCTCCCTTTACAGTCGTCTTCTTACTTACTGCATGGTTATTTGTGATTGGCTTTCTATGGGCAAGTTACGCAACCCAAAATTTGTCTTTATTCCTTCGGTGACAGCGTCTTCACCTCATTCAACAGTGGACTCTTCTCCCAAAAGCAGCACCAATGGCGGGAGTAGCTCTCCCCCGTTCCTCCTCAGCACAGCCGCTTTTAAGCAAATCTTCGCCTCCGTCAACATCTTCTAAGCGTCTCAAACAAGACTCCTCCTCATCAGAGAAGCCGCCATCCCCTATTTCCATGGAGATGCTTTTAGAGGAAATTCGAGCTCTTCGGCCGTTTGTAGAGGAGACCAACAATAAAATGCAGTTTCTTGAAGAGAAATGGTCGTCCACGGATAACAGAGTGACATCTGTGGAGCGACAGATTTCGGATCTTTAATCTACATCCCAGCGGGTCTCCTCTTTGGAAAAATCTGTTTTGGCGCTTCAACAGCATACGGAGGAATTGGAAAACAGAAATAGGAGGAATAACCTTTGTATTTATGGTTTGCCGGAGTCTTTGGAGGGGAACGATCCTGTGCTCTTTTTCTCCTCCTTTCTTCCGAAGCTTTTGGATATGCCGTCCACCACCTCTCTTAATATTCAGAGAGCCCATAGACTTGGTCCTCGCTCATCCACATCAACCAAGCCAAGGGGAGTCATTATTCTTTTTTTGAAATTCACAGATCTTCTCTCCGTTCTCTCAGCATCCAGGGCCAAGCGTCAGGTCTCCTGGTTGGGTCAGAGAGTGTTTCTTTCTCAAGATGATTCAAACGCTACTGCCTCTCGTCGGAAGGAATTTTTATCTCTACGAGCTCCTTTGAGGTCTCTTGGTGCTCGATATGGTTTGTTCCACCCATGTACTTTCAAAGTTACGCACCAAAATCAGACATGGACCTTCCAGGATCCTGCTGAACTGAAAAACTTCATTCATATGCGTTCTAATTCTGCTATGGAGACCTCGTCCTCTTCCTGTGGCTGATTGTTTAACTGTTTCTTATTCCTGCAGATTTCCTGAATATGTCTAACTTTTGCTTCCCTTACAGGTCATCCATTTTTGTTTCTATCTTTGTTTCCATTTACTAATCTTTTTGTATTAGATTGTAAAATCACGCTTTTTTCTAATACTCTTGTATCTAACTTCAAATTACTTCTATCCTTTGTTTAATAATTGTGTCTAGATTTTGTCCTTCAGTAATCCTTTTTGACTTCTCTGTTCTCCGTTTTCTCATTTCTTTCTATTGTGTGTCGCTCTTGAATTCTCACCCTTTGATCGTCATAGTATGTCTTCATGTTCTCAAATGTTACTCATTCTTTATTTATTTATCTAGATGGACCGACTTCCTCTCCACCTGGCTCTTCGGTAATGTTCTTTGTCCCGGTGCGATCTGGTCTGGTCTCCCGTCTTGGGGGATCTGTCTCGTTGAGTGTCGCCATTTCCCCGTTGTCCTATTTCGTACTCCCCTCAGGTATGTTTACTTCAGTCATCCCTTTGGGACATGTACTGTCTCTCCTTGTAATCTCTTTCTTTTCCTGTTTCCTTTTTCCTTTTCTCTCCTCTTTACTGGTTGATCAATTCCGGTTCTCTTTCATTTCTCTTTACCCCTCACTTCTCTTTTTCAACCTACTTTATCGATATTCCTCATATTTTTCTCTTTTTCGGCTTGTCTTTTGCACATGCTTCTTTTTCACTTTTTCTGTCCTATTTGATTCTATGTTATTTGTTAATTCAAAGTTGTTACCTGGAATGTAAAAGGTTTCATTAATCCGATTAGGCGACAGAGAGTTCTTTCCCATTTAGCTTCCTATAACCCAGATATAGTTCTCTTGCAAGAAACCCACCTTAATGATGTTGAATCTCTTAAGTTAAAAAGAAGTTGGGTGGGTACAGTTTTATTTTCACCCTCTGACAACAAAAAGAATGGAGTTGCTATTCTTTGTCACAAAAGGCTTAAATGTACGGTTCTGTCTCAGGAGACGGACACTGAAGGTCGTTGGATATTAGCCAAATTACTACTGAACTCTATTCCTTTAATTGTTTTCAATGTCTATGGACCTGTACAAGCAGATTGTTCTTTTTGGCCTTTAATTACAAAGAAATGTATCCAATATAAGGATGTATCATTTATTTTTGGTGGCGATTGCAACCAGATTGTTGACCCGTTCCTTGACCGTAAATCCACAGTCCGTTTCACACCACACAAACCTCACAAACAATTTCTTAATACCATTTCACAATCACACCTCATTGACTCTTGGCGTCTTGCACACCCTGACACGTTGGACTACTCTTTCTTCTCTCCTCCTCACTCATCTTTTTCTCACCTTGACTATATTTTTCTCTCTAAATCTTTATCTCAGAATGTGTTGTCTTCTTCCATTGAACCTATTGTCATTTCGGACCACGCTCCCATTATAACGGATTTCGACCTACTCCCACCGCGTCCTAAACCCTCCCGGTGGCGCTTTAATAGCGCACTTCTTACTGATCCTAATTTCTCTTCCTCTTTTCGCTCTTTTGTTGAGGAATTCTTTCTTTGCAACTCTGATCCTAGTATTTCTTCCCATACTCTTTGGGATTCCTTTAAAGCCTCTGCAAGGGGATTCATTATTGACTTCGTCTCTCGGAAAAAGAAACAGTTTATTCAAAAGCGGAAATCCTCCCTGGCCCATATAAAATTTTTGGAGCACCAGTTTTACACCTCTTCAGATAAATTTATGTCACCGGATCTCTTACGAGCAAAGCTGGAATTCAATAAATTAACTACGGACAATGCTTCTTCGGTTCTTCTTCGCAGTAGTGCAAGGTACTATGGAGGTCGCAATAAATCTGGTAAACTCTTGGCTAACTATCTTAAATCCCGTAAGGAACGCACTCTTATTGACTCTATTTATTCTTCTGCCGGCACTCTTCTCCATAAAGACAAGGAAATCCTTGAGCAATTTCAATTGTTTTATCAGCAACTTTACACCCCAGAGTGTCCTCCCACTCCTTCTCTTATTCAGAGTTATTTTGAGAATCTTCCTAAACCGTCTAGTTCTCATCTTAACTTTCCGGATCTTGAACTTGATCTCTCATTACATGAACTCTCTACAGCCTTGACCTCTCTTACTAAAGGCAAACCCCTGGCCCTGACGGCTTTCCTGTGGAATTTTATCTGCATTTTTCAGACATTTTATTGCCTAAACTTTTAACCCTCTTTCAATCATTTTGCTCATCCGGCAAGGCAGAAGGCACTTTTCAAGATGCTACCATTTGTCTGATCCCCAAAGAAGGTCGCGATCATCAATTATGTAAAAATTATCGGCCGATTTCGTTAGTTAATGTAGACTACAACATTTTTGCCAAATTACTAGCAATGCACCTAGATCCCCTTATGCCTCATCTCATTGGCAAAGAACAATGTGGCTTCGTTAAGGGTAGACTTACATCGGACAACTCTCGCCTTTTTCTCAACGTCCTAAATAAAGCTTCGTCACTTTTGATCCCTCTTGCTGCTATTTCTGTTGACGCAGAGAAGGCCTTTGACAGGGTTGATTGGTCTTTTTTGTTTGCTTCATTGCGTTGGCATGGCTTTGGTATCAAATTTATATCCCTTATTTCTCTCCTTTATTCTGCCCCCAAAGCCTCGGTACTTGTGAATGGACAACTTTCTCCATCTTTTAACCTTCAGAGGGGTGTTCGTCAGGGTTGTCCTCTCTCCCCACTTCTCTTTGTCTTGACTCTTGAACCCTTTTTATCTTCCATTCGCAATAACACTTCTATTTCTGGTTTCCCATACGGTACTAATCAATTGAAGCTTTCTGCCTATGCAGATGATATCTTATTGTTTATTTCTGACCCTGAATCTTCCATACCCCCCTTGCTATCTGAGTTTAATTCCTTTTCTTCGGTTTCAGGTTATAAGATTAACTCGGACAAAACTGAAATTCTCCCTCTCACCTCATCCTGTCTCCCCCATCTTTTCTCCGCTACTGGTTTTGCTTGGAGTAGCTCAAAGATTAAATATCTTGGTATTTGGTTTTCCAATTCCATCTCATCCTCGGTTAAATTAAATATGTCTGCCGTTATTTCTAGGATTGATCAATCGCTTTCAGCCTGGAATCCCCTTTTTCTTTCCTGGTGGGGTCGATTGGACTCAATTAAAATGATGATAGCTCCTATTCTAATTTATACCTTCTCTATGTTACCGGTTCCTATCCCTGCATTTTATTTAAAAAAAATCGATTCTCTTCTTTCGCGATTTCTCTGGAAAGATAAGAAATCCAGAATTTCTCTTGCCACTCTCCGTAAACCCAAATCTAATGGTGGGGTTAACTTTCCTGACTTCCGTCTTTACCATAGGTCCTTTTCTTTACGGCAGGCCTCGAGATGGATCTCATCAACTCTTTCTCCTTTCACGCCTCTTTGGCTTCTCATTGAACACTTTTTATTATTACCCTTCTCCTTTGCCGAAGTGGTACGATTCTCTACCAGGAATCCCTATTCTCTTTGTCCCCTATTCAAACACACTTTTTCTCTTTTAAGTCCTTTGGTTCTTCCTGCTATGGTTACACGTACGTCCTTTTTAAATACCCCTATCTGGTATAATTCACTTATTCTTCTAAAGAATAGACCCATTTTTTGGAAATCCTGGAGGGTGAAGGGCGTAATGTGGGTCAACCAACTCTTTGACGGTACTTCTCCTTGCTCTTTTCCCCAATTTCAACTTTTATTTCGATGCCCTCGTTCCTTTTTGCAGAAATTCACAACCCTCATGGCAATTATCCTTGACCGCTATTATTCTCTTCCTTCTACATCATCATCCCCACCTCCTCCTCCTCTTCTCAATATTCTTGCTACACTCCCTAAAGCATCTCTCATCTATAAATCTTTCGTATCTCCTAATCCAAATCGTGTAAAAACTAAAGTGGAGCTTTCTTGGGAAACAGATTTTTGTTGTACTTGGCCGGTTACTCTTTGGGATAAGCTGTGGTCCAGATCTTTAAAAATTTCTCGCTCTGCTTCTCTTACTCAATCCTCATTTTATTTATATCACAGACTTTATCTCTCTCCTCTCTCTTTATCTCGTTTTTCACCCTCCTCTGATTCTAAATGCTGGACTTGTGGTACTTCTGATGCTGACCTTTTTCATATGTTCTTTCTGTGCCCAGTTGTCTCTACCTTCTGGGGGAAAGTGTGGTCATGCCTCTCTCGTATCTTCCCTCTTCCTGCCTCTTTCACAAATTCTTTTCTCTTCTTGGGTAGTCTTTCTGAACCTCTGAACCTATCCGTACACCTACACGGTCTCTTTGACCTGACGCTTGCTCTTGCCTTCCAACACATCTCTTCCAACTGGAAATCTCTAGCTACTATTTCCTTACAAGGCTCGTGGAATTCCTTATGCCATTTTCACAGACTGGACGTTTCCTTTGCCTCCACTTGTAAACCTGTTCGTAATGTTGATCTTTTCTGGTTACCCCTCACCACGTATCTGGACTGCTTAGCCCTGAAAAAGCCTATACGTCTCAATGCAGAAAATTTTAAACCCCCTTGAATGACTTGAACTCTCTCCTTTTGTTATCTCATATAGGTTTATTTAATACTACTGTTTGTTCATGATGGTAATTTTGCATCGCTGATTTATATAGCTTGAATGTATGCCGTAATTATTTGATAATTTAGGGTTTGTATTATTATCTCTGTCTCTTCCCCTCCCCTCCCCCCTCCTTTCCTTCCTTAACTCATCCCCTCTCTTGTTTCCCTCAATGTTAAAATTCTCTTAAAAATGCTTTTTGGGTTCCTAACATTGATATTAGCAGTGTTAAGGTTTTTCACTGGATTCTGTATTGTTTCAGTGTATGCTGATATCTCCTTTTTGTTATCAACTTCTTTAATAAAGCTTTCAAACATAAAAAAAGAAATTACAGAAACTCAAACAGTATATTATGGATGGTTGGCCTGAGATTCCATATTTTTCAGGTCATTTAAAAACGTTGTTTGAAATTTCATAAGAGGCATTTATTCTCAATTGTATGATCATGACCTGCGGATTAAAGAATTAATCTGCTGAGTGATGACAGATGGGCGTTAGTACCATGGTTGAAACTTAGGAGGCAATGAATGAAGAGGAAGAAAGGGTGAAACACACCCAACCTTTAACAGCATGAACAAAATAGGAGAGAGATGAGCTTTACTTGTTACCATGTTTTTTATCTTGATTTTAGAATTACATGGACTTTCTGAATCCTTTTGACTTTGCATCTCTAAGTGACTCATGAAGTCAGTAACTGCTGGAACCAAAGGAACAACACAAGGTGAAGCTGGGAAAACTTGCATAAGAAAACCTTGCAAGCTGAAATATGGTGAACAGTTGGTAGCATTATGGGTCACATGATTATAGAAAAGTTCTATAACTGGCAAAGAAGAACCCCATTCACCTTCAGTAGCATTACAGTAACATATGAAATATTGCATAGCTAATTCTGCCGTCTTGAAAGACCGAGGGTGCTAACCAAAAGAAAGAGCTTGCTCCATTCCTTGTGCCTTGTAAAGACTAAAGAGCTTTCCAAAATACTTAAAAGGTATTGAGCACCTCTGTCAGAAATGAAAATATGAGGTTAACAAAGAAGAGAAGTGTCTGTCCTTATACATGAACCCATTATATCTGCAGCAGGTAACTTAGAAAAAAGGAGATGAATGAGTCACCTTTGAATAGTGTCGCTATAGCCATTGTAACACAGAACACTTCTGTGGTGGAAGAACCTTTGTAAACTCAGTGGAGATTGTATTCTGTGGTTCTAGGGCAACTGGTAAAGGTTGATAATATCCAAAAGGTTTGAAATGCAATGATGTATTTTGAGCACGACTAGGAAAAGAATAAACATACTCTTAAACATCAGAATGAACTGCATATCATAAGGCTATATCTAACATAGTCTTAGCTCATCTATGGCTTAGAATAGCAAAGTTGTGGCACTTGTATTACTCCAAGCTGCAGTTTTTCAGCAGGAATATAAATATTTTTTTGATAGAAATACAAAGCATTACATCATATAACTAGCGTAGATCCTCTAACTCTTTAGGATTCATCCGGTCTCTTCCTAAGAAGAAATACATTTTTCCAGAGATAGGGGGTGATTACGATGTCGTCCGGAAAGGCTCCAAATGGCATTCAATTAGTTCAATTCTGATTCGGAACCCACCTTTCAAACCAACTCGGACTCTTATCCCAAAGAACAATTATGATGGCTGGAAAGCAATTGAGCTCTATCACTCAGTTCTGAAAGGCATTGGGAGCAACCGAGTCAGTTGGTGCCAAATCGTAGCAGTTGAAGGAGCGCGTTTGCAGCCGAGTGATTAGGATGTCAGATTCGGGCTGCCTTTTTGAATAGGTTGTTCAGAAACAATTTGGCTGTTGGAATCTGACTTTGGGGGACCATAGCAAGCCCCCCTTCACCTGGGGCCCTCCTATTCGGGCCTGTGGGGTCCCCCCTTCCTATGCATGCAAGGTTTTCCCCAATCACCCCTTTTGTAAATAGGAGCCTGTGTTCTCGTTCAGAAAACATTATAAGTTGATCCTAAACAGTGATGACTCAGGAAAACAACAAGGTCATTCATCAGCCAAAATATTCATTAAGCCAATGGGACCTATGACCCCCTGCCTCTGCTTGTCAGAGTTGGGGTGGGATCTGCTCTCTTCCTTTTTAGGGTTCTGAGGTATTGAGGGATTCTCTCTAGTGGGCTTACCACCTCCCTCCTTTGGTTTTTACGGGCCTACCCACCTTTCTGGAGTCCCCCCACTGGGATTTCTTGGGTACACTTGTCCTTACCCACTCATCAGCTTTCAGTGTCAACTCTTTGGGGCTAGAAAGCTTTGAATCTACCTGATGCTGGTGTAGCTTGTCTGACAGAAAATAAGCCAATATGGACTCCTTCATGAACAGAATGTAGAGCCCCTCATTATTTACCTAGTTACTGTGCATCCAGCCCTCTAGTACCTTTACTGAGATGTCAACAATGTCCACCCAAGATTGGGTGCTGACTTTCTGGGTGTCCCTGACTTCCTCCTGTACTGTTCTGAGGTGAGACCAAGCTTTCTAATCAGACACTGTCTTAAGTGGAAGTAAGCTACTGGGATCAACTCCCACAGGAATGAACTCCAGTATTGAGATCTAACCCTTTTCATTCTAAGGGCAGTCTCAATGCTGTCAGTCATTTATTAATGTCATCACCCTCTTGGACCTTAAGGACAACCCCCTTGGGCAGCCTTGGGTCAAACCCACCACTTGGTATCTCAAACTTTGTTTCACTGCCACCATCTCTTTTTTCTTCCTCCCTTGCCTACTGCTTCTTGTCCAGGACCAACTTCTTCTCCTCCAGAGCTATGTAGGCTAACTGGGACTCAGGCTCTCTAACTCTGGGGGACATTTCTACATCCTTTTGGGTGGATCCCATAGATCCTCCCTTTCCATTAACTGAAGGATGGACCCTGGTTTCTGAAGTAGTGGACAGGCGGTCACCCTCCTGTTGAATATTGGAGGGGTAAACTTCCCTCTCCCCTTCTATCTCTGGATCCCACAGACCCTCCTCTCCCATTAGCTGAAGGACAAGCCCTCATTTCTGAAGAAGTGGACAGGCGATCATCATCCCCCTTCTGGAGGTTGGAAGAGTCAACTTCTGGAATGTCTAGCACTGTCCAGGCCTCAAGGGAACACACCAGCTCTACCTTCCTAGTGTTGGTATGGGTTGTTAACCCACTTTTTCTGCACATCACCCTAAGCTCAGCTACAGTGAGTGTGGTTAGGCGAGTCAGATCAAGCTCCATGGTATTCCTAAGTTTTGGGTCGCACAAACCTTTGGCACCAAATGATCAGAACAATCAGAAAACATTTAAATGAAGTAATTAAAAAAGAGGTGTCCAAATTGAAAACATTAACTAAATAAATAAATGTTGCTCTAGGCCAGTTTAGAGGATTTTTAAAGTTCCTCACTTAAATGCTGTGTGGTGTTAAACACAAGTACTGGATCCCTCCATTACGGACCAAATGTTGGAATTTGGTTTATAAGTGAGGGCAGGTGGTACCTACACTTAGTTAAAAAAACATAATCACAAATAAGGTCCAGTCAAGTTCTCAATAAATTAATCCTTGTTCAACCCTTGTTAGCTTGCCTGTGAGCAGAGAGGCTTAACTTAGGAGACAGGGGTGTAAAGCATTTAAAAACACCAATACAGTAAATAAGTAAGACACAACACACAATACACACAATACAAATTTTAATACAAATTTATAAAAATAGGAAATGTTTTCGTGGACACTGAAATTGCAAAATCCAATATAGGCAACCAGAGAAATTATTTTTTAAAGATTAAATGCAAAACTAGTGCTTAGAAGCAAATAGCCCTCAAGGTCTTAAAAAAGGTCACGCTGGACCAGGACAAAGTCAAGTGTTCAGGCCACCGGCAATGAAAAACATTTACACTTACTTCCAGAAATGTTTCTTGATGCAGAAAAATGGTTCACAGCACTAGTCAAAGGTTCATAAGCTCTGATTTGCCTCTTGGGGCCTAATACTAAAACTCCCACAATGCACCTGGTCAATCCAAATAAAATCCAGGTGACGCATGTCAGCTGGAGTTGACCTTATTGTTGATGTTGCAGGTAGCCCTTCTAGCACTTTTCTACCTGCTGCTCCTCAGGGAATCCACTCCTTATCCTTTAAGACAGGCAAAGTTATTGTGTTGTGAAGCCTTGTGAGGGCAGCAGGTGCAGTCCTTATGAGTTCAGTCCTCTCTTGTGCAGTCCAAGGTTCAGCGTGGTCGTTCTTCTTCCCCAGATGTTTCTTTTGGGTCTTTCAGAACACCAGCCAAGGGTCCAGAAGCTCTGATCTGCCTTTTGGAGGTTTGGGACTAGAATTCCCACAATACAGCTGTTGAAATCATTAAAAGTCAAGGTGAAGCAGGCAGCGGCAGCCGGCACAGGTAAACGCTAGGGGATGGTATGGCTGGGAAGGCCGTGGCAGGGGGGAAGCCGACAGATGATGGAACAGATAATATTTATTTATTTCATTAAAACTAGTCCGTCAACTTACCCCTTCCCACCCTGCCCTGCCCCTGCCCCTGCTAATCACCACCGCGTTTACCTGTGCTGGCCACCACTGGAAGCAGGTCAACTTGGCTTGTCTTGATTGAGTTGATGCAGGTGAGTTCTTAAAGTTCTTTTGTACCTTTTGCGCACAGGGGGTCTACTCCTTAATACTTTTGAAGCCAGGCAAAGTCCTCTTTTGTGAAGCCCAAAGTGGGCAACAGGTGCAGTCCTTATGAATGAAGTTCTCTTGTGGTGAAGACCATGAGTTCAGCATGGTATTGCTTCTTTTCTTGACAATTCCAAGCAGGGATTTTAGTTGGTGGGCAGCTCTCCCACATTTATTCCAGTTTCTGGGCTGGCACCTCTGACCTATAGGGTTCAGGGTGCCACTCTCTGTGACAACAGCTTCTTTAGAAGTGTGGCATACCAAAAAGCATTACTCAACAAAAATCAAAATGGAGAAAATATCTCCTGGAGGTTCAGGTCTGGCTAACCCAACGTACAGGCATGGCTAACCTTTCCGTACACTCCCTTTCTAGCCCCTCTCTCAATCTAAATACAGGCACTTCCATCTGGATGGGTTTTCAGGAAGTGAGAGAGGGCCTGGTTCCTGTCCTTACTGTCTTTCTCCCTTTGAAGACCAGTTTGGCTACCCAGCCCCCTTCCTGTGCTGCATCTTCAGCAGCCGATCTCCTCCTATCGGAGGCCTCCTTTGTTTCAGCCCAGGCCACTTCACACTAATCAGGGAAGCTTTTCTCAGCCTGTAAAAGTGGTTGCCACAGAGCTGAATTTTGTAACTTTAGGATAGCAGTTCTATAATCTCTTTCCTACTATAGTTACAATACATCAAACCATGACAATTTGCTGGATTCATTGTAATTTTTATTTTCATACTTTGAATCATTTTTCTAGCTCACTCATGCCCAAAGTTACACTTTATTTAGTATTAATAAAGCCTGTTAGCCTATGCAGCAAGCAATCTACATAAGGGAAAAAACAAATTGCCAGTTTTCCCCTCTCCAGGGCATATACAACACCTTTTATAATGTCCCTGCTTCTTTTAATATTCACCCTATCATGGGGGCACCTAGGGCAGACCTTAGGAGTGACTTATATGTAAAAAAAAAAAGGTAGTTCAAGATTCGGAAGTACTTGTAATTCTAAAGTTGACTTTGTACATGGTTTTATTTAATGGCTACAAAATTACAGCAGGTACCACAGCAGTGCACATTTAAGTGCCTTAAATCCACAAGGTCTCTAAACCTACATGCCCTGCCATATACTAGGGATTTACAGGTAGCTTCTCAGTACCAATTTTAATTACACCTAATTATCATGTACCTGCTAAACAGAGTTTGCCCTGTGCCTGGTAAGCAGAACCCAGGGCACATTTAGAAAAACAGTATCTAGTAGTTCAAATGGGGTAAATTCATGGGGGCACATCTGCATTACCCGTGTTTTCTCCCAGCCAATAATATAGATTACAATGAAACTGTAAAGTACAACAACAACAAAAACTGTGCCGGAATATAAGATTTCGAAAACATTGTAAATTCCAGTGATCAGTCTGAATTTCAAACGGTTCCTTGGAACCCATTAAAGAATGTCTCCATTCAGTACCAGTCATTTCTGAAGACAGTAATTACCCTTTAAGGACAACATATTTCCATTCTTTTTCTGACTTTATATTGGTGAAATATCAAACTGGATTTTTTTTCCCATTCTTTTCTTGTATCAAAACAATTCCCAATATGCTTTCAGATGCATTCGTCTCTACAATGAACATCATAGAGTTGTTTGGATGGCACAGAATTGGAGCTTAAGTAATCAGTCTTGTCAGCACCTTCAATGCCTTTTCAGCTGGATTGTCCTACCAAAACCCTCCTTTTGTGTTTTCATTTTTTTAGACACAGGTTATATCATGTTTTATCCCAAAAACTTTTTAATAAATTAACAATAAAATTATGCAAAGCAAAGGATATTTGATCATTTTTAAAATCATGCGTTTTCACTCTAAGTGGGTAGGGTATGCCCAGATGTGGGTCCCGCGCTCTTTATGCCACCGGTTTCAAGCTAGCCTGGCTGATGAGGGGTGATGTTCCGAAACCGGTCACAGGATGCTTGTTTTCTGGTCCAAGGAGGACCTGACCTAGCAGTTCGGGCTGGAGTGTTCGAATGGGGCACAGGGTCGGGCTGATTTGCAAATGGCTGGGTCCAAACTGGAATGGAGTGGCGAGCAAAATAACGATGGACTAAACCCAGATCTGTGACTGGGGGTGAATGTTTGACAATGTTCAACAATACGTCCATCATCTTTTTGTGTTGCATTTTTGTTTCCATTCAGTACCAGTCATTTTTTAAGACAGAAACTATCCTTTAAGGATAGAATATTTCCATTCACTTTCTATCAATATATGAGTAAAATATAAAACTGGACTTATTTGTCCATCCTTTTCTTGTAAAAAAAACAGTTCCCTATACGCTTTCAGATGCTTTAGTCTCTTAGAGTTGTTTGGATGGCACTGAATCGGAGCTTAAGTAATCAGTGTTTACAGCACCTTCAATGCCTTTTCAGCTTGTTGTCCCACTAAAACTCTCCTTTTGTGTTTTAATTGTTTAAGACACAAGTTATATCATTTGTTTTCCTTACAACGTTTTTAATAAATGAACAATAAAATCAAGCAAAGCAAAGTAAATTCGTTTTTTTTAAAATCAGCAACTATACTTTAATGACAGAATATTCATATTCGTTTTCTGACTATAGATGAGTGAAAAAGAAATCTGGATGTTTTTTGTCCATCCTTTTCTTGCAATAAAACAGCTCTCAATGTATTTTCAGAAGCAGCATTGGTCTCTACAATGAACATCACAGTTATATCATTGGTTATCTCCACAAATCCTTTTTTTTTTTTTATTGTTTCGTTTTTTAGATATTTTATTATTATATTTACATTCTTCTAATCGTTTTCAAAGTGGCAAGTACAATTAATGGAATGGCGCGGCTGCCTGATGTTGCATATGTACAGTAGTCAAGAAATGATACAGGTAATACAAGCAATATGTCTCAATCATTGGTCCCCTTTGCAAGGCAAGTCATTTCAAAGTTTATACAATTCTTAAACTCAGGAATGTTTACAGTAGAACTACATTTCACCAAAATCAGCAATTCAGGCATACAATACTGACATTAGGGTAATATGTTACCAGATGTGCCCTCAAACTAGTGTCTCCTCACTGCCTCTGTCAGCCTCCCCTGTTCCCTTACAACACCAGGTACATTTTACATGGTCCCCAGATATCTTTAGGGCAGTTCTGTGGTGGGAGGTGATCGTTATACACATCAGATTGTGTATTACAGTATACCATATTAATGTGCCATTCTTTAAGCATGGGGAGCATGGCACGGGCGCAGTGATGGCTACTCTGCGCTTAGCTAAGAGACGGCCAAGGGCCACTAGTTTCCTTACCTCCTTCTTAACCTCTTTGTCTATTCCTAACAATGCCAGAAGAGGATCGGGTTCTAGAGTGCACTCACTTATGAGTGAGAGTTCATGGAAGATCTTCACCCAGAAGGCCATAACACCAGGGCAATACCATGCTGTGTGTATAAAACCTGCCTCAGAGAAATGACAACGAAGGCATTCTGCTGACTCCCTAAGGGCATAGTGATGCAGCCTTTCAGGAGTATAGTAAACATGATGTATGTATGAGTCTGTGCCTGCCATTAAGGGAAAATTACCCTATCTTTGCTCAACGGTATTGCCATGTTTTATCATCCAGTGTGACCTCGAGATTTCTCTGCCAATCTGTCCGTACTTTAATTATGAATGGATACCTAGCTTCCTGAGTATGCGCATACAGCCTGGAAACAAGTCTTTCTGGGACATCGGTGTGGATCAAGAGGGACAAAGCGGAGATTTTTAGGGGTTCCCTCATTTCTTAGCTTACTACGAAGTCTGAAGTATTGAAATTTAGTTAGGGCGGGCTGCTCAAGGACCTGTTAAATGACTGAATTCCAAATCTTAGTCAAGCCTTCTTTGAAAATGTCTCCCATTTTGTATATACCCAATGAGTATAGTGCATTGGTAATGGCCTTCTCTTTACCCACTTGGAACCACGAGCTCCATTCAAGAAGGATATGGGATGAATACAGTAGAGAACCTGATTTTTGTATCAACACCCTGTGCCAAGCCTGTGTAGTGGGGCGCAATGAATCTAGTGTACTACGCTGTCTGTTTGGTCCCTGAAGAGTGTCTGAGGTAGAGTATGTGGAAGGGTAGCATCATGTTCTACCTGTGGATGTGGATGGTTGGATGGGCCATGTAGCCAAAAGTGGGCATGTGAGCACTGTGCTGCATATTACTAATGTTCCCATTTGACCCTAGGTTGTTTTCCAGTCCAAGCCAACTTAATCAATAATGAGCGCAAGTTAGCAAAAAATGATTGAAGTAGAGACATAGGGATGTTTAAAAATAGGAATTGGAAACGGGGTAAAACTATCATTTTCATCAAAGCGTCCGATAATGATAATGGTAATTTGGTCCAACGTGTTATATTGTTTTCTAATTTGTGGATAACTTTACCATAATTTTCCAGCATTACTGTGGTTGGGTCTGTATGGACCATTATGCCTAGATACCATGGGGCATATCAACAACAACCGGCGATAATTATTGCTGAGCGCACTTAGCGCTAGGATAATTATCGCCGGCTAGCGCCGATTTTTATCGCTGAGATAGCGTGCTATTAGCAACGCTTATCTCATCAGCGATAAAAATCCTAGCGCTAACTGGCTAACGTGAGATTATCGCTGAAAACCCAGCAATAATCTCACATTTGCTAGTTGATAGGGACTCACAAACTTAGCCATGATATCCACCTTCCATAGGATATCATGGCTAAGTCAGTCCTGAAGCAGGCGTAAGGAAAGTAGCGATAACAGGGGTTATCGCTACTTTTCCTGACGCTATGCTTCATAGCGTTAGGCTTCCTGATAGGAGAATTGTCGCTTAGCGACATTTCTCCTGTCATGCCAGGTCAGGAACGCCCACTTTGCATCTCATTAGAGATGCAAAGCTGGGCGTTACGAATCCTGACGCTAAAGCAAGGTTTCACGCGTTAGCGTGACCTTGCTAATTATGCGATAAAATTATCGCCGCTTTTCGGCCGAAAACGGCCGCAAAAGCGGCGATAATTTTTTATCGCCTGCTTGTTGATATGCCCCCATGTTGGCTCTGTTTTTTATTCTAAGCGGAATTCCAATTCTGGTTGTGTGGTAGAAGGGGTCAAGGAAAGATGGTAGATTTGCTCCAGATTATCCGGAGACCAGAAAGGGCCCCAACCCGAACCACCTCCCTCAGAATCAGGGACAGGTTGTTCTTTGGGTCACAGACAAACAGCAAGGTACCGTCCGAGTAAGCCGATATAATGAACTGAAGACCAGGGAATGGCTCACCATTGAGGAGGGCTGTGATATGATTATTTACTCGTACTCTGGCAGAAGGAGCATTGTAAAGTAGTGCAATTAGGCATAAGAACACTTCACCCACTCGATTCTGCATAGTACAGCTTTCCTGAATACACAACCTACCAAGTCAAAAGCCTTTTCGGCATCTAAAACAATGCCCACTGCTTTCACATCGGGGTCTACCTGCTGGAGCAAGCCAAATACTGTGCGAAGGTTATAGGTGATGCTCCTGCCTGAGATGAAGCCCGCCTGTTCTGGACAAATTACATTCAGAACAATAGGGGCAAGGCGATTAGCAAATATATTGGCAAAGATTTTGGTGTCTGCGTTCTGTAGTGAGAGTGGCCTATATGAGGCATAGTTGTTGGGGGGCTTATCTAATTTCAAAATCATTACCATGAGCGCCTCCCTCATGGAAGGTGGGATGATCTCCTTCTCTGCCATTTCCTCAAAAAGGGTAACCAGATGGGGGATTTCTAGATCCTGGTAAGCCTTATAGAATACAACAGAGAGTCCATCTGAACCGGGGCACTCGAGGTGCGCAGTTTCCTGATTGTGGAGCGAATCTCTGAGGGTGTCAGGGGGGTCAGGAAATGTTCCCTGTGTTCTAATGTAAGCCAGGTCATGTGTATATTTTCTAAATAATCTTTCACTGCTTGCGCATCAGACGTAGTTTGGGAACAATAAAGCTCAGATTAATAGCTGTGGATTCATTCAGCTATATTTCCCAAAATATGTATTATTTGATTGTCCTCATGGAATATTTCAGTAATTATTCCAGATTCTCATTTAGGGCGCGTAATTGCATCTAGAGTGGCTCCCGGGCGTTCACCTTCCCCGTACACTCTAGCCATAGTGTATTTACCTAAGTGTTTGGCTTTGGACTCTGCTGTCTCATTAAATTCCACCAATTTAGATTTAATGTGTATGAGCACCCTGGGGTTAGTTGTTAGTCGGTGCTCTTTTTCTAGCTGGGTGATTTTTCTCTCTAGTGCGGCTAACCGTGTACGTAAAGACCTAAGCACTCCTGCGTGTTTCGAAATGACCGTACTTCTAATACATACTTTAAAAGTTTCCCTCACCGTGCCAAATCTAGCAACTGAACCAATTTTGTTTTGAAAAAATCTTCAATCGCTTGGGCAACTTTCACACTGAATACCGGGTCCAACAAGGAGTGATGAGGGCAGTGCCATGAAAATACAAGGACTCTTCGAGGTCTCAGGTCTGTATTGAGTAGCAGAGGAGAGTGATCCGATAATGGTCTCAGGAGTGGTTTACAGTTGGAAACTCTAGAGACCAGACGTATAGATGCTATCCAATAATCCCTACGTGTGTGTATGTTATGTGCTGCTGAGTAGTGAGTGTAACCTCAACATACTGGGGAACAAAGTCTCCACATATCAACCAGGTCTAAAACTTCTGTTGTTTCTATGATAGCTTTGGCTGCAGTGGAGGGGGAACGCGGGGACCCCCTTGACCGGTATTTAGCAGGATCTAGTATACAATTAAAATCACCCCCCCAAATCTGTAGCAGATTGCCCCATTGTGAAAGGCAGGCAGATAGAGAACTGTAGAACTGTGGATCTTTGTGATTGGGTCCGCATACTTATACCACTAGAAACACTTCTTCATCTTTATTACATCTTGCTATCGCATAGCTGCCATCTTGATCTATGCCAATTTCATTTATTGTTATGTTGGATCTATTAATGATCCATATCGGGACCCCTTAATGTATGTGAAAATGGCTGTGCAAAAAAGGCCATGCCGTTGTGTTAAAATCCTACTGTTTTAGGTAGATGTGTCTCCTGTAAAATTGCTACATCAACACTGTGTCTTCTTAGATACACTAGTACCTTACTGAGTTTTCTATACTCATTTAATCCTCTCACGTTCCATGTGAGTAATCTAATGAAGGTGGGAACCTGATGTGAGTTGGTTGTATTTGTGAGTCACCCATCACTCATCAACAGGAACTGGACTATATGCGTGCTCAGCCGGCCATTGCAGTGAACAATAGAACTTGAAAACATCATTGTTATATGTCCCCTTACCAATCCCACCCACTCTATGCATACACCAACATTAAAAAGCAGACTGTACTCCCTCTCCAGATAACCCATCCAAACCCTGTAAAGCCAGAACGAAACAAAAAATGACAATATCATGTGGGACACGCATGGGGCAAATGTTGCCAGAGTTGAGGACAAAATTGTGCCTGAGAACAGATACAATTCATACAGGAAGTCCCCTTTCTGACCTATTCTCTGAGTGGAAAAATGACCTACTCCCCAAGGCACCACAATAGGCAGTTCCTTAAACTCCTGGGCAAACACTGTAGACCTGCTGGTCAGCAAATCACCAGTAACTAATAGGACGGTTGCTTACTTCGCACCTCCAATTATATTGGAGTTTGTTTACAACATCATGTTATGCATAGCATAACATGATGTTGTAAACAAAGGTCAAGGTCCAACATGCACCATAGAGCATAGCAGAAACCCAGGCGCTGTTTCCCATGGCACCTTTAAAACAAACCAGCACCCCGTCCTCCCAGTCACCCCAACATGAGACAATTATCTCAATGCGGCAAATCCATGTCTTCGTTATGAGAAATCCTAGGAGACCCTCCATGGGAATTCGGACTGTTACGTCTCTTGATGAACTGGAGAACTTGTTTTGGGTCCGTGAAAAAGAGCAGTTTCCCTTTTGAATTTCCAAAGCTTGACTGGATAAAGCATGCTATATTCAAAGTCCAGTTCTCGAAGCTTCATTTTTACTTGGATAAATTGTCGGCGGGCATCTTGGCACTTGTTGCATAAAGTCTGTGTAGAGTGACAAGTCCATTCCCTCGTACCGTAGAGTCTTCAGCTCTCTAGCTTTTCGGAGGGCAGTATCCCAGTCTCTGTAGTTCATTAGACAGGCAATGATGATGCACGGGCTAGAACCCGGGATGGGTCTGGGCATCAGAGCACAAGGCGCTCATTCGACCATGAAAACTTCAGAGAATGTATCTCTCCCAAGTAGTGGCACTAGTAGTTCCATGTTTTCAACTTGAGTTGATTCCGCTACACCAATTGTGTGAATATTGTTCTGCCTTGAATGGGCTTCCGTGTCTTCGACCTTGTTTTGTAAGGCCCAAGTGTAGCATCTAGCTTAGTGTGAGCTGTTATACTGCATCTGAGACTCTCTTTTCGACAGCATCCAGTCTCTCTGTGTGTTTGTTAAGTCTCTCGGTCATGCAGTACATTCTGTAAGTTAAGGCATCTATTTTACCATCAAGTCTGTTTAAGTTACATTGATTTACTAATATTTCACAAAGTGGTAGTAGTGGTTCCACCAAAGGAAGTTACAGCACAATCAGAAAACACAAATGTAAACAATCTTATTCTCAAAGTAAGGTGTGAAATTATCTTGGAAAATTGAGGTGCTAGTATTATTTCACAACACCCTACTACCAGAGGGTGATAGTAGCATATTTTTATAACAAACATGCCCAAACCATGAAACAATAGAACCTTATGTCAGCACTCTCATTAGTAAGCCGAATGGACTATTAGGTCCTCGGATGACATTCAAACAATTTATATAATTGTATAAATACTCCAACTATTCCAAATTTGAAAACATCTCATTTTCTTAGTGGAAATACCCAATATATGTTTCAACTATTCCAAATTTGAAACCATCTCTTTTTCTTGGCGAAAATACACAATGAAGAAGGTTCATGGATGGTAGTAATTCCACTACTGGTTTTATTAATTTCTTTAAATCCACTGTTGTTTTATTGATTTCCTTCTTTCTTCTATACTACAAAACAGCCGATTTCTTTTTTTCTTTTTTACAACAAACATCCATTGATTTGCTGTCTGCATTTGTTTCAAATCTTGATCTGCAGGAAGGGCGTTAGACTCCGAGTAAGACTCTGCCGCACCCAATTCTTGCCTTTGTGTCTTGGTGTTTTGCGGGGCTCAAAAAAGGAGCTTAGACTGAGATTTATCATCTTTGCCCATGATTTTCAGTGGTGCCCAATTGCATAAAGAACCCAGTACTAGGGAACTTAGAAAGGCTGACACGTCCTCAATGGGTACTGTTGTGTAATTTCAGACTGAAGCTGGGGTCTTGGTTTTATATGTAGCGTCTTATAAAGATGAGGAACATTTGGTGTATATAAGCTGTGGTCTGCATTTAGCAAGGAGTAGGGACAATTTACCTGTAAGGAGTAAATAGATGTTAGGTCAGAGTCACTAACTGTCGTACTTCAGACAAAACTGCCCAGGAGTAAAAAGCTGGGGATCCTAGCCCACGCTCCAGGCTGGCACATGGCAAATCTTCGGTGACTGCCTGGGAGAGAAAGGTATATCCTTTGTTAATTACTTGTCGTATCTTTCGGGGTGATGCTTCACTCATATTGGCTGAGGTATAGAGCAGCTATTTTAACCAGCCGGGTAGGCCCACCTCAGGGTACCTCTGCCAATCCCGCCCGGCCTGAGGTAGTGTCTGGTGCGTGGAAGCATTCAGGGTAAGGAAAATCCAGGGGTGGGGAGCACAAAGCAACCACCACAGGATGCTGGAGGAACCACGGCCCCAGGCGCCGTGGCGAGGGAAACAGCTGGCCCGGGCACGTACGGCCGAGCCCGAGCCAACACCCACCTAGTCCAGAGTCCGGGAAGGCACAGCTCACCTTGTAAGAAAAAGAACCTCTTATCTGACCTATCTTATTTTTTTTTATTTTTTTTATTGTTTTGCTCAGGGAAATCAAGAGAAACATTATTACACTGAGAGAGAAAAAAATAGTCATACAAGCAAAAGAAAAGGACCGAATAATCACTGCAAATTCCACATTACTAAAAACAACTATACATCCCAAAGTACAGGGTAGAAAACACAGAGGATTACAGCTTCTTCATTAAATCTCATCAGTTTCCCAAATCGGGCCCCATACCCGGAGACCTCTTCTTTTGGCTCTTTGCCCTTTACATTTATAGAGTGCCTTCTCTAAATTAAAAACATGATGAAGTCTTGCATACCATTCCTGAAAGGAGGGTGATTCAGGATCCTTCCAATGAGTCGCAATAATTAAACGAAAAATGGCAGAAACCCTGAAACAAAAATAAGTTTGGGAAGGATCCAAACATAAGCTGTCATCAATCCCTATTAAAATCAGAGTAGGAGTTAGTCGTGCTAAGCCACCAGTGACTTGATTAAGAAAATTCTCTATCTTTCCTTTCAAATTATCAAGCTGATTACACCCACTGAACATGTGAATCATATCTGTCGGGCCGTAGTTGCATCTAGGGCACCGATCAGTTTCCCTTTTCCCCCAGCTAAAGAGTTTAGCAGGGGTATAGTAAAGCCTAAACAGAGTTTTAAAGTATTGAGCTTTAAGGTTAGCTGCGAGAAATATTTTTTTTGACAAATAAAGGGACCTACAGATATCCACGTCAGGATCCCCGAGTGAATCTGCCCAAACACTTTCTGAACTGGCAATATCGTCCTGGTTGGCATTCAACAAAATTAAGTATAATTCCTTTACTCGTGGCTGCCTATGCCCAAGCCAATCAAGTATCGGGATATTATCCAGTCCAATTATTTGGACCATTACTGTTTTAATAATCTCCCTAAATTGTAAATATTTGAAAAAGGTCTTAGTTTCCACCCCGAATTGAGTTTGAAGCACTTCAAAAGATTTTAACTTGGATTGCTCAAATAGATCTCCGATTACATTTATGCCAGCCTGTTCCCAAGTTTTCCCTAGATTATCGTAAAATAAGGGTGGGAACATAGACGAGCGCCAAATAGCATGATATCTGTGCAGCTTGGGGATCCTCAGAAGTTTACTTGTTTTATTCCAGACATTCCAGGCGGTTCTAACAATTTTGAACCGCGTTCTTTTGTAGTAACTCCCATCTAATTGCCTTAATAAAACACCTGGTGCATGATCCCCTAGGGCCAACTCATAGATAGAGGGAGGAGAATCCCTGCTATAAATCGCCAAAGTAATTCCTACTCCGGTTTTAGGCCGAAACAAACTAATAATTTGCTGCAACGTTACAGCCCAAAAATTATATTGCATATGGGGGATAGCCAATCCGCCACGATTTTGTGGCAGAGTCAACAACTTTATAGATCTTCTGATCTTTTTATACCCCCATATAAACTGAGAAAATATCCCGTCAATTTTTATAAAAAACTCTTTAGGGGTTTCAATTGCTAATGTGATGGTTTTTTACTTATTTTTTGGGGGGTTCTTCTCACAGGTTTTTTTTAAACTGTTTTGCCTTCTAAATTCACAAGTGTTTATGTAATTCAACTAATGTGGAAACATTTTTGTAGAAATGTATGATCTGTATATAAATTACTTGCTAAAAGAACATATATGAATGTTTTGCTATTTATATATTAAAAAAAGAAAACAATAAAAAGAATGAAAATGTTTTTGAAATAATAGTATATTCTGGTGTTTTTGTAAAGTATGAGTGATTAATACTGCACAAATAAGATAGGTCAGATAAGAGGTTCTTTTTCTTCATTTGTCTCTCTCCCCTCCTCTAGGACCTAAAAGTATTTAGGGGAAACCTTTTGCACACATATCTCTTCAGCTGTCTTTACCGCAGGTTCATTTGTGTCTCTTTTTGTGGCGCAGCTTAGCATCACTTATCGTTCTCAATACTGGTTAGCTGACTATGGTCTGCTAAAGACAACTCCTCTCTTAAATAACCTCCTTTCCTCTCCTTTTCCCTTCTTTTTTGCAGTAATTGTAGTAACATGGAGGGCCTAAAAACTTTTGGTTTTTCCGATGATGATTTTGCCACCATGATTGGACAAATATCAAGCAGTAACAACACCAATATATGTACCTTCGACAGCAGCAATAGTGAATGGACCAAACTGTTAAATCTAAGAAAAAAAGCAAAAAGGATGGAGTCCCATGCCTTTTTTATGCTAGAATATCTTAAGGCAGGAACTATACCATCTGGCCTTAGAGTGAGAAATGTACCGGCACTCTTTGTAGAGATATGCACATTTCTGGAGCGTTGGTCACACATTGCTAACCGATGCTCCAGAGATTGGATGTTACTCATTGTAGAAACAGTACGAGAAATGATTCTAGTCCTTAATCAGGAAATCACTGACTTAGAAGACAAACTCAAGGCAAGCTCAGCGTTAGCTGATGCTAAGGCTAAGTTGCTTAATATAAACGAGGAGATACATAAGTTTGAGGAATATCTCATAAAGAAAAAAACAGATAAGCTCAAAAAAGATATCAGGTGGTTTTCACAAGAAAAAGTACATCCCTATTTGGTCAGTAACTACTATCAGGAAGGACCATCGGAACAAGATCAATACAACTCACGACCAGTCAGGCGAGGCAAAGTAGTTACCTTTTCAGATACTAATTCATCTGACTCAGACCCTGAAGGACAAGGGATGGGAGATGGATATAACTACAATGAGAGGAACCAGAGAGGACACTTTACCAATCAGTACCCAAGGTCTCAGTCTAATTCCCCTTTTTTATCCAGTGGCAGAGGGAGAGCCAGAATGAGATATTCGAGGCCAGATCAAAACTTCTACCAACCGATAGAGCCTCCACATCCACAGCCGTACATGCGCACGAGGAATCAGCAGTACTGGAAAGCATAAATATACCACCTAACAATGATGATCAGATACCTATTTTTAATCTATCTGAACACATTCTGTCCCAAGAGGAAATCAAACTTCTCATTAGAGGACTTTCGTTTGTTCCCAGCACCCAGCTTAATCGGTTTCGACTCAACCATGACATGTTTTCCTTCTTTCGCAAAATAAGACTGGCTAAGTTTTTTGCCTCAACAACAACAACAGAGCCAGAATTTAAATATTCAGGCTGCAAACTCCCATCCACTTTTATGCCAACCTTAGACATGGTGGGACCTGAAGTTAATATTTTTGAAAAGACCGTCATCAAAGAACTTCAGAAGATAACCAAGTTTATCCCCAAACCAAATCCTAATCTGACTGCTACTGAAAAGGAAGCATTAAAAAATCTGCAGAATAATCCACGCATTATAATCAAACCATGTGATAAAGCAGGTGGAATTGTAATAATGGATACAGCCAAATATGTTGATAAAATCAACTCCATGCTAAAAATACCAGAACATTATCAACAATCCAACATGAGGGCCCTAGAACAACTTAAGAGCCTGATAGACACTACTACAACCAAAGCCTTTGTTGATGGCTATATCTGCCAGAAAGAATTAGCCTATCTCAACAGAACTAATACAGTCACACCAGCAATATATGGAGTCCCGAAAACCCATAAAGATATCTTGGACCCACCACTTAGACCTATCATTTCCTCCATAACTCATGCACGGAACCATTGTCAAAATATGTTGACACCTTTCTCTGTCCCCTAACCACCCAGTACACTTTGTACATTAAAGATACAGGCCATATGATCGCCACACTGGAAAAAAAAACATTTAATTGCAATACACAACTACTTGTTACTCTTGACATAGAGTCTCTATACACCAACATCCCCCAGGACCTGGCTATAGAGGCGGTGGCAGCCCTCTTGGCCAGGTCTCCTGGGGACAGACCTGATGTGTTTATTTTAGATTGTCTCAAAATTGTGTTACAACACAACTACTTTGAATTCAAACAGGACCTATACCATCAAGTCAAAGGTACAAGTATGGGGGCGTCTTGTGCCCCAAGTGTAGCCAACATCTTTATGGGGGAATTTGAGCGCAAACATATTTTCAATGAGATTGCTCCTTTTTATGAAAATGTAACTCAGTGGCATCGCTTTATAGATGACATTTTTTTCATCTGGACTGGCTCAGAATCTGATCTCCTGGATTTTATATCCTGGCTAAACTTAAATGATAACAATTTGAAGTTTACTGGTAAATATTCCGCTGACAAAGTAGAATTTTTAGATATATGGATCACAGGCAACCATGGGCATTTAGAAGTCAGTCTGTTCAGAAAGCCAACAGCCAGAAATACTATCCTAGAACATACGAGTTACCACCCACCTTGTCAAAAGGACTCCATCCCTTTTGGAGAATTTTTAAGAATCAGGAGAAACTGCACTAACATCGCAGATTTCATGATACATGCGAAATCACTCCAGGAACGCCTCCTCCTCAGAGGCTATCCTAGAAGATTGATACGTCAGTCACTCAAACGGGCTAAATATTATAACAGACATGTCCTCATCAGTAATGAACCTAAAGAGAGAACAGACAAACTTGTATGTGTGGTGGATCACTCTAACATTAATTATAAAATCAAACAGATTTTAGACAAAAATTGGAAAATCCTGAACACCAGTGAAGACACCAATTCCATACATAAACCAATAGTAGCTTTCAGAAGGAACCCTAACCTAAAAGACAAACTTGTGCATAGCAGATTCCACCCACGAAATAAGACCAGACAAACCACCCTGGATGGTATACCCCTACCTTCAGGTAACCACAGATGTGGCAATTGCCATGCATGTGAACACGCTATAGTCTCACAAACTTGGACATATGGCGACAAATCAGGCAAATTACAACAAATGACCAATTGCAGGAGTTCCAATATCATCTACTTGATATTTATTATGCCCATGTGGCCTTGGTTACATAGGGGAAACCTCTAGAGAATTTCGGATGAGATTCTCGGAACATAAATCAGCCATAAGAACTGGCAAACAACAAGCACCTTTGGTTAATCATTATCTTGATCACAAACATAGGGAAACTGAAATAAAATGGCTTATCTTAGAAAAGGTCAAAACAATACCAGGTAAGGACCCAGTAAAAACTAGAAAACAATGTGAAACATTCTGGATTTTTCACTTGGACACTGTACGTAAAGGCCTCAATGAGGAAATTATCTGGCTAGTTACAGAATAATCTATGTACACTGTTTCCAAGCCTTTAAATCTCTGCAATGTATTTGCTTTTTCCTATTTCCTGATCCATACTGGTTGGTTTTCATCTCTTTTTCTTTTTACCACAATCTATTTAGAAAAAGTCCAGCCAGTGATTTCAACACCTTACAATATTGGGTTCTTTTTATAAAACAAAGGTAACTTTCCAGTAATATCGATAAAACACTCTTGTTTCCCTGTTCAAATACTGATCTCAGGCCCCTTTATGATGTTTTTGTCACAGATCTTGAATTTAGCATGCTTGCAGTGCCGTAAATTGCAGACTAGATACTCCATACCATCTGGAACTGCCCTCTCATTAGTACCATCTTAAGATGGCGATCACCTTAGCCCTCACTGATCGTACTCTTCGTGTGATCGTATACGCTACATAGCGTTATCATTATAATACTTATAAGCGTATACAGCAATACCTATTTGATTGAGTAACAAAAACATTTTCTTTTATCTCCCTCTCCTCCTTTAGGGTCTCTGAAATAGGGACAAGCAATATATACGTATGCCTCAGACCACAATGCGCGTGGCTTTGCATGTATTTCCTTTTAACTATTTCATCGATATATACTTATCATTTGTCACCAGTTTGATAAATTACCCATCATTTTTCAACTTTACATACAATGCCCTTTGGAGGTATCACACAGTCCTATTACTTCGCATACCATCTAAAGATGGCGTCCATTCTAACATTCTTTTCCCCACGACGTTCGTGCAGCGTACTTTGGCCGTCTCGTTAATTTAACGTAGAAGCATGTGACCTCTTTTTTTCCAAATAAATACGAGGACACCATTACCCTCGTTTTTCCGATCCGGCAGCATTGAAAATGGAGCGGGAAACTCTATAAACTATGAGGTAAGGAAAGCGGCAGCCTTAGTGACCTTATCTCCCTGCATAGACAGAAATCCAACTGCACAACGAAATATTCCTGCACCGCGCCCTCAATGGTCTGTCCATAAAGAGCGGATACTGCGTCTTTCTGACCGTACGACCATCTGTGCCCCTACACAGTATACAGACTATGTCCGTACTATTTAGAATGTGTGTGTATTTTGGTATTAACTTTGTCCATCACTTTGAATCCAACGTAATGAATACACGCCTTATATATATCGTTCGTAACTCTAATCTCAGAGTGTACACACTTTGTGCTCATAAGATGCACAACAGAAATACTATTTCCATTGCTTTAAATTAGGTGCGCAGCCGTCTTAGGACATTTGAATTAAGATATGATTAGGCATACCAATAAGACATCGCGTGTATTGCTATGATGTTGTCCCTTTATGTCTTTTCTGGCAATTAAATCAACCATTGTACACTTACGTTATTTACTGGACAAGTGTATTAAGTTGCCACCCATAACTCAGTATTAGTAAATGACAAATTCTTGGTCTTCCTCACCATAGATTGCACCTTTGAGCACAGTATGTCTTTCAATCTGCCTAATTTAAAGTGGCATACACGAGGCGTATCCCGTTGAGGACTCATGTACCCAAACAATCTAGGTAAAATCCTAGAGGAAGTCTAAAATTAACATTGTTGAATGATTATTGTATTATCTCATCACTGACAAATACATTATCTTTCTTGTTTGCCTTTAGATGGTATTCATAAAAGCACTCTAAACAGTGTGGCCATTCGTTCTCTTTGCTTTTCTGGGTAAAAAAATAGAACGTAGGAATGATCAATGGTCTAATATATCAGTATACATAACTCTCAATGCTTGCTTATTCCTAAGAGGGTGAGACATCTTTAATCCTCTGTATCTTGAAGCAAATAATTAATAATAATCTTACACACAAATGTTATATCTCTCTTCAATTTTCTTTAATAGAGTTAACCTCTAGAATCTTTTTGTGCTTATTGCACTAGTCGAAATACGGATCAGGTGTCTGGAATCCAGAGGTCACGCCAATAAATACACGTAGGCGAATATTATGTTAATACTCCTTCTCTTCCTTTCAGTTTGCGTAATACTCAGGGTAATAATAATTTTTTCTGAGTAAATCCATGAATGTTCTGGCTCTTTATATGGCACCTCTCCTCTGTTTTGAAGCACTTTTTTGGGTTATTCATACCTTGGGCACTATCCCCTTTTCCCTTTTTTGCTTGTAATGTCATTGGAAACGATATAATGATGCTGCTACAAATGTTTCTTAGCTGCAGTGGCTCTAACTAAGCATGAGCACCCACATATAAGCTATTTTGAAAATTAATTATCCCCAGGCTATATACAAGGTTTTTATATATGTAAAAATCTCTCTGTTACCCTATTTAGAGAGAACCCCCACTTTTTCGCCGCTAAGACGACAAAGATATCTCTAAAAAATATATTGGTCCTGAAGAAGGAGATGTGAAAATTGCATACAGTCTCCGAAACGTACGTAGACCGAGAGTACCAACCATACATCTGGGAGATCCATAGAGAATCCAATCTCAACGTCCCGATCATATTATCTCAGGATTTTGCAAGGACTTTTCAAAATCTATTTTTTGGATTATAACCTAAGTAGGATCTAATACCAGAGTTGGTTTGCGTTTTTAACAAAAAATGTATTTCTTCTTTTTTCTGTGTGGAATGTCTGATGGTATGTAAGAGTGACTGACAGGTGAGAATGCTAATGTGATGGTTTTTTACTTATTTTTTGGGGGGTTCTTCTCACAGGTTTTTTAAAAACTTTTTTGCCTTCTACATTCACAAGTGTTTATGTAATTCAACTAATGTGGAAACATTTTTGTAGAAATGTATGATCTGTATATAAATTACATGCTAAAAGAACATATATGAATGTTTTGCTATTTATATATAAAAAAAGAAAACAATAAAAAGAATGAAAATGTTTTTGAAATAATATTGTATTCTGGGGTTTTTGTAAAGTATAAGTGATTAATACTGCACAAATAAGATAGGTCAGATAAGAGGTTCTTTTTCTTCATTTGTCTCTCTCCCCTCCTCTAGGACCTAAAAGTATTTAGGGGAAACCTTTTGCACACACAGCTCACCTTGTAGCCGGGCATCCTGCGTCACCCCGGGTCCTGCTGTTGAAAGCGAGAGGCACGTGGTGCGTTCTCTGCGGGTCTGCCGGCCCAAGCAGATGTCCAGATCCGGTCTGACGAGCCTCCAAGCGCCCACAAGCGTGGGCCAGCGACAAAGAAACTCACACCTGTGAGCGTTTTCCGAGTGCAGGGAGTGTCCCAATTGCCTTCAGAGGGCTGGAATGCCATAGGGTTGCAGGATTGTGTAGGAATAATTATAGGGCTCATGGAGCTCCGCTAATCTGCTGCCATCTTGTAGCCAGGCAAGCACCACCCCCATATCCCTATATTGTTTTTTATAAATTAACAATAAAAACATGCAAATCGAAGTAAAGTTTGATCATTCTTAATATTGAAGGGAGAATACCATTAGATTCACAAATAAGTCTGAAGCCTGCATTCTGAATCCAAGATACTCAGGGCACAGATTAATGAAAAAAGTTGTGCAGCACAGAGCAGCAAGTCACTTTGATTTGCTGTTCTGCATGACAGGGAAAGGGCTGGAATCGGCAATATATATGGCAATACGGGGCATTCCTGCCTTTTTCCTTGTGCTGGCACCCTACTGGCTGCCTAGCACCAATGCAGGCATCCTTGCATCATGGCGCAAGGATGCCTGTGTTGCATGCATGTTTGTCGCCTTCCCACACAAAACCAATCCTGAGAGGCAAATTACTCTTTCAATGTGTCCTGCAAAATGCAGCACACATAGAAAGAGGAAGTAACATGGAGAAATAAAGACAGTTCTCCTCGTTACGTCTCTCTGGGAAGGCGTATCTTTTTGGCGCATTTGCAGGTTCTCCAGATCAAATACATTTGGGAATGCATAAAAAACATGGGAACTGTGTCGGAACACCCATGCAAAGGCAATGGAACCCCTCCTTAGCTTAGAGTAAGGCAATGCAGTGATTTGCGCTGTTGCTTCACTCCAGATTTATGGATTCAAAAAAGTAGCTTTTCGGTTCCTTTGACGGGATGGTGTTTTGATCTTTAGTCCCTTCCCAATTGGTACATGCATGTGTGCACCAATTGGTTTGGAAGAGGCCAGCACTGCACCCACTGCCTTCGATGCCTGTGGTCCTGCATTCCTGGTTGATTCCAGTTCCCTTGGCTGTTGGTATCTGGTCTTGACGGCGTTCACGCCTGTATGTGTCAGGACTTGAGTCCTTCATTTCTTTATTCTGAAGACCTATCTGGATGTTTTTTTCACAGGCATTTTCTGTCTCAGGCATAATTACTTATTTCCTGATGATGATCCCCACTTCTGCTTAGGGAATCAAAATGTAATTGATCATAGTACCATGACTCGAAATGTTAATATGTAATTGTTCATATGAACACAGGCACTTGTGAATATATATGATATGACTCTCTTTGTTCATTGTAGTCACACAGAGGATTGTTTGAGCTGGCTTAGCAGTTTTTACATTCTCTTTTGGTTGTTATCCCACTTTATGTATGTGGTTTTTACTTTGTGACTAACTAAATACCTTGTTTTCCATTTGGACACCTAACAAATTTAATTGTATCTCTATGTAACTGTTTCTGTGATAGCTTGCTAGTAAGGGACCTATGTTCTTTGAAAATACGTTTACCCATGGTCCCTTAACACTCCTTGTGTTTCCCTTGTTTTTTTAAATGTGCATATTTAATTGGTGGCTCTCCAGCTGTGTTGGGAAGAGACGTGTCCTTCGTTCCTTTGTTCTCTTTTTTGATTTGCAGCCTTCCAGCACTCCTTTTTTCTCCTCTCAGGGTGCCCCATCCCACCCGGGAACCCTGCATGCAAAGTCTCACATTTGAGGATAGCCCATGGAGCCAGCCCCTGACTGTCCATGCCAGCTCCCTGCACTAGCAGCACTCCAGTGTGCTGCTGCTGGAGCCAGTGTCCTCTTCACCTGCCATTGGGCCAAGGGATGTGGTCCATGGCCCCTTCCCATCCATTGCGGAGCAATAGTAGTCAGGAGTAGGCTGGAGCTGAATTAGGTAGTTTTCCAAAGGAAAAGCAGTTACAATGTAGGTGTTTTCTTTTATAAAAAAAAGAAATATTTCATTGGATCCCGTCAGCTTGAAAGTAACTAGAATTAGGTAGTGCGTTGGATGCCTTAGCTAGAAGTCTTCTCATTGGCTGTTGTTTAAATAAAGTAATGTAATACAGAAATGGATATGCTTTTGAATCTGTGGAGTAAAGCGGACCTGATGTATCTTATTTGGAGGCAGCATGTTTCTTCTAGAAGGTGCTGTGAATTTGTGAACTATTGGCTCCACTGGGTTGCTAGGTACAATGAGCTAAGAGTGTATTGGGGGGAAGGGTGTTAAAGAGACAGAACATTTTTTTTTTTAAGTTTAAGAGTGATGACACAATTTAAGTCATGGCAAGTTTTAATTAAACTCAGGACTATATAATAAACTGTTGTGTATTATGTACATTTTTTTTTAAAAAGGACCTAGATATAGGTTACAACTCCCGAATTTTTTGGGTGATTTCTCTGCGATGATCGCAAACACATTGCGAAAAGGTGCAGGCTGGATCTTCGTTTTTAAAGAGCTGAAAAGGGTTAACAGATGCTATCCATTCACAAGTAGAGATGCAGTAGTCTAAAATGAAAGAAATGATTCCATTAGCTGCATTTTTCATGATTATAGAGTGGAAATTTGAATATTAGAGTTGCTTTCCATGAGAGTGGTGTAAAACTCTTGTGCTTAGTTTTTACAAATCCTAACAGTGTCAAACGTATTCACAGAGAATTTACTGCTATGTACATAACTTTTTCATCCTCTAAAAACTGCATTAGAAATGAAGATGTATATGGTAGTTTCATAAAAAAGGAGTATTACAGTGATGTGGAATGTTTCAATGAGGAACTACGAATGTTTTACATGTTTAAACATCATGTGTAGAATAAATACATCTGTTATTTACAGTCTGGGAGTTGTAGTACTTTTAGTAACATTATTAAACAGGAATAGTGTACTGAGAAATAAAAGATGCTAACATGTTGTCTGCCTGTATATGAATTAGAAAGAAGTAATACTTGTTAGGTATGTATTTGAAAGTGTTTAACAATGTGGTTTTTTACTTATATGACCGCTTTGCATATGCTTAGATGGTGAGATAAGGTGCTTGTGCTTTCACATAGCTATATATACGGGGGGACTTTTGAGTTTACATAAAGATGCAGATAGGTATATATTTTTGGAAAGATGGCCTGAAGGTGTACATCTATTAAGAAATCACATATATTTTTATATGGTGATCTATGTTCAGCAGGGTGATAGTGTTTTTTCTTTAGATATGGTTTGTTTAAAATTGAAAAGGATTAATAGTTCAGAATGCCTCAAGAGTTCTTGTGCTAGCTTCCTTTCAAAAGAAATTTTTCTATGAGATATGCGGAATATATGATTTAGAAGCAGTAGAAATATTTGATATATTATGTAGGTATACCATTTGCAAAAGGTTTTGTGCTTTGAAAAATTTCAAAATGTAGTTTTCCATTTTAGAAAGTTACTGATGCATGTGCACGCTCAGTAACAAAGCAATGTATATTTGTAGAAAGTCATGTGTGCAATTATATATCAATTGTGATACCTAGACTTCACTCACATATAGCTCAGAATAAAAGCATATATACAGTAAACAGGTAATTTAATACTGACAGAATGAGATAACCAATAAATCAGAGATATAGTGAAAACTGCTATGTATCTAACAGCAATGAAGGCACTTTCAGAGTCAGTCAGGAAGTGTTCAGGCTCTCATTCAATTACCCAGCCACTAGTCAGGCAGTCATCAAATCAGTGATTCACTATCCATGGAGTTATTCAATTACCCAAACACTACAGTTTAAGTCTTGCAATCTGGTAGGCAGAAAGTATGTAGTAATTGAAATATGCGGGCACTACATACACATTCATCTGATCTACTAGGCACTAACTGTTTACTTATGCAATTAACAGGGCTATATCTATGCGATCTTTTAACACTTGCACAAAACCTATGCAGCCATCTAAACACCCACTCACAACGCATGAAGTCATTGAAATACTGAGGCACACGTGTGCACTGATAAAACAGTAAGACACTACTAATGCAGTCCTCTAATTACGTAGAGTGCACCCTTGTAGTAAACCTATCACCAATACAATCACCCCAGCAATACACTCACTTTCATCCATTCTCTCAAGCTTTAACAATGGACACATGCAGTCATTCAAAAACTAGTAATGCACTCATCTATTTAGCCAGTCATTACTGATGCACTTTTTCAATTATCCAGGCACTTCCCCTGTAGTTATCTAAACATCCAGGCACTACCTGTTCACTCAACCAAAACAAATGGGCAGCATCCAGTCACTGAAACCCTATTCATGCACTCATCCAATAGGCTAGGTGCTATGCATGGACTTAAACCATTATGTATGCACTATCCATGCACTCTATAAATGACCTATATACTATGTATGCATTGTTGCAATCATCCAGGCACTACAGTTGCATGTGTTTAATAATTCCACCAGTATCTATGCATGTATTGAATTATTGAAGCATTAGTCGCTCCCTTGTCTAATCATTCAGGCTCTACTCATGCACTCATCCAAACACCCAGATACTGGTGGTATACTGATGAAAACATGCAGGCAGTAAGTATACAGATATGGAATGACGCATGGAGTTATGACAAGGTCAGGGAATCTTCTAGGCACTGCTTGCATCCTCAGGGAATTCCCTAGGCACTACCTATGTACTGATTCAATCACCCAGGAAGTATTGATGTGTTCAACCACAAACCCATGTATTTTCAAGTTTTACTGATGAATATGTAGTCTTTTAGAACCATGTGGGGAATTATATATACAACCTGACACACACTCTTTGCAAGTACTCAGAAGAATTTGTAAGCTATGTGGTTGGGTATAGATTAATGTGTCAGATTTTTATATGCAGTTTTTCCCAAAATTTAAATTTGGTACATTTAAGTTGAAAAGTACAGAGATACTAAATACACCAGTGACACAGTGGTAGAGAGGCATGCAAATAGCTCTTATGGTGTGTAGTTTTTGGACTTACCAGTGTTGAGACACTGCATATACTTCTACACTTCGGTTATGTGGCACAGCGCTGCAAGCCATTTGGCTGTGCCGTGCTGCATTACTTTCAGAGCACAGTGATGCAGCATATTTTCAACAATATGATGGATCCCTGTGCTCTCGTCTGTGGTGGCGGACAACTGGCTGTCATGCCGCAATGGAAGCACCATTACACCATACTACAAGGGTGCCTGTGTTGCGGGATGGAATTTTTTGTGCAGGAAGTCACACCTTCCTGCCCAAATACAATCACAAGAGGTGTTTTCCTCTTTCTATATGTGCCGCCGAATGTGTATATTTCCAAGGTGAGGTTTAAACCACAAAATAAGTTATACCACTCAACAATGCAAACTTTAGTTACGAGGCTGTACTATGTGAACACTCCTGGTTTATGTTTAGGATGAATGATTAGAGCACTTTTGCATGGTAGTGTGGCAGATGTAGAAAAGGTTTTTGGTGATGTGCAGTTAAATTTATTTGGTCCTAAGCAGGATTCTAGGGAAAATGAAGAGTTTTTCAGAGGAGGAGTTGCAGAACAGGACACATATATTACAGTTGAGAGTTTTAAAGGATATATTACAAAATTTAACACAGTGTTGTCTGAAAACCAGA